>NW_027640562.1:0-731897 GCF_949752795.1 Hyperoodon ampullatus
GGTTTTTGGAACGGTACCTGTGCTTATATCAAACTCTGGTTTTATGCATCACCCCACCTCTCCTTCCCCCTTAAGCAGGTATAAGAGTGTTTTCTAAATGTGAGACACTGTTCTCTTTCCTAACTCAGTTCAAGTGTAGCCATGTTTACAGGATCTTCATAAGTGATATCTTATGATAAGTTTCTTTTTCTGTGTGACTTATTTCACTTAGAATCATCGTACCTGAATCCACCCATTTTGCTGCTACTGGTCTTATGACATTGATTTCATGGCTGAGGGATATTCCATCGTACGTAAGTACCACAATTTTTTGAACCATGTTTATATTTTCTGGGATACTTAAGGTGTATCCAAGTTGAGGTCCTTGTATGCAGTGCAGCCCTAAATTTTGGGGTGGCTCTGTCTTATTGATTTTCAGTTTTCCCAAGGTATATTCCCTAGACTGGTAGTGCGCTTGGCTCTGTAGCTCTGTTCTTTACTTGTTTTAGGGAACAGAATGCACTCCTCCAGAGAGGCAGTTGGCAATTTACATCCCGCCCATCAGCATAACAAGGCTCCCTGTTCTCCAGGGCCTGTCTTGCCTTTATTGTTCTTACACATTTTG
The DNA here is from genome assembly GCF_949752795.1 of Hyperoodon ampullatus. Lineage (NCBI taxonomy): Eukaryota > Metazoa > Chordata > Mammalia > Artiodactyla > Ziphiidae > Hyperoodon > Hyperoodon ampullatus. Next base: position 605 of record NW_027640562.1, read on the forward strand.
TGGATGTCCCTTTTGACCGGTGGGAAGTGATACTTCTTTGTAGTGCAGATTTGCATTGCCCGCTTGATTGCTTGGCCAAAAAGGGCGTATGTGTTTTGTCCTGAATATATTCAGGAGAAAACGCATACGCCCTTTTTGGCCAAGTGCATCATTGTCAAAGTTGTGCCCCTCTTCCTGTGCTTTAAAGGCGATTCCAACGTACCTCTTGAAATCTGTTTCCTGCTATTCTGCCTCGCTTTCAAGTCCGCCTCGTTGCCTTCCCTCAACAGATTTTTGGACGATAGTTGTCCTTTATTACTCGGCCAGTTTGTGAATTGCTGTGCCCCTGAGCTCCATTTTTCAACTCGTATTTGGTGAGCTGACCGCAAGTCCAAAATTTTGGTTCAGGACCTATACTGGTTCCCGGTGGGTGGCTGAGAATTTGGTTAATTCTTCTTCCTGCCGGGAAATTAAGGTGATATGTGCCCGTCCAAATGCCTAACAGCTACTCTCTCATTGGTTCTCCCTCTTCCCTTTCATCCTCTGCCAAATTGGCAACCTGTGCGAACCAAGAGGTTAAAGGGTCTGTCTCTCCAAGTTGGGAGGTTGATAGTAAAGCAGACGGAAAGTCAAACCGGAGCACCAGGAGAGGGACTATTCGTTGAGTTTTAGAAACATTTCGTATTCACAGTGTGTCCGTTCTCTAGGTTTCCCGCACATGTTATAGCTGTAGTAATATTCCCTTCAACCTGGAGAGTTCGGACCCATGGAATGGGTGCCATGCATTATTGCTTTAAAGGGTCTGCATTTGCTCACCCAATCTCACCAATCGTCTCAGTCCCAAGTGTCCCTCCTTATGCCACATCCAGCTGTCCTTGTAGATAGGGTCATTCCAGCTTTCATCAGAGACCCTGAAGGAATTGTAAAGAATTTCCCAGTTTTTTTGTTTTGTTTTTGAAAATCCTTTTTATAGTGGGTTTGAGCTGATTCTCGCTGCCATGTTTATGCCAGTCTAGACACACTTGATTCCCTTATGGAGACATATCAATACATAGGTTTTAAGATTCTTACTAGTCAGATACTTTCCTCTGCGGGAAATATGGGGTTTTGAGTCCCTTTCACTGAGGACGGTGTAGGTCTTGTCTATTCCATAGTTGGTTTTTGGAACGGTACCTGTGCTTATATCAAACTCTGGTTTTATGCATCACCCCACCTCTCCTTCCCCCTTAAGCAGGTATAAGAGTGTTTTCTAAATGTGAGACACTGTTCTCTTTCCTAACTCAGTTCAAGTGTAGCCATGTTTACAGGATCTTCATAAGTGATATCTTATGATAAGTTTCTTTTTCTGTGTGACTTATTTCACTTAGAATCATCGTACCTGAATCCACCCATTTTGCTGCTACTGGTCTTATGACATTGATTTCATGGCTGAGGGATATTCCATCGTACGTAAGTACCACAATTTTTTGAACCATGTTTATATTTTCTGGGATACTTAAGTTGTATCCAAGTTGAGGTCCTTGTATGCAGTGCAGCCCTAAATTTTGGGGTGGCTCTGTCTTATTGATTTTCAGTTTTCCCAAGGTATATTCCCTAGACTGGTAGTGCCCTTGGCTCTGTAGCTCTGTTCTTTACTTGTTTTAGGGAACAGAATGCACTCCTCCAGAGAGGCAGTTGGCAATTTACATCCCGCCCATCAGCATAACAAGGCTCCCTGTTCTCCAGGGCCTGTCTTGCCTTTATTGTTCTTACACATTTTGTGGATGTCCCTTTTGACCGGTGGGAAGTGATACTTCTTTGTAGTGCAGATTTGCATTGCCCGCTTGATTGCTTGGCCAAAAAGGGCGTATGCGTTTTCTCCTGAATATATTCAGGAGAAAACGCATACGCCCTTTTTGGCCAAGTGCATCATTGTCGAAGTTGTGCCCCTCTTCCTGTGCTTTAAAGGTGATTCCAACGTACCTCTTGAAATCTGTTTCCTGCTATTCTGCCTCGCTTTCAAGTCCGCCTCGTTGCCTTACCTCAACAGATTTTTGGACGATAGTTGTCCTTTATTACTCGGCCAGTTTGTGAATTGCTGTGCCCCTGAGCCCCATTTTTCAACTCGTTTTTGGTGAGCTGACCGCAAGTCCAAAATTTTGGTTCAGGACCTATACTGGTTCCCGGTGGGTGGCTGAGAATTTGGTTAATTCTTCTTCCTGCCGGGAAATTACAGTGATATGTGCCCGTCCAAATGCCTAACAGCTACTCTCTCATTGGTTCTCCCTCTTCCCTTTCATCCTCTGCCAAATTGGCAACCTGTGCGAACCAAGAGGTTAAAGGGGCTGTCTCTCCAAGTTGGGAGGTTGATAGTAAAGCAGACGGAAAGTCAAACCGGAGCACCAGGAGAGGGACTATGCGTTGAGTTTTAGAAACCTTTCGTATTCACAGTGTGTCCGTTCTCTAGGTTTCCCGCACATGTTATAGCTGTAGTAATATTCCCTTCTACCTGGAGAGTTCGGACCCATGGAATGGGTGCCATGCATTATTGCTTTAAAGGGTCTGCATTTGCTCACCCAATCTCACCAATCGTCTCAGTCCCAAGTGTCCCTCCTTATGCCACATCCAGCTGTCGTTGTAGATAGGGTCATTCCAGCCTTCATCAGAGACCCTGAAGGAATTGTAAAGAATTTCCCAGTTTTTTTGTTTTGTTTTTGAAATTCCTTTTTATAGTGGGTTTCAGCGGATTCTCGCTGCCATGTTTATGCCAGTCTAGACACACTTGATTCCCTTACGGAGACATATCAATATATAGGTTTTAAGATTCTTACTAGTCAGATATTTTCCTATGCGGGAAATATGGGGTTTTGAGTCCCTTTCGCTGAGGACGGTGTAGGTCTTGTCTATTCCATAGTTGGTTTTTGGAACGGTACCTGTGCTTATATCAAACTCTGGTTTTATGCATCACCCCACCTCTCCTTCCCCCTTAAGCAGGTATAAGAGTGTTTTCTAAATGTGAGACACTGTTCTCTTTCCTAACTCAGTTCAAGTGTAGCCATGTTTACAGGATCTTCATAAGTGATATCTTATGATAAGTTTCTTTTTCTGTGTGACTTATTTCACTTAGAATCATCGTACCTGAATCCACCCATTTTGCTGCTACTGGTCTTATGACATTGATTTCATGGCTGAGGGATATTCCATCGTACGTAAGTACCACAATTTTTTGAACCATGTTTATATTTTCTGGGATACTTAAGGTGTATCCAAGTTGAGGTCCTTGTATGCAGTGCAGCCCTAAATTTTGGGGTGCCTCTGTCTTATTGATTTTCAGTTTTCCCAAGGTATATTCCCTAGACTGGTAGTGCCCTTGGCTCTGTAGCTCTGTTCTTTACTTGTTTTAGGGAACAGAATGCACTCCTCCAGAGAGGCAGTTGGCAATTTACATCCCGCCCATCAGCATAACAAGGCTCCCTGTTCTCCAGGGCCTGTCTTGCCTTTATTGTTCTTACACATTTTGTGGATGTCCCTTTTGACCGGTGGGAAGTGATACTTCTTTGTAGTGCAGATTTGCATTGCCCGCTTGATTGCTTGGCCAAAAAGGGCGTATGCGTTTTCTCCTGAATATATTCAGGAGAAAACGCATACGCCCTTTTTGGCCAAGTGCATCATTGTCGAAGTTGTGCCCCTCTTCCTGTGCTTTAAAGGTGATTCCAACGTACCTCTTGAAATCTGTTTCCTGCTATTCTGCCTCGCTTTCAAGTCCGCCTCGTTGCCTTACCTCAACAGATTTTTGGACGATAGTTGTCCTTTATTACTCGGCCAGTTTGTGAATTGCTGTGCCCCTGAGCCCCATTTTTCAACTCGTTTTTGGTGAGCTGACCGCAAGTCCAAAATTTTGGTTCAGGACCTATACTGGTTCCCGGTGGGTGGCTGAGAATTTGGTTAATTCTTTTTCCTGCCGGGAAATTACAGTGATATGTGCCCGTCCAAATGCCTAACAGCTACTCTCTCATTGGTTCTCCCTCTTCCCTTTCATCCTCTGCCAAATTGGCAACCTGTGCGAACCAAGAGGTTAAAGGGGCTGTCTCTCCAAGTTGGGAGGTTGATAGTAAAGCAGACGGAAAGTCAAACCGGAGCACCAGGAGAGGGACTATGCGTTGAGTTTTAGAAACCTTTCGTATTCACAGTGTGTCCGTTCTCTAGGTTTCCCGCACATGTTATAGCTGTAGTAATATTCCCTTCTACCTGGAGAGTTCGGACCCATGGAATGGGTGCCATGCATTATTGCTTTAAAGGGTCTGCATTTGCTCACCCAATCTCACCAATCGTCTCAGTCCCAAGTGTCCCTCCTTATGACACATCCAGCTGTCGTTGTAGATAGGGTCATTCCAGCTTTCATCAGAGACCCTGAAGGAATTGTAAAGAATTTCCCAGTTTTTTTGTTTTGTTTTTGAAATTCCTTTTTATAGTGGGTTTCAGCGGATTCTCGCTGCCATGTTTATGCCAGTCTAGACACACTTGATTCCCTTACGGAGACATATCAATATATAGGTTTTAAGATTCTTACTAGTCAGATATTTTCCTCTGCGGGAAATATGGGGTTTTGAGTCCCTTTCGCTGAGGACGGTGTAGGTCTTGTCTATTCCATAGTTGGTTTTTGGAACGGTACCTGTGCTTATATCAAACTCTGGTTTTATGCATCACCCCACCTCTCCTTCCCCCTTAAGCAGGTATAAGAGTGTTTTCTAAATGTGAGACACTGTTCTCTTTCCTAACTCAGTTCAAGTGTAGCCATGTTTACAGGATCTTCATAAGTGATATCTTATGATAAGTTTCTTTTTCTGTGTGACTTATTTCACTTAGAATCATCGTACCTGAATCCACCCACTTTGCTGCTACTGGTCTTATGACATTGATTTCATGGCTGAGGGATATTCCATCGTACGTAAGTACCACAATTTTTTGAACCATGTTTATATTTTCTGGGATACTTAAGGTGTATCCAAGTTGAGGTCCTTGTATGCAGTGCAGCCCTAAATTTTGGGGTGGCTCTGTCTTATTGATTTTCAGTTTTCCCAAGGTATATTCCCTAGACTGGTAGTGCCCTTGGCTCTGTAGCTCTGTTCTTTACTTGTTTTAGGGAACAGAATGCACTCCTCCAGAGAGGCAGTTGGCAATTTATATCCTGCCCATCAGCATAACAAGGCTCCCTGTTCTCCAGGGCCTGTCTTGTCTTTCTGTTTTTTACACATTTTGTGGATATCCCTTTTGACCGGTGGGAAGTGATACTTCTTTGTAGTGCAGATTTGCATTGCCCGCTTGCTTGCTTGGCCAAAAAGGGCGTATGCGTTGTCTCCTGAATATATTCAGGAGAAAACGCATACGCCCTTTTTGGCCAAGTGCATCATTGTCGAAGTTGTGCCCCTCTTCCTGTGCTTTAAAGGCGATTCCAACGTACCTCTTGAAATCTGTTTCCTGCTATTCTGCCTCGCTTTCAAGTCCGCCTCGTTGCCTTCCCTCAACAGATTTTTGGACGATAGTTGTCCTTTATTACTCGGCCAGTTTGTGAATTGCTGTGCCCCTGAGCTCCATTTTTCAACTCGTTTTTGGTGAGCTGACCGCAAGTCCAAAATTTTGGTTCAGGACCTATACTGGTTCCCGGTGGGTGGCTGAGAATTTGGTTAATTCTTCTTCCTGCCGGGAAATTAAGGTGATATGTGCCCGTCCAAATGCCTAACAGCTACTCTCTCATTGGTTCTCCCTCTTCCCTTTCATCCTCTGCCAAATTGGCAACCTGTGCGAACCAAGAGGTTAAAGGGGCTGTCTCTCCAAGTTGGGAGGTTGATAGTAAAGCAGACGGAAAGTCAAACCGGAGCACCAGGAGAGGGACTATTCGTTGAGTTTTAGAAACCTTTCGTATTCACAGTGTGTCCGTTCTCTAGGTTTCCCGCACATGTTATAGCTGTAGTAATATTCCCTTCAACCTGGAGAGTTCGGACCCATGGAATGGGTGCCATGCATTATTGCTTTAAAGGGTCTGCATTTGCTCACCCAATCTCACCAATCGTCTCAGTCCCAAGTGTCCCTCCTTATGCCACATCCAGCTGTCCTTGTAGATAGGGTCATTCCAGCTTTCATCAGAGACCCTGAAGGAATTGTAAAGAATTTCCCAGTTTTTTTGTTTTGTTTTTGAAATTCCTTTTTATAGTGGGTTTGAGCTGATTCTCGCTGCCATGTTTATGCCAGTCTAGACACACTTGATTCCCTTATGGAGACATATCAATACATAGGTTTTAAGATTCTTACTAGTCAGATACTTTCCTCTGCGGGAAATATGGGGTTTTGAGTCCCTTTCACTGAGGATGGTGTAGGTCTTGTCTATTCCATAGTTGGTTTTTGGAACGGTACCTGTGCTTATATCAAACTCTGGTTTTATGCATCACCCCACCTCTCCTTCCCCCTTAAGCAGGTATAAGAGTGTTTTCTAAATGTGAGACACTGTTCTCTTTCCTAACTCAGTTCAAGTGTAGCCATGTTTACAGGATCTTCATAAGTGATATCTTATGATAAGTTTCTTTTTCTGTGTGACTTATTTCACTTAGAATCATCGTACCTGAATCCACCCATTTTGCTGCTACTGGTCTTATGACATTGATTTCATGGCTGAGGGATATTCCATCGTACGTAAGTACCACAATTTTTTGAACCATGTTTATATTTTCTGGGATACTTAAGGTGTATCCAAGTTGAGGTCCTTGTATGCAGTGCAGCCCTAAATTTTGGGGTGGCTCTGTCTTATTGATTTTCAGTTTTCCCAAGGTATATTCCCTAGACTGGTAGTGCCCTTGGCTCTGTAGCTCTGTTCTTTACTTGTTTTAGGGAACAGAATGCACTCCTCCAGAGACGCAGTTGGCAATTGACATCCCGCCCATCAGCATAACAAGGCTCCCTGTTCTCCAGGGCCTGTCTTGCCTTTATTGTTCTTACACATTTTGTGGATGTCCCTTTTGACCGGTGGGAAGTGATACTTCTTTGTAGTGCAGATTTGCATTGCCCGCTTGATTGCTTGGCCAAAAAGGGCGTATGCGTTTTCTCCTGAATATATTCAGGAGAAAACGCATACGCCCTTTTTGGCCAAGTGCATCATTGTCGAAGTTGTGCCCCTCTTCCTGTGCTTTAAAGGTGATTCCAATGTACCTCTTGAAATCTGTTTCCTGCTATTCTGCCTCGCTTTCAAGTCCGCCTCGTTGCCTTACCTCAACAGATTTTTGGACGATAGTTGTCCTTTATTACTTGGCCAGTTTGTGAATTGCTGTGCCCCTGAGCCCCATTTTTCAACTCGTTTTTGGTGAGCTGACCGCAAGTCCAAAATTTTGGTTCAGGACCTATACTGGTTCCCGGTGGGTGGCTGAGAATTTGGTTAATTCTTCTTCCTGCCGGGAAATTACAGTGATATGTGCCCGTCCAAATGCCTAACAGCTACTCTCTCATTGGTTCTCCCTCTTCCCTTTCATCCTCTGCCAAATTGGCAACCTGTGCGAACCAAGAGGTTAAAGGGGCTGTCTCTCCAAGTTGGGAGGTTGATAGTAAAGCAGACGGAAAGTCAAACCGGAGCACCAGGAGAGGGACTATGCGTTGAGTTTTAGAAACCTTTCGTATTCACAGTGTGTCCGTTCTCTAGGTTTCCCGCACATGTTATAGCTGTAGTAATATTCCCTTCTACCTGGAGAGTTCGGACCCATGGAATGGGTGCCATGCATTATTGCTTTAAAGGGTCTGCATTTGCTCACCCAATCTCACCAATCGTCTCAGTCCCAAGTGTCCCTCCTTATGCCACATCCAGCTGTCCTTGTAGATAGGGTCATTCCAGCTTTCATCAGAGACCCTGAAGGAATTGTAAAGAATTTCCCAGTTTTTTTGTTTTGTTTTTGAAATTCCTTTTTATAGTGGGTTTCAGCGGATTCTCGCTGCCATGTTTATGCCAGTCTAGACACACTTGATTCCCTTACGGAGACATATCAATATATAGGTTTTAAGATTCTTACTAGTCAGATATTTTCCTCTGCGGGAAATATGGGGTTTTGAGTCCCTTTCGCTGAGGACGGTGTAGGTCTTGTCTATTCCATAGTTGGTTTTTGGAACGGTTCCTGTGCTTATATCAAACTCTGGTTTTATGCATCACCCCACCTCTCCTTCCCCCTTAAGCAGGTATAAGAGTGTTTTCTAAATGTGAGACACTGTTCTCTTTCCTAACTCAGTTCAAGTGTAGCCATGTTTACAGGATCTTCATAAGTGATATCTTATGATAAGTTTCTTTTTCTGTGTGACTTATTTCACTTAGAATCATCGTACCTGAATCCACCCACTTTGCTGCTACTGGTCTTATGACATTGATTTCATGGCTGAGGGATATTCCATCGTACGTAAGTACCACAATTTTTTGAACCATGTTTATATTTTCTGGGATACTTAAGGTGTATCCAAGTTGAGGTCCTTGTATGCAGTGCAGCCCTAAATTTTGGGGTGGCTCTGTCTTATTGATTTTCAGTTTTCCCAAGGTATATTCCCTAGACTGGTAGTGCCCTTGGCTCTGTAGCTCTGTTCTTTACTTGTTTTAGGGAACAGAATGCACTCCTCCAGAGAGGCAGTTGGCAATTTATATCCCGCCCATCAGCATAACAAGGCTCCCTGTTCTCCAGGGCCTGTCTTGTCTTTCTGGTTTTTACACATTTTGTGGATGTCCCTTTTGACCGGTGGGAAGTGATACTTCTTTGTAGTGCAGATTTGCATTGCCCGCTTGCTTGCTTGGCCAAAAAGGGCGTATGCGTTGTCTCCTGAATATATTCAGGAGAAAACGCATACGCCCTTTTTGGCCAAGTGCATCATTGTCGAAGTTGTGCCCCTCTTCCTGTGCTTTAAAGGCGATTCCAACGTACCTCTTGAAATCTGTTTCCTGCTATTCTGCCTCGCTTTCAAGTCCGCCTCGTTGCCTTCCCTCAACAGATTTTTGGACGATAGTTGTCCTTTATTACTCGGCCAGTTTGTGAATTGCTGTGCCCCTGAGCTCCATTTTTCAACTCGTTTTTGGTGAGCTGACCGCAAGTCCAAAATTTTGGTTCAGGACCTATACTGGTTCCCGGTGGGTGGCTGAGAATTTGGTTAATTCTTCTTCCTGCCGGGAAATTACAGTGATATGTGCCCGTCCAAACGCCTAACAGCTACTCTCTCATTGGTTCTCCCTCTTCCCTTTCATCCTCTGCCAAATTGGCAACCTGTGCGAACCAAGAGGTTAAAGGGGCTGTCTCTCCAAGTTGGGAGGTTGATAGTAAAGCAGACGGAAAGTCAAACCGGAGCACCAGGAGAGGGACTATTCGTTGAGTTTTAGAAACCTTTCGTATTCACAGTGTGTCAGTTCTCTAGGTTTCCCGCACATGTTATAGCTGTAGTAATATTCCCTTCAACCTGGAGAGTTCGGACCCATGGAATTTGTGCCATGCATTATTGCTTTAAAGGGTCTGCATTTGCTCACCCAATCTCACCAATCCTCTCAGGCCCAAGTGTCCCTCCTTATGCCACATCCAGCTGTCATTGTAGATAGGGTCATTCCAGCTTTCATCAGAGACCCTGAAGGAATTGTAAAGAATTTCCCAGTTTTTTTGTTTTGTTTTTGAAATTCCTTTTTATAGTGGGTTTGAGCTGATTCTCGCTGCCATGTTTATGCCAGTCTAGACACACTTGATTCCCTTACGGAGACATATCAATACATAGGTTTTAAGATTCTTACTAGTCAGATATTTTCCTCTGCGTGAAATATGGGATTTTGAGTCCCTTTCGCTGAGGACGGTGTAGGTCTTGTCTATTCCATAGTTGGTTTTTGGAACGGTACCTGTGCTTATATCAAACTCTGGTTTAATGCATCACCCCACCTCTCCTTCCCCCTTAAGCAGGTATAAGAGTGTTTTCTAAATGTGAGACACTGTTCTCTTTCCTAACTCAGTTCAAGTGTAGCCATGTTTACAGGATCTTCATAAGTGATATCTTATGATAAGTTTCTTTTTCTGTGTGACTTATTTCACTTAGAATCATCGTACCTGAATCCACCCACTTTGCTGCTACTGGTCTTATGACATTGATTTCATGGCTGAGGGATATTCCATCGTACGTAAGTACCACAATTTTTTTGAACCATGTTTATATTTTCTGGGATACTTAAGGTGTATCCAAGTTGAGGTCCTTGTATGCAGTGCAGCCCTAAATTTTGGGGTGGCTCTGTCTTATTGATTTTCAGTTTTCCCAAGGTATATTCCCTAGACTGGTAGTGCCCTTGGCTCTGTAGCTCTGATCTTTACTTGTTTTAGGGAACAGAATGCACTCCTCCAGAGAGGCAGTTGGCAATTTACATCCCTCCCATCAGCATAACAAGGCTCCCTGTTCTCCAGGGCCTGTCTTGCCTTTCTTGTTCTTACACATTTTGTGGATGTCCCTTTTGACCGGTGGGAAGTGATACTTCTTTGTAGTGCAGATTTGCATTGCCCGCTTGCTTGCTTGGCCAAAAAGGGCGTATGCGTTTTCTCCTGAATATATTCAGGAGAAAACGCATACGCCCTTTTTGACCAAGTGCATCATTGTCGAAGTTGTGCCCCTCTTCCTGTGCTTTAAAGGCGATTCCAACGTACCTCTTGAAATCTGTTTCCTGCTATTCTGCCTCGCTTTCAAGTCCGCCTCGTTGCCTTCCCTCAACAGATTTTTGGACGATAGTTGTCCTTTATTACTCTTCCAGTTTGTGAATTGCTGTGCCCTGAGCCCCATTTTTCAACTCGTTTTTGGTGAGCTGACCGCACGTCCAAAATTTTGGTTCAGGACCTATACTTGTTCCCCGTGGGAGGCTGAGACTTTGGTTAATTCTTCTTCCTACCGTGAAATTAGAGTGACATATGCCCGTCTAAATGCCTAACGGCTACTCTGTCATTGGTTCTCCCCCTTTCCTTTCATCCTCTGCCAAATTGGCAACGTTTGTGTACCAGGAGGTTAAAAGGGGTGTCTCTCCAATTTGGGAGATTGATAGTAAAGCAGTGGGAAAGTCAAACCGGAACACCAGGAGAGGGACTATTCGTTGAGTTTTAGAAACCTTTTGTATTCAGAGTGTGTCCATTCTCTAGGTTTCCTGTACATGTTATAGCTGTATTAATATTCCCTTCAACCCGCAGAGTTGGGACCCATGGAATGGGTGCCATGCATTATTGGTTTACAAGGTCTGCATTTGCTCACCCAATCTCACCAATCCTCTAAGTCCCAAGTGTCCAGCCTTATGCCACATCCAGCGGTCATTGTAGATAGGGTCATTCCAGATTTCATCAGAGACCCTGAAGGAATTGTAAAGAATGTGCCTGTTTTTTTGTTTTGTTTGTGAAATTCCTTTTGATAGTGGATTTCAGCTGATTCTCGCTGCCATGTTTATGCCAGTCTAGACACTTGATTCCCTTACAGAGACATATCAATACATAGGTTTTAAGATTCTTACTAGTCAGATATATTCTTCTGCGGGAAATATGGGGTTTTGAGTCCCTTTCACTGTGGAAGGTGTAGGTCTTGTCTATTCCATAGTTGGTTTTTGGAACGGTACCTGTGCTTATATCAAACTCTGGTTTTATGCATCACCCCACCTCTCCTTCCCCCTTAAGCAGGCATAAGAGTGTTTTCCAAATGTGAGACTCTGTTCTCTTTCCTAGCTCAGTTCAAGTGTAGCCATGTTTACAGGATCTTCGTAAGTGATATCTTATGATAAGTTTCTTTTTCTGTGTGACTTATTTCACTTAGAATCATCGAACCTCATTCCACTCATTTTGCTGCTACTGGTCTTATGACATTGATTTCATGGCTGAGGGATATTCCATCGTACGTAAGTACCACAATTTTTTGAACCATTTTTATATTTCCTGGGATATTTAAGGTGTACCCATGTTGAGGTTCTTGTAAGCAGTGCAGCCCTAAATGTTGGGGTGGCTCTGTCTTATTGATTTTCAGTTTTCCCAAGGTATATTCCCTAGACTGGAAGTGCCCTTGGCTCTGTAGCTCTGTTCTTTACTTGTTTTAGGGAACACAATTCACTCCACCAGAGAGGCAGTTGGCAATTTACATCCTGCCCATCAGCATAACAATGCTCCCCGTTCTCCAGGGCCTGTCTTGCCTTTCTGGTTTTTACACATTTTGCGGATGTCCCTTTTGACCGGTGGGAAGTGATACTTCTTTGTAGTGCAGATTTGCATTGCCTGCTTGCTTGCTTGGCCAAAAAGGTCGTATGCATTTTCTCCTGAAAATATTCAGCAGAAAATGCAAACGCCCTTTTTCGCCAAGTGCATCATTGTCGAAGTTGTGCCCCACTTCTTGTGCTTTAAAGGCGATTCCAACATACCTCTTGAAATCTGTTTCCTGCTATTCTGCCTCGATTTCAACTCCGCCTCGATGCCTTCCCTCAACAGATTTTTGGATGATAGTTGTCCTTTATTACTCTTCCAGTTTGTGAATTGCTGTGCCCTGAGCCCCATTTTTCAACTCATTTTTTGTGAGCTGACCACAAGTCCAAAATTTTGGTTCAGGACCTCTACTTGTTCCCCGTGGGTGGCTGAGACTTTGGTTAATTCTTCTTCCTCCCGTGAAATTAGAGTGACATATGCCCGTCTAAATGCCTAACAGCTACTCTGTCATTGGTTCTCCCCCTTTCCTTTCATCCTCTGCCAAATTGGCAACGTGTGTGTACCAGGAGGTTAAAAGTGGTGTCTCTCCAAGTTGGGAGATTGTTAGTAAAGCAGTTGGAAAGTCAAACCGGAACACCAGGAGAGGGACTATTCGTTGAGTTTTAGAAACCTTTTGTATTCACAGTGTGTCCATTCTCTAGGTTTCCTGTATATGTTATAGCTGTATTAATATTCCCTTCAACCCGCAGAGTTGGGACCCATGGAATGGGTGCCAGGCATTATTGGTTTACAAGGTCTGCATTTGCTCACCCCATCTCACCAATCCTCTCAGTCCCAAGTGTCCAGCCTTATGCCACATCCAGCGGTCGTTGTAGATAGGGTCATTCCAGGTTTCATCAGAGACCCTGAAGGAATTGTAAAGAATTTCCCTGTTTTCTTTGTTTTGTTTTTGAAATTCCTTTTGATAGTGGGTTTGAGCTGATTCTCGCTGCCATTTTTATGCCAGTCTAGAAACACTTGATTCCCTTACGGAGACATATCAATACATAGGTTTTAAGATTCTTACTAGTCAGATATATTCCTCTGCCGGAAATATGGGGTTTTGAGTCCGTTTCAGTGAAGAACTTGTAGGTCTTCTGTATTCCATAGTTGGTTTTTGGAACAGTACCTGTGCTTATATCAAACTCTGGTTTTATGCATCACCCCACCTCTCCTTCCAACTCTAGCAGGCATAAGTGTGTTTTCTAAATGTGAGACTCTGTTATCTTTCCTAACTCAGTTCAAGTGTAGCCATGTTACAGGATCTTCATAAGTGATATCTTATGATAAAATTCTTTTTCTGTGTGTCTTATTTCACTTAGAATCATCATAACAGAATCCACTCATTTTGTTTCTACTGGTCTTATGACATTGATTTCATGCCTGACGGATATTCCATCATACATAAGTACCACAATTTTTTGAGCCATTTTAATATTTCCTGGGATATTTAAGGTGTACCCAAGTTGAGGTTCTTGTAAGCAGTGCAGCCCTAAATTTTTAGGTGGCTGTGTCTTATTGATTTTCAGTTTTCCCAAGGTATATTCCCTAGACTGGAAGTGCCCTTGGCTCTGTAGATCTGTTGTTTACTTGTTTTAGGGAACCCAATGCACTCCTCCAGAGAGGCAGTTGGCAATTTACATCCCGCCCATCAGCATAACAAGGCTCCCTGTTCTCCAGGGCCTGTCTTGCCTTTCTGGTTTTTACACATTTTGTGGATGTCCCTTTTGTACCGGTGGGAAGAGATACTTCTTTGTATTGCAGATTTGCATTGTCCGCTTGCTTGCTTGGCCAAAACGGGCATATGAGTTCTCTCCTAAATATATTCAGGAGAAAATGCATACGCCCTTTTTGGCCAAGTGCATCACTGTCGAAGTTGTGCCCCTTTTCCTGTGCTTTAAAGGCGATTCCAACGTACCTCTTGAAATCTGTTTCCTGCTATTCTGCCTAGCTTTCAAGTCTACCTCGCTGCCTTCCCTCAACAGATTTTTGGATGATAGTTGTCCTTTATTACTCTGCCAGTTTGTGAATTGTTGTGCCCCTGAGCCCCATATTGCAACTCGTTTTTTGTGAGCTGAATGCAAGACCAATATTTTGGTTCAGGACGTATATGGGTTCCCGGTGGGTGGCTGAGACTTTGGTTAATTCTTCTTCCTGCCGGGAAATTAGAGTGACATGTGCCCGTCCAAATGCCAAACAGCTACTCTCTCATTGGTTCTCCCTCTTCCCTTTCATCCTGTGCCAAATTGGCAACTTGTGCCAACAAGGGGGTTAAATGTGCTGTCTCTAAGTTGGGAGATTGATAGTAAAGCAGTTGCAGTGTCAAACATGAGCACCAGGAGACGGAGTATTAGTTGAGTTTTAGAAACGTTTCTTGTTCACAGTGTGTCCATTCTCTAGGTTTCCGGTACATGTTATAGTTGTAGTAATATCCCCTTCAACTTGGAGAGTTGGGACGCATGTAATGTGTGCCATGCATTATTGCTTTGAAGGGTCTGCATTTGCTCACCCAATCTCACAAATCCTCTCAGTGCCACGTGTCCAGCCTTATGTAACATCCAGCTGTCATTGTAGATAGGGTCATTCCAGGTTTCATCAGAGACCCTGAAGGAATTGGAAAGAATTTGCCTGTTTCTTTGTTTTGTTTTTGAAATTCCTTTTTATAGTGGGTTTGAGCTGATTCTCGCTGCCATGCTTATGCCAGTCTAGACACTCTTGATTCCCTTACAGAGACATATCAATACATAGGTTTTAAGATTCTTACTTGTCAGATATATTCTTCTGCGGGAAATATGGGGTTTTGTGTCCCTTTCACTGAGGAAGGTGTAGGTCTTGTCTATTCCATAGTTGGTTTTTGGAACGGTACCTGTGCTTATATCAAACTCTGGTTTTATGCATCACCCCACCTCTCCTTCCCCCTTAAGCAGGCATAAGAGTGTTTTCTAAATGTGAGACTATGTTCTCTTTCCTAGCTCAGTTCAAGTTTAGCCATGTTTACAGGATCTTCATAAGTGATATCTTATGATAAGTTGCTTTTTCTGTGTGACTTATTTCACTTAGAATCATCGTACCTGAATCCACCCATTTTGCTGCTACTGGTCTTATGACATTGATTTCATGGCTGAGGGATATTCCATCGTACGTAAGTACCACAATTTTTTGAACCATGTTTATATTTTCTGGGATACTTAAGGTGTATCCAAGTTGAGGTCCTTGTATGCAGTGCAGCCCTAAATTTTGGGGTGGCTCTGTCTTATTGATTTTCAGTTTTCCCAAGGTATATTCCCTAGACAGGTAGTGCCCTTGGCTCTGTAGCTCTGTTCTTTACTTGTTTTAGGGAACAGAATGCACTCCTCCAGAGAGGCAGTTGGCAATTTACATCCCGCCCATCAGCATAACAAGGCTCCCTGTTCTCCAGGGCCTGTCTTGCCTTTCTGGTTTTTACACATTTTGCGGATGTCCCTTTTGACCGGTGGGAAGTGATACTTCTTTGTAGTGCAGATTTGCATTGCCTGCTTGCTTGCTAGGCCAAAAAGGGCGTATGCGTTTTCTCCTGAATATATTCAGGAGAAAATGCAAACACCCTTTTTGGCCAAGTGCATCATTGTCGAAGTTGTGCCCCACTTCTGGTGCTTTAAAGGCGATTCCAACATACCTCTTGAAATCTGTTTCCTGCTATTCTGCCTCGATTTCAAGTCCACCTCATTGCCTTCCCTCAACAGATTTTTGGATGATAGTTGTCCTTTATTACTCTTCCAGTTTGTGAATTGCTGTGCCCTGAGCCCCATTTTTCAACTCATTTTTTGTGAGCTGACCGCAAATGCAAAATTTTGGTTCAGGATCTCTACTTGTTCCCCGTGGGTGGCTGAGACTTTGGTTAATTCTTCTTCCTCCCGTGAAATTAGAGTGACATGTGCCCGTCCAAATGCCTAACAGCTACTCTCTCATTGGTTCTCCCTCTTCCCTTTCATCCTCTGCCAAATTGGCAATGTGTGCGAACCAGGAGGTTAAAGGGCTGTCTCTCCAATTTGGGAGATTGATAGTAAATCATTTGGAAAGTCACACCTGAGCACCAGGAGAGGGACTATTATTTGAGATTTAGAAACCGTTCGTATTCACAGTGTGTCCATTCTCTAGGTTTCCCGTACATGTTATAGCTGTAGTAATATTCCCTTCAACCTGGCGAGTTGGGACCCAAGGAGTGGGTGCCATGCATTATTGCTTTAAAGGGTCTGCATTTGCTCACCCAATCTCACCAATCCTCTCAGTCCCAAGGGTCCAGCCTTATGCCACATCCAGCTGTCCTTGTAGATAGGGTTATTCCAGGTTTCATCAGAGACCCTGAAGGAATTGTAAAGAATTTCCCTGTTTTTTTGTTTTGTTTGTGAAATTCCTTTTGATAGTGGATTTCAGCTGATTCTCGCTGTCATGTTTATGCCAGTCTAGACACACTTGATTCCCTTACAGAGACATATCAATACATAAGTTTTAAGATTCTAACTAGTCAGATATATTCTTCTGTGGGAAATATGGGGTTTTGAGTCCCTTTCACTGAGGAAGGTGTAGGTCTTGTCTATTCCATAGTTGGTTTTTGGAACGGTACCTGTGCTTATATCAAACTCTGCTTTTATGCATCACCCCACCTCTCCTTCCCCCTTAAGCAGGCATACGAGTGTTTTCCAAATGTGAGACTCTCTTCTCTTTCCTAGCTAAGTTCAAGTGTAGCCATGTTTACAGGATCTTCATAAGTGATATCTTATGATAAGTTGCTTTTTCTGTGTGACTTATTTCACTTAGAATCATCGAACCTGAATCCACTCATTTTGCTTCTACTGGCCTTATGACATTGATTTCATGGCTGAGGGATATTCCATCATACGTAAGTACCACAAGTTCTTTACCATTTTTGTCTTTCCTTGGATATTTAAGGTGTCCCGGATTCGAGGTTCTTGTAAGCAGTGCTGCCCTAAATTTTGGGGTGGCTGTGTCTTATTGATATTCAGTTTTCCCAATGTATATTCCCATGACTGGAAGTGACTTAGGTTGTGAAGCTCTGTTGTTTACTTCTTTGAGAGAACACAGTGCACTCCTCCACGGTGGCTGTTGGCAATTTACATCCCACCCATGAGCATAACAAGGCTTACTGTTCTCCAGAGCCTGTCTTGCCTTTCTGGTTTTTACACATTTTGCAGATGACCCTTTTGACCGGTGGGAAGTGATACTTATTTGTAGTGCAGATTTGCATTGTGCAGTTGCTTGGTTGGTCAAAATCGGCGTATGCGTTTTCACCTGAATATATTCAGGTGAAAACGCATACGCCCTTTATGGACAATTCCATAATTGTCGAAGTTGTGATGCTTTTCCTGTGTTTAAAGGCAATTCCAATATACTTCTTGAAATCTGTTTCGTGCAATTCTGCATCATTTTAAAGTCTGCCTCGTGGCTTTCCCTCAACAGATTTTTGGAAGAGAGTAGTCCTTTATAACTCTGCAAGTTAGTGAAATGCTGTGCCGCTGTGCTCAGTTCTCAACTCGCGTTTTTGTGAGCTGACCGCAAATCCATAGTTTTGCTTCAGGACCTGTACAGGTTCCGGGGGGGGGGGCAGGCTGAGAGTTTGGTTAATTCTTCTTCGTGACGGGAAATTAGAGTGACATGTGGCCGTCCAAATACCTACAGCTACTCTCTCATTGGTTCTCCCTTTTCCCTTATATCCTCTGAACAATGTGCCAACTGTGCGAAACAGGTTATAGGGGTTGACTCTCCAAGTTGGGAGATTGATATTAAAGCAGTAGGAATGTCAAGTTGGAGCACAAGGAGAGAAAAAAAATTAGTAGAGTTTTAGAAACCTTTCTCCATCAGAGGGTGTCCATTCTCTAGGTTTCCCATACATGTTATAACTGTAGTGATATTCCCATCTACCTGGAGAGTTGGGAACCATGGAATGATGGGCAGGAATTATTGCTTTAGAGGGTCTGCCTTTTCTCACCCAATCTCACTAATCGTCTCAGTCCCAAGTGACCAGCCTTATGCCACATCCAGCTGTCATTGTAGACAGGGTCATTCCAAGTTTCATCAGAACCCCTGAAGGTATTGTGTAAGAATTAAACTGTTTTTTGTTTTGTTTTGAAATTCATTTTTATAGTGGGTTTGAGCTGCTTCTCACTGCCGTGTTTATGTCGTGCTAGGCACACTTGGTTCCTTTACGGAGACATATCAATACATAGGTTTTAAGATTCTTACTAGTCAGATATATTTCTCTGCCGGGAATTAGGGTGTTGAGTCCCGTTCACTGAGGAAGGAGTAGGGCTTGTCTCTTCTGTATTTGGATTATGGAATGTTACCTGTGCTAATATCAAACTCTGGTTTTGTGTGTCTCCCCACCTCTCCTTTCCCCTTAAGCAAGCATAAGTGTGTTTTCTATATCTGAGACACTGTTCTCTTTCCTAATTCAGTTCATATGTACCCATGTTTACATTCCCTTCATAAGTGATATCTTATGTCAGAATGCACTATGGCCCTTGTCATAATAATGCTCCATGACACCTGTCATCACAATGTTACATGCTCTTGTCATCACAATTCTCCATGCACTTGTCATTGCAATGTTCCATGCCCCCTGTCATAGCAAGCTCCAAGTGTTTGTCATCACAATGCTTCATGACCTTGTCATCAAAATTCTCAATGGCCCTTGTCATCACAATGCTCCGTGCCCTTGTCATCACAATGCTCCATGACCCCTGTCATCACAATGCTCCCTGACACCTGTCATCACAATGCTTCATGCCCCTTGTCATTACAGTGCTTCATGATGCTCGTCATCACAATTACGCAAGGTCTTCTCATCACAATGCTCCACGGTTTTTCCATCACAATTCTCCATGCCCTGGTCATCTCAAAGCTCAATGTCCCTCGTCCTCACAATTCTCCACTTCCTTGTCATCACAATGCTCCATGGCACTTCTCATCACAATGTTATATGCTCTTGTCATCACAATACTCCATGCACTTGTCATCGCAATGCTCCATGACCCCTGTCATAGGAAGCTCCATGCGCTTGTCATCACAATGTTTCACGACCTGGACATTAAAATTATCAGTGGACCTTGTCATCTCAATGCTCCATGCCCTTGTCATCAAAATGCTCCTTTACGTTTGTCACAACAATCCTCCATGACACTTGGCATCACAATGCTCCGTGTTATTGTCATCACAATGGAACATGACATATGTCATCACAATGCTCCCTGACACCTGTCTTCACAATACTCCATGACCTTGTCATCACAATGCTTCATGCCCTTGGCATCACAATGTGCCATGCCCACTGTCATCACAATAATCCATGAAACTTGTCAGACAAATGCTCCATGACCCTTTTCATCAAAATGCTCCATGAACACTGTCATCACAATGCACCATGCCCATCATCATAATGCTTCATGCTATTGTCATCACAATGAAATCAAAATGCTCCATGACCTCTGTCATCACAATGCTCCAAACCCTTGTGATCACAATGTTCCATAACACTAGTCATCACAATGCCCCATGACGCTGGTCATCACAATTATCCATGGACTTCTCATCACAATGCCCCATGACATTTGTCATCACAATGCTCAATACACATGTCATCACAATGCTCCCTTACTCTTGCCATCGGTATGCTCCTTGAACCCTTTCATGACAAGGCTCCATGCCTTTTTCATCACAATGATCCATGCACTTTTCATCACAATGCTCCATGCCCTTGTCATCACAATGGTCCTAGACCCCTGTAATCACAATGCTCCATGCCCCTTTTCATCAGAATGCTCCATGAGACTTGGCATCACAAGGCTCCATGGACTTCTCATCACAATGCTCCAGGACGTTGTCATCAAAATGCTCCATTCCCTTATCATCACAATGCTCCATGACGCCTGTCATCACAATACTCCATGAACGTTTTCAGCCCAATGCTCCATGACCTTCTCATTACAATGCTCCTTGACCAATATCATCACAATGCTCCATGACCACTGTCATCACAACGCTCCATGACACCTGACAACACAATGATCCGGTACTCTTGTCATCACAATGCTCCATTCCCTAGTCATCACAATGCTCCATGACCCCTGTCATCACAAAACTCCATGAACATTTTCAGCCCAATGCTCCATGACACTTGGCATCACAATGATGCATGCCCTTGTCATCCCAATGCTCCTTGACCCCTGTAAACACAATGCTCCTTGACGCTTGCCATCACAGTGCTCCTGGACACCTGTCATCTCAATGCTCCATGCCTTTGTCAGCAAAATGCTACATGACCCTGTCATTACGATGCTCTATGCGCTTGTCCTCACAATACTCCATGAACCTTGGGATCACATTGCTTCCTGCCCTTGTCATCACAATGCTCCATGTTCCTTGAAATCAAAATGATCCAAGACCTCTGTCCTCACAATGCTCCAAACCCTTGTGATCACAATGTTCCATAACACTTGTCATCACAACGCTCCATGATGCCTTTCATCACAATACTCCATGCCCTTTTCATCACAATGCTCCATGACCTTTGTCATCATAATTTTCAATACACTTGTCATCACAATGCTCCCTGACACTTGTCGTCAGAATGCTCCTTGAAACCTGTCACGAAAAGGCTCCATGCCTTTTTCATCACAATGCCCCATGCCGTTTTCATCACAATGCTCCATGCCAATGTCATCAAATTACTCCACAAGCTTGTCATCAGAATGCTCCCTGACCCTTGTCATCTCAATGCTCCAAGCCATTGTCATCACAATGCTCCATTACCTTTGTCATCAGAATCCTCCATGACACTTGGCAACACAATGCTCCATGCCATTGTCATCACAATGGGCCATTACATATGTCACCACAATGCTCCCTGACACCTGTCTTCACAATACTGCATGACCTGGTCATCACAGTGCTCCATGCCCTTGTCATCACAATGCGCCATTCCAACTGTCATCGCAATAATCCATGAAACTTATTAGACCAATGCTCCATGCCCTTGTCATCACAATGTTCCATGCCCTTCTTATCACAATGCTCCACGACCCCTGTCATCACAATTCTCCGTGACTCCAGTCATCACAATGCTTCATGACCTTTGTCATCACAATGGTCCATGCCCTCCTCATCTACAGTCTCTGTGACTTTTTAACCACAATGCTCCATGAACTTTTCATCACAATGCTCTTTGACCCTTGTCATCACAATGCTCTATGCCTTTCTCAGCACAATGCTCCATGACCCTTGTCATCACAATGCTCCATGCGCTTGTCAGCACAATGCTCCATGACCCATGTCATCACAATGCGCAATGCGCTTGTCATCACAGTGCTCCACAATCTTGTCATCACAATGCTCCATAAACCTTGTCATCACAATGCTCCATGCACTTCTCATCAAAATGCTCTCTCACCACTGATATCACAATGTTACATCACTATTCATCACAATACTCCCTCACCCCTGTCATCACAATGTTCCATGACTCCTGTCATCACAATTCTACATGCGCTTATCATCACAATGTTCGATGACCCCTGACATCACAATGTTCCATAACCCCTGTCATCAAAATGCTCCATGAACCATTTCATCAAAATGCTCAATGACCCCTGACATCACAATGTTCCATAACCCCTGTCATCAAAATGTTGCATGACCCTTTTCATCAAATTGTTCCATGACCCTGTCATCACAATGCTCCCTGCCCTTCTCATCACAATGCACCACGCCCTTGTCATCAAAATGCTCCATGACCTTTGTCATCACAAAGATCCATGACCCTTTGCATCACAATGCTCCATGTCATGGTCATCACAATGCTCCATGAACGCTCTCATCACATTGCTCCATGCCATTGTCATCACAATGCTACCTGACACATGTCATCAGAATGCTCCATGGCCTTCTCATCACAATGCTCCATGCCCTTGCCATCACAATGCTCCATTACACCTGTGATAACAATGCTCCATTACCCCTGCCATCACGATGTTCCATGGCCTTGTCATTACAAGGCTCCATGACCCTTCTCATCACAATGCTCCAAGACCCCTGTAATCACAATGCTCCATGCCCCTTTTCATCTCAATGATCCATGAACCCTGTCATCATAATGCACCATGCCCATCATCATAATGCTTCATGCTATTGTCATCACAATGAAATCAAAATGATCCATGACCTCTGTCATCACAATGCTCCAAACCCTTGTGATCACAATGTTCCATAATACTTGTCATCACAACGCCCCATGATGCTGGTCATCACAATTATCCATGGACTTCTCATCACAATGCTCCATGACCCTTGTCATCACAATTCTCAATACACTTGTCATCACAATGCTCCCTGACACCTGTCGTCAGTATGCTCATTGAACCCTGTCATGACAAGTCTCCATGCCTTTTTCATAACAGTGATCCATGCCCTTTTCATCACAATGCTCCATGCCATTGTCATCACAATACTCCACAAGCTTGTCATCAGAATGCTCCGTGACACTTGTCATCACAATGATCCATGACCCCTGTCGTCACAATGCTCCATGACACCTGTCATCACAATTCTCCATGCCCCTTGTCATTACAGTGTTCCATGATGCTCGTCATCACAATTATCCATGGTCTTCTCATCACAGTGCTCCACGGTCTTGCCATCACAATGCTCCATGCCCTGGTTATGACAATGCACCATGTCCCTTGTCATCACAATTCTCCACGTCCTTGTCATCACAGTGCTCCATGACAGTTCTCATCACTATGTTACATGCTCTTGTCATCACAATTCTCCATGCACTTGTCATCACAATGCCCCATGACCCCTGTCATAGCAAGCTCCATGCCTTTGTTATCACAATGCTTCACGACCTTTTCATCAAAATTCTCACTGCCCGTTGTCATCACAATGCTCCATGCCCTTGTCATCACAATGATCCAAGCCCTTGTCATCACAATGCTCCATTACCTTTGTCATCACAATCCTCCATAACACTTGGCATCACAATGCTCCATGCCATTGTCATCACAATGGACCATGAAATATGTCATCACAATGCTCCCTGACACCTGTCTTCACAATACTCCATGACCTTGTCTTCACAATGCTCCATGACCTTGTCATCACAATGTGCCATGCCCACTGTCAACACAATTATCCATGAAACTTGTCAGACCAATGCCCTATGCCCCTGTCATCACAAAGCTCCATGCCCTTGTCATCACAATGCTCCATGACCCCAGTCATCACAATTCTCCGTGACTCCAGTCTTCACAAGGCTTCATGACCTGTGTCATCACAATGGTCCATGCCCTCATCATCACAAGGCTCTGTGAACTTTGTCACCACAATGCTCCATGAACTTTTCATCACAATGCTCCGTGACACTTGTCATCACAATGCTCCGTGCCTTTGTCAACTCAATGCTCCATGACCCTTGTCATCACAATGCTCCACAACCTTGTCATCACAATGCTCCATAAAGATTGTCATCACAATGCTCCATGCACTTCTTATAAAAATGCTCTCTCACCACTGATATCAACATGTTCCCTCACTAGTCATCACAATACACCCACTCCCCTGTCATCACAATGGTCCTTAAACCCTGTCATGGAAATGTTCCATGACCCTTGACATCTCAATGTTCCATAACCCCTGTCATCAAAATGTTCCATGACACTTTTCATCAAATTGCTCCATGACCCTGTTATCACAATGCTCCCTGCCCTACACAACAGAATGCACCACACCTCTTGTCATCAAAATGCTCTATGACCTTTGTCATCACAAAGCTCCATGACCCTTGGCATCACAATGCTGCATGCCATTGTCATCACAATGCTCCATGAAACCTCTCATCACATTGTTCCATGCCCTTGTCATCACAGGCTACATGATGCTTTTCATCACAATGCTCGATGCCATTCTTATCACAATGCTCCATGTGCTTGTCATTACAATCCTCCATGACCCATGTATCACAGTGTTCCATGCCCTGGTCATCACAATGCTCCATGACCCCTGTCATAAAAATGCTCCATGACCACTGCCATCACAATGTTCCACGGCCTTGTCATCACAAGGCTCCATGACCCTTGTCATCACAGTGCTCCAAGACCCCTGTAATCACAATGCTCCATGCCCTTGTCATCACAAAGCTCCATGACGCATGTCATCAGAATTCTCCATGGCCTTCTCATTCACGATGCTCCATGCCCTTGTCATCACAATGCTCCAAGACTCCTGTAATCACAATGCTCCATGCCCCTTTTCATCTCAATGCTCCATGAACCCTGTCATCACAATGCAGCATGCCCATCATCATAATGCTTCAGGCTATTGTCATCACAATGAAATCAAAATGCCCCATGACCTCTGTCATCACAATGCTCCAAATCCTTGTGATCAAAATGTTCCATAACACTTATCATCACAACGCCCCATGACGCTCGTCATCACAATTATCCATCGTCTTCTCATCACAATGCTCCATGACCTTTGTCATCACAATGCTCAATACCCTTGTCATCACAATGCTCCCTGACACTTGTCGTCAGTATGCTCCTTGAACCCTGTCATGACCAGGCTCCATGCCTTTTTCATCACAATGATCCATGCCCTTTTCATCACAGTGCTCCAAGACCCCTGAAAACACAATGCTCCATGCCCTTGTCCTCACAAAGCTCCATGATGCATGTCATCAGAACGCTCCATGGCCTTCTCATCCCAATGCTCCATGCCCTTGTCACCACAATGCTCCAAGACCTCTGTAATCACAATGCTGCATGCCCCTTTTCCTCAGAATGCCCCATGAGACATGTCATCACAAGGCTCCATGGTCTTCTCATCACAATGCTCCAGTACCTTGTCATCACAATGCTCCATGACGCCTCTCATCACAACACTCCATGAACATTTTCAGCCAATGGTCCATGACCTTCTCATCACAATGCTCCCTGACCCCTGTCATCACAATGCTCCATGACCACTGTCATCACAACGCTCCATGAACCCTGACGACACAATGATCCGGGACTCTTGTCATCAAAATGCTCCATGAACCTTGTCATCACAATGATCCATGCTCTTGTCATCCCAATGCTCCATGACCCCTGTAATCACAATGCTCCATGACGCTTGTCATCAAAGTGCTCCATGAACCTTGTCATCACAATGCTCCTTGCCTTTGTCAGCAAAATGCTACATAATCTTGTCATCACAATGCTCCATGCGCTTGTCATCACAACCCTCCATGACCCTTGGGATCACATTGCTTCATGCCCTTGTCATCTCGCTCTTGCCTTTCTGGTTTTTACAGATATACAGATGTCCCTTTCGACCGGTGGGAAGTGACAATTCTTTGTAGTGTGGATTTGCATTGCATGCTTGCTTCATTGGCCAGAAAGGACGTATGCGTTTTCTCCTGAATATATTCAGGGGAAAAGGCATACGCCCTTTTTGGCCAAGTGCATCACCGTCCAAGTTGGGATGCTTTTTCTGTGCTTCAAAGGCGATTCCAATTTACCTCTTGAAATATGTTTTGTGCAATTCTGCCTCATTTTCAAGTCCGCTTCATTGCCTTCCCTCAACAGATTTCTGGAAGAGAGTAGTCCTTTATAACTCTGCAGGTTTTTGAATTGCTGGGCCCCTGAGCTCCAATTTTCAAATCCCATTTTTGTGAGCTGGCCGCAAATCCACAATTTTGCTTCAGGACCTATACTGGTTCCAGGGGTGGCTTTATTGGTTCCCTGTGGGTGGCTGAGGCTTTGGTTAATTCTTCTTCCTGACGGGAAATTAGAGTGACATGTGCCCGTCCAAATGCCTACATCTACTCTCTGATTGGTTCTCCCTCTTCCCTTTCATCATCTGCACAAATAGCAAACTGTGCGAACCAGGAGGTTATAGGGGCTGACTCTCCTAAGTTGGGAGATTGATAGTAAAGCAGTTGGAATGCCAAAGTGGAGCACAAGGAGAGGAAAAATTAGGAGAGTTTTAGAAACCTTTCGCCATCACAGGGTGTCCATTCTCTAGGTTTCCCATACATGTTATAACTGTAGTGATATTCCCTTCTACCTGGAGATTTGGGACCCATGGAATGGTGGCATGCATTACTACTTTAAAGGTTCTGCATTTTCTCTCCCAATCTCACCAGTCCTCTCAGTCCCAAGTGTCCAGCCTTATGTCTCATCCAGCTGTCTTTGCAGATAGGGTCATTCCAGGTTTCATTAGAACCCCTGAAGGAATTGTGTAAGAATTTTGCTGTTTTTTGGTTTTGTTTTTGAAATTCATTTTTATTATGGGGTTGAGCTGGTTTTCACTGACCTGTTTATGCCAGTCTAGACACAATTGATTTCCTTACGGAGACATATGAATACATAGGTTTTAAGATTCTTACTAGTCAGATATATTCCTCGGCGGGGAATAGGGGTGTTGAGTCCCATTCACTGAGGAAGGTGTAGGTCTTGTCTATTCTGTATTTGGTTTATGGAATGGTACCTGTGCTAATATCATACTCTGGTTTTATGCATCACCCCACCTCTCCATTCCCCTGAAGCAGGCATAAGAGTTTTTTTCTAAATGTGAGACTCTGTTCTCTTTCCTAATTCAGTTCATGTGTTGTGATATTGACATTCCCTCTATAAGTGATATCTTATGATAAGATTCTTTTTCTGTGTGACTAATTTCCCTTAGAATCATCATACCTAAATCCACTCATTATGCTGCTACTGGCCTTATATACACTGATTTCACGTCTGAGTGATATTCCGTTGTACAAAATTACCACAAGTTCTTTATGCATTTCTCTTTTTCCTGGGATATTTTAGGTTTACCAAAGTTGAGGTTCTTGTATGCAGAGCAGCCCTAAACTTTGGGGTGCCTGTGTCTTATTGATATTTAGTCTTCCCAAGTCATATGCCCATGAGTTGAAGTCCCCTTTGCTTGGGGGCTTTGTATTTTAGAAGTTTTAGGAAACAGCATACACTTCTTCAGAGTGGCTCTTGGATATTTATACCCCACCCATCAGCGTGACTAGGCTCCCTGTTTTCCATGGCCTCTCCTGCATTTCTGGTTTGTACACATTTTTTGGATTGCCTTTCTGAGCAGTGGAAATTGAGACTCCTTTGTTGTGCAGATTTGCATTTCCCTCTTGCTTGGTTGGCCAAAAACTCTGCATGTGTTTTTTTCCTGAAGATATTCACGAAAAAAATGCATACACCCATTTGCCCAACTGCATCATTTTAGAAATTCTGCTGCTTTTCATATGCTTTAAATGTGAGTACAATCTACCTTTTGAAATCTGTTTCCTGCAATTCTGCCTCTCATTCAGATCCTCTTCGTTGCCTTACCTGAATATATTTTTGGACGTTGGTTATCATTTATATCTTTGCAGGTCTTTGAATTGTCTGCTCCTGAGCTCCATTTTGCAACTCGCTTTTTTTGTGAGCTGGCCGCCAAACCATTGGATTGCTTCCGGCCCTATTCTGGTTCTGGGGAGGCAGGCTGAGCCTTTGGTTAATTATTCTTCCTAATGGGAAATTAGAGTGACATGTGCCTGTCAAAAGTCCTACAGCTAATCTCTCATTGGTTCCCCCTCTTCCCATTTATCCTCTGCACAAATTGCAAACTGTGGGAAACAGGAGGTTAAAGGTGCTGATTCTCCAAGTGGGGAGATTGTTAGTAATGTGGCTGGAATGGCGAACCCCAGCAGCAGGAGATAAAAAATGAGGTGCATTTTAGACACCTTTCCTGAGCACACGGTGTACATTCATCTCGGTTTCCCAGGCATGTTTTCGCTGTCAGAAGATTCCCTTGAACCTGCAGATTTGGGACCCATGGAATGGGTACCAGGCAGTATTACTTTAAAAGGTCTGCATTTCCTCACCCAGCCTCTCTAACATCTCTTAGCGTGCATAGATTCCAGCCTTATATAATCATCCTGCTGTGGGTCTACATGTGTTCAATCCATGTTACATCGTAGCCCTTCAACAAAAGTTGTAAGAATTTTTGCCTGTCTCACTGTTTTTATAAATAGTTTTAAATTTATTTTTATATTGGTTACAGCTGATTTTCAAAGCTCTGTTTTTTGCTGCTGTACATCCACTTGATTCATGTACTGTGAGACAACAATAACTTCTTTTTCAGATGCTTACCAGTCATATGTATTATTTTCCAGTGACTTGAGTGGGCTGAGTGCAGTTCTTTGAGGTACCGTGTAGGCCTTGTCAGTTATTCAATTTGGTACTTGGAATGGTATCTTTGCTAATTTCAACCTCCTGGATAATACCTCACCATTCCCCACCTTTCCCATTTAGCAGCCTTATGTCTATTTTCTACATATTTGACTATGTTTCTGTTTTGTAATTTATTTCATGTGTAGCCATTTTTTATTCCACCTTTAAGTGACATCTTATGATATGTGTCTTTTTCTTTCTGACATATGTCACTTAGAATGATCGTATGTAACTCCTCCAGAGTTGTTACAACTGGCCTTATTTCATTGATTTCTGGATGAGTAATATTCCACTCTACATAAGTACCCCATCTCTTTTATCCATTTTATCCACCAGGGACATTTAGGTTATATCCAAGCTGAGGCCCTTTTTAACAGAGAGGTGGTAAACGTTCGGGTGCCTGTTTTCTGTCGATTTTTGTTTTTCCCAAGGTACACGCCCATGAGTGCAAGTGCCCTATGCTCTGTAGCTCATTTTTTAGATGTTTTAGCAAACACAATACACTTCTCCAGAGTGGCCGTTGGCAAATTACATTTCCACTATCAGCCTCACAGGGCTCCCTTTTCTCCTCGCCCTGTCCTGCATTTCTGGTGTTTACACTTTATGTGGATGGCCCTTCTGACTGACGTGATGTGATACATTTTGTGATATTGATTTCCAGTGCCCACCTGTTGGGTTGGATAAAAAGTGTGTATGGCCTTTACTTGAATATATTCAGAAAAAATGCATACACCCTTTTTGGCCAACTGCATCATTGGCGATGTTCAGCCCCTTTTCTTGTGCTTTAATGGGGAGTCCTTTCTACCTCTTCAAATCTGTTTCCTGCCACTCTCCCTTGCTTACAAGTCCTTTTCTGTGACTTACCTCAAGACATTTTTCGACGATAGATATTTTCAACTCTGCAGTTTCATGAATTTTAGTGCCCCTGAGTTCCATTTTTCAACTTGTGTTTTTGGAAACTGGACACAAAACAGCGGGATTTCCTCTAGCCCTATTCTGTTTCCGTGGGCAATTCTAGCCTTTGATGAATTTGTCTTCTGGATTGGAAATTAGAGTGGCATGTGCCTGTCCGAACACCTAAGACATGTCTCTATATTTTTCTCATCCTTCCGCTACATCCTCTGGACAAATTCCAAACTGTGTGCAACAGGATGTTGACGGTGCTGATATCACCAAGTGAGGAGATTGTTAGGAAAGATGCTGGAGGGTTGAACCCGAGCACCATGCAATGAGGAGATGACGTGCCTTTTCCAAACTCTTTCCGATCAAACGGTGTACCATCCTCTAGGTGTGACAGGCATGTTTTAGCTGTAGGAAGGGTCCCGTGCATGTAAGGAGAACACCGGGGATTTTTCCAAATCAGTGCCTCCCCGAACCACAAACTGGGGAATTTTTAAGCTACGGCTACACGTATGTCCTTTAAGGGCCTTGGGAAATAGGCAGAGCCCAAACTTTAGATGACTGAAATCTTCAGGGTCAGAGCGCTCACCATCGGCCTTGCTTAGGTTACATTTTATCTGTCATTGATAGATGATGTCAATAAAAATATCTATTCTTTTTCAGATTATTTCCCCTTATAGGTTATTGCAAAATATTCAGTGTAGTTCCCTGTGCTATACAGTAGTTCCTTGTTGATGATCTATTTTATACATAGCAGTGTGTATGTGTTAATCCCAAACTGTTAATTTATCCCTTCTCCTACCTTTCCCCTTTGGTAATAATAAATTATAAGGTTTTATACTTCTCAGAAATGGGGGAGCTGAAAGAGAGGTATCATTTTCAATGGAAAAGCATTCAAAACAAGATTGAAGCTTCAGCCAAGAGTATTCGATGTACATCCATGAAAATAAATCACTTCATTTCTCTAATGTTGACCTGACAAATAAGACAGACGTCTTCACTGAACTTGCT
Source organism: Hyperoodon ampullatus (assembly GCF_949752795.1). Taxonomy (NCBI): domain Eukaryota; kingdom Metazoa; phylum Chordata; class Mammalia; order Artiodactyla; family Ziphiidae; genus Hyperoodon; species Hyperoodon ampullatus. The sequence goes on from NW_027640562.1 coordinate 30,972, forward strand.
TATAGGAAAGTGATGGAAATATCAAATGTAAGTCTTAGAAACATCTTATTTTACCCGAGCATTATACACTGCTCTATGTTAACTACAGTTTGGCTCACACATCTGTTCATTGAAGTTACAATGTTCTCAATTTCTGTTACTGATCCTCCAGAGTGGACCCCAACAGGAGTCCCCGTGCCCAGTGTCATTGGAGCCAACAGATCAAGACTGAGTTTGGTTCAGAAGCAAAGGAAACATTATTTTGAAAACAGAATGGAGAGGTGAGAGCGTTCACTCCCCCATGGGCTGTGGGCTGGGCTGCTGTGTAGGGTCCCCGGCAGCGTCAGTGGGAGGGAGGGGATGGAGCTCTCGAGGGATGAGTTGGCTGCAGCTCAGGCTCTATGCCGCGGAGTCTGCATGGGACCCCACTAGCTGAGGTGTCGACCCAGCCATTCTGCACTAGGAAATCGGGTCTGAAGTGCCGGGTGTGGGACCTCTGCATGCGGAACCCTAGGAGCACGTGAAGTTAGACAAAGCACAAAGGAAAAACAGGTTAGACTTTATTTTATTGCCCAGATTCTCTTTTTATCTCCCAGGAATTTTTAATGAACGTTGCCGGAGACGAACACCTCCTCTGTTTTTTGTTCCGTTCCTTATTCTTGGGGTGTTGAGGGTGCAGACCCCTCTTTTGTAACTGCTTCATGTTGTGGTGGGAGCCCTGATACATGGGGGGAGGGTCAAAACGTCTCCACACCAGCCTCCTGGTGAGGTTGATTGTCCCAAGGCCTCCTGCCTCACTTCTCGTCCGCCTGAGCACCAGCATTGGAAGTGTTACAGATTCTAATGACCTTTAAGGGTCCAGGAAAGAGAGGCGCAGAGATGCTGCGGTGGCAGGTTTCACCCCACCCCACATATGTTCGGCGACCTTAGGCTGACAGTTTTTGCCAGACTAGATGCTCTGACCAGTAGTCTGTGCTTTCTTTAATTAGGTCCCTGAATTAATGTACAAACAGCACCATGTGTCAGAGCCCTGCCCGCGGAACTCCCAGACAGTCCAGGGTCAGTGGTGATCCAGGACCATGACGTCCACTGAGTCAACGGCCTTTAGAAGTAGCCAGCAGTCCAGCCGGTCATATTGGCCACCATCACCGCGGTGTCTGTAGGGTTTTCTATGGTGAAAGCGTGATATACGTTTCCCCCGCCAAGCTTATTAGCTCCCCTCTGGGTGCAGTAAGTCCTGCAAGCAGTAGTCTGCTCTTTCGGGGCACAGTCTTGTCGTTTTCTGAGAGAAACTCCAGGTCAAGTGATGGCCACACGAGTCATCTTGGGGGCCCGTTGCCCCCGTTTATCTCTCTGGAGGTTGGAGTTGGAGGGCCTCCTCACTCGAGGTCAGTGTGTCCACAGAGCGACCCCTGCAACTTCAGGGCATGATGGGTGGTTAGGATCACCACGTGGGGTCCTTTTCCCTTAGGAGGGAGCTGGCCTTGCGGGCTGCTGATTTCCAGCTTTTTAGATACCCCAGTATCCGGGCCTGATGAGTCGGTGGGCAAAGCCCTTGGTGACCATAGTTTATCATACCTGAAGGGCATTCTTGTGTTGCTCCATTTCAAGTGGTCCCAGTTTTTGCACTAAGGCTCCAAGGGCGATTAACCTTTGACCGGGTATGTAAAGGTCAAAGGGTTTAGCTAAATTAGGGAGTTCCTGGGCAAGGGTCTGTATTGACTGCTCTTTCCATTCTTGAAAGGCTGCTTCTGGATTCTATTCAAAAGGATCATCATCTTTTCGTGTCAGTGTTTCATGTAGAGGCCCAGCTATTACACTGTAGTTAGGGATCCAGATGCAGAAAACCTTGGCCTCCCCAGGAACCCCTAAGCTGTCTTCTAGTTGTAGAAGAGGTAAGGCTGCAAATGGCTTCTTCCCTATCCTGGGATGCGTTTCTCCGAATATCTGTGAGAATGAAGCCCAGGCATGTCACCTTAGCCTGGGATATTTGAGCGTTTTTCTTGGACACCTTCTATCCTTTCTTGGCTAGGTAGTTCAGAGGCGTCTTTAGTAGGCCTGGCGATCAGAATGTCATCTGCATATTGAAGGAGGGTTCCCTTTTACAGAGGTTGAACTTTTAGGTCTTTAGAGGACATTTCCCCAATGATGGTGTGGGGATTTTTGAACCATTGGGGCAGGACGGCCCAGCATTATTGCTTTGGTTGCATGTTGTGTCCTGCCACTCACAAGCCAAAAATTCTTGTGACTCTGAGATGAATGGAATACAGAAGAAGGCATCATTGAAGTCTAATACAGAATGCCATGGCCTGGTGGAAGGTAGAATTACCAGCAGGGAGTAGGAAATAGGAGCTACTGGATGTATATCCTCGGTGGCTTCACTGACTGTCCTGATATCCTTTACCAGGTCTCCAGCAGCACATGGGGCTCTCGTGGTCAGGCCAATCCCAGGATATGGAGCTCACCTGGGCGGCACCCCTACCCCACAGCCCACGGGGCTCTCGTGGTCAAGTCCCTCCCAGGGTATGGAGCTCACCTCTGCAGCTACCCAGCAGCCCATGGGGCTCTCCTACTCAGGCCCTTCCCAGGATACAGAGCTCCCCTGGGCAGGTACCCCAGCAGGGCTGGACACACAGGAACTGTGCACATAGCCCACCTTGCAGAGAACCCACAGCTCACCTGTCGCTCACAGCTGACACAGAACACCTCAGAGCAGGACTTGAACTAACAAACAGCAGCTCTGACAGGTCTGTGACCATGGCTATCACTCTCTGCAGGCTCTTTCTGCCTGGTCTTCCAGACACTTCCACTGCAGCCAGGGCACCAGGCCTCTGTCTCCACGCACCATCACTCCTCTCCCTGACTCCTGGGTTCCTCTCATTAGGATAGGGTCTTCTTGAAGTTGTTTTCCACTCATGGACCAGATAAAATGATAAGAAAACAAGCCGCAGCTGCAGCCCCTTGTCTATCCTGACTCTCAAGAGCCCACACCTGTTCCTAGGGCCTGGCCCGTTTAGCAAGTTTCATTTTCTGCAACTGTGAACCCTGAGGGGTGAGGATTGGCTGATTTTGGCAGCCTGAAACTGCCTGCCGGCCCGCCAAAGGTGTCCCTGTGTTGAGGGCAATATAAACAGCACTCCAGTGAGCGACAGCCCTTGTAGCTGTGACTGACGGCATATTCTCTGCCCCGTAGGCAGTTCCGGAGCTGTGCTGGTGGGAGGGAGTGAGGGTCCGTGGCTTTGTGGGTGGCCCAGTGTGAGTGGGGCTCTGCTGGACTTTCTGCAGGAGTTGCCAGGCTGCCACCTGCTAAAGAAGAGGATGTGTCACCGATACCTGCCACTGGAATTTCTCCCCAGGCAGAGGTGAGGAAGTAAAAAAGCAGTGGGGGCCGTGGCAGGAAGGGTATCTCAGGCAGGGAAATGGAAAGCTTCCAGAAGAGCATCTGGGGACAGGACCATCCTGACTGGCCTGCAGGCACCAAGTCGGCCTGCGTGCTGTCACTGTTGTGGCTCCACAGCCCTTTCTCTAGGCTTTCAAGCCCTTGTACATATTCAGGTGTTTTACCTGGGAAGGGTGGCAAAAGTTCAACAGCAGCTGGCCTGGGGCTCAGCTCACGGTTACTCACAGATGCCTCGGCATGGCCCCCTCTTTGCAATGAGGATGCTCCTTGCGTAGGAGTGGGCTGCTGGCTCTATGGGAGATGATTCCCCACCTCTGACCAATTTCAGAATTGTTTACCGCTGGAGCAAGTGCCCTGATAGTGTTTTCCTCTGTCTAACTGGTGGGTTCAGGTTATTTTTTTTCTTTTTTTGTTCAAGTTAGATTTTATTCCTCTTTTATGTATTTATAGATATAAGCATGGAAATCATTCATTCATATAAATATATCTGTGTGAAGGGAAGAACTTTTTTCTGTTTTATTTTTAAATTTTATTTTTTAAATTTTGAAATTTAATTTTATTTATTTTTTTATACAGCAGGTTATTATTAGTTATGTATTTTATGCATATACATGTGTACAGGTCAATCCCAATCTCCCAACTCATCCCACCACCACCACCCCATGGCTTCCCACACTAGGTGTCCATAGGTGTGTTCTCTACCTCTGTGTCTCTATTTCTTCCCTGCAAACCAGTTCATCTGTACCATTTTTCTAGGTTCCACATATATGCATTAATATACCATATTTGTTTTTCTCTTTCTGACTTACTTCATTCTGTATGACAGTCTCTAGATCCATCGACGTCTCTACAAATGACCCAGTTTCATTCCGTCTTATGGCTGAGTAATATTCCATTTTATATATGTACCACATCTTTATCCATTCGTCTGTCTGTGGGTATTTAGGTTGCTTCCATTACCTGGCTATCGTAAATAGTGCTGAAATGAGCATTGTGGTGAATGTGCCTTTTTGATTTATGGTTTTCTCTGGGTATATGCCCAGAAGCGGGATTGCTGGATCATATGGTAATTCTATATCTAGGTTTTTTAAGGAAACTCCATACTGTTCTCCATCGTGACTGTATCAATTTACATTTCCACCACTAGTGGAAGAGGGATCCTTTTGTCCACACCCTCCCCAGAATTTGTTGTTTGTAGATTTTCTGATGATGCCGATTCTAACAGGTGTGAGGTGATACCTCATTGTAGTTTTGATTTGCATTTCTCTAATAATTAGTGATGTTGAGCAGCTTTTCATGTGCGTCTTGGCCATCTCTGTGTCTTCTTTGAAGAAACGTCTCTTTAGATCTTCTGCCCATTTTTGTATTGGGTTGTTTGTTTTTTTAATATTAAGCTGCATGAGCTCTTTATATATATTGGAGATTAAACCTTTGTCCATTGATTCGTTTGCAAATATTTTCGCCCATTCTGAGGGATGCTTTTTGCCATTCCCGTTTTTTTAACAAAAAAAGAAAGAAAGAAAAAGAAGCAGAACACTAATGTGTGTAAAATATGTCTTTTGAAACTGTCGTTTTGAAATATGGACATACTTTGAATTTTTTGGTCGATATATGAACCCGGTATTTGTTTTCAGGGCAGGTGTCCTTTACAGGCCTGCAATGATTTTGAATATCAACTGACCATTAGCGCTGGGATTAAAGCTGCTGTTTTGTGAAACGGCCACAAGGTGGCAGCAGTTCTCCCTTACCAAATCTGCTTACTAGAGCAACAGAGCCTCAATGGAAGTCATGTTCTAGATTGGAATTTAGAATGGAATATGCCAGGAGAAAGCCCCTCAAGTTTGTCTCACTGCTTCTTGTTCGAGTTTTTAATGTAATTTTTTATTTTTTATTACAGCAAATATGATTACAATGTTTGGCTTGTTGTAGGTGTGGAAGATGTGGTTCTTTTACACATACACATATGTCTGTTCTTCCTGGGATCCTTTTCCCATGTACCTTATGACAGAATGTTGAGTAGTCTTCTCTTGGTATTCTGTAGGTCTTTGGTGATTATATATGTCACCTGTGTTTGTATATGTCTGTTAACCCCAATATCATAATGAAACCAATCCTCACACCTTTCCATTGGTGAACCATATGTTTGTTGAATGAATCTGTGATTGCCCTTCTCCGTGGAAATATCTGCCCTGGTATCCATTTTTCGGTCACACCTATAAGAGATATGATACGATATGTGTCTTTCACTTTCTGACTTACTACAAGTCACGTGATTACCTCTAGACACACCTACGGTGCTGCAAATGGCATTGTGTCCTTTTATTCCTTGGCTTCTATTCTGCCTTAGCGAGGTCCATTTTCAACAATGTGATTCCCTGAGGGCTGAGGATTAGCTGACTTGGGTAGCCTGACCCTGCCGGCCGGCCCTCCCCAGGTGTGCCTGGGTTGAGTTCAATATAAACAGCGCTGCAGGCAGCAATAGCCCCTGAAGCTGTGCCTGACTCCATATTCTCTGCCCCGTCAGCAGTCTCGGGGCTGTTCTGGAGGGAGGGAGTGAGGGGCCACGGCTTTGTGGGTGGCCCGGTGTGAGTGGGTCTCTGCTGGACTTTCTGCAGGATTTGCCAGGTTTCCACCTGTAAAGAAGAGGATGTGTCACCCTTACATTCCGCTGGAATTTCTCTCCGGACAGAGGTGAGGAAGGAAAAAAGCAGTGGGTGCCGGGACAGGAGGGGTATCTCAGGCAGGGCAATGGAAAGCTTCCAGAAGAGTGCCCAGGGCCAGGACCATACTGGCTGGCCTGCAGGCCCAAGTTGGCCTGCGTGCTGTCGCTGGTGTGGCTCCACACCCCTTCCTCTAGGCTTTCAAGCCCTTGTACATATTCAGGTGTTTTACCTGGGAAGGGTGGGAAAAGTTCAACAGCAGCTGGCCTGGGGCTCAGCTCACGGTTACTCACAGATGCCTCGGGTCCCTTTCACTGAGGAAGGTGTAGGTCTTGTCTATTCCATAGTTGGTTTTTGGAACGGTACCTGTGCTTATATCAAACTCTGGTTTTATGCATCACCCCACCTCTCCTTCCCCCTTAAGCAGGCATAAGAGTGTTTTCTAAATGTGAGACACTGTTCTCTTTCCTAACTCAGTTCAAGTGTAGCCATGTTTACAGGATCTTCATAAGTGATATCTTATGATAAGTTTCTTTTTCTCTGTGACTTATTTCACTTAGAATCATCGTACCTGAATCCACCCATTTTGCTGCTACTGGTCTTATGACATTGATTTCATGGCTGAGGGATATTCCATCGTATGTAAGTACCAAAATTTTTTGAACCATTAATATATTTCCTGGGATATTTAAGGTGTACCCAAGTTGAGGTCCTTGTAAGCAGTGCAACCCTAAATTTTGGGGTGGCTCTGTCTTATTGATTTTCAGTTTTCCCAAGGTATATTCCCTAGACTGGAAGTGCCCTTGGCTCTGTAGCTCTGTTCTTTACTTGTTTTAGGGAACACAATGCACTCCTCCAGAGAGGCAGTTGGCAATTTATATAACGCCAATCAGCATAACAAGTCTCCTTGTTCTCCAGGGCCTGTCTTGCCTTTCTGGTTTTTACACATTTTGTGGATGTCCCTTTTGACCGGTGGGAAGTGATACTTCTTTGTAGTGCAGATTTGCATTGCCCGCTTGCTTGCTTGGCCAAAAAGGGCGTATGCGTTTTCTCCTGAATATATTCAGGAGAAAACGCATACGCCCTTTTTGGCCAAGTGCATCATTGTCGAAGTTGTGCCCCTCTTCCTGTGCTTTAAAGGCGATTCCAACGTACCTCTTGAAATCTGTTTCCTGCTATTCTGCCTTGCTTTCAAGTCCGCCTCGTTGCCTTCCCTCAACAGATTTTTGGACAATAGTTGTCCTTTATTACTCGGCCAGTTTGTGAATTGCTGTGCCCCTGAGCTCCATTTATCAACTCGTTTTTTGTGAGCTGACCGCAAGTCCAAAATTTTGGTTCATGATCTATGCTGGTTCCCGGTGGGGGGCTGAGAGTTTGGTTAATTCTTCTTCCTGCCGGGATGTTAGAGTGATATGTGCCCATCCAAATGCCTAACAGCTACTCTCTCATTGGTTCTCCCTCTTCCCTTTCATCCTCTGCCAAATTGGAAACCTATGCGAACCAGGAGGTTAAAGGGGCTGTCTTTCCAATTTGGGAGATTGATAGTAAAGCAGATGGAAAGTCAAACTGGAGCACCAGGGTAGGCACTATTCGTGAGTTTTAGAAACTTTTCGTATTCACAGTCTGTTCGTTCTCTATGTTTCCCGTACATGTTTAGCTGTAGTAATATTCCTTTCAACCTGGAGAGTTGGGACCCATGGAATGGGTCCCAGGCATTTGTGCTTTAAAGGGTCTGCATTTGCTCACCCAATCTCACCAAACCTCTCAGTCCCAAGTGTCCAGCCTTATGCCACATCCAGCTTTCGTTGTAGATAGTGTCTTTCCAGGTTTCATCAGAGACCCTGAAGGAATTGTTAAGAATTTCCCAGTTTTTTGTTTTGTTTTTGAAATTCCTTTTTATAGTGGGTTTGAGCTGATTCTCACTGCCATGTTTATGCCAGTCTAGACACAGATGATTCTCTTACGGAGACATATCAATACATAGGTTTTAAGTTTCTTACTAGTCAGATATATTCCTCTGCGGGAAATATGCGGTTTTGAGTCCCTTTCACTGAGGAAGGTGTAGGTCTTGTCTATTCCATAGTTGGTTTTTGGAACAGTACCTGTGCTTATACCAAACTCTGGTTTTATGCATCACCCCACCTCTCCTTACCCCTTAAGCAGGCATAAGAGTGTTTTCTAAATGTGAGACACTGTACTCTTTCCTAACTCAGTTCAAGTGTAGCCATGTTTACAGGATCTTCATAAGTGATATCTTATGATAACTTTCTTTTTCTGTGTGACTTATTTCACTTAGAATCATCGTACCGGAATCCACCCATTTTGCTGCTACTGGTCTTATGACATTGATTTCATGGCTGAGGGATATTCCATCATATGTAAGTACCACAATTTTTTGAGCCATTTTTATATTTCCTGGGATAATTAAGGTGTACCCAAGTTGAGGTCCTTATAAGCAGTGCAGCCTTAAATTTTGGGGTGGCTCTGTCTTAATGATTTTCAGTTTTCCCAAGGTATATTCCCTAGACTGGAAGTGCCCTTGGCTCTGTAGCTCTGTTGTTTACTTGCTTTAGGGAACACAATGCACTCCTCCAGAGAGGCAGTTGTCAATTTACATCCCGCCCTTCAGCATAACAAGGCTCCCTGTTCTCAAGGGTCTGTCTTGCCTTTCTGGTTTTTACACATTTTGTGGATGTCTCTTTTGACCGGTGGGAAGTGATTCTTCTTTGTAGTGCAGATTTGCATTGCCTGCTTGCTTGCTTGGCCAAAAAGGGTGTATGCGTTTTCTCCTGAATATATTCAGGAGAAAACGCATACGCCCTTTTTGGCCAAGTGCATCATTGTCGAAGTTGTGCCCCTCTTCCTGTGCTTTAAAGGCGATTCCAACGTACCTCTTGAAATCTGTTTCCTGCTTTTCTGCCTCGCTTTCAAGTCCGCCTCGTTGCCTTCCCTCAACAGATTTTTGGATGATAGTTGTCCTTTATTACTCAGCCAGTTGGTGAATTGCTATGCCCCTGAGCACCATTTTTCAACTCGTTTTTGGTGAGCTGACCGCAAGTCCAAAATTTTGGTTCAGGACTTATACTGTTTCCCTGTGGGTGGCTGAGACTTTGGTTAATTCTTCTTCCTGCCGGGAAATTAGAGTGATATGTGCCCGTCCAAATGCCTAACAGCTACTCTCTCATTGCTTCTCCCTCTTCCCTTTCATCCTCTGCCAAATTGGCAACCTGTGCGAACCAGGAGTTAAAGGGGCTGTCTCTCCAAGTTGGGAGGTTGATAGTAAAGCAGATGGAAAGTCAAACCGGGGCACCAGGAGAGGGACTATTCGTTGAGTTTTAGAAACCTTTCGTATTCACAGTGTGTCCGTTCTCTAGGTTTCCCGTACATGTTATTGCTGTAGTAATATTCCCTTCAGCCTGGAGAGTTGGGACCCATGGAATGGGTGCCATGCATTATTGCTTTAAAGGGTCTGCATTTGCTCACCCAATCTCACCAATCGTCTCAGTCCCAAGTGTCCAGCCTTATGCCACATCCAGCTGTCGTTGTAGATTGGGTCATTCCAGGTTTCATCAGAGACCCTGAAGGAATTGTGAAGAATTTCCCAGTTTTTTTGTTTTGTTTTTGAAATTCCTTTTTATAGTGGGTTTGAGCTGATTCTCGCTGCCATGTTTATGCCAGTCTAGACACACTTGATTCCCTTACGGAGACATATCAATACATAGGTTTTAAGATTCTTACTAGTCAGATATATTCCTAGGCGGGAAATATGGGGTTTTGAGTCCCTTTCACTGAGGAAGGTGTAGGTCTTTTCTATTCCATAGTTGGTTTTTGGAATGGTACCTGTGCTTATATCAAACTCTAGTTTTATGCATCACCCCACCTCTCCTTCCCCCTTAAGCAGGCAAAAGAGTATTTTCTAAATGTGAGACACTGTTCTCTTTCCTAACTCAGTTCAAGTGTAGCCATGTTTACAGGATCTTCATAAGTGATATCTTATGATAAGTTTCTTTTTCTCTGTGACTTATTTCACTTAGAATCATCGTACCTGAATCCACCCATTTTGCTGCTACTGGTCTTATGACATTGATTTCATGGCTGAGGGATATTCCATCGTACGTAAATACCACAATTTTTTGAACCATTTTTATATTTCCTAGGATATTTAAGGTGTACCCAAGTTGAGGTCCTTGTAAGCAGTGCAGCCCTAAATTTTGGGGTGGCTCTGTCTTATTGATTTTCAGTTTTCCAAAGGTATATTCCCTAGACTGGAAGTGCCCTTCTGCTCTGTAGCTCTGTTCTTTACTTGTTTTAGGGAACACAATGCACTCCTCCAGAGAGGCAGTTGGCAATTTACATCCCGCCCATCAGCATAACAAGGCTCCCTGTTCTCTAGGACCTGTCTTGCCTTTCTGGTTTTTACACATTTTGTGGATGTGTCTTTTGACCGGTGGGAAGTGATACTTCTTTGTAGTTCAGATTTGCATTGCCCGCTTGCTTTCTTGGCCAAAAAGCACGTATGCGTTTTCTCCTGAATATATTCAGGAGAAAACCCATACGCCCTTTTTGGCCAAGTGCATCATTGTCGAAGTTGTGCCCCTCTTCCTGTGCTTTAAAGGCGATTCCAACGTACCTCTTGAAATCTGTTTCCTGCTATTCTGCCTCGCTTTCAAGTCCGCCGCGTTGCCTTCCCTCAACAGATTTTTTGACGACAGTTGTCCTTTATTACTCGGCCAGTTTGTGAATTGCTGTGCCCCTGAGCTCCATTTTTCAACTCGTTTTTGATGAGGTGACCGCAAGTCCAAAATTTTGGTTCAGGACCTATACTGGTTCCCGGTGGGCGTCTGAGACTTTGGTTAATTCTTCTTCCTGCCGGGAAATTACAGTGATATGTGCCCGTTCAAATGCCTAACAGCTACTCTCTCATTGGTTCTCCCTCTTCCCTTTCATCCTCTGCCAATTTGGCAACCTGTGCGAACCAGGAGGCTAAAGGGGCTGTCTCTCCAAGTTGGGAGGATGATAGTAAAGCAGGTGTAAAGTCAAACTGGAGCACCAGGAGAGGGACTATTCGTTGAGTTTTAGAAACCTTTCGTATTCACTGTGTGTCAATTCTCTAGGTTTCCCGTACATGTTATAGCTGTACTAATATTCCCTTCAACCTGGAGAGTTGGGACCCATGGAATGGGTGCTATGCATTATTGCTTTAAAGGGTCTGCATTTGCTCACCCAATCTCACCAATCATCTCAGTCCCAAGTGTCCAGCCTTATGCCATATCCAGCTGTCGTTGTAGATAGGGTCATTCCAGGTTTCATCAGAGACCCTGAAGGAATTGTAAAGAATTTCCCAGGTTTTTGTTTTGTTTTTGAAATTCCTTTTTATAGTGGGTTTGAGCTGATTCTCGCTGCCATGTTTATGCCAGTCTAGACACACTTGATTCCCTTACGGAGACATATCAATACATAGGTTTTAAGATTCTTACTAGTCAGATATATTCCTCTGCAGGAAATATGGGGTTTTGAGTCCCTTTCACTGAGGAAGGTATAGGTCTTGTCTATTCCATAGTTGGTTTTTGGAACGGTACCTGTGCTTATATCAAACTCTGGTTTTATGCATCACCCCACCTCTCCTTCCCCCTTAAGCAGGCATAAGAGTGTTTTCTAAATGTGAGACACTGTTCTCTTTCCTAACTCAGTTCAAGTGTAGCCATGTTTACAGGATCTTCATAAGTGATATCTTATGATAAGTTTCTTTTTCTCTGTGACTTATTTCACTTAGAATCATCGTACCTGAATCCACCCATTTTGCTGCTACTGGTCTTATGACATTGATTTCATGGCTGAGGGATATTCCATCGTACGTAAGTACCACAATTTTTTGAACCATGTTTATATTTTCTGGGATACTTAAGGTGTATCCAAGTTGAGGTCCTTGTATGCAGTGCAGCCCTAAATTTTGGGGTGGCTCTGTCTTATTGATTTTCAGTTTTCCCAAGGTATATTCCCTAGACTGGAAGTGCCCTTGGCTCTGTAGCTCTGTTCTTTACTTGTTTTAGGGAACACAGTGCACTCCTCCAGAGAGGCAGTTGGCAATTTACATCCCGCCCATCAGCATAACAAGGCTCCCTGTTCTCCAGGGCCTGTCTTGCCTTTCTGGTTTTTACACATTTTGTGGATGTCCCTTTTGACCGGTGGGAAGTGATACTTCTTTGTAGTGCAGATTTGCATTGCCCGCTTGCTTGCTTGGCCAAAAAGGGCGTATGCGTTTTCTCCTGGATATATTCAGGAGAAAACGCATACAGCCTTTTTGGCCAAGCGCATCATTGTCGAAGTTGTGCCCCTCTTCCTGTGCTTTAAAGGCGATTCCAACGTAACTCTTGAAATCTGTTTCCTGCTATTCTGCCTCGCTTTCAAGTCCGCCTCGTTGCCTTCCATCAACAGATTTTTGGACGATAGTTGTCCTTTATTACTCGGCCAGTTTGTGAATTGCTGTGCCCCTGAGATGCATTTTTCAACTCGTTTTTGGTGAGCTGACCGCAAGTCCAAAATTTTGGTTCAGGACCTATACTGGTTCCCGGTGGGTGGCTGAGACATTGGTTAATCCTTCTTCCTGCCGGGAAATTACAGTGATATGTGCCCGTCCAAATGCCTAACAGCTACTCTCTCATTGGTTCTCCCTCTTCCCTTTCATCCTCTGCCAAATTGGCAACCTGTGCGAACCGGGAGGTTAAAGGGGCTGTCTCTCCAAGTTGGGAGGTTGATAGTAAAGCAGATGGAAAGTCAAACCGGAGCACCAGGACAGGGATTATTCGTTGAGTTTTAGAAACCTTTCGTATTCACAGTGTGTCCGTTCTCTAGGTTTCCCGTACATGTTATAGCTGGAGTAATATTCCCTTCAACCTGGAGAGTTGGGACCCATGGAATGGGTGCCAGGCCTTTGTGCTTTAAAGGGTCTGCATTTGCTCACCCAATCTCACCAATCGTCTCAGTCCCAAGTGTCCCTCCTTATGCCACATCCAGCTGTCATTGTAGATAGGGTCATTCCAGGTTTCATCAGAGACCCTGAAGGAATTGAAGGAATTTCCCAGTTTTTTTGTTTTGTTTTTGAAATTCCTTTTTATAGTGGGTTTGAGCTGATTCTCGCTGCCATGTTTATGCCAGTCTAGACACACTTGATTCCCTTACGGAGACATATCAATACATAGGTTTTAAGATTCTTACTAGTCAGATATATTCCTCTCCTGGAAATATGGGATTTTGAGTCCCTTTCACTGAGGAAGCTGTATGTCTTGTCTATTCCATAGTTGGTTTTTGGAACGCTACCTGTGCTTATATCAATCTCTGGTTTTATGCATCACCCCACCTCTCCTTCCCCCTTAAGCAGGCATAGGAGTGTTTTCTAAATGTGAGACACTGTTCTCTTTCCTAACTCAGTTCAAGTGTAGCCATGTTTACAGGATCTTCATAAGTGATATCTTATGATAAGTTGCTTTTTCTGTGTGACTTATTTCACTTAGAATCATCGTACCTGAATCCACCCATTTTGCTGCTACTGGTCTTATGACATTGACGTCATGGCTGAGGGATATTCCATCGTACGTGAGTACCACAATTTTTTGAACCATTTTTATATTTCCTGGGATATTTAAGCTGTACCCAAGTTGAGGTCCTTGTAAGCAGTGCAGCCCTAAATTTTGGGGTGGCTCTGTCTTATTGATTTTCAGTTTTCCCAAGGTATATTCCCTAGACTGGAAGTGCCCTTGGCTCTGTAGCTCTGTTCTTTAATTGTTTTAGGGAACACAATGCACTCCTCCAGAGAGGCAGTTGGTAATTTACATCCCGCCCATCAGCATAACAAGGCTTCCTGTTCTCCAGGGCCTGTCTTGCCTTTCTGGTTTTTACATATTTTGTGGATGTCCCTTTTGACCGGTGGGAAGTGATACTTCTTTGTAGTGCAGATTTGCATTGCCCTCTTGCTTGCTTGGCAAAAAAGGGCGTATGCATTTTCTCCTGAATATATTCAGGAGAAAACGCATACGCCCTTTTTGGCCAAGTGCATCATTGTCGAAGTTGTGCCCCTCTTCCTGTGCTTTAAAGGCTATTCCAAAGTACCTCTTGAAATCTGTTTCCTGCTATTCTGCCTCGCTTTCAAGTCCGCCTCGTTGCCTTCCCTCAACAGATTTTTGGACGATAGTTGTCCTTTATTACTCGGCTTGTTTGTGAATTGCTGTGCCCCTGAGCTCCATTTTTCAACTCATTTTTTGTGAGCTGACCGCATTCCAAAATTTTGGTTCAGGAGTTATACTGGTTCCCGGTGAGTGGCTGAGACTTTGCTTAATTCTTCTTCCTGCCAGGAAATTAGAGTGATATGTGCCCGTCCAAATGCCTAACAGCTATTCCCTCATTGGTTCTCCCTCTTCCCTTTCATCCTCTGCCAAATTGGCAACCTGTGCGAACCAGGAGGTTAAAGGGGATGTCTCTCCAAGTTGGGAGTTTGATAGTAAAGGAGATGGAAAGTCAAAACGGAGCACCAGGAGAGGGACTATTCGTTGAGTTTTAGAAACCTTTCGTATTCACAGTGTGTCCGTTCTCTAGGTTTCCCGTACATGTTATAACTGTAGTAATATTCCCTTCAACCTGGAGAGTTCGGACCCATGGAATGGGTGCCATGCATTATTGCTTTAAAGGGTCTGCATTTGCTCACCCAATCTCACCAATCGTCTTAGTCCCAAGTGTCCCTCCTTATGCCACATCCAGCTGTCGTTGTAGATAGGGTCATTCCAGCCTTCATCAGAGACCCTGAAGGAATTGTAAAGAATTTCCCAGTTTTTTTGTTTTGTTTTTGAAATTCCTTTTTATAGTGGGCTTGAGCTGATTCCCGCTGCCATGTTTATGGCAGTGTAGACACACTTGATTCCCTTACGGAGACATATCAATACATAGGTTTTAAGATTCTTACTAGTCAGATATATTCCTCTGCGAGAAATATGGTGTTTTGAGTCCCTTTCACTGAGGAAGGTGTAGGTCTTGTCTATTCCATAGTTGGTTTTTGGAACGGTACCTGTGCTTATATCAAACTCTGGTTTTATGCATCACGCCACCTCTCCTTCCCCCTTAAGCAGGCATAAGTGTGTTTTCTAAATATGAGACACTGTTCTCTTTCCTAACTCAGTTCAAGTGTAGCCATGTTTATAGGATCTTCATAAGTGATATCTTATGATAAGTTTCTTTTTCTGTGTGACTTATTTCACTTAGAATCATCGTACCTGAATCCACCCATTTTGCTGCTACTGGTCTTATGACATTGATTTCATGGCTGAGGGATATTCCATCGTACGTAAGTACCACAATTTTTTGAACCATTTTTATATTTCCTGGGATACTTAAGGTGTATCCAAGTTGAGGTCCTTGTAAGCCGTGCAGCCCTAAATTTTGGGGTGGCTCTGCCTTATTGATTTTCAGTTTTTCCAAGGTATATTCCCTAGACTGGAAGTGCCCTTGGCTCTGTAGCTCTGTTCTTTACTTGTTTTAGGGAACACAATGCACTCCTCCAGAGAGGCAGTTGGCAATTTACATCCCGCCCATCAGCATAACAAGGCTCCCTGTTCTCCAGGATCTGTCTTGCCTTTCTGGTTTTTACACATTTTGTGGATGTACCTTTTGACCGGTGGGAAGTGATACTTCTTTGTAGTGCAGA
This sequence comes from Hyperoodon ampullatus, assembly GCF_949752795.1. Classification (NCBI taxonomy): domain Eukaryota; kingdom Metazoa; phylum Chordata; class Mammalia; order Artiodactyla; family Ziphiidae; genus Hyperoodon; species Hyperoodon ampullatus. The sequence goes on from NW_027640562.1 coordinate 46,702, forward strand.
TTTGCATTGCCCGCTTGCTTGCTTGGCCAAAAAGGGCGTATGCGTTTTCTCCTGAATATATTCAGGAGAAAACGCATACACCCTTTTTGAGCATGTGCATCATTGTCGAAGTTGTGCCCCTCTTCCTGTGCTTTAAAGGCGATTCCAACGTACCTCTTGAAATCTGTTTCCTGCTATTCTGCCTCGCTTTCAAGTCCGCCTCGTTGCCTTCCCTCAACAGATTTTTGGACGATAGTTGTCCTTTATTACTCGGCCAGTTTGTGAATTGCTGTGTCCCTGAGCTCCTTTTTTCAACTCGTTTTTGGTGAGCTGACAGCAAGTCCGAAATTTTGGTTCAGGACCTATACTGGTTCCCGGTGGGGGGCTGAGACTTTGGTTAATTCCTCTTCATGCCGGGAAATTACAGTGATATGTGCCCGTCCAAATACCTAATAGCTACTCTCTCTTTGGTTCTCCCTCTTCCCTTTCATCCTCTGCCAAATTGGCAACCTGTGAGAACCAGGAGGTTAAAGGGGCTGTCTCTCCAAGTTGGGAGGTTGATAGTAAAGCAGATGGAAAGTCAAACCGGAGCACCAGGAGACGGACTATTAGTTGAGTTTTAGAAACCTTTCGTATTCACAGTGTGTCCGTTCTCTAGGTTTCCCGTATATGTTATGGCTGTAGTAATATTCCCTTCAACCTGGAGAGTTGGGACCCATGGAATGGGTGCCAGGCATTTGTGCTTTAAAGGGTCTGCATTTGCTCACCCAATCTCACAAATCGTCTCAGTCCCAAGTGTCCTTCCTTATGCCACATCCAGCTCTCGTTGTAGAAAAAGTCATTCCAGGTTTCATCAGAGACCCTGAAGGAATTGTAAAGAATTTCCCAGTTTTTTTGTTTTGTTTTTGAAATTCCTTTTTATAGTGTGTTTCAGCTGATTCTCGCTTCCATGTTTATGCCAGTCTAGACACACTTGATTCCCTTACAGAGACATATCAATACATAGGTTTTAAGATTCTTACTAGTCAGATATATTCCTCTGCGGGAAATATGGTGTTTTGAGTCCCTTTCACTGAGGAAGGTGTAGGCCTTGTCTATTCCATAGTTGGTTTTTGGAACGGTACCTGTGCTTATATCAAACTCTGGTTGTATGCATCACCCCACCTCTCTTTTCCCTTAAGCAGGCATAAGAGTGTTTTCTAAATGTGAGACACTGTTCTCTTTCCTAACTCAGTTCAAGTGTAGCCATGTTTACAGGATCTTCATAAGTGATATCTTATGATAAGTTTCTTTTTCTGTGTGACTTATTTCACTTAGAATCATCGTACCTGAATCCACCCATTTTGCTGCTACTGCTCTTATGACATTGATTTCATGGCTGAGGGATATTCCATCGTACGTAAGTACCACAATTTTTTGAACCATTTTTATATTTCCTGGGATATTTAAGGTGTACCCAAGTTGAGGTCCTTGTAAGCAGTGCAGCCCTAAATTTTGGGGTGGCTCTGTCTTATTGATTTTCAGTTTTCCCAAGGTATATTCCCTAGACTGGAAGTGCCCTTGGCTCTGTAGCTCCGTTGTTTACTTGTTTTAGGTAACACAATGCACTCCTCCAGAGAGGCAGTTGGCAATTTACATCCGGCCCATCAGCATAACAAGGCTCCCTGTTCTCCAGGGCCTGTCTTGCCTTTCTGGTTTTTACACATTTTGTGGACGTCCCTTTTGACCGGTGGGAAGTGATACTTCTTTGTAGTGCAGATTTGCATTGCCCGATTGCTTGCTTGGCCAAAAAGGGCGAATGCGTTTTCTCCTGAATATATTCAGGAGAAAACGCATACGCCCTTTTTGGCCAAGGGCATCATTGTCGAAGTTGGGCCCCTCTTCCTGTGCTTTAAAGGCGATTCCAACGTATCTCTTGAAATCCGTTTCCTGCTATTCTGCTTCGCATTCAAGTCCGCCTCGTTGACTTCCCTCAACAGATTTTTGGACGATAGTTGTCCTTTATTACTCGGCCAGTTTGTGAATTGCTGTGCCCCTGAGCTCCATTTTTCAACTCGTTTTTGGGGAGCTGACCGCAAGTCCAAAATTTTGCTTCAGGACCTATACTGGTTCCCGGTGGGTGGCTGAGACTTTGGTTAATTCTTCTTCCGGCCGGGAAATTACAGTGATATGTGCCCGTCCAAATGCCTAACAGCTACTCTCTCATTGGTTCTCTCTCTTCCCTTTCATCCTCTGCCAAATTGGCAACCTGTGCAAACCAGGAGGTTAAAGGGTTTGTGTCTCCAAGTTGGGAGGTTGATAGTAAAGCAGATGGAAAGTCAAACTGGAGCACCAGGAGAGGGACTATTCGTTGAGTTTTAGAAACCTTTCGTATTCACAGTGTGTCCGTTCTCTAGGTTTCCCGTACATGTTATAGCTGTAGTAATATTCCCTTCAACCTGGAGAGTTGGGACCCATGGAATGGGTGCCAGGCATTTGTGCTTTAAAGGGTCTGCATTTGCTCACCCAATCTCACCAATCGTCTCAGTCCCAAGTGTCCCTCCTTATGCCACATCCAGCTGTCATTGTAGATAGTGTCATTCCAGGTTTCATCAGAGACCCTGAAGGAATTGTAAAGAATTTCCCAGTTTTTTTGTTTTGTTTTTGAAATTCCTTTTTATAGTGGGTTTGAGCTGATTCTCGCTGCCATGTTTATGCCAGTCTAGACACACTTGATTCCCTTACGGAGACATATCAATACATAGGTTTTAAGATTCTTACTAGTCAGATATATTCCTCTGCAGGAAATATGGGGTTTTGAGTCCCTTTCACTGAGGAAGGTGTAGGTCTTGTCTATTCCATAGTTGGTTTTTGGAACGGTACCTGTGCTTATATCAAACTCTGGTTTTATGCATCACCCCACCTCTCCTTCCCCCTTAAGCAGGCATAAGAGTGTTTTCTAAATGTGAGACACTGTTCTCTTTCCTAACTCAGTTCAAGTGTAGCCATGTTTACAGGATCTTCATAAGTGATATCTTATGATAAGTTTCTTTTTCTCTGTGACTTATTTCACTTAGAATCATCGTACCTGAATCCACCCATTTTGCTGCTACTGGTCTTATGACATTGATTTCATGGCTGAGGGATATTCCACCGTACGTAAGTACCGCAATTTTATGAACCATTTTTATATTTCCTGGGATATTTAAGGTGTACCCAAGTTGAGGTCCTTGTAAGCAGTGCAGCCCTAAATTTTGGGGTGGCTCTGTCTTATTGATTTTCATTTTTCCCAAGGTATATTCCCTAGACTGGAAGTGCCCTTGGCTCTGTAGCTCTGTTCTTTACTTGTTTTAGGGAACACAATGCACTCCTCCATAGAGGCAGTTCGCAGTTTACATCCCGCCCATCAGCATAACAAGGCTCCCTGTTCTCCAGGGTCTGTCTTGCCTTTCGGGTTTTTACACATTTTGTGGATGTCCCTTTTGACCGGTGGGAAGTGATACTTCTTTGTAGTGCAGATTTGCATTTCCCGCTTGCTTGCTTGGCCAAAAAGGGCGTATGCGTTTTCTCCTGAATATATTCAGGAGAAAACGCATACGCCCTTTTTGGCCAAGTGCATCATTGTCGAAGTTGTGCCCCTCTTCCTGTGCTTTAAAGGCGATTCCAACGTACCTCTTGAAATCTGTTTCCTGCTATTCTGCCTCGCTTTCAAGTCCGCCTCGTTGCCTTCCCTCAACAGATTTTTGGACAATAGTTGTCCTTTATTACTTGGCCTGTTTGTGAATTGCTGTGCCCCTGAGCTCCATTTTTCAACTCGTTTTTTGTAAGCTGACCGCAAGTCCAAAATTTTGGTTCAGGACCTATACTGGTTCCCGGTGGGTGGCTGAGACTTTGGTTAATTCTTCTTCCTGCCGGGAAATTACAGTGATATGTGCCCGTCCAAATGCCTAACAGCTACTCTCTCATTGGTTCTCCCACTTCCCTTTCATCCTCTGCCAAATTGGCAACCTGTGCGAACCAGGAGGTTAAAGGGGCTGTCTCTCCAAGTTGGGAGGTTGATAGTAAAGCAGATGGAAAGTCAAACCGGAGCACCAGGAGAGGGACTATTCGTTGAGTTTTAGAAACCTTTCGTATTCACAGTGTGTCCGTTCTCTAGGTTTGCTGTACATGCTATAACTGTAGTAATATTCCCTTCAACCTGGAGAGTTGGGACCCATGGAATGGGTGCCATGCATTATTGCTTTAAAGGGTCTGCATTTGCTCACCCAATCTCACCAATCCTCTCAGTCCCAAGTGTCCAGCCTTATGACACATCCAGCTGTCATTGTAGATAGGGTCATTCCAGGTTTCATCAGAGACCCTGAAGGAATTGAAAAGAATTTCCTAGTTTTTTTGTTTTGTTTTTGAAATTCCTTTTTATACTGGGTTTGAGCTGATTCTCGCTGCCATGTTTATGCCAGTCTAGACACACTTGATTCCCTTACGGAGACATATCAATACATAGGTTTTAAGATTCTTACTAGTCAGATATATTCCTCTGCGTGAAATATGGGGTTTTGAGTCCCTTTCACTGGGGAAGGTGTAGGTCTTTTCTATTCCATAGTTGGTTTTTGGAACGGTACCTGTGCTTATATCAAACTCTGGTTTTATGCATCGCCCCACCTCTCCTTCCCCCTTAAGCAGGCATAAGAGTGTTTTCTAAATGTGAGACACTGTTCTCTTTCCTAACTCAGTTCAAGTGTAGCCATGTTTACAGGATCTTCATAAGTGATATCTTATGATAAGTTTCTTTTTCTGTGTGACTTATTTCACTTAGAATCATCGTACCTGAATCCACCCATTTTGCTGCTACTGGTCTTATGACATTGATTTCATGGCTGAGGGATATTCCATCGTACGTAAGTACCGCAATTTTATGAACCATTTTTATATTTCCTGGGATATTTAAGGTGTACCCAAGTTGAGGTCCTTGTAAGCAGTGCAGCCCTAAATTTTGGGGTGGCTCTGTCTTATTGATTTTCAATTTTCCCAAGGTATATTCCCTAGACTGGAAGTGCCCTTGGCTCTGTAGCTCTGTTGTTTACTTGTTTTAGGGAACAGAATGCACTCCTCCAGAGAGGCAGTTGGCAATTTACATCCAGCCCATCAGCATAACAAGGCTCCCTGTTCTCCAGGGCCTGTCTTGCCTTTCTGTTTTTTACACTTTTTGTGGATGTCGCTTTTGACCGGTGGGAAGTGATACTTCTTTGTAGTGCAGATTTGCATTGCCCGCTTGCTTGCTTGGCCAAGAAGGGCATATGCGTTTTCTCCTGAATATATTCAGGAGAAAACGCATACGCCCTTTTTGGCCAAGTGCATCATTGTCGAAGTTGTGCCCCTCTTCCTGTGCTTTAAAGGCGATTCCAACGTACCTCTTGAAATCTCTTTCCTGCTATTCTGCCTCGCTTTCAATTCCGCCTCGTTGCCTTCCCTCAAGAGATTTTTGTACGATAGTTGACCTTTATTACTCGGCCAGTTTGTGAATTGCTGTGCCCCTGAGCTCCATTTTTCAACTCGTTTTTGGTGAGGTGACCGCAAGTCCAAAATTTTGGTTCAGGACCTATACTGGATCCCGTGGGTGGCTGAGACATTTGTTAATTCTTCTTGCCGGGAAATTACAGTGATATGTGCACGTCCAAATGCCTAACAGCTTCTCTCTCATTGGTTGTCCCTCTTCCCTTTCAACCTCTGCCAAATTGGCAACCTGTGCGAACCAGGAGGTTAAAGGGGCTGTCTCTCCAAGTTGGGAGGTAGATAGTAAAGCAGATGGAAAGTCAAACCGGAGCACCAGGAGAGGGACTATTCGTTGAGTTTTAGAAACCTTTAGATTTCAGTGTGTCCGTTCTCTAGGTTTCCCATACATGTTACAGCTGTAGTAATATTCCCTTCAACCTGGAGAGTTGGGACCCATGGAATGGGTGCCATGCATTATTGCTTTAAAGGGTCTGCATTTGCTCACCCAATCTCACCAAACCTCTCAGTCACAAGTGTCCAGCCTTATGCCACATCCAGCTGTCATTGTAGATAGGGTCATTCCAGGTTTCATCAGAGACCCTGAAGGAATTGTAAACAATTTCCCAGTTTTTTTGTTTTGTTTTTGAAATTCCTTTCTATAGTGGGTTTGAGCTGATTCTCGCTGCCATATTTATGCCAGTCTAGACACACTTGATTCCCTTACGGAGACATATCAATACATAGGTTTTAAGATTCTTACTAGTCAGATATATTCCTCTGCAGGAAATATGGGGTTTTGAGTCCCTTTCACTGAGGAAGGTGTAGGTCTTGTCTATTCCATAGTTGGTTTTTGGAACGGTACCTGTGCTTATATCAAACTCTGGTTTTATGCATCACCCCACCTCTCCTTCCCCCTTAAGCAGGCACAAGTGTGTTTTCTAAATGTGAGACACTGTTTTCTTTCCTAACTCAGTTCAAGTGTAGCCATGTTTACAGGATCTTCATAAGTGATATCTTATGATAAGTTTCTTTTACTGTGTGACTTATTTCACTTAGAATCATCGTACCTGAATCCACCCATTTTGCTGCTACTGGTCTTATGACATTGATTTCATGGCTGAGGGATATTCCATCGTACGTAAGTATGACAATTTTTTGAACCATTTTTATATTTCCTGGGATATTTAAGGTGTACCCAAGTTGAGGTCCTTGTAAGCAGTGCAGCCCTAAATTTTGGGGTGGCTCTGTCTTATTGATTTTCATTTTTCCCAAGGTATATTCCCTAGACTGGAAGTGCCCTTGGCTCTGTAGCTCTGTTCTTTACTTGTTTTAGGGAACACAATGCACTCCTCCATAGAGGCAGTTCGCAGTTTACATCCCGCCCATCAGCATAACAAGGCTCCCTGTTCTCCAGGGCCTGTCTTGCCTTTCGGGTTTTTACACATTTTGTGGATGTCCCTTTTGACCGGTGGGAAGTGATACTTCTTTGTAGTGCAGATTTGCATTGCCCGCTTGCTTGCTTGGCCAAAAAGGGCGTATGCGTTTTCTCCTGAATATATTCAGGAGAAAACGCATACGCCCTTTTTGGCCAAGTGCATCATTGTCGAAGTTGTGCCCCTCTTCCTGTGCTTTAAAGGCGATTCCAACGTACCTCTTGAAATCTGTTTCCTGCTATTCTGCCTCGCTTTCAAGTCCGCCTCGTTGCCTTCCCTCAACAGATTTTTGGACAATAGTTGTCCTTTATTACTCGGCCAGTTTGTGAATTGCTGTGCCCCTGAGCTCCATTTTTCAACTCGTTTTTGGTGAGCTGACCGCAAGTCCAAAATTTTGGTTCAGGACTTATACTGGTTTCCGGTGGGTGGCTGAGACTTTGGTTAATTCTTCTTCCTGCCGGGAAATTACAGTGATATGTGCCCGTCCAAATGCCTAACAGCTACTCTCTCATTGGTTCTCCCACTTCCCTTTCATCCTCTGCCAAATTGGCAACCTGTGCGAACCAGGAGGTTAAAGGGGCTGTCTCTCTAAGTTGGGAGGTTGATAGTAAAGCAGATGGAAAGTCAAACCGGAGCACCAGGAGAGGGACTGTTCATTGAGTTTTAGAAACCTTTCGATTTCACAGTGTGTCCGTTCTCTAGGTTTCCCGTACATGTTATAACTGTAGTAATATTCCCTTCAACCTGGAGAGTTGGGACCCATGGAATGGGTGCCAGGCATTTGTGCTTTAAAGGGTCTGCATTTGCTCACCCAATCTCACCAATCGTCTCAGTCCCAAGTGTCCCTCCTTATGCCACATCCAGCTGTCATTGTAGATAAGGTCATTCCAGGTTTCATCAGAGACCCTGAAGGAATTGTAAAGAATTTCCTAGTTTTTTTGTTTTGTTTTTGAAATTCCTTTTTATAGTGGGTTTGAGCTGATTCTCGCTGCCATGTTTATGCCAGTCTAGACACACTTGATTCCCTTACGGAGACATATCAATACATAGGTTTTAAGATTCTTACTAGTCAGATATATTCCTCTGCGGGAAATATGGGGTTTTGAGTCCCTTTCACTGAGGAAGGTGTAGGTCTTGTCTATTCCATAGTTGGTTTTTGGAACGGTACCTGTGCTTATATCAAACTCTGGTTTTATGCATCACCCCACCTCTCCTTCCCCCTTAAGCAGGTATAAGAGTGTTTTCTAAATGTGAGACACTGTTCTCTTTCCTAACTCAGTTCAAGTGTAGCCATGTTTACAGGATCTTCATAAGTGATATCTTATGATAAGTTTCTTTTTCTCTGTGACTTATTTCACTTAGAATCATCGTACCTGAATCCACCCATTTTGCTGCTACTGGTCTTATGACATTGATTTCATGGCTGAGGGATATTCCATCGTATGTAAGTACCACAATTTTTTGAACCATTTTTATATTTCCTGGGATATTTAAGGTGTACCCAAGTTGAGGTCCTTGTAAGCAGTGCAGCCCTAAATTTTGGGGTGGCTCTGTCTTATTGATTTTCAGTTTTCCCAAGGTATATTCCCTAGACTGGAAGTGCCCTTGGCTCTGTAGCTCTGTTGTTTACTTGTTTTAGGGAACACAATGCACTCCTCCAGAGAGGCAGTTGGCAATTTACATCCCGCCCATCAGCATAACAAGGCTCCCTGTTCTCCAGGGCCTGTCTTGCCTTTCTGGATTTTACACATTTTGTGGATGTCCCTTTTACCGGTGGTAAGTGATACGTCTTTGTAGTGCAGATTTGCATTGCCCGCTTGCTTTCTTGGCCAAAAAGGGCGTATGTGTTTTCTCCTGAATATATTCAGGAGAAAACACATACGCCCTTTTGGCCAAGTGCATCATTGTCGAAGTTGTGCCCCTCTTCCTGTGCTTTAAAGGTGATTTCAACGTACCTCTTGAAATCTGTTTCCTGCTATTCTGCCTCGCTTTCAAGTCCGCCTCGTTGCCTTCCCTCAACAGATTTTTAGACGATAGTTGTCCTTTATTACTCGCCCAGTTTGTGAATTGCTGTGCCCCTGAGCTCCATTTTTCAACTCGTTTTTGGTGAGCTGACCACAAGTCCAAAATTTTGGTTCAGGACCTATGCTGTTTCCCGGTGGGGGGCTGAGACTTTGGTTAATTCTTCTTCCTGCCGGGAAATTACAGTGATATGTGCCCGTCCAAATGCCTAACAGCTACTCTCTCATTGGTTCTCCCTCTTCTCTTTCATCCTCTGCCAAATTGGCAACCTGTGCGAACCAGGAGGTTAAAGGGGCTGTCTCTCCAAGTTGGGAGGTTGATAGTAAAGCAGATGGAAAGTCAAACCAGAGCACCAGGACAAGGACTATTCGTTGAGTTTTAGAAACCTTTCGTATTCACAGTGTGTCTGTTCTCTAGGTTTCCCGTACATGTTATAGCTGTGGTAATATTCCTTTCAACCTGGAGAGTTGGGACCCATGGAATGGGTGCCAGGCATTTGTGCTTTAAAGGGTCTGCATTTGCTCACCCAATCTCACCAATCATCTCAGTCACAAGTGTCCCTCGTTATGCCACATCCAGCTGTCACTGTAGATAGGGTCATTCCAGGTTTCATCAGAGACCCTGAAGGAATTGTAAAGAATTTCCCAGTTTTTTGTTTTGTTTTTGAAACTCCTTTTTATAGTGGGTTTGAGCTGATTCTCGCTGCCATGTTTATGCCAGTCTAGACACACTTGATTCCCTTACAGAGACATATCAATATATAGGTTTTAAGATTCTTACTAGTCAGATATATTCCTCTGCGGGAAATATGGGGTTTTGAGTCCCTTTCACTGCAGAAGGTGTAGGTCTTGTCTCTTCCATAGTTGGTTTTTGGAACAGTACCTGTGCTTATATTAAACTCTGGTTTTATGCAGCACCCCAACTCTCCTTCCCCCTTAAGCAGGCATAAGAGTGTTTTCTAAATGTGAGACACTGTTCTCTTTCCTAACTCAGTTCAAGTGTAGGCATGTTTACAGGATCTTCATAAGTGATATCTTATGATAAGTTTCTTTTTCTGTGTGACTTATTTCACTTAGAATCATCGTACCTGAATCCACCCATTTTGCTGCTACTGGTCTTATGACATTGATTTCATGGCTGAGGGATATTCCATCGTACGTAAGTACCACAATTTTCTGAAACATTTTTATATTTCCTGGGATATTTAAGGTGTACCCAAGTTGAGGTCCTTGTAAGCAGTGCAGCCCTAAATTTTGGGGTGGCTCTGTCTTATTGATTTTCAGTTTTCCCAAGGTATATTCCCTAGACTGGAAGCGCCCTTGGCTTTGTAGCTCCGTTGTTTACTTGTTTTAGGTAACACAATGCACTCCTCCAGAGAGGCAGTTGGCAATTTACATCCCGCCCATCAGCATATCAAGGCTCCCTGTTCTCCAGGGCCTGGCTTGCCTTTCTGGTTTTTACACATTTTGTGGACGTCCCTTTTGACAGGTGGGAAGTGATACTTCTTTGTAGTGCAGATTTGCATTGCCCGCTTGCTTGCTTGGCCAAAAAGTGCGTATGCGTTTTCTCCTGAATATATTCAGGAGAAAACGCATAGGCCCTTTTTGGCCAAGTGCATCATTGTCGAATTTGGGAACCTCTTCCTCTGCTTTAAAGGCGATTCCAACGTACCTCTTGAAATCTGTTTCCTGCTATTCTGCCTCGCATTCAAGTCCACCTCGTTGCCTTCCCTCAACAGATATTTGGACGATAGTTGTCCTTTATTACTCGGCCAGTTTGTGAATTGCTGTGCCCCTGAGCTCCATTTTTCAACTCGTTTTTGGTGAGCTGACCGCAAGTCCAACATTTTGGTTCAGGACCTATACTGGTTCCCGGTGGGTGGCTGAGACTTTGGTTAATTCTTCTTCCTGCCGGGAAATTACAGTGATATGTGCCCGTCCAAATGCCTAACAGCTAATCTCTCATTGGTTCTCCCTCTTCCCTTTCATCCTCTGCCAAATTGGCTACCTGTGCGAACCAGGAGGTTAAAGGGGCTGTCTCTCCAAGTTGGGAGGTTGATAGTAAAGCAGATGGAAAGTCAAACCGGAGCACCAGGAGAGGGACTGTTCATTGAGATTTAGAAACCTTTCGATTTCACAGTGTGTCCGTTCTCTAGGTTTCCCGTACATGTTATAGCTGTAGTAATATTCCCTTCAACCTGGAGAGTTGGGACCCATGGAATGGGTGCCAGGCATTTGTGCTTTAAAGGGTCTGCATTTGCTCACCCAATCTCACCAATCGTCTCAGTCCCAAGTGTCCCTCCTTATGCCACATCCAGCTGTCATTTTAGATAAGGTCATTCCAGGTTTCATCAGAGACCCTGAAGGAATTGTAAAGAATTTCCTAGTTTTTTTGTTTTGTTTTTGAAATTCCTTTTTATAGTGGGTTTGAGCTGATTCTCGCTGCCATGTTTATGCCAGTCTAGACGCACTTGATTCCCTTACGGAGACATATCAATACATAGGTTTTAAGATTCTTACTAGTCAGATATATTCCTCTGTGGGAAATATGGGGTTTTGAGTCCCTTTCACTGAGGAAGGTGTAGGTCTTGTCTATTCCATAGATGGTTTTTGGAACGGTACCTGTCCTTATATCACACTCTGGATTTATGCATCACCCCACCTCTCCTTCCCCCTTAAGCAGGCATAAGAGTGTTTTCTAAATGTGAGACACTGTTCTCTTTCCTAACTCAGTTCAAGTGTAGCCATGTTTACAGGATCTTCATAAGTGATATCTTATGATAAGTTTCTTTTTCTGTGTGACTTATTTCACTTAGAATCATCGTACCTGAATCCACCCATTTTGCTGCTACTGGTCTTATGACATTGATTTCATGGCTGAGGGATATTCCATCGTACGTAAGTACCGCAATTTTCTGAACCATTTTTATATTTCCTGGGATATTTAAGGTGTCCCCAAGTTGAGGTCCTTGTAAGCAGTGCAGCCCTAAATTTTGGGGTGGCTCTGTCTTATTGATTTTCAATTTTCCCAAGGTATATTCCCTAGACTGGTAGTGCCCTTGGCTCTGTAGCTCTGTTCTTTACTTGTTTTAGGGAACACAATGCACTCCTCCAGAGAGGCAGTTGGCAGTTTACATCCCGCCCATCAGCATAACAAGGCTCCCTGTTCTCCAGTGCCTGTCTTGCCTTTCGGGTTTTTACACATTTTGTGGATGTCCCTTTTGACCGGTGGGAAGTGATACTTCTTTGTAGTGCAGATTTGCATTGCCCGCTTGCTTGCTTGGCCAAAAAGGGCGTATGTGTTTTCTCCTGAATATATTCAGGAGAAAACGCATACGCCCTTTTTGGCCAAGTGCATCATTGTCGAAGTAGTGCCCCTCTTCCTGTGCTTTAAAGGCGATTCCAACGTATCTCTTGAAATCTGTTTCCCGCTATTCTGCCTCGCTTTCAAGTCCGCCTCGTTGCCTTCCCTCAACAGATTTTTTGACGATAGTTGTCCTTTATTACTCGGCCAGTTTGTGAATTGCTGTGCCCCTGAGCTCCATTTTTCAACTCGTTTTTTGGTGAGCTGACCTCAAGTCCAAAATTTAGGTTCAGGACCTATACTGGTTCCCGGTGGGGGGCTGAGATTTTGGTTAATTCTTCTTCCTCCTGGGAAATTACAGTGATATGTGCCCGTCCAAATACCTAACTGCTACTCTCTCATTGGTTCACCCACTTCCCTTTCATCCTCTGCCAAATTGGCAACCTGTGCGAACCAGGAGGTTAAAGGGACTGTCTCTCCAAGTTGGGAGGTTGATAGTAAAGCAGATGGAAAGTCAAATTGGAGCACCAGGAGAGGGACTATTCGTTGAGTTTTAGAAACCATTCGCATTCACAGTGTGTCCGTCCTCTAGGTTTCCCGTGCATGTTATAACTGTAGTAATATTCCCTTCAACCTGGAGAGTTGGGACCCATGGAATGGGAGCCATGCATTATTGCTTTAAAGGGTCTGCATTTGCTCACCCAATCTCACCAATCCTCTCAGTCCCAAGCGTCCAGCCTTATTCCACATCCAGCTGTTGCTGTAGATAGGGTCATTCCAGGTTTCATCAGAGACCCTGAAGGAATTGAAACGAATTTCCCATTTTTTTTGTTTTGTTTTTGAAATTCCTTTTTATAGTGGGTTTCAGCTGATTCTCGCTGCCATGTTTATGCCAGTCTAGACACACTTGATTCCCTTACGGAGACATATCAATACATAGGTTTTAAGATTCTTACTAGTCAGATATATTCCTCTGCAGGAAATATGGGGTTTTGAGTCCCTTTCACTGAGGAAGGTGTAGGTCTTGTCTATTCCATAGTTGGTTTTTGGAACGGTACCTGTGCTTATATCAAACTCTGGTTTTATGCATCACCCCACCTCTCCTTCCCCCTTAAGCAGGCATAAGAGTGTTTTCTAAATGTGAGACACTGTTCTCTTTCCTAACTCAGTTCAAGTGTAGCCATGTTTACAGGATCTTCATAAGTGATATCTTATGATAAGTTTCTTTTTCTCTGTGACTTATTTCACTTAGAAACATCGTACCTGAATCCACCCATTTTGCTGCTACTGGTCTTATGACATTGTTTTCATGGTTGAGGGATATTCCTTCGTACGTAAGTACCACAATTTTTTGAACCATTTTTATATTTCCTGAGATATTTAAGGTGTACCCAAGTTGAGGTCCTTGTAAGCAGTGCAGCCCTAAATTTTGGGGTGGCTCTCTCTTATTGATTTTCAGTTTTCCCAAGGTATATTCCCTAGACTGGAAGTGCCCTTGGCTCTGTTGCTCTGTTGTTTACTTGTTTTAGGGAACACAATGCACTCCTCCAGAGAGGCAGTTGGCAATTTACATCCCGCCCATCAGCATAACAAGGCTCCCTGTTTTCCAGGGCCTGTCTTGCCTTTCTGGTTTTTACACATTTTGTGGATGTCCCTTTTGACCGGTGGGAAGTGATACTTCTTTGTAGTGCAGATTTGCATTGCCCGCTTGCTTGCTTGGCCAAAAAGGGCGTATTCGTTTTCTCCTGAATATATTCAGGAGAAAACGCATACGCCCTTTTTGGCCAAGTGCATCATTGTCGAAGTTGTGCCCCTCTTCCTGTGCTTTAAAGGTGATTCCAACGTACCTCTTGAAATCTGTTTCCTGCTATTCTGCCTCGCTTTCAAGTCCGCCTCGTTGCCTTCCCTCAACAGATTTTTGAACGATACTTGTCCTTTATTACTCGGCCAGTTTGTGAATTGCTGTGCCCATGAGCTCCATTTTTCAACTCGTTTTTTGTGAGCTGACCGCAAGTCCAAAATTTTGGTTCAGGACTTATGCTGGTTCCCAGTGGGTGGCTGAGACTTTGGTTAATTCTTCTTCCTGCCGGGAAATTACAGTGATATGTGCCCGTCCAAATGCCTAACAGCTACTCTCTCATTGGTTCTCCCTCTTCCCTTTCATCCTCTGCCAAATTGGCAACCTGTGCGAACCAGGAGGTTAAAGGGGCTGTCTCTCCAAGTTGGGAGGTTGATAGTAAAGCAGATGGAAAGTCAAACCGGAGCACCAGGAGAGGGACTATTCGTTGAGATTTACAAACCTTTCTATTTCACAGTGTGTCCGTTCTCTAGGTTTCCCATACATGTTATAGCTGTAGTAATATTCCCTTCAACCTGGAGAGTTGGGACCCATGGAATGGGTGCCATGCATTATTGCTTTAAAGGGTCTGCATTTGCTCAACCAATCTCACCAAACCTCTCAGTCACAAGTGTCCAGCCTTATGCCACATCCAGCTGTCGTTGTAGATAGGGTCATTCCAGGTTTCATCAGAGACCCTGAAGGAATTGTAAAGAATTTCCCAGTTTTTTTGTTTTGTTTTTGAAATTCCTTTTTATAGTGGGTTTGAGCTGATTCTCGCTGCCATGTTTATGCCAGTCTAGACACACTTGATTCACTTACGGAGACATATCAATACATAGGTTTTAAGATTCTTTCTAGTCACATATATTCCTCTGCGGGAAATATGGGGTTTTGAGTCCCTTTCACTGAGGAAGGTGTAGGTCTTGTCTATTCCATAGTTGGTTTTTGGAACGGTACATGTGCTTATATCAAACTCTGGTTTTATGCATCACCCCACCTCTCCTTCCCCCTTAAGCAGGCATAAGAGTGTTTTCTAAATGTGAGACACTGTTCTCTTTCCTAACTCAGTTCAAGTGTAGCCATGTTTACAGGATCTTCATAAGTGATATCTTATGATAAGTTTCTTTTTCTGTGTGACTTATTTCACTTAGAATCATCGTACCTGAATCCACCCATTTTGCTGCTACTGGTCTTATGACATTGATTTCATGGCTGAGGGATATTCCATCGTACGTAAGTACCACAATTTTTTGAACCATTTTTATATTTCCTGGGATATTTAAGGTGTACCCAAGTTGAGGTCCTTGTAAGCAGTGCAGCCCTAAATTTTGGGGTGGCTCTGTCTTATTGATTTTCAGTTTTCCCAAGGTATATTCCCTAGACTGGAAGTGCCCTTGGCTCTGTAGCTCTGTTCTTTACTTGTTTTAGGGAACCCAATGCACTCCTCCAGAGAGGCAGTTGGCCATTTACATCCCGCCCATCAGCATAACAAGGCTCCCTGTTCTCCAGGGCCTGTCTTGCCTTTCTGGTTTTTACACATTTTGTGGATGTCCCTTTTGACCGGTGGGAAGTGATACTTCTTTGTAGTGCAGATTTGCATTGCCCGCTTGCTTGCTTGGCCAAAAAGGGCGTATGCGTTTTCTTCTGAATATATTCAGGAGAAAACGCATATGCGCTTTTTGGCCAAGTGCATCATTGTCGAAGTTGTGCCCCTCTTCCTGTGCTTTAAACGCGATTCCAACGTACCTCTTGAAATCTGTTTCCTGCTATTCTGCCTCGCTTTCAAGTCCGCCTCGTTGCCTTCCCTCAACAGATTTTTGGATGATAGTTGTCCTTTATTACTTGGCCAGTTTGTGAATTGCTGTGCCCCTGAGCTCCATTTTTCAACTCGTTTTTGGTGAGCGGACCGCAAGTCCAAAATTTTGGTTCGGGACCTATACTGGTTCCCGGTGGGTGGCTGAGACTTTGGTTAATTCTTCTTCCTGCCGGGAAATTACTGTGATATGTGCCCGTCCAAATGCCTAACAGCTACTCTCTCATTGGTTCTCCCTCTTCCCTTTCATCCTCTGCCAAATTGGCAACCTGTGCGAACCAGGAGGTTAAAGGGGCTGTCTCTCCAAGTTGGGAGGTTGATAGTAAAGCAGATGGAAAGTCAAACCGCAGCACCAGGAGAGGGACTGTTCGTTGAGTTTTAGAAACCTTTCGTATTCACAGTGTGTCCGTTCTCTAGGTTTCCCGTACATGTTATAGCTGTAGTAATATTCCCTTCAACCTGGAGAGTTTGGACCCATGGAATGGGTGCCAGGCTTTTTTCTTTAAAGGGTCTGCATTTGCTCACCCAATCTCACCAATCGTCTCAGTCCCAAGTGTCCCTCGTTATGCCACATCCAGCTGTCATTGTAGACAGGGTCATTCCAGGTTTCATCAGAGACCCTGAAGGAATTGTAAAGAATTTCCCAGTTTTTTGTTTTGTTTTTGAAATTCCTTTTTATAGTGGGTTTGAGCTGATTCTCGCTGCCATGTTTATGCCAGTCTAGACACACTTGATTCCCTTACGGAGACATATCAACACATAGGTTTTAAGATTCTTACTAGTCAGATATATTCCTCTGCGGGAAATATGGGGTTTTGAGTCCCTTTCACTGAGGAAGGTGTAGGTTTTGTCTATTCGATAGTTGGTTTTTGGAACAGTACCTGTGCTTATATTAATCTCTGGTTTTATGCAGCACCCCACCTCTCCTTCCCCCTTAAGCAGGCATAAGAGTGTTTTCTAAATGTGAGACACTGTTCTCTTTCCTAACTCAGTTCAAGTGTAGCCATGTTTACAGGATCTTCATAAGTGATATCTTATGATAAGTTTCTTTTTCTGTGTGACTTATTTCACTTAGGATCATCTTACCTGAATCCACCCATTTTGCTGCTACTGGTCTTATGACATTGATTTCATGGCTGAGGGATATTCCATCGTACGTAAGTACCACAATTTTCTGAACCATTTTTATATTTCCTGGGATATTTAAGGTGTACCGAAGTTGAGGTCCTTGTAAGCAGTGCAGCCCTAAATTTTGGGGTGGCTCTGTCTTATTGATTTTCAGTTTTCCCAAGGTATATTCCCTAGACTGGAAGTGCCCTTGGCTCTGTAGCTCTGTTGTTTACTTGTTTTAGGGAACACAATGCACTCCTCCAGAGAGGCAGTTGGCAATTTACATCCCGCCCATCAGCATAACAAGGCTCCCTGTTCTCCAGGGCCTGTCTTGCCTTTCTGGTTTTTACACATTTTGTGGATGTCGCTTTTGACCGGTGGGAAGTGATACTTCTTTGTAGTCCAGATTTGCATTGCCCGCTTGCTTGCTTGGCCAAAAAGTGCGTATGTGTTTTCTCCTGTATATATTAAGGAGAAAACGCATACGCCCTTTTTGGCCAAGTGCATCATTGTCGAAGTTGTGCCCCTCTTCCTGTGCTTTAAAGGCGATTCCAACGTACCTCTTCAAATCTGTTTCCTGCTATTCCACCTCGCATTCAAGTCCGCCTCGTTGCCTTCCCTCAAGAGATTTTTGTACGATAGTTGTCCTTTATTACTCGGCCAGTTTGTGAATTGCTGTGCCCCTGAGCTCCATTTTTCAACTCGTTTTTGGTGAGCTGACCGCAAGTCCAAAATTTTGGTTCAGGACATATACTGTTTCCCGTGGGTGGCTGAGACATTTGTTAATTCTTCTTCCTGCCGGGAAATTACAGTGATATGTGCCCGTCCAAATGCCTATCGGTTTCTCTCTCATTGGTTGTCCCTCTTCCCTTTCACCCTCTGCCAAATTGGCAACCTGTGCGAACCAGGAGGTTAAAGGGGCTCTCTCTCCAAGTTGGGAGGTAGATAGTAAAGCAGATGGAAAGTCAAACCGGAGCACCAGGAGAGGGACTATTCGTTGAGTTTTAGAAACCTTTCGATTTCACATTGTGTCCGTTCTCTAGGTTTCCCATACATGTTACAGCTGTAGTAATATTCCCTTCAACCTGGAGAGTTGGGACCCATGGAATGGGTGCCATGCATTATTGCTTTAAAGGGTCTGCATTTGCTCAACCAATCTCACCAAACCTCTCAGTCACAAGTGTCCAGCCTTATGCCACATCCAGCTGTCATTGTAGATAGGGTCATTCCAGGTTTCATCAGAGACCCTGAAGGAATTGTAAAGAATTTCCCAGTTTTTTTGTTTTGTTTTTGAAATTCCTTTTTATAGTGGGTTTGAGCTGATTCTCGCTGCCATGTTTATGCCAGTCTAGACACACTTGATTCCCTTACGGAGACATATCAATACATAGGTTTTAAGATTCTTACTAGTCAGATATATTCCTCTGCGGGAAATATGGGGTTTTGAGTCCCTTTCACTGAGGAAGGTGTAGGTCTTGTCTATTCCATAGTTGGTTTTTGGAACGGTACCTGTGCTTATATCAAACTCTGGTTTTATGCATCACCCCACCTCTCCTTCCCCCTTAAGAAGGCATAAGTGTGTTTTCTAAATGTGAGACACTGTTTTCTTTCCTAACTCAGTTCAAGTGTAGCCATGTTTACAGGATCTTCATAAGTGATATCTTATGATAAGTTTCTTTTTCTGTGTGACTTATTTCACTTAGAATCATCGTACCTGAATCCACCCATTTTGCTGCTACTGGCCTTGTGACATTGATTTCATGGCTGAGGGATATTCCATCATACGTACGTATGACAATTTTTTGAACCATTTTTATATTTCCTGAGATATTTAAGGTGTACCCAAGTTGAGGTCCTTGTAAGCAGTGCAGCCCTAAATTTTGGGGTGGCTCTGTCTTATTGATTTTCAGTTTTCCCAAGGTATATTCCCTAGACTGGAAGTGCCCTTGGCTCTGTAGCTCTGTTGTTTACTTGTTTTAGGGAACACAATGCACTCCTCCAGAGAGGCAGTTGGCAATTTACATCCCGCCCATCAGCATAACAAGGCTCCCTGTTCTCCAGGGCCTGTCTTGCCTTTCTGGATTTTACACATTTTGTGGATGTCCCTTTTACCGGTGGGAAGTGATACGTCTTTGTAGTGCAGATTTGCATTGCCCGCTTGCTTGCTTGGCCAAAAAGGGCGTATGTGTTTTCTCCTGAATATATTCAGGAGAAAACGCATACGCCCTTTTTGGGCAAGTGCATCATTGTCGAAGTTGTGCCCCTCTTCCTGTGCTTTAAAGGCGATTCCAACGTACCTCTTGAAATCTGTTTCCTGCTATTCTGCCTCGCTTTCAAGTCCGCCTCGTTGCCTTCCCTCAACAGATTTTTGGACGATAGTTGTCCTTTATTACTCGGCCAGTTTGTGAATTGCTGTGCCCCTGAGCTCCATTTTTCAACTCGTTTTTGATGAGCGGACCGCAAGTCCAAAATTTTGGTTCAGGACCTATACTGGTTCCCGGTGGGTGGCTGAGACTTTGCTTAATTCTTCTTCCTGCCGGGAAATTCCAGTGATATGTGCCCGTCCAAATGCCTAACAGCTACTCTCTCATTGGTTCTCCCTCTTCCCTTTCATCCTCTGCCAAATTGGCAACCTGTGCGAACCAGGAGGTTAAAGGGGCTGTCTCTCCAAGTTGGGAGGTTGATAGTAAAGCAGATGGAAAGTCAAACCAGAGCACCAGGAGAGGGACTATTCGTTGAGTTTTAGAAACCTTTCGTATTCACAGTGTGTCCGTTCTCTAGGTTTCCCATACATGTTATAGCTGTAGTAATATTCCCTTCAACCTGGAGAGTTGGGACCCATGGAATGGTGCCAGGCATTTGTGCTTTAAAGGGTCTGCATTTGCTCACCCAATCTCACCAATCCTCTCAGTCCCAAGTGTCCAGCCTTATGCCACATCCAGCTGTCATTGTACATAGGGTCATTCCAGGTTTCATCAGAGACCCTGTAGGAATTGTAAAGAATTTCCAAGTTTTTTTGTTTTGTTTTTGAAATTCCTTTTTATAGTGAGTTTGAGCTGATTCTCGCTGCCATGTATATGACAGTCTAGACACACTTGATTCCCTTACGGAGACATATCAATACATAGGTTTTAAGATTCTTACTAGTCAGATATATTCCTCTGCGGGAAATATGGGGTTTTGAGTCCCTTTCACTGAGGAAGGTGTAGGTCTTGTCTATTCTATAGTTTGTTTTTGGAACGGTACCTGTGCTTTTATCAAACTCTGGTTTTATGCATCACCCCACCTCTCCTTCCCCCTTAAGCAGGCATAAGAGTGTTTTCTAAATGTGAGACACTGTTCTCTTTCCTAACTCAGTTCAAGTGTAGCCATGTTTACAGGATCTTCATAAGTGATATCTTATGATAAGGTTCTTTTTCTGTGTGACTTATTTCACTTAGAATCATCGTACCTGAATCCACCCATTTTGCTGCTACTGGTCTTATGCCATTGATTGCATGGCTGAGGGATATTCCATCGTACGGAAGTACCACAATTTTTTGAACCATTTTTATATTTCCTGGGATATTTAAGGTGTACCCAAGTTGAGGTTTTTGTAAGCAGTGCAGCCCTAAATTTTGGGGTGGATCTGTCTTATTGATTTTCAGATTTCCCAAGGTATATTCCCTAGACTGGAAGTGCCCTTGTCTCTGTAGCGCTGTTGTTTACTTGTTTTAGGGAACACAATGCACTCCTCCAGAGAGGCAGGTGGCAATTTACATCCCGCCAATCAGCATAACAAGACTCCCTGTTCTCCAGGGCCTGTCTTGCCTTTCTTGTTCTTACACATTTTGTGGATGTCCGTTTTGACCAGTGGGAAGTGATACTTCTTTGTAGTGCAGATTTGCATTGCCCGCTTGCTTGCTTGGCCAAAAAGGGTGTATGCGTTTTCTCCTGAATATATTCAGGAGAAAACGGATACGCCCTTTTTGTCCAAGTGCATCATTGTCGAAGTTGTGCCCCTCTTCCTGTGCTTTAAAGGCGATTCCAACGTACCTCTTGAAATCTGTTTCCTGCTATTCTGCCTCGCTTTCAAGTCCGCCTCGTTGCCTTCCCTCAACAGATTTTTGGACGATAGTTGTCCTTTATTACTCGGCCAGTTTGTGAATTGCTGTGCCCCTGAGCTCCATTTTTCAACTCGTTTTTGGAGAGCTGACCGCAAGTCCAAAATTTTGGTTCAGGACCTATACTGGTTCCCAGTGGGTGGCTGAGACTTTATTTAATTCTTCTTCCTGCCGGGAAATTACAGTGATATGTGCCCGTCCAAATGCCTAACAGCTACTCTCTCATTGGTTCTCCCTCTTCCCTTTCATTCTCTGCCAAATTGGCAACCTGTGCGAACCACGAGGTTAAAGGGGCTGTCTCTCCAAGTTGGGAGGTTGATAGTAAAGCAGATGGAAAGTCAAACCGGAGCACCAGGAGAGGGACTATTCGTTGAGTTTAGAAACCTTTCATATTCACAGTGTGTCCGTTCTCTAGGTTTCCCGTACATGTTATAGCTGTAGTAATATTCCCTTCAACCTGGAGAGTTGTGACCCATGTAATGGGTGCCAGGAATTTGTGCTTTAAAGGGTCTGCATTTGCTCACCCAATCTCACCAATCGTCTCAATCCCAAGTGTCCCTCCTTATGCCACATCCAGCTGTCGTTGTAGATAGGGTCATTCCAGGTTTCATCAGAGACCCTGAAGGAATTGTAAAGAATTTCCCAGTTTTTTTGTTTTGTTTTTGAAATTCCTTTTTATAGTGGGTTTGAGCTGATTCTCGCTGCCATGTTTATGTCAGTCTAGACACACTTGATTCCCTTACGGAGACATATCAATACATAGGTTTTAAGATTCTTACTAGTCATATATATTCCTCTGCGGGAAATATGGTGTTTTGAGTCCCTTTCACTGAGAAAGGTGTAGGTCTTGTCTATTCCATAGTTGGTTTTTGGAACGGTACGTGTGCTTATATCAAACACAGGTTTTATGCATCACCCCACCTCTCCTTCCCCCTTAAGCAGGCATAAGAGTGTTTTCTAAATGTGAGACACTGTTCTCTTTCCTAACTCAGTTCAAGTGTAGCCATGTTTACTGGATCTTCATAAGTGATATCTTATGATAAGTTTCTTTTTCTGTGTGACTTATTTCACTTAGAATCATCGTACTTGAATCCACCCATTTTGCTGCTACTGGTGTTATGACATTGATTTCATGGCTGAGGGATATTCCATCGTACGTAAGTACCACAATTTTTTGAACCATTTTTATATTTCCTGGGATATTTAAGGTGTACCCAAGTTGAGGTCCTTGTAAGCAGTGCAGCCCTAAATTTTGGGGTGGATCTGTCTTATTGTTTTTCAGTTTTCCCAAGGTATATTCCCTAGACTGGAAGTGCCCTTGGCTCTGTAGCTCTGTTCTTTACTTGTTTTAAGGAACACAATGCACTCCTCCAGAGAGGCAGTTGGCAATTTACATCCCGCCCATCAGCAAAACAAGGCTCCCTGTTCTCCAGGGCCTGTCTTGCCTTTCTGGTTTTTACACATTTGTGGATGTCCCTTTTGACCGGTGGGAAGTGATACTTCTTTGTAGGGCAGTTTTGCATTGCCCGCTTGCTTGCTTAGCCAAAAAGGGCGTATGCGTTTTCTCCTGAATATATTCAGGAGAAAACTCATACGCCCTTTTTGGCCAAGTGCATCATTGTCGAAGTTGTGCCCCTCTTCCTGTGCTTTAAAGGCGATTCCAACGTACCTCTTGAAATCTGTTTCCTGCTATTCTGCCTCGCTTTCAAGTCCGCCTCGTTGCGTTCCCTCAACAGATTTTTTGATGATACTTGTCCTTTATTACTCTGCCAGTTTGTGAATTGCTGTGCCCCTGAGCTCCATTTTTCAACTCGTTTTTGGAGAGCTGACCGCAAGTCCAAAATTTTGGTTCATGACCTATACTGGTTCCCAGTGGGTGGCTGAGACTTTATTTAATTCTTCTTCCTGCCGGGACATTACAGTGATATGTGCCCGTCCAAATGCCTAACAGCTACTCTCTCATTGGTTCTCTCTCTTCCCTTTCATCCTCTGCCAAATTGGCAACCTGTGCGATCCACGAGGTTAAAGGGGCTGTCTCTCCAAGTTGGGAGGTTGATAGTAAAGCAGATGGAAAGTCAAACCGGAGCACCAGGAGAGGGACTATTCGTTGAGTTTTAGAAACCTTTCGTATTCGCAGTGTGTCCGTTCTCTAGGTTTCCCGTACATGTTATAACTGTAGTAATATTCCCTTCAACCTGGAGAGTTGGGACCCATGGAATGGGTGCCTTGCATTTGTGCTTTAAAGGGTCTGCATTTGCTCACCCAAACTCACCAATCGTCTCAGTCCCAAGTGTCCCTCCTTATGCCACATCCAGCTGTCGTTGTAGATAGGGTCATTCCAGGTTTCATCAGAGACCCTGAAGGAATTGTAAAGAATTTCCCAGTTTTTTTGTTTTGTTTTTGAAATTCCTTTTTATAGTGGGTTTGAGCTGATTCTCGCTGCCATGTTTATGTCAGTCTAGACACACTTGATTCCCTTACGGAGACATATCAATACATAGGTTTTAAGATTCTTACTAGTCAGATATATTCCTCTGCGGGAAATATGGGGTTTTGAGTCCCTTTCACTGAGGAAGGTGTAGGTCTTGTCTATTCCATAGTTGGTTTTTGGAACGGTACCTGTGCTTATATCAAACTCTGGTTTTATGCATCACCCCACCTCTCCTTCCCCCTTAAGCAGGCATAAGAGTGTTTTCTAAATATGAGACACTGTTCTCTTTCCTAACTCAGTTCAAGTGTAGCCATGTTTATAGGATCTTCTTAAGTGATATCTTATGATAAGTTTCTTTTTCTGTGTGACTTATTTCACTTAGAATCATCGTACCTGAATCCACCCATTTTGCTGCTACTGGTCTTATGACATTGATTTCATGGCTGAGGGATATTCCATCGTATGTAAGTACCACAATTTTTTGAACCATTTTTATATTTCCTGGGATACTTAAGGTGTATCCAAGTTGAGGTCCTTGTAAGCAGTGCAGCCGTAAATTTTGGGGTGGCTCTGTCTTATTGATTTTCAGTTTTCCCAAGGTATATTCCCTAGATTGGAAGTGCCCTTGGCTCTGTAGCTCTGTTCTTTACTTGTTTTAGGGAACACAATGCACTCCTCCAGAGAGGCAGTTGACAATTTACATCCCGCCCATCAACATATCAAGGCTGCATGTTCTCCAGGGCCTGTCTTGACTTTCTGGTTTTTACACATTTTGTGGATGTCCCTTTTGAACGGTGGGAAGTGATACTTATTTTTAATGCAGATTTGCATTGCCCGTTTGCTTGCTGGGCCAAAAAGGGCGTATGCATTTTCTCCTGAATATATTTAGGAGAAAACGCATACGCCCTTTTTGGCCAAGTGCATCATTGTCGAAGTTGTGCCCCTCTTCCTGTGCTTTAAAGGCGATTCCAACGTACCTCTTGAAATCTGTTTCCTGCTGTTCTGCCTCGCTTTCAAATCCGCCTCGTTGCCTTCCCTCAACAGAGTTTTGGACGATAGTTGTCCTTTATTACTCGGCCAGTTTGTGAATTGCTGTGCCCCTGAGCTCCATTTTTCAACTCGTTTTTGGTCAGCTGACCGCAAGTCCAAAATTTTCGTTCAGGACCTACACTGGTTCCCGGTGGGTGGCTGAGACTTTGGTTAATTCTTCTTCCTGCCGGGAAATTACAGTGATATGTGCCCGTCCAAATGCCTCACAGCTACTCTCTCATTGCTTCTCCCTTTTCCCTTTCATCCTCTGCCAAATTGGCAACCTGTGCGAACCAGGAGGTTAAAGGGGCTGTCTCTCCAAGTTGGGAGGTTGATAGTAAAGCAGATGGAATGTCAAACTGGAGCACCAGGATAGGGACTATTCGTTGAGTTTTAGAAAGCTTTCGTATTCACAGTGTGTCCGTTCTCTAGGTTTCCCGTACATGTTATAACTGTAGTAATATTCCCTTCAACCTGGAGAGTTGGGACTCATGGAATGGTTGCCAAGCATTTGAGCTTTAAAGGGTCTGCATTTGCTCACCCAATCTCACCAATCGTCTCAGTCCCAAGTGTCCCTCCTTATGCCACATCCAGCTGTCGTTGTAGATAGGGTCATTCCAGGTTTCATCAGGGACCCGGAAGGAATTTTAAAGAATTTCCCAGTTTTTTTTGTTTTGTTTTTGAAATTCTTTTTATAGTGGGTTTGAGCTGATTCTCGCTGCCATGTTTATGCCAGTCTAGACACACTTGATTCCCTTACGGAGACATATCAATACATAGTTTTTAAGATTCTTACTAGTCAGATATATTCCTCTGCGGGAAATATGGCGTTTTGAGTCCCTTTCACTGAGGAAGGTGTAGGTCTTGTCTATTCCATAGTTGGTTTTTGGACCGGTACCTGTGCTTATATCAAACTCTTGTTTTATGCAGCACCCCACCTCTCCTTCCCCCTTAGCAGGCATAAGTGTGTTTTCTAAATGTGAGACACTGTTCTCTTTCCTAACTCAGTTCAAGTGTAGCCATGTTTACAGGATCTTCATAAGTGATATCTTATGATAAGTTTCTTTTTCTGTGTGACTTATTTCACTTAGAATCATCGTACCTGAATCCACCCATTTTGCTGCTACTGGTCTTATGACATTGATTTCATGGCTGAGGGATATTCCATCGTACGTAAGTACCACAATTTTTTGAACCATTTTTATATTTCCTGGCATATTTAAGGTGTACCCAAGTTGACGTCCTTGTAAGCAGTGCAGCCCTAAATTTTGGGGTGGCTCTGTCTTATTGATTTTCAGTTTTCCCAAGGTATATTCCCTAGACTGGAAGTGCCCTTGGCTCTGTAGCTCTGTTCTTTACTTGTTTTAGGGAACACAATGCACTCCTCCAGAGAGGCAGTTGGCAATTTACATCCCGGCCATCAGCGTAACAAGGCTCCCTCTTCTCCAGGGCCTGTCTTGCCTTTCTTGTTCTTACACATTTTGTGGATGTCCCTTTTGACCGGTGGGAAGTGATACTTCTTTTTAGTGCAGATTTGCATTGCCCGCTTGCTTGCTTGGCCAAAAAGGGCGTATGCGTTTTCTCCTGAATATATTCAGGAGAAAACGCATACGCCCTTTTTGGCCAAGGGCATCATTGTCGAAGTTGTGCCCCTCTTCCTGTGCTTTAAAGGCGATTCCAACGTACCTCTTGAAATCTGTTTCCTGCTATTCTGCCTCGCTTTCAAGTCCACCTCCTTTCCTTCCCTCAACAGATTTTTGGACGATAGTTGTCCTTCATTACTCGGCCAGTTTATGAATTGCTGTGCCCCTGAGCTCCATTTTTCAACTCGTTTTTGGTGAGCTGACCGCAAGTCCAAAATTTTGGTTCAGGACCTATACGGGTTCCTGGTGGGTGGCTGAGACTTTGGTTAATTCTTCTTCCTGCCGGGAAATTACAGTGATATGTGCCCGTCCAAATGCCTAAGAGCTACTCTCTCATTAGTTCTCCCTCTTCCCTTTCATCCTCTGCCAAATTGGCAACCTGTGCGAACCAGGAGGTTAAAGGGGCTGTCTCTCCAAGTTGGGAGGTTGATAGTAAAGCAGATGGAAAGTCAAACCGGAGCACCAGGAGAGACACTATTCGTTGAGTTTTAGAAACCTTTCGTATTCACAGTGTGTCCGTTCTCTAGGTTTCCCGTACATGTTATAGCTGTAGTAATATTCCCTTCAACCTGGAGAGTTGGGACCCATGGAATGGGTGCCAGGCATTTGTGATTTAAAGGGTCTGCATTTGCTCACCCAATCTCACCAAACCTCTCAGTCCCAAGTGTCCTTCCTTATGCCACATCCAGCTGTCGTTGTAGATAGGGTCATTCCAGGTTTCAACAGGGACCCTGAAGGAATTGTAAAGAATTTCCCAGTTTTTCTGTTTGTTTTTGAAAATCCTTTTTATAGTGGGTTTGAGCTGATTCTCGCTGCCATGTTTATGCCAGTCTAGACACACTTGATTCCCTTACGGAGACATATCAATACATACGTTTTAAGATTCTTACTAGTCAGATATATTCCTCTGCGGGAAATATGGGGTTTTGAGTCCCTTTCACTGAGGAAGGTGTAGGTCTTGTGTATTCCATGGTAGGTTTTTGGAACGGTACTTGTGCTTATATCAAACTCTGGTTTTATGCATCACCCCATCTCTCATTCCCCCTTAAGCAGGCATAAGGGTGTTTTCTAAATGTGAGACTCTGTTCTCTTTCCTAACTCAGTTCAAGTGTAGCCATGTTTATAGGATCTTCATAAGTGATATCTTAGGATAAGTTTCTTTTTCTGTGTGACTTATTTCACTTAGAATCATCGTACCTGAATCCACCCATTTTGCTGCTACTGGTCTTATGACATTGATTTCATGGCTGAGGGATATTCCATCGTACGTAAGTACCACAATTTTTTGAACCATTTTTGTATTTCCTGGGATACTTAAGGTGTATCAAAGTTGAGGTCCTTGTAAGCAGTGCAGCCCTAAATTTTGGTGTGGCTCTGTCTTATTGATTTTCAGTTTTCCCAAGGTATATTCCCTAGACTGGAAGTGCCCTTGGCTCTGTAGCTCTGTTGTTTACTTGTTTTAGGGAACACAATGCACTCCTCCAGAGAGGCAGTTGGCAATTTACATCCCGCCCATCAGCATAACAAGGCTCCCAGTTCTCCAGGGCCTGTCTTGCCTTTCTGGTTTTTACACATTTTGTGGATGTCCCTTTTGACCGGTGGGAAGTGATACTTCTTTGTAGTGCAGATTTGCATTGCCCGCTTGCTTGCTTGGCCAAAAAGGGCGTATGCCTTTTCTCCTGAATATATTCAGGAGAAAATGAATACACACTTTTTGGCCAATTGCATTATTGTCGAAGTTGTGCACCTCTTCTGTGCTTTAAAGGCGATTCCAACGTACATCTTGAAATCTGTTTCCTGTTCTTCTGACTCGCATTCAAGTACACCTCGTTGCCTTTCCTCAACACATTTTTGGACGATAGTTGTCCTTTATTACTCGGCCAGTTTGTGAATTGCTGTGCCCCTGAGCTCCATTTTTCAACTTGTTTTTGGTGAGCTGACCGCAAGTCCAAAATTTTGCTTCAGGACCTATACTGGTTCCCGGTGGGTGGCTGAGACTTTGGTTAATTCTTCTTCCTGCCGGGAAATTACAGTGATATGTGCCCGTCCAAATGCCTAACAGCTACTCTCTCATTGGTTCTCCCTATTCCCTTTCATCCTCTGCCAAATTGGCAACCTGTGCGAACCAGGAGGTTAAAGGGGCTGTCTCTCCAAGTTGGGAGGTTGATAGTAAAGCAGATGGAAAGTCAAACCAGAGCACCAGGAGAGGGACTATTCGTTGTGTTTAGAAACCTTTCATATTCACAGTGTGTCCGTTCTCTAGGTTTCCCGTACATGTTATAGCTGTAGTAATATTCCCTTCAACCTGGAGAGTTGGGACCCATGTAATGGGTGCCAGGAATTTGTGCTTTAAAGGGTCTGCATTTGCTCACCCAATCTCACCAATCGTCTCAATCCCAAGTGTCCCTCCTTATGCCACATCCAGCTGTCGTTGTAGATAGGGTCATTCCAGGTTTCATCAGAGACCCTGAAGGAATTGTAAAGAATTTCCCAGTTTTTTTATTTTGTTTTTGAAATTCCTTTTTATAGTGGGCTTGAGCTGATTCCCGCTGCCATATTTATGCCAGTCTAGACACACTTGGTTCCCTTACGGAGACATATCAATACATAGGTTTTAAGATTCTTACTAGTCTGATATATTCCTCTGCGGGAAATATGGGGTTTTGAGTCCCTTTCACTGAGGAATGTGTAGGTCTTGTCTCTTCCATAGTTGGTTTTTGGAACGGTACCTGTGCTTATATCAAACTCTGGTTTTATGCATCACACCACCTCTCCTTCCCCCTTAAGCAGGCATAAGTGTGTTTTCTAAATGTGAGACACTGTTCTCTTTCCTAACTCAGTTCAAGTGTAGCCATGTTTATAGGATCTTCTTAAGTGATATCTTATGATAAGTTTCTTTTTCTGTGTGACTTATTTCACTTAGAATCCCCGAACCTGAATCCACCCATTTTGCTACTACTGGTCTTATGACATTGATTTCATGGCTGAGGGATATTCCATCGTACGTAAGTACCACAGTTTTTTGAACCATTTTTATATTTCCTGTGATATTTAAGGTGTACCCAAGTTGAGGTCCTTGTAAGCAGTGCAGCCCTAAATTTTGGGGTGGCTGTGTCTTATTGATTATCAGTTTTCCCAAGGTATATTCCCTAGACTGGAAGTGCCCTTGGCTCTGTAGCTCTGTTGTTTACTTGTTTTAGGGAACACAATGCATTCCTCCAGAGAGGCAGTTGGCAATTTACATCCCGCCCATCAGCATAACAAGGCTCCCAGTTCTCCAGGGCCTGTCTTGCCTTTCTGGTTTTTACACATTTTGTGGATGTCCCTTTTGACCGGTGGGAAGTGATACTTCTTTGTAGTGCAGATTTGCATTGCCCGCTTGCTTGCTTGGCCAAAAAGGGCGTATGCGTTTTCTCCTGAATATATTCAGGAGAAAACGCATACGCCCTTTTTGGCTAAGTGCATCATTGTCGAAGTTGTGCCCCTCTTCCTGTGCTTTTAAGGTGATTCCAACGTACCTCTTGAAATCTGTTTCCTGCTATTCTGCCTCGCTTTCAAGTGCACATCGTTGCCTTTCCTCAACAGATTTTTGGACGATAGTTGTCCTTTATTACTCGGCCAGTTTGTGAATTGCTGTGCCCCTGAGCTCCATTTTTCAACTCGTTTTTGGTGAGCTGACCGCAAGTCCAAAATTTTGCTTCAGGACCTATACTGGTTCCCGGTGGGTGGCTGAGACTTTGGTTAATTCTTCTTCCTGCCGGGAAATTAGAGTGATATGTGCCCGTCCAAATGCCTAACAGCTACTCTCTCATTAGTTCTCCCTCTTCCCTTTCATCCTCTGCCAAATTAGAAACCTGTGCGAACCAGGAGGTTAAAGGGGCTGTCTCTCCAAGTTGGGAAGTTGATAGTAAAGCAGATGTAAAGTCAAACCGGAGCACCAGGAGAGGGACTATTCGTTGAGTTTTAGAAACCTTTCGTATTCACAGTGTGTCTGTTTTCTAGGTTTCCCGTACATGTTTTAGCTGTAGTAATATTCCCTTCAACCTCGAGAGTTGGGACCCATGGAATGGGTGCCAGGCATTTGTGCTTTAAAGGGTCTGCATTTGCTCACCCAATCTCACCAATCGTCTCAGTCCCAAGTGTCCCTCCTTATGCCACATCCAGCTGTCGTTGTAGATAGGGTCATTCCAGGTTTCATCAGAGACCCTGAAGGAATTGTAAAGAATTTCCAGGATTTTTGGTTTTGTTTTTGAAATTCCTTTTTATAGTGGGTTTGAGCTGATTCTCGCTGCCATGTTTATGCCAGTCTAGACACACTTGATTCCCTTACGGAGACATATCAATACATAGGTTTTAAGATTCTTACTAGTCAGATATATTCCTCTGCGGGAAATATGGGGTTTTGAGTCCCTTTCACTGAGGAAGGTGTAGGTCTTGTCTATTCCATAGTTGGTTTTTGGAACGGTACCTGTGCTTATATCAAACTCTGGTTTTATGCATCACCCCACCTCTCCTTCCCCCTTAAGCAGGCATAAGAGTGTTTTCTAAATATGAGACACTGTTCTCTTTCCTAACTCAGTTCAAGTGTAGCCATGTTTATAGGATCTTCTTAAGTGATATCTTATGATAAGTTTCTTTTTCTGTGTGACTTATTTCACTTAGAATCATCGTACCTGAATCCACCCATTTTGCTGCTACTGGTCTTATGACATTGATTTCATGGCTGAGGGATATTCCATCGTATGTAAGTACCACAATTTTTTGAACCATTTTTATATTTCCTGGGATACTTAAGGTGTATCCAAGTTGAGGTCCTTGTAAGCAGTGCAGCCGTAAATTTTGGGGTGGCTCTGTCTTATTGATTTTCAGTTTTCCCAAGGTATATTCCCTAGATTGGAAGTGCCCTTGGCTCTGTAGCTCTGTTCTTTACTTGTTTTAGGGAACACAATGCACTCCTCCAGAGAGGCAGTTGACAATTTACATCCCGCCCATCAACATATCAAGGCTGCATGTTCTCCAGGGCCTGTCTTGACTTTCTGGTTTTTACACATTTTGTGGATGTCCCTTTTGAACGGTGGGAAGTGATACTTATTTTTAATGCAGATTTGCATTGCCCGTTTGCTTGCTGGGCCAAAAAGGGCGTATGCATTTTCTCCTGAATATATTTAGGAGAAAACGCATACGCCCTTTTTGGCCAAGTGCATCATTGTCGAAGTTGTGCCCCTCTTCCTGTGCTTTAAAGGCGATTCCAACGTACCTCTTGAAATCTGTTTCCTGCTGTTCTGCCTCGCTTTCAAATCCGCCTCGTTGCCTTCCCTCAACAGAGTTTTGGACGATAGTTGTCCTTTATTACTCGGCCAGTTTGTGAATTGCTGTGCCCCTGAGCTCCATTTTTCAACTCGTTTTTGGTGAGCTGACCGCAAGTCCAAAATTTTCGTTCAGGACCTACACTGGTTCCCGGTGGGTGGCTGAGACTTTGGTTAATTCTTCTTCCTGCCGGGAAATTACAGTGATATGTGCCCGTCCAAATGCCTCACAGCTACTCTCTCATTGCTTCTCCCTCTTCCCTTGCATCCTCTGCCAAATTGGCAACCTGTGCGAACCAGGAGGTTAAAGGGGCTGTCTCTCCAAGTTGGGAGGTTGATAGTAAAGCAGATGGAATGTCAAACTGGAGCACCAGGATAGGGACTATTCGTTGAGTTTTAGAAAGCTTTCATATTCACAGTGTGTCCGTTCTCTAGGTTTCCCGTACATGTTATAACTGTAGTAATATTCCCTTTAACCTGGAGAGTTGGGACTCATGGAATGGTTGCCAAGCATTTGAGCTTTAAAGGGTCTGCATTTGCTCACCCAATCTCACCAATCGTCTCAGTCCCAAGTGTCCCTCCTTATGCCACATCCAGCTGTCGTTGTAGATAGGGTCATTCCAGGTTTCATCAGGGACCCGGAAGGAATTTTAAAGAATTTCCCAGTTTTTTTTGTTTTGTTTTTGAAATTCCTTTTTATAGTGGGTTTGAGCTGATTCTCGCTGCCATGTTTATGCCAGTCTAGACACACTTGATTCCCTTACGGAGACATATCAATACATAGTTTTTAAGATTCTTACTAGTCAGATATATTCCTCTGCGGGAAATATGGCGTTTTGAGTCCCTTTCACTGAGGAAGGTGTAGGTCTTGTCTATTCCATAGTTGGTTTTTGGACCGGTACCTGTGCTTATATCAAACTCTTGTTTTATGCAGCACCCCACCTCTCCTTCCCCCTTAGCAGGCATAAGTGTGTTTTCTAAATGTGAGACACTGTTCTCTTTCCTAACTCAGTTCAAGTGTAGCCATGTTTACAGGATCTTCATAAGTGATATCTTATGATAAGTTTCTTTTTCTGTGTGACTTATTTCACTTAGAATCATCGTACCTGAATCCACCCATTTTGCTGCTACTGGTCTTATGACATTGATTTCATGGCTGAGGGATATTCCATCATACGTAAGTACCACAATTTTTTGAACCATTTTTATATTTCCTGGCATATTTAAGGTGTACCCAAGTTGAAGTCCTTGTAAGCAGTGCAGCCCTAAATTTTGGGGTGGCTCTGTCTTATTGATTTTCAGTTTTCCCAAGGTATATTCCCTAGACTGGAAGTGCCCTTGGCTCTGTAGCTCTGTTCTTTACTTGTTTTAGGGAACACAATGCACTCCTCCAGAGAGGCAGTTGGCAATTTACATCCCGCCCATCAGCATATCAAGGCTCCCTGTTCTCCAGGGCCTGTCGTGCCTTTCTGCTTTTTACACATTTTGTGGATGTCCCTTTTGACCGGTGGGAAGTGATACTTCTTTTTAGTGCAGATTTGCATTGCCCGCTTGCTTGCTTGGCCAAAAAGGGCGTATGCGTTTTCTCCTGAATATATTCAGGAGAAAACGCATACGCCCTTTTTGGCCAAGGGCATCATTGTCGAAGTTGTGCCCCTCTTCCTGTGCTTTAAAGGCGATTCCAACGTACCTCTTGAAATCTGTTTCCTGCTATTCTGCCTCGCATTCAAGTCCACCTCCTTTCCTTCCCTCAACAGATTTTTGGACGATATTTGTCCTTCATTACTCGGCCAGTTTATGAATTGCTGTGCCCCTGAGCTCCATTTTTCAACTCGTTTTTGGTGAGCTGACCGCAAGTCCAAAATTTTGGTTCAGGACCTATACGGGTTCCTGGTGGGTGGCTGAGACTTTGGTTAATTCTTCTTCCTGCCGGGAAATTACAGTGATATGTGCCCGTCCAAATGCCTAAGAGCTACTCTCTCATTAGTTCTCCCTCTTCCCTTTCATCCTCTGCCAAATTGGCAACCTGTGCGAACCAGGAGTTTAAAGGGGCTGTCTCTCCAAGTTGGGAGGTTGATAGTAAAGCAGATGGAAAGTAAAACCGGAGCACCAGGAGAGGGACTATTCGTTGAGTTTTAGAAACCTTTCGTATTCACAGTGTGTCCGTTCTCTAGGTTTCCCGTACATGTTATAGCTGTAGTAATATTCCCTTCAACCTGGAGAGTTGGGACCCATGGAATGGGTGACAGGCATTTGTGATTTAAAGGGTCTGCATTTGCTCACCCAATCTCACCAAACCTCTCAGTCCCAAGTGTCCTTCCTTATGCCACATCCAGCTGTCGTTGTAGATAGGGTCATTCCAGGTTTCAACAGGGACCCTGAAGGAATTGTAAAGAATTTCCCAGTTTTTCTGTTTGTTTTTGAAAATCCTTTTTATAGTGGGTTTGAGCTGATTCTCGCTGCCATGTTTATGCCAGTCTAGACACACTTGATTCCCTTACGGAGACATATCAATACATACGTTTTAAGATTCTTACTAGTCAGATATATTCCTCTGCGGGAAATATGGGGTTTTGAGTCCCTTTCACTGAGGAAGGTGTAGGTCTTGTGTATTCCATAGTAGGTTTTTGGAACGGTACTTGTGCTTATATCAAACTCTGGTTTTATGCATCACCCCATCTCTCATTCCCCCTTAAGCAGGCATAAGGGTGTTTTCTAAATGTGAGACTCTGTTCTCTTTCCTAACTCAGTTCAAGTGTAGCCATGTTTATAGGATCTTCATAAGTGATATCTTAGGATAAGTTTCTTTTTCTGTGTGACTTATTTCACTTAGAATCATCGTACCTGAATCCACCCATTTTGCTGCTACTGGTCTTATGACATTGATTTCATGGCTGAGGGATATTCCATCGTACGTAAGTACCACAATTTTTTGAACCATTTTTGTATTTCCTGGGATACTTAAGGTGTATCAAAGTTGAGGTCCTTGTAAGCAGTGCAGCCGTAAATTTTGGGGTGGCTCTGTCTTATTGATTTTCAGTTTTCCCAAGGTATATTCCCTAGACTGGAAGTGCCCTTGGCTCTGTAGCTCTGTTGTTTACTTGTTTTAGGGAACACAATGCACTCCTCCAGAGAGGCAGTTGGCAATTTACATCCCGCCCATCAGCATAACAAGGCTCCCAGTTCTCCAGGGCCTGTCTTGCCTTTCTGGTTTTTACACATTTTGTGGATGTCCCTTTTGACCGGTGGGAAGTGATACTTCTTTGTAGTGCAGATTTGCATTGCCCGCTTGCTTGCTTGGCCAAAAAGGGCGTATGCCTTTTCTCCTGAATATATTCAGGAGAAAATGAATACACACTTTTTGGCCAATTGCATTATTGTCGAAGTTGTGCACCTCTTCTGTGCTTTAAAGGCGATTCCAACGTACATCTTGAAATCTGTTTCCTGTTCTTCTGACTCGCATTCAAGTACACCTCGTTGCCTTTCCTCAACACATTTTTGGACGATAGTTGTCCTTTATTACTCGGCCAGTTTGTGAATTGCTGTGCCCCTGAGCTCCATTTTTCAACTTGTTTTTGGTGAGCTGACCGCAAGTCCAAAATTTTGCTTCAGGACCTATACTGGTTCCCGGTGGGTGGCTGAGACTTTGGTTAATTCTTCTTCCTGCCGGGAAATTACAGTGATATGTGCCCGTCCAAATGCCTAACAGCTACTCTCTCATTGGTTCTCCCTATTCCCTTTCATCCTCTGCCAAATTGGCAACCTGTGCGAACCAGGAGGTTAAAGGGGCTGTCTCTCCAAGTTGGGAGGTTGATAGTAAAGCAGATGCAAAGTCAAACCAGAGCACCAGGAGAGGGACTATTCGTTGTGTTTAGAAACCTTTCATATTCACAGTGTGTCCGTTCTCTAGGTTTCCCGTACATGTTATAGCTGTAGTAATATTCCCTTCAACCTGGAGAGTTGGGACCCATGTAATGGGTGCCAGGAATTTGTGCTTTAAAGGGTCTGCATTTGCTCACCCAATCTCACCAATCGTCTCAATCCCAAGTGTCCCTCCTTATGCCACATCCAGCTGTCGTTGTAGATAGGGTCATTCCAGGTTTCATCAGAGACCCTGAAGGAATTGTAAAGAATTTCCCAGTTTTTTTATTTTGTTTTTGAAATTCCTTTTTATAGTGGGCTTGAGCTGATTCCCGCTGCCATATTTATGCCAGTCTAGACACACTTGGTTCCCTTACGGAGACATATCAATACATAGGTTTTAAGAT
This sequence comes from Hyperoodon ampullatus, assembly GCF_949752795.1. Taxonomy (NCBI): domain Eukaryota; kingdom Metazoa; phylum Chordata; class Mammalia; order Artiodactyla; family Ziphiidae; genus Hyperoodon; species Hyperoodon ampullatus. Next base: position 82,454 of record NW_027640562.1, read on the forward strand.
TCTTACTAGTCTGATATATTCCTCTGCGGGAAATATGGGGTTTTGAGTCCCTTTCACTGAGGAATGTGTAGGTCTTGTCTCTTCCATAGTTGGTTTTTGGAACGGTACCTGTGCTTATATCAAACTCTGGTTTTATGCATCACCCCACCTCTCCTTCCCCCTTAAGCAGGCATAAGTGTGTTTTCTAAATGTGAGACACTGTTCTCTTTCCTAACTCAGTTCAAGTGTAGCCATGTTTATAGGATCTTCTTAAGTGATATCTTATGATAAGTTTCTTTTTCTGTGTGACTTATTTCACTTAGAATCCCCGAACCTGAATCCACCCATTTTGCTACTACTGGTCTTATGACATTGATTTCATGGCTGAGGGATATTCCATCGTACGTAAGTACCACAGTTTTTTGAACCATTTTTATATTTCCTGTGATATTTAAGGTGTACCCAAGTTGAGATCCTTGTAAGCAGTGCAGCCCTAAATTTTGGGGTGGCTGTGTCTTATTGATTATCAGTTTTCCCAAGGTATATTCCCTAGACTGGAAGTGCCCTTGGCTCTGTAGCTCTGTTGTTTACTTGTTTTAGGGAACACAATGCATTCCTCCAGAGAGGCAGTTGGCAATTTACATCCCGCCCATCAGCATAACAAGGCTCCCTGTTCTCCAGGGCCTGTCTTGCCTTTCTGGTTTTTACACATTTTGTGGATGTCCCTTTTGACCGGTGGGAAGTGATACTTCTTTGTAGTGCAGATTTGCATTGCCCGCTTGCTTGCTTGGCCAAAAAGGGCGTATGCGTTTTCTCCTGAATATATTCAGGAGAAAACGCATACGCCCTTTTTGGCCAAGTGCATCATTGTCGAAGTTGTGCCCCTCTTCCTGTGCTTTTAAGGTGATTCCAACGTACCTCTTGAAATCTGTTTCCTGCTATTCTGCCTCGCTTTCAAGTGCACATCGTTGCCTTTCCTCAACAGATTTTTGGACGATAGTTGTCCTTTATTACTCGGCCAGTTTGTGAATTGCTGTGCCCCTGAGCTCCATTTTTCAACTCGTTTTTGGTGAGCTGACCGCAAGTCCAAAATTTTGCTTCAGGACCTATACTGGTTCCCGGTGGGTGGCTGAGACTTTGGTTAATTCTTCTTCCTGCCGGGAAATTAGAGTGATATGTGCCCGTCCAAATGCCTAACAGCTACTCTCTCATTAGTTCTCCCTCTTCCCTTTCATCCTCTGCCAAATTAGAAACCTGTGCGAACCAGGAGGTTAAAGGGGCTGTCTCTCCAAGTTGGGAAGTTGATAGTAAAGCAGATGTAAAGTCAAACCGGAGCACCAGGAGAGGGACTATGCGTTGAGTTTTAGAAACCTTTCGTATTCACAGTGTGTCTGTTTTCTAGGTTTCCCGTACATGTTTTAGCTGTAGTAATATTCCCTTCAACCTCGAGAGTTGGGACCCATGGAATGGGTGCCAGGCATTTGTGCTTTAAAGGGTCTGCATTTGCTCACCCAATCTCACCAATCGTCTCAGTCCCAAGTGTCCCTCCTTATGCCACATCCAGCTGTCGTTGTAGATAGGGTCATTCCAGGTTTCATCAGAGACCCTGAAGGAATTGTAAAGAATTTCCCAGATTTTTTGTTTTGTTTTTGAAATTCCTTTTTATAGTGGGTTTGAGCTGATTCTCGCTGCCATGTTTATGCCAGTCTAGACACACTTGATTCCCTTACGGAGACATATCAATACATAGGTTTTAAGATTCTTACTAGTCAGATATATTCCTCTGCGGGAAATATGGGGTTTTGAGTCCCTTTCACTGAGGAAGGTGTAGGTCTTGTCTATTCCATAGTTAGTTTTTGGAACGGTACCTGTGCTTATATCAAACTCTGGTTTTATGCATCACCCCACCTCTCCTTCCAACTTAAGCAGGCATAAGAGTGTTTTCTAAATATGAGACACTGTTCTCTTTCCTAACTCAGTTCAAGTGTAGCCATGTTTATAGGATCTTCATAAGTGATATCTTAGGATAAGTTTCTTTTTCTGTGTGACTTATTTCACTTAGAATCATCGTACCTGAATCCACCCATTTTGCTGCTACTGGTCTTATGACATTGATTTCATGGCTGAGGGATATTCCATCGTACGTAAGTACCACAATTTTTTGAACCATTTTTATATTTCCTGGGATACTTAAGGTGTATCCAAGCGAGGTCCTTGTAAGCAGTGCAGCCCTAAATTTTGGGGTGGCTCTGTCTTATTGATTTTCAGTTTTCCCAAGGTATATTCCCTAGACTGGAAGTGCCCTTGGCTCTGTAGCTCTGTTGTTTACTTGTTTTAGGGAACACAATGCACTCCTCCAGAGAGGCAGTTGGCAATTTACATCCCGCCAATCAGCATAACAAGGCTCCCTGTTCTCCAGGGCCTGTCTTGCCTTTCTGGTTTTTACACATTTTGTGGATGTCCCTTTTGACCGGTCGGAAGTGATACTACTTTGTATTGCAGATTTGCATTGCCCGCTTCTTTGCTTGTCCAAAAAGGGCGTATGCGTTTTCTCCTGAATATATTCAGGAGAAAACGCATACGCCCTTTTTGGGCAAGTGCATCATTGTCGAAGTTGTGCCCCTCTTCCTGTGCTTTAAAGGCGATTCCAACGTACTTCTTGAAATCTGTTTCCTGCTATTCTGACTCGCTTTCAAGTCCACCTCGTTGCCTTCCCTCAACAGATTTTTGGACGATAGTTGTCCTTTATTACTCGGCCAGTTTGTGAATTGCTGTGCCCCTGAGCTCCATTTTTCAACTCGTTTTTGGTGAGCTGACCGCAAGTCCAAAATTTTGGTTCAGGACCTATACTGGTTCCCGGTGGGTGGCTGAGACTTTGGTTAATTCTTCTTCCTGCCGGGAAATTAGAGTGATATGTGCCGTCCAAATGCCTAACAGCTACTCTCTCATTGGTTCTCCCTCTTCCCTTTCATCCTCTGCCAAATTAGAAACCTGTGCGAACCAGGAGGTTAAAGGGGCTGTCTCTCCAAGTTGGGAAGTTGATAGTAAAGCAGATGTAAAGTCAAACCGGAGCACCAGGAGAGGGACTATTCATTGAGTTTTAGAAACGTTTCGTATTCACAGTGTGTCTGTTTTCTAGGTTTCCCGTACATGTTATAGCTGTAGTAATATTCCCTTCAACCTGGAGAGTTGGGACCCATGGAATGGGTGCCAGGCATTTGTGCTTTAAAGGGTCTGCATTTGCTCACCCAATCTCACCAATCGTCTCAGTCCCAAGTGTCCCTCCTTATGCCACATCCAGCTGTCGTTGTAGATAGGGTCATTCCAGGTTTCATCAGAGACCCTGAAGGAATTGTAAAGAATTTCCCAGATTTTTTGTTTTGTTTTTGAAATTCCTTTTTATAGTGGGTTTGAGCTGATTCTCGCTGCCATGTTTATGCCAGTCTAGACACACTTGATTCCCTTATGGAGACATATCAATACATAGGTTTTAAGATTCTTACTAGTCAGATATATTCCTCTGCGGGAAATATGGTGTTTTGAGTCCCTTTCACTGAGGAAGGTGTAGGTCTTGTCTATTCCATAGTTGGTTTTTGGAACGGTACCTGTGCTTATATCAAACTCTGGTTTTATGCATCACCCCACCTCTCCTTCCCCCTTAAGCAGGCATAAGAGTGTTTTCTAAATATGAGACACTGTTCTCTTTCCTAACTCAGTTCAAGTGTAGCCATGTTTATAGGATCTTCATAAGTGATATCTTAGGATAAGTTCCTTTTTCTGTGTGACTTATTTCACTTAGAATCATCGTACCTGAATCCACCCATTTTGCTGCTACTGGTCTTATGACATTGATTTCATGGCTGAGGGATATTCCATCGTACGTAAGTACCACAATTTTTTGAACCATTTTTATATTTCCTGGGATAGTTAAGGTGTATCCAAGCGAGGTCCTTGTAAGCAGTGGAGCCCTAAATTTTGGGGTGGCTCTGTCTTATTGATTTTCAGTTTTCCCAAGGTATATTCCCTAGACTGGAAGAGCCCTTGGCTCTGTAGCTCTGTTGTTTACTTGTTTTAGGGAACACAATGCACTCCTCCAGAGAGGCAGTTGGCAATTTACATCCCGCCCATCAGCATAACAAGGCTCCCAGTTCTCCAGGGCCTGTCTTGCCTTTCTGGTTTTTACACATTTTGTGGATGTCCCTTTTGACCGGTGGGAAGTGATACTTCTTTGTAGTGCAGATTTGCATTACCCGCTTGCTTGCTTGGCCAAAAAGGGCGTATGCGTTTTCTCCTGAATATATTCAGGAGAAAACGCATACGCCCATTTTGGCCAAGTGCATCATTGTCGAAGTTGTGCCCCTCTTCCTGTGCTTTAAAGGCGATTCCAACGTACCTCTTGAAATCTGTTTCCTGCTATTCTGCCTCGCTTTCAAGTCCGCCTCGTTGCCTTCCCTCAACAGATTTTTGGACCATAGTTGTCCTTTATTACTCGGCCAGTTTGTGAATTGCTGTGCCCCTGTGCTCCATTTTTCAACTCGTTTTTGGTGAGCTGACCGCAAGTCCAACATTTTTGTTCAGGACCTATGCTGGTTCCCGGTGGGTGGCTTAGAGTTTGGTTAATTCGTCTTCCTGCTGGGAAGTTAGAGTGATATGTGCCCGTCCAAATGCCTAACAGCTACTCTCTCATTGGTTCTCCCTCTTCCATTTCATCCTCTGCCAAATTGGCAACCTGTGAGAACCAGGAGGTTAAAGGGGCTGTCTCTCCAAGTTGGGAGGTTGATAGTAAAGCAGATGGAAAGTCAAACCGGAGCACCAGGAGAGGGACTATTCGTTGAGTTTTAGAAACCTTTCGTATTCACAGTGTGTCCGTTCTCTAGGTTTCCCGTACATGTTATAGCTGTAGTAATATTCCCTTCAACCTGGAGAGTTGGGACTCATGGAATGGGTGCAAGTTATTTGTGCTTTAAAGGGTCTGCATTTGCTCACCCAATCTCACCAATCCTCTCAGTCCCAAGTGTTCCTCCTTATGCCACATCCAGCTGTCATTGTAGATGGGGTCATTCCAGGTGTCATCAGAGACCCTGAAGTAATTGTACAGAATTTCCCAGTTTTTTTGTTTTGTTTTTGAAATTCCTTTTTATAGTGGGTTTGAGCTGATTCCCGCTGCCATGTTTATGCCAGTCTAGACACACTTGATTCCCTTATGGAGACATATGAATACATAGGTTTTAAGATTCTTACTAGTCAGATATATTCCTCTGCGGGAAATATGGGGTTTTGAGTCCCTTTCACTGAGGAAGGTGTAGGTCTTGTCTATTCCGTAGTTGGTTTTTGGAACGGTACCTGTGCTTATATCAAACTCTGGTTTTATGCATCACCCCACCTCTCCTTCCCCCTTAAGCAGGCATAAGAGTGTTTTCTAAATGTGAGACACTGTTCTCTTTCCTAACTCAGTTCAAGTGTAGCCATGTTTACAGGATCTTCATAAGTGATATCTTATGATAACTTTCTTTTTCTGTGTGACTTATTTCACTTAGAATCATCGTACCTGAATCCACCCATTTTGCTGCTACTGGTCTTATGACATTGATTTCATGGCTGAGGGATATTCCATCGTACGTAAGTACCACAATTTTTTGAACCATTTTTATATTTCCTGGGATATTTAAGGTGTACCCAAGTTGAGGTCCTTGTAAGCAGTGCAGCCCTAAATTTTGGGGTGGCTCTGTCTTATTGATTTTCGCTTTACCCATGGTATATTCCCTAGACTGGAAGTGCCCTTGGCTCTGTATCTCTGTTCTTTACTTGTTTTAGGGAACACAATGTACTCCTCCAGAGAGGCAGTTGGCAATTTACATCCCGCCCATCAGCATAACAAGGCTCCCTCTTCTCCAAGGCCTGTCTTGTCTCTCTGGTTTTTACACATTTTGTGGATGTCCCTTTTGACGGGTGGGAAGTGATACTACTTTGTAGTGCAGATTTGCATTGCCCGCTTGCTTGCTTGGCCAAAAAGGGCGTATGCGTTTTCTCCTGAATATATTCAGGAGAAAATGCATACGCCCTTTTTGGCCAAGTGCATCATTGTCGATGTTGTGCGCCTCTTCCTGTGCTTTAAAACCGATGCCAACGTACCTCTTGAAATCTGTTTTTTCTTATTCTGCCTCGCTTTCAAGTCCGGTTCTTTGTCCTCCCTCAAAAGATTTTTGAACGATAGTTGTCCTTTATTACTCGGCCAGTTTGTGAATTGCTGTGCCCCTGAGCTCCATTTTTCAACTCGTTTTTTGTTAGCTGACTGAAAGTCCAAAATTTTGGCTCAGAACCTATACTGGTTCCTGGTGGGTGGCTGAACTTTGGTTAATTCTTCTTCCTGCCTGGAAATTAGAGTGACATGTGCCCGTCCAAATGCCTAACAGCTACTCTCTCATTGGTTCTCCCTCTTCCCTTTCATCCTCTGCCAAATTGCAAACCTGTGCGAACCAGGAGGTTAAATGGGCTGTCTCTCCAAGTTGGGAGATTAATAGTAAAGCATATGGAAAGTCAAACCGAAGCAACAGGAGAGGGTCTATTCGTTGAGTTTTAGAAACTTTTCGTATTCACAGTGTGTCCGTTCTCTAGGTTTCCCGTACATGTCATAGCTGTAGATATAATCCCTTCAACCTGGAGAGTTGGGACCCATGGAATGAGTGCCATGCATTATCGCTTTAAAGGGTCTGCATTTGCTCACCCAATCTCACCAATCGTCTCAGTCCAAAGTGTCCAGCCTTAGGCCACATCCAGCTGTCATTGTACATAGGGTCATTCCAGGTTTCATCAGAGACCCTGAAGGAATTGTAATGAATTTCCCAGTTTTTTTGATTTGTTTTTGAAATTCCTTTTTATAGTGGGTTTGAGCTGATTCTCGCTGCCATGTTTATGCCAGTCTAGACACACTTGATTCCCTTACGGAGACATATCAATACATAGGTTTTAAGATTCTTACTTGTCAGATATATTCCTGTGCAGGAAATAAGGGGTTTTGAGACCCTTTCACTGAAGAAAGTGTAGGTCTTGTCTATTCCATAGTTGGTTTTTGGAACGGTACCTGTGCTTATATCAAACTCTGGTTTTATGCATCACCCCACCTCTCCTTCCCCCTTAAGCAGGCATAAGAGTGTTTTCTAAATGTGAGACTCTGTTCTCTTTCCTAACTCAGTTCAAGTGTAGCCATGTTTAAAGGATCTTCATAAGTGATATCTTATGATAAGTGTATTTTTCTGTGTGACTTATTTTACTTAGAATCATCGTACCTGAATCCACCCATTTTGCTGCTACTGGTCTTATGACATTGATTTCATGGTTGAGGGATATTCCATCGTACGTAAGTACCACAATTTTTTGAACCATTTTTATATTTCCTGGGATATTTAAGGTGTACCCAATTTGAGGTCCTTGTAAGCAGTGCAGCCCTAAATTTTGGGGTGGCTGTGTCTTACTGATTTTTAGTTTTCCCAAGGTATATTCCCTAGACTGGAAGTGCCCTTGGCTCTGTAGCTCTGTTGTTTCCTTGTTTTAGGGAACACAATGCACTCCTCCAGAGAGGCAGTTGGCAATTTACATCCCGCCCATCAGCATAAAAAGGCTCCCTGTTCTCCAGGGCCTGTCTTGCCTTTCTGGTTTTTACACATTTTGTGGATGTCCCTTTTGACCGGTGGGAAGTGTTACTTCTTTGTAGTGCAGATTTGCTTTGCCCGCTTGCTTGCTTGGCCAAAAAGGGCGTATGCGTTTTCTCCTGAATATATTCAGGAGAAAACGCATACGCCCTTTTTGGCCAAGTGCATCATTGTCGAAGTTGTGCCCTTCTTCCAGTGCTTTAAAGGCGATTCCAACGTACCTCTTGAAATCTGTTTCCTGCTATTCTGCCTCGCTTTCAAGTCCGCCTCGTTGCCTTCCCTCAACAGATTTTTGGACGATAGTTGTCCTTTATTACTCGGCCAGTTTGTGAATTGCTGTGCCCCTGAGCTCCATTTTTCAACTCGTTTTTGGTGAGCTGACCGCAAGTCCAAAATTTTGGTTCAGGACCTATGCTGGTTCCCGGTGGGGGGCTGAGACTTTGGTTAATTCTTCTTCCTGCCAGGAAATTAGAGTGATATGTGCCCGTCCAAATGCCTAACAGCTACTCTCTCATTGGTTCTCCCTCTTCCCTTTCATCCTCTGCCAAATTGGCAACCTGTGCGAACCAGGAGGTTAAAGGGGCTCTCTCTCCAAGTTGGGAGATTGATAGTAACGCAGATGGAAAGTCAAACCAGAGCACCAGGAGAGGGACTATTCGTTGAGTTTTAGAAACCTTTCGTATTCACAGTGTGTCCGTTCTCTAGGTTTCCCGTACATGTTATAGCTGTAGTAATATTCCCTTCAACCTGGAGAGTTGGGACCCATGGAATGGGTGCCATGCATTATTGCTTTAAACGGTCTGCATTTGCTCACCCAATCTCACCAATCCTCTCAGTCCCAAGTGTCCACCCTTATGCCACATCCAGCTGTCGTTGTAGATAGGGTCATTCCCGGTTTCATCAGAGTCACTGAAGGAATTGTAAAGAATTTCCCAGTTTTTTTGTTTTGTTTTTGAAATTCCTTTTTATAGTGGGTTTGAGCTGATTCTCCCTTCCATGTTTATGCCAGCCTAGGCACACTTGATTCCCTTACAGAGACATATCAATACATATGTTTTAAGATTCTTACTAGTCAGATATATTCCTCTGCGGGAAATATGGGGTTTTGAGTCCCTTTCACTGAGGAAGGTGTAGGTCTTGTCTATTCCATAGTTGGTTTTTGGAACGGTACGTGTGCTTATATCAAACTCTGGTTTTATGCATCACCCCACCTCTCCTTCCCCCTTAAGCAGGCATAAGAGTGTTTTCTAAATGTGAGACACTGTTCTCTTTCCTAACTCAGTTCAAGTGTAGCCATGTTTACAGGATCTTCATAAGTGATATCTTATGATAAGTTTCTTTTTCTGTGTGACTTATTTCACTTAGAATCATCGTACCTGAATCCACCCATTTTGCTGCTACTGGTGTTATGACATTGATTTCATGGCTGAGGGATATTCCATCGTACGTAAGTACCACAATTTTTTGAACCATTTTTATATTTCCTGGGATATTTAAGGTGTACCCAAGTTGAGGTCCTTGTAAGCTGTGCAGCCCTAAATATTGGGGTGGCTCTGTATTATTGATTTTCAGTTTTCCCAAGGTATATTCCCTAGAATGGAAGTGCCCTTGGCTCTGTAGCTCTGTTGTTTACTTGTTTTAGGGAACACAATGCACTCCTCCAGAGAGGCAGTTGGCAATTTACATGCCGCCCATCAGCATAACAAGGCTCCCTGTTCTCCAGGGCCTGTCTTTCCTTTCTGGTTTTTACACATTTTGTGGATGTCCCTTTTAACCGGTGGGAAGTGTTACTTCTTTGTAGTGCAGATTTGCATTGCCCGCTTGCTTGCTTGGCCAAAAAGGGCGTATGCGTTTTCTCCTGAATATATTCAGAAGAAAACGCATACACCCTTTTTGGCCAAGTGCATCATTGTCGAAGTTGTGTCCCTCTTCCTGTGCTTTAAAGGCGATTCCAACGTACCTCTTGACATCTGTTTCCTGCTATTCTGCTTCGCTTTCAAGTATGCCTCGTTGCCTTCCCTCAACAGATTTTTGGACGATAGTTGTCCTTTATTACTCGGCCATTTTGTGAATTGCTGTGCCCCTGAGCTCGATTTTTCAACTCGTTTTTTGTGACCTGACCGCAAGTCCAACATTTTGGTTCAGGACCTATGCTGGTTCCCGGTGGGCCGCTGAGACTTTAGTGAATTCTTCTTCCTGCCGGGAAATTAGAGTGATATGTGCCCGTCCAAATGCCTAACAGCTACTCTCTCATTGGTTCTCCCTCTTCCCTTTCATCCTCTGCCAAATTGGAAACCTGTGCGTACCAGGAGGTTAAAGGGGATGTCTCTCCAAGTTGGGAGTTTGATAGTAAAGCAGATGGAAAGTCAAACCAGAGCACCAGGAGAGGGACTATTCGTTGAGTTTTAGAAACCTTTCATATTCACAGTGTGTCCGTACTCTAGGTTTCCCGTACATGTTATAACTGTAGTAATATTCCCTTCAACCTGGAGAGTTGGGACCCATGGATTGGGTGCCATGCATTATTGCTTTAAAGGGTCTGCATTTGCTCACCCAATCTCACCAATCGTCTCAGTCCCAAGTGTCCAGCCTTATGCCACATCCAGCTGTCATTGTAGATAGGGTCATTACAGGTTTCATCAGAGACGTTGAAAGAATTGTAAAGCATTTCCCAGTTTTTTTTGTTTTGTTTGTGAAATTCCTTTTTATAGTGTGTTTGAGCTGATTCTCGCTGCCATGATTATGCCAGTCTAGACACACTTGATTCCCTTATGGAGACATAACAATACATAGGTTTTAAGATTCTTACTAGTCAGATATATTCCTCTGCGTGAAATATGGTGTTTTGAGTGCCTTTCACTGAGGAAGGTGTAGGTCTTGGCTATTCCATACTTGGTTTTTGGAACGGTACCTGTGCTTATATCAAACTCTGTTTTTATGCATCACCCCACCTCTCTTTCCCCCTTAAGCAGGCATAAGAGTGTTTTCTAAATGTGAGACACTGTTCTCTTTCCTAACTCAGTTCAAGTGTAGCCATGTTTACAGGATCTTCATAAGTGATATCTTATGATAAGTTTCTTTTTCTGTGTGACTTATTTCACTTAGAATCATCGTACCTGAATCCACCCATTTTGCTGCTACTGGTCTTATGACATTGATTTCATGGCTGAGGGATATTCCATCGTACGTAAGTACCACAATTTTTTGAACCATTTTTATATTTCCTGGGATATTTAAGGTGTACCCAAGTTGAGGTCCTTGTAAGCAGTGCAGCCCTAAGTTTTGGGGTGGCTCTGTCTTATTGATTTTCAGTATTCCCAAGGTATATTCCCTAGACTGGAAGTGCCCTTGGCTCTGTAGCTCTGTTCTTTACTTGTTTTAGGGAACACAATGTACTCCTCCAGAGAGGCAGTTGGCAATTTACATCCCGCCCATCAGCATAACAAGGCTTCCTCTTCTCCAGGGCCTGTCTTGCCTTTTTGGTTTTTACATATTTTGTGGAAGTCCCTTTTGACCAGTGGGAAGTGATACTTCTTTGTAGTGCAGATTTGCATTGCCTGCTTGCTTGCTTGGCCAAAAAGGGCGTATGCGTTTTCTCCTGAATATATTCAGGAGAAAACGCATACGCCCTTTTTGGCCAAGTGCATCATTGTCGAAGTTGTGCCCCTCTTCCTGTGCTTTAAAGGCGATTCCAACGTACCTCTTGAAATCTGTTTCCTGCTATTCTGCCTCGCTTTCAGGTCCGCCTCGTTGCCTTCCCTCAACAGATTTTTGGACGATAGTTGTCCTTTATTACTCGGCCAGTTTGTGAATTGCTCTGCACCTGAGCTCCATTTTTCAACTCGTTTTTAGTGAGCTGACCGCAAGTCCAACATTTTGGTTCAGGACCTATGCTGGTTCCCGGTGGGGGGCTGAGACTTTGGTTACTACTTCTAACTGCCGGGAAGTTAGAGTGTTATGTGCCCGTCCAAATGCCTAACAGCTACTCTCTCATTGGTTCTCCCTCTTTCCTTTCATCCTCTGCCAAATTGGAAACCTGTGCGAACCAGGAGGTTAAAGGGGCTGTCTCTCTAAGGTAGGAGGTTGATAGTAAAGCAGATGGAAAGTCAAACCGGAGCACCAGGAGAGGGACTATTCGTTGAGTTTTAGAAACCTTTCGTATTCACAGTGTGTCTGTTCTCTAGGGTTCCCGTACATGTTATAACTGTAGTAATATTCCCTTCAACCTGGAGAGTTGGGACCCATGGAAAGGTTGCCATGCATTATTGCTTTAAAGGGTCTGCATTTGCTCACCCAATCTCACCAATCCTCTCAGTCACAAGTGTCCCTCCTTATGCCACATCCAGCTGTCATTGTAGATAGGGTCATTCCAGGTTTCATCAGAGACCCTGAAGGAATTGTAAAGAATTTCCCAGTTTTTTTGTTTTGTTTTTGAAATTCCTTTTTATAGTGGGTTTGAGCTGATTCTCGCTGCCATGTTTATGCCAGTCTAGACACACTTGATTCCCTTATGGAGACATATCAATACATAGGTTTTAAGCTTCTTACTAGTCAGATATATTCCTCTGCGGGAAATATGGGGTTTTGAGTCCCTTTCACTTAGGAAGGTGTAGGTCTTGTCTATTCCATAGTTGGTTTTTGGAACGGTACCTGTGCTTATATCAAACTCTGGTTTTATGCATCTCCCCACCTCTCCTTCCTCCTTAATCAGGCATAAGAGTGTTTTCTAAATGTGAGACACTGTTCTCTTTCCTAACTCAGTTCAAGTGTAGCCATGTTTACAGGATCTTCATAAGTGATATCTTATGAAAAGTTTCTTTTTCTGTGTGACTCATTTCACTTAGAATCATCGTACCTGAATCCACCCATTTTGCTGCTACTGGTCTTATGACATTGATTTCATGGCTGACGGATATTCCATCGTACGTAAGTACCACAATTTTTTGACCCATTTTTATATTTCCTGGGATATTTAAGGTGTACCCAAGTTGAGGTCCTTGTAAGCAGTGCAGCCCTAAATTTTGGGGTGGCTCTCTCTTATTGATTTTCAGTTTTCCCAAGGTATATTCCCTAGACTGGAAGTGCTCTTGGCTCTGTAGCTCTGTTGTTTACTTGATTTAGGAAACACAATGCACTCCTCCAGAGAGGCAGTTGGCAATTTACATCCCGCCCCTCAGCATAACAATGCTCCCTGTTCTCCAGGGCCTGTCTTGCCTTTCTGGTTTTTACACATTTTGTGGATGTCCCTTTCGACCCGTGGGAAGTGATACTTCTTTGTAGTGCAGATTTGCATTGCCCCCTTGCTTGCTTGGCCAAAAAGGGCGTATGCGTTTTCTCCTGAATATATTCAGGAGAAAACGCATAGGCCCTTTTTGGCCAAGTGCAACATTGTGGAAGTTGTGCCCATCTTCCTGTGCTTTAAAAGCGATTCCAACGTACCTCTTGAAATCTGTTTCCTGCTATTCTGCCTCGCTTTCAAGTCCGCCTCGTTGCCTTCCCTCAACAGATTTTTGGACGATAGTTGTCCTTTATTACTCGGCCAGTTTGTGAATTGCTGTGCCCCTGAGCTCCATTTTTCAACTCGTTTTTGGTTAGCTGACCGCAAGTCCAACATTTTGGTTCAGGACCTATGCTGGTTCCCGGTGGGGGGCTGAGACTTTGTTTAATTCTTCTTCCTGCCGGGAAGTTAGAGTGATATGTGCCCGTCCAAATGCCTAACAGCTACTCTCTCATTGGTTCTCCCTCTTCCCTTTCATCCTCTGCCAAATTGGCAACCTGTGCGAACCAGGAGGTTAAAGGGGCTGTCTCTCCAAGTTGGGAGGTTGATAGTAAAGCAGATGGAAAGTCAAACCGGAGCACCAGGAGAGGGACTATTCGTTGAGTTTTAGAAACCTTTCGTATTCACAGTGTGTCCGTTCTCTTGGTTTCCGGTACATGTTATAGCTGTAGTAATATTCCCTTCAACCTGGAGAGTTTGGACCCATGGAATGTGTGCCAGGCATTTGTGTTTTAAAGGGTCTGCATTTGCTCACCCAATCTCACCAATCGTCTCAGTCCCAAGTGTCCCACCTTATGCCACATCCAGCTGTCATTGTAGATAGGGTCATTCCAGGTTTCATCAGAGACCCTGAAGGAATTGTAAAGAATTTCCCAGTTTTTTTGTTTTGTTTTTGAAATTCCTTTTTATAGTGGGTTTGAGCTGATTCTCACTGCCATGTTTATGCCAGTCTAGACACACTTGATTCCCTTACGGAGACATATCAATACATAGGTTTTAAGATACTTTCTAGTCAGATATATTCCTCTGCGGGAAATATGGGGTTTTGAGTCCCTTTCACTGAGGAAGATGTAGGTCTTGTCTATTCCATTATTGGTTTTTGGAACGGTACCTGTGCTTATATCAAACTCTGGTTTTATGCATCACCCCACATCTCCATCCCCCTTAAGCAGGCATCAGAGTGTTTTCTAAATGTGAGACACTGTGCTCTTTCCTAACTCAGTTCAAGTGTAGCCATGTTTACAGGATCTTCATAAGTGATATCTTATGATAAGTTTCTTTTTCTGTGTGACTCATTTCACTTAGAATCATCGTACCTGAATCCACCCATTTTGCTGCTCCTGGTCTTATGACATTGATTTCAAGGCTGAGGGATATTCCATCATACGTAAGTACCACAATTTTTTGAACCATTTTTATATTTCCTGGTATATTTAAGGTGTACCCAAGTTGAGGTCCTTGTAAGCAGTGCAGCCCTAAATTTTGGGGTGGCTCTGTCTTATTGATTTTCAGTTTTCCCAAGGTATATTCCCTAGACTGGAAGTGCCCTTGGCTCTGTTGCTCTGTTGTTTACTTGATTTAGGGAACACAATGCACTCCTCCAGAGAGGCAGTTGGCAATTTACATCCCGCCCATCAGCATAACAAGACTCCCTGTTCTCCAGGGCTTGTCTTGCCTTTCTGGTTTTTACATATTTTGTGGAAGTCCCTTTTGACCGGTGGGAAGTGATACTTCTTTGTAGTGCAGATTTGCATTGCCTGCTTGCTTGCTTGGCCCATAAGGGCGTATGCGTTTTTCCTGAATATATTCAGGGGAAAACGCATACGCCCTTTTTGGCCAAGTGCATCATTGTCGAAGTTGTGCCACTCTTCCTGTGCTTTAAAGGCGATTCCAACGTACCTCTTGAAATCTGTTTCCTGCTATTCTGCCTCGCTTTCAAGTCCGCCTCGTTGCCTTCCCTCAACAGATTTTTGGACGATAGTTGTCCTTTATTACTCGGCCAGTTTGTGAATTGCTGTGCCCCTGAGCTCCATTTTTCAACTCGTTTTAGGTGAGCTGACCGCAAGTCCAACATTTTGGTTCAGGACCTTTGCTGGTTCCCGGTGCGGGGCTGAGAGTTTGGATAATTCTTCTTCCTGCCGGGAAATTACAGTGATACGTGCCCGTCCAAATGCCTAACAGCTACTCTCTCATTGGTTCTCCCTCTTCCCTTTCATCCTCTGCCAAATTGGAAACCTGTGCGAACCAGGAGGTTAAAGGGGCTGTCTCTCCAAGTTGGGACGTTGATAGTAAAGCAGATGGAAAGTCAAACCAGAGCACCAGGAGAGGGACTATTCATTGAGTTTTAGAAACCTTTCGTATTCACAGTGTGTCCGTTCTCTAGGTTTCCCGTACATGTTATAGCTGTAGTAATATTCCCTTCAACCTGGAGAGTTGGGACCCATGGAATTGGAGCCAGGCATTTGTGATTTAAAGGGTCTGCCTTTGCTCACCCAATATCACCAATCGTCTCAGTCCCAAGTGTCCCTCCTTATGCCACATCCAGCTGTCATTGTAGATAGGGTCATTCCAGGTTTCATCAGAGACCCTGAAGGAATTGTAAAGAATTTCCCAGTTTTTTTGTTTTGTTTTTGAAATTCCTTTTTCTAGTGGGTTTGAGCTGATTCTCGCTGCCATGTTTATGCCAGTCTAGACACACATGATTCCCTTACGGAGACATATCAATACATAGGTTTTAAGATTCTTACTAGTCAGATATATTCCTCTGCGGGAAATATGGGGTTTTGAGTCCCTTTCACTGAGGAAGGTGTAGGTCTTGTCTATTCCATAGTTGGTTTTTGGAACGGTACCTGTGCTTATATCAAACTCAGGTTTTATGCATCACCCCACCTCTCCTTCCCCCTTAAGCAGGCATAAGACTGTTTTCTAAATGTGAGACACTGTTCTCTTTCCTAACTCAGTTCAAGTGTAGCCATGTTTACAGGATCTTCATAAGTGATATCTTATGATAAGTTTCTTTTTCTGTGTGACTTATTTCACTTAGAATCATCGTACCTGAATCCACCCATTTTGCTGCTACTGGTCTTATGACATTGATTTCATGGCTGAGGGATATTCCATCGTACGTAAGTACCACAATTTTTTGAACCATTTTTATATTTCCTGGGATATTTAAGGTGTACCCAAGTTGAGGTCCTTGTAAGCAGTGCAGCCCTAAATTTTGGGGTGGCTCTGTCTTATTGATTTTCAGTTTTCCCAAGGTATATTCCCTAGACTCGAAGTGCCCTTGGATCTGTAGCTCTGTTGTTTACTTGATTTAGGGAACACAATGCACTCCTCCAGAGAGGCAGTTGGCAATTTACATCTCGCCCATCAGCATAACAAGGCTCCCTGTTCTCCAGGGCCTGTCTTTCCTTTCTGGTTTTTACATATTTTGTGGAAGTCCCTTTTGACCGGTGGGAAGTGATACTTCTTTGTAGTGCAGATTTGCATTGCCCGCTTGCTTGCTTGGCCAAAAAGGGCGTATGCGTTTTCTCCTGAATATATTCAGGAGAAAACGCATACGCCCTTTTTGGCCAAGTGCATCATTGTCGATGTTGTGCCCCTCTTCCTGTGCTTCAAAGGTGATTCCAACGTACGTCTTGAAATCTGTTTCCTGCTATTCTGCCTCGCTTTCAGGTCCGCCTCGTTGCCTTCCTTCAACAGATTTTTGGACGATAGTTGTCCTTTATTACTCGGCCAGTTTGTGAATTGCTGTGCCCCTGAGCTCCATTTTTCAACTCGTTTTCGTGAGCTGACCGCAAGTCCAAATTTTGGTTCAGGACCTATGCTGCTTCCCGGTGGGGGGCTGAGACTTTGGTTACTTCTTCTTCCTGGCGGGAAGTTAGAGTGATAGGTGCCTGTCCAAATGCCTAACAGCTACTCTCTCATTGGTTCTCCCACTTCCCTTTCACCCTCTGCCAAATTGGAAACCTGTGCGAACCAGGAGGTTAAAGGGGCTGTCTCTCCAACTTGGGAGATTGATAGTAAAGCAGATGGAAAGTCAAACCGGAGCACCAGGAGAGACACTATTCGTTGAGTTTTAGAAACCTTTCGTATTCACAGTGTGTCCGTTCTCTAGGTTTCCCGTACATGTTATAACTGTAGTAATATTCCCTTCAACCTGGAGAGTTGGGACCCATGGAATGGGTGCCATGCATTACTGCTTTAAAGGGTCTGCATTTGCTCACCCAATCTCACCAATCCTCTCAGTCCCAAGTGTCCAGCCTTATGCCACATCCAGCTGTCGTTGTAGATAGGGTCATTCCGGGTTTCATCAGAGACCCTGAAGAAATTGTAAAGAATTTCCCAGTTTTTTTGTTTTGTATTTGATATTCCTTTTTATAGTGGGTTTGAGCTGATTCCCGCTGCCATGTTTATGCCAGTCTAGACACACTTGATTTCCTTACGGTGACATATCAATACATAGGTTTTAAGATTCTTACTAGTCAGATATATTCCTCTGCGGGAAATATGGGGTTTTGAGTCCCTTTCACTGAGGAAGGTGTAGGTCTTGTCTATTCCATAGTTGGTTTTTGGAACGGTACCTGTGCTTATATCAAACTCTGGTTTTATGCATCACCCCACCTCTCCTTCCCCCTTAAGCAGGCATAAGAGTGTTTTCTAAATGTGAGACACTGTTCTCTTTCCTAACTCTGTTCAAGTGTAGCCATGTTTACAGGATCTTCATAAGTGATATCTTATGATAAGTTTCTTTTTCTGTGTGACTTATTTCACTTAGAATCATCGTACCTGAATCCACCCATTTTGCTGCTACTGGTCTTATGACATTGATTTCATGGCTGAGGGATAGTCCATCGTACATAAGTACCACAATTTTTGAACCATTTTTATATTTCCTGGGATATTTAAGGTGGAACCAAGTTGAGGTCCTTATAAGCAGTGCAGACCTAAATTTTGGGGTGGCTCTGTCTTATTGATATTCAGTTTTCCCAAGGTATATTCCCTAGACTGGAAGTGCCCTTGGCTCTGTAGCTCAGTTCTTTACTTGTATTAGGGAATACAATGTACTCCTCCAGAGAGGCAGTTGGCAATTTACATCCCGCCCATCAGCATAACAAGGCTCCCTGTTCTCCAGGGCCTGTCTTGCCTTTCTGGTTTTTACACATTTTGTGGATGTCCCTTTTGACCGGTGGGAAGTGATACTTCTTTGTAGTGCAGATTTGCATTGCCCGCTTGCTTGCTTGGCCAAAAAGGGCGTATGCGTTTTCTCCTGAATATATTCAGGAGAAAACGCATACGCCCTTTTTGGGCAAGTGCATCATTGTCGAAGTTGTGCGCCTCTTCCTGTGCTTTAAAGGCGATTCCAACGTACCTCTTGAAATCTGTTTCCTGCTATTCTGCCTCGCTTTCAAGTCCGCCTCGTTGCCTGCCCTCAACAGATTTTTGGACGATAGTTGTCCTTTATTATTCGGCCAGTTTGTGAATTGCTGTGCCCCTGAGCTCCATTTTTCAACTCGTTTTTGGTGAGCTGACCGCAAGTCCAACATTTTGGTTCAGGACCTATGCTGGTTCCCGGAGGGAGGCTGAGACTTTGGTTAATTCTTCTTCCTGCCAGGAAGTTAGAGTGATATGTGCCCGTACAAATGCCTAACAGCTACGCTCTCATTGGTTCTCCCTCTTCCCTTTCATCCTCTGCCAAATTGGAAACCTGTGCGAACCAGGAGGTTCAAGAGGCTGTCTCTCCAAGTTGGGAGGTTGATAGTAAAGCAGATGGAAAGTCAAACCAGAGCACCAGGAGAGGGACTATTCGTTGAGTTTTAGAAACCTTTCGTATTCACTGTGTTTCCGTTCTCTAGGTTTCCCGTACATGTTATAGCTGTAGTAATATTCCCTTCAACCTGGAGAGTTGGGACCCATGGAATGTGTGCCAGGCATTTGTGCTTTAAAGGGTCTGCATTTGCTCACCCAATCTCACCAATCGTCTCAGTCCCAAGTGTCCCTCCTTATGCCACATCCAGCTGTCATTGCAGATAGGGTCATTCCAGGTTTCATCAGAGACTCTGAAGGAATTGTAAAGAATTTCCCAGTTTTTTTGTTTTGTTTTTGTAATTCCTTTTTATAGTGGGTTTGAGCTGATTCTCGCTGCCATGTTTATGCCAGTCTAGACACACTTGATTCCCTTACGGAGACATATCAATACATAGGTTTTAAGATTCTTACTAGTCAGATATATTCCTCTGCGGGAAATATGGGGTTTTGAGTCCCTTTCACTGAGGAAGGTGTAGGTCTTGTCTATTCCATAGTTGGTTTTTGGAACGGTACCTGTGCTTATATCAAACTCTGGTTTTATGCATCACCCCACTTCTCCTTCCCCCTTAAGCAGGCATAAGAGTGTTTTCTAAATGTGAGACACTGTTCTCTTTCCTAACTCAGTTCAAGTGTAGCCATGTTTACAGGATCTTCATAAGTGATATCTTATGATAAGTTTATTTTTCTGTGTGACTTATTTCACTTAGAATCCTCGTACCTGAATCCACCCATTTTGCTGCTACTGGTCTTATGACATTGATTTCATGGCTGAGGGATATTCCATCGTACATAAGTACCACAATTTGTTGAACCATTTTTATATTTCCTGGGATATTTAAGGTGTACCCATGTTGAGGTCCTTGTAAGCAGTGCAGCCCTAAATATTTGGGTGGCTCTGTCTTATTGATTTTCAGTTTTCCCAAGGTATATTCCCTAGACTGGAAGTGCCCTTGGCTCTGTAGCTCTGTTCTTTACTTGTTTTAGGGAACACAATGTACTCCTCCAGAGAGGCAGTTGGCAATTTACATCCCTCCCATCAGCATAAAAAGGATCCCTGTTCTGCAGGGCCTGCCTTGCCTTTCTGGTTTTTACACATTTTGTGGATGTCCCTTTTGACCGGTGGGAAGTGATACGTCTTTGTAGTGCAGATTTGCATTGCCCGCTTGCTTTCTTGGGCAAAAAGGGCGTATGCGTTTTCTCCTGAATATATTCAGGAGAAAACGCATACGCCCTTTTTGGTCAAGTGCATCATTGTGGAAGTTGTGCCCCTCTTCCTGTGCTTTAAAGGCGATTTCAACGTACCTCTTGAAATCTGTTTCCTGCTATTCTGCCTCGCTTTCAAGTCCGCCTCGTTGCCTTCCCTCAACAGATTTTTGGACGATAGTTGTCCTTTATTACTCGGCCAGTTTGTGAATTGCTGTGCCCCTGAGCTCCGTTTTTCTACTCGTTTTTGGTGAGGTGACCGCAAGTCCAACAATTTGTTTCAGGACCTATGCTGGTTCCCGGTGGGGGGCTGAGACTTTGGTTAATTCTTCTTCCTGCCGGGAAGTTAGAGTGATATGTGCCAATCCTAATGCCTAACAGCTACCCTCTCATTGGTTCTTCCTCTTCCCTTTCATCCTCTGCCAAATTGGCAACATGTGCGAACCAGGAGGTTAAATGGGCTGTCTCTCCAAGTTGGGAGGTTGATAGTAAAGCAGATGGAAAGTCAAACCAGAGCACCAGGAGAGGGACTATTCGTTGAGTTTTAGAAACCTTTCGTATTCACAGTGTGTCCGTTCTCTAGGTTTCCCGTACATGTTATAGCTGTAGTAATATACCCTTCAAGCTGGAGAGTTGGGACCCATGGAATGGGTGCCAGGCATTTGTGCTTTAAAGGGTCTGCATTTGCTCACCCAATCTCACCAATCCTCTCAGTCCCAAGTGTCCCTCCTTATGCCACATCCAGCTGTCATTGTAGATAGGGTCATTCCAGGTTTCATCAGAGACCCTGAAGGAATTGTAAAGAATTTCCCAGTTTTTTTGTTTTGTTTTTGAAATTCCTTTTTATAGTGGGTTTGAGCTGATTCTCGCTGCCATGTTTATACCAGTCTAGACACACTTGATTCCCTTACGGAGACATATCAATACAGAGTTTTTAAGATTCTTGCTAGTCAGATATATTGCTCTGCGGGAAATATGGGGTTTTGAGTCCCTTTCAATGAGGAAGGTGTAGGTCTTGTCTATTCCATAGTTGGTTTTTGGAACGGTACCTGTGCTTATATCAAACTCTGGGTTTATGCATCACCCCACCTCTCCTTCCCCCTTAAGCAGGCATAAGAGTGTTTTCTAAATGTGAGACACTGTTCTCTTTCCTAACTCAGTTCAAGTGTAGCCATGTTTATAGGGCCTTCATAAGTGATATCTTATGATAAGTTTCTTTTTCTGTGTGACTTATTTCACTTAGAATCATCGTACCTGAATCCACTCATTTTGCTGCTACTGGTCTTATGACTTTTATTTCATGGTTGAGGGATATTCCATCGTACGTAAGTACCACAATATTTTGAACCATTTTTATATTTCCTGGGATATTTAATGTGTACCCAAGTTGAGGTTCTTGTAAGCAGTGCAGCCCTAAATTTTGAGGTGGCTCTTTCTTATTGATTTTCAGTTTTCCCAAGGTATATTCCCTAGACTGGAAGTGCCCTTGGCTCTGTAACTCTGTTGTTTACTTATTTTAGGCCACACAATGCATTCCTCCAGTGAAGCACTTGACAGTTTTTATCTCGCCCAACACCATAACAAGGCTCCCTGTTCTCAAGGGCCTGTCTTGCGTTTCTGGATTTTACACATTTTGTTGCTGTCCCTTTTGACCAGTGGGAAGTGATACTTCTTTGTAGTGCAGATTTGCATTGCCCTCTTACTTGCTTGGCCAAGAAGGGCGTATGCGTTTTCTCCTGAATATATTCAGGAGAAAACGCATACGCCCTTCTTGGCCAAGTGCATTATTGTCAAAGTTTTGCCCCTGTTCCTGTGCTTTAAAGGCGATTCCAACGTACCTCTTGAAATCTGTTTCCTGCTATTCTGCCTGCCTTTCAAATCCGCCTCGTTTCCTTCCCTCAACAGATTTTTGGACGATAGTTGTCCTTTATTACTCTGCCAGTTTTTAAATCGCTGTGCCCCTGAGCTGCATTTTTCAACTCGTTTTTTGTGAGCTGAACGCAAGTCCAAAATTTTGGTTCAGGACCTATACTGGTTCCCGGTGGGTGGCTGAGACTTTTGTTAATTCTTCTTCCTGCCGGGAAATTAGAGTGGCATGTGCCCGTCCAAATCCCTAACAGCTACTCTCTCATTGGTTCTTCCTCTTCCCTTTCATCCTCTGCCAAATTGGCAACCTGTTTGAACCAGCATGTTAAAGTGGCTGTCTCTTCAAGTAGGAAGGCTGAAAATAAAGCAGTTGTAAAGTGAAACCGGAGCACCAGGAGAGGGACTATTCTTTGAGGTTTAGAAACCTTTCGTATTCACAGTGTGTCCGTTCTCTAGGTTTTCCGTACATGTTTTAGCTGTAGTAATAGTTCCTTCAACCTGGAGAGTTGAGACCCATGGAATGGGTGCCACATATTATTGTTTTAAAGGGTCTGCATTTGCTCACCCTCTCTCACCAACCCTCTCAGTCCCAAGTGTCCAGCCTTATGCCACATCCCGGTGTCGTTGTAGATATGGTCATTCCAGGTTTCATCAGAGACCCTGAAGGAATTGTAAAGAATTTCCCTGTTTTTTTTTTTTGTTTTTGAATTTCCTTTTCTAGTGGGTTTGATCTGATTCTCGCTAATATGTTTATGCCAGTCTAGACACACTTGATTCCCTTACGGAGACATATCAATACATAGGTTTTAAGATTCTTACTAGTAAGATATATTCTTCTGCGGGAAATATGGGGTTTTGAGTCCCGTTCACAGAGGAAGTAGTAGGTCTTGTCTATTCTGTATTTGGATTATGGAACCGTACCTGTGCTAATATCAAACTCTGGGTTTATTCATCACCCCACCTCTGCTTTCCCCTTAAGCATGCATAAGAGTGTTTTCTAAATATGAGACTCTGTTCCTTTTCCTAATTCATTCCATGTGTAGCCATTTTTATATACCCTTCATAAGTGATATCTTATGATAAGTTTATTTTTCTGTGTGACTTATTTCAGTTTGAATCATCGTACATGAATACCGTCATTATGCTCCTACTGGCCTTATGACATTGACTTCATGGCTGAGGGATATTCCATCATACGTATGTACCACAATTTCTTTACCATTTTTGTCTTTCCTGGTATTTATAAGGTGTCCCGAAGTCGAGGTTCTTGTAAGCAGTGCTGCCATAAATTTTGGGGTGGCTGTGTCTTATTGATTTTCAATTTTCCCAAGGTATATTCCCGTGACTGGACGTGCCTTAGGTTGTGAAGCACTGTTGTTTACTTCTTTTTGGGAACACAATGCACTCCTCCAGAGTGGCTGTTGGCAATTTACATCCCACCCATCCGTATAACAAGGCTCACTGTTCTCCAGATCCTGTCTTGCCTTTCTTGTTTTTACACATTTTACGGATATCCCTTTTGACCAGTTGGAAGTGATACTTCTTTGTAGTGCAGATTTGCATTGTGCGGTTGCTTGGTTGGCCAAAATTGGCGTATGCGTTTTCTCCTGAATATATTCAGGAGAAAACGCATGTGCCCTTTATGGACAATTCCATAATTGTCGAAGTTGTGATGCTTTTCCTGTGTTTAAAGGCGATTCCAATGTACTTCTGGAAATCTGTTTCGTGCCCTTCTGCCTCATTTTCAAATCCGCCTCATGGCTTTCTCTCAACAGATTTTTGGAAGAGAGTAGTCCTTTATAACTCTGCAAGTTAGTGAATTGCTGTGCCCCTGAGCTCCATTTTTCAACTCGCGTTTTTTTGAGCTGACTGCCAATCCACAATTTTGCTTCAGGACCTATACTGGTTCCATTGGGGGGGCTGGCTCAGAGTTTGTTAATTCTTCTTCGTGACGGGAATTTAGAGTGACATGTGACCATCCAAATGTCTACAGCTACTCTCTAATTGTTTCTCCCTCTTCCCTTATATCCTCTACACCATGTGCCAACTGTGCGAACCAGGAGGTTATAGGTGCTGACTCTCCAATTTGGGAGATTGATACTAAAGCAGTTGGAATGTCAAACTGGTGCACAAGGAGATAAAAAAAATTAGTAGAGTTTTAGAAACCTTTCACCATCAGATGGTGTCCATTCTCTAGGTTTCCCATACATGTTATAACTGTAGTGATATTCCCTTCTACCTGGAGAGTTGGGACCCATGGAATGGGTGCCAGGTATTATTGCTTTAAACGGTCTGCATTTTCTCACCCAATCTCACCAATCCTCTCAGTCCCAAGTGACCAGCCTTATGCCACATCCAGCTGTCGTTGTAGATAGGGTCATTCTAAGTTTCATCAGAACCCCTGAAGGTATTGTGTAAGAATTTCACTGTTTATTTGTTTTGTTTTGAAATTCATTTTTATAGTGGGTTTGAGCTGATTCTCTCTGCCGTGTTTATGTCATTCTAGACATACTTAGTTACCTTATGGAGACATATCAATACATAGGTTTTAAGATTCTTACTAGTCAGATATACTACTCTGCGGGGAATAGGGGTGTTGAGCCCCGTTCAGTGAGGAAAGAGTAGGTCTTGTCTATTTTGTATTTGGATTATGCAACCGTACCTGTGCTAATATCAAACTCTGGTTTTATGCATCACCCCACCTCTCCTTTCCTCTTGAGCAGGCATAAGAGTGTTTTCTAAATGTGAGACTCTTCTCTTTCCTAATTCAGTTCATGTGTAGACATGTTTACAAGACCTTCATAAGTGATATCTTATGATAAGTTTCTTTTTCTGTGTGACTTATTTCAGTTAGAATCATCGTACATGAATCCACTCATTATGCTGCTACTTGCCTTATGACATTGATTTCATGGCTGAGGGATATTCCATCGTACGTATGTACCACAATTTCTTTACTATTTTTGTCTTTACTGGGATATTTAAGGTGTCCCGAAGTCGAGGTTCTTGTAAGCAGTGCTGCCCTATATTTTGGGTTGGCTGTGTCTTATTGATTTTCAATTTCCCCAAGGTATATTCCCATGTCTGGAAGTGCCTTTGGTTGTGAAGCTCTGTTGTTTAATTCTTTTAGGGAACACAATGCACTCCTCCAGAGTGGCTGTTGGCAATCTGCATCCCACCCATCAGCATAACAAGGCTCCCTGTTCTCTAGAGCCCCTCTTGCCTTTCTGGTTTTTACACATTTTACAGATATCCCTTTTGACCGGTGGGAAGTGATACTTCTTTGTAGTGCAGATTTGCATTGTGCGGTTGCTTGGTTGGCTAAAATGGGTGTATGCGTTTTCTCCTGAATATATTCAGGAGAAAACACATGCACCCTTTATGGACAATTCCCTAATTGTCGAAGTTGTGATGCTTTTCCTGTGTTTAAAGGCAATTCCAATGTACTTCTGGAAATCTGTTTCGTGCAAATCTCCCTCATTTTCAAGTCCGCCTCATGGCTTTTCCTCAACAGATTTTTCGAAGAGAGTAGTCCTGTATAACTCTGCAAGTTAGTGAATTGCTGTGCCCCTGAGCTCCATTTTTCAACTTGTGTTTTTGTGAGCTGACCTTAAACCCACAATTTTGCTTCAGGACCTATACTAGTTATGGGGGTGGGGCAGGCTGAGAGTTTGGTTAATTCTTCTTCATGACGGGAAATTAGAGTGACATGTGGCCGTCCAAATGCCTACAGCTACTCTCTCATTGGTTCTCCCTCTTCCCTTATATCCTCTGCACAATGTGCCAACTGTGCGAACCAGGATGTTATAGGGGCTGATTCTCCAAGTTGGGAGATTGATATTAAAGCAGTTGGAATGTCAAGCTGCAGCACATGGAGAGAAAAAAATTAGTAGAGTTTTAGAAACCTTTCACCATCAGAGGGTGTCCATTCTCTAGGTTTCCCTTACATGTTATAACTGTAGTGATATTCCCTTCTACCTGGAGAGTTGGGAACCATGGAATCAGTGGCAGGCATTATTGCTTTAAAGCATCTGCATTTTCTCACCCAATCTCACCAATCCTCTCAGTCCCAGGTGAACAGCCTTATGCCACATCCAGCTGTTGTTGTAGATAGGGTCATTCCAAGTTTCATCAGAACCCCTGAAGGTGTTGTGTAAGAATTTCACTGTTTCTTTGTTTTGTT
This sequence comes from Hyperoodon ampullatus, assembly GCF_949752795.1. Classification (NCBI taxonomy): domain Eukaryota; kingdom Metazoa; phylum Chordata; class Mammalia; order Artiodactyla; family Ziphiidae; genus Hyperoodon; species Hyperoodon ampullatus. The sequence goes on from NW_027640562.1 coordinate 108,423, forward strand.
TTGAAATTCCTTTTTATAGTGGGTTTGAGCTGATTCTCACTGCCGTGTTTATGTCATTCTAGACACACTTGGTTCCCTTATGGAGACATATCAATACATAGGTTTTAAGATCCTTACTAGTCAGATATATTTCTCTGAGGGGAATAGGGGTGTTGAGTCCCATTCACTGAGGAAGGAGTCGGGCTTGTCTCTTCTGTATTTGGATTATGGAACGGTACCTGTGTTAATATCAAACTCTGGTTTTGTGTGTCTCCCCACCTCTCCTTCCCCCTTAAGCAAGCATAAGAGTGTTTTCTAAATCTGAGACTCTGTTCTCTTTCCTAATTCAGTTCATATGTAGCCAGGTTTACAGTCCCTTCATAAGTGATATCTTATATTAGAATGCACCATGGCCCTTGTCATAATAATGCTCCATGACCCCTGTCATCACAATGCTCCATTCCCTGGTTATCACAATGCTCCATGTCCCTTGTCATAACAATTCTCCACGTACTTGTCATCACAATGCTACATGACACTTCTCTTCACAAAGTTACATGCTCGTTTCATCACAATTCTCCATGCACTTGTCATTGCAATGTTCCATGACCCCTGTCATAGCAAGCTCCAAGTGTTTGTCATCACAATGCTTCACGACTTTATCATCTAAATTCTCAATGGCACTTTTCATCACAATGTTCCGTACCCTTGTCATCACAATGCTCCATGCCCTTGTCATCACAATGCTCCCTGACACCTATCATCACAATGCTTCATGCCCCTTGTCATTACAGTGCTCCATGATGCTCGTCATCACAATTACCCATGGTCTTCTCATCACAATGCTCCACGGTTTTGCCATCACAATGCTCCATGCCCTGGTCATCTCAAAGCTCAATGTCCCTTGTCCTCACAATTCTCCACGTCCTTGTCATCACAATGCTCCATGGCACTTCTCATCACAATGTTATATGCTCTTGTCATAACAATACTCCATGCACTTGTCATCGCAATGCTCCATGACCCCTGTCATAGGAAGCTCCATGCGCTTGTCATCATAATGTTTCAGGACATGGACATTAAAATTATCAATGGCCCTTGTCATCTCAATGCTCCATGCGCTTATCATCACAATGCTCCTTTACCTTTGTCACAACAATCCTCCATGACACTTGGCATCACAATGCTCCGTGCTATTGTCATCACAATGGAACATGACATATGTCATCACAATGCTCCCTGACACCTGTCTTCACAATACTCCATGACCTTGTCATCACAATGCTCCATGCCCTTGTCATCACAATGTGCCATGCCCACTGTCATCAAAATAATCCATGAAACTTGTCAGACCAAAGCTCCATGCCACCTTTCATCACAATGCTCCATGAACCCTGTCATCACAATGCACCATGCCCATCATCATAATGCTTCATGCTCTTGTCATCACAATGAAATCAAAATGCTCCATGACCTCTGTCATCACAATGCTCCAAACCCTTGTGATCACAATGTTCCATAACACTTGTCATCACAATACCCCATGACGCTACTCATCACAATTATCCACGGACTTCTCATCACAATGCCCCATGACATTTGTCATCACAATGCGCAATACACATGTCATCACAATTCTCCCTGACTCTTGCCATCAGTATGCTCCCTGAACCCTTTCATGACAAGGCTCCATGCCTTTTTCATCACAATTATCCATGCCATTTTCATCACAATGCGCCAAGACCCCTTTAATCACAATGCTCCATGCCCTTGTCATCACATAGCTCCATGATGCATGTCATCAGAATGCTCAATGGCCTTCTCATCACAATGCTCCATGCCCTTGTCATCACAATGCTCCAAGACCCCTGTAATCACAATGGTCCATGCCCCTTTTCATCAGAATGCTCCATGAGACTTGTCATCACAAGGCTCCATGGTCTTCTCATCACAATGCTCCAGGATATTGTCATCAAAATGCTCCATTCCCTTATCATCACAATGCTCCATGACCCCTGTCATCACAATACTCCATGGACATTTTCAGCCCAATGCTCCATGACCTTCTCATCACAATGCTCCATGACCAATATCATCACAATGCTCCATGACCACAGTCATCACAACGCTCAATATCACCTGACAACACAATGATCCGGGACTCTTGTCATCACAATGTTCCATTCCCTAGTCATCACAATGCTCCATGACCCCTGTCATCACAATACTCCATGAACATTTTCAGCCCAATGCTCCATGACACTTGTCATCACAATGATGCATGCCCTTGTCATCCCAATGCTCCATGACCCCTGTAATCACAATGCTCCGTGACGCTTGTCATCACAGTGCTCCATGACACCTGTCATCACAATGCTCCATGCCTTTGTCAGCAAAATGCTACATGACTTGTCATTACAATGTTCTATGCACTTGTCATCACAATACTCCATTACCATTGCCATCACAATCCTCCATGAACCTTGGGATCACATTGCTCCATGCCCTTGTCATCACAATGCTCCATGCTCCTTGAAATCAAAATGATCCATGACCTCTGTCATCACAATGCTCCAAACCCTTGTGATCACAATGTTCCATAACACTTGTCATCACAATGCTCCATGATGCCTGTCATCACAATACTCCATGCCCTTTTCATCACAATGCTCCATGACCTTTGTCATCACAATTCTCGATACACTTGTAATCACAATGCTCCCTGACACTTGTCATCAGAATGCTCCTTGAACCCTGTCACAAAAAGGCTCCATGCCTTTTTCATCAAAATGCACCATGCCGTTTTCATCACAATGCTCCATGCCATTGTCATCAAAATACTCCACAACCTTGTCATCAGAATGCTCCATGTCCCTTGTCATCACAATTTTCCATGCACTTGTCAGCACAATGCTCCCTGACCCTTGTCATCACAATGCTCCAAGCCATTGTCATCACAATGCTCCATTACCTTTGTCATCAGAATCCTCCATGACACTTGGCATCACAATGCTCCATGGCATTGTCATCACAATGGGCCATTACATATGTCATCACAATGCTCCCTGACACCTGTCTTCACAATAATGAATGACCTGGTCATCACAATGCTCCATGCCCTTGTCATCACAATGCGCCATTCCAACTGTCATCGCAATAAGCCATGAAACTTATTAGACCAATGCTCCATGCCCTTGTCATCACAATGCCCCATGCCCTTGTTATCACAATGCTCCATGACCCCTGTCATCACAATGCTCCGTGACTCCAGTCATCACAAGGCTTCATGACCTTTGTCATCACAATGGTCCATGCCCTTGTCATCAACAGTCTCTGTGACCTTTTTAACCACAATGCTTCATGAACTTTTCATCACAATGCTCTTTGACCCTTGTCATCACAATGCTCTATGCCTTTGCAGCACAATGCTCCATGCCCTTGTCATTACAATCCTCCATGACCCATGTATCACTGTGTTCCATGCCCTTTTCATCACAATGCTCCATGCCAACTCTCATCACAATAATCCATGAAATTTTTCAGACAAATGTTCCATGCCCTTGTCATCACAATGCTCCATTACCCCTGTCATAACAATGCTCCATGACCCCTGCCATCACAACGTTCCACGGCCTTGTCATCACATGGCTCCATGACCCTTGTCATCACAATGCTCCAAGACCCCTGTAATCACAGTGCTACATGCCCTTGTCATCACAAAGCTCCATGATGCATGTCATCACAATGCTCCATGCCCTTGCCATCACAATGCTCCATTACCCCTGTGATAACAATGCTCCATGACCCCTGCCATCAAGATGTTCCATGGCCTTGTCATCACAAGGCTCCATGACCCTTCTCATCACAATGCTCCAAGACCCCTGTAATCACAATGCTCCATGTCCCTTTTTATCTCAATGATCCATGAACCCTGTCATCACAATGCACCATGACCATCATCATAATGCTTCAGGCTATTGTCATCACAATGAAATCAAAATTCTCCATGACCTCTGTCATAACACTGCTCCAAACCCTTGTGATCACAATATTCCATAACACCTGTCATCACAATGCCCCATGATGCTCGCCATCACAATTATCTATGGTCTTCTCATCACAATGCTCCATGACCTTTGTCATCACAGTGCTCAATACACTTGTCATCAAAATGCTCCCAGACACTTGTTCTCTGTATGCTCCTTGAACTCTGTCATGACAAGGCTCCATGCCTTTTTCATCACAATGATCCATGCCTTTTTCATCACAATGCTCCAAGACACCTGTAATTACAATGCTCCATGCCCTTGTCATCACAAAGCTCAATGACGCATGTCATCAGACTGCTCCTTGGCCTTCTCATCACAATGCTCCATGCCCTTGTCATCACAATTTTCCAAGACACTCTAATCACAATGCTCCATGCCCCTTTTCATCAGTATGCTCCATGAGACTTGTCTCACAAGGCTCCATGGTTTTCTCATCACAATGCTCCAGCACCTTGTCATCACAATGCTTCACGACCTTGTCATGAAAATTTTCAATGGCCCTTGTCATCATAATGCTCCAAGCCCTAGTCATCACAATGCTCCATTATATTTGTCATCACAATCCTCCATTACATTTGGCATCACAATGCTCCATGCCATTGTCATCGCAATGGACCATGACATATGTCATCACAATGCTCCCTGACACCTGTCTTCACAATACTCCATGACCTTCTCATCACAATGCCCCATGCCCTTGTCATCACAATGCCCCATGCCCACTGTCATCACAATAATCTATTAAACTTGTCAGACCAATGCTCCATGCCCCTGTCATCACAATGCTCCATGCCCTTGTCATCACAATGCTCCATGACCCCTGTCATCACAATGCTCTGTGACTCCAGTCATCACAATGCTTCATAACATTTGTCATCACAGTGGTCCATGCCCACATCATCACAAAGCTCTGTGACCTTTGTAACCACAATACTCCATGAACTTTTCATCACAATGCTCCGTGACCCTTGTCATCACAATGCTCCATGCCTTTGTCAGAACAATGCTCCATGACCCTTGTCATCACAATGTGCCACGTGATTTTCATCACAACGGTCCACAACCTTGTCATCGTAATGCTCCATAAACCTTGTAATCACAATGCTCCATGCACTTCTCATCAAAATGCTCTCTCAACAGAGATATCACAATGTTCCATCACTAGTCATCACAATACTCCCTCACCCCTGTAATCACAATGTTGCATGACCCCTGTCATCACAATGCTACATCCCCTTATCATCACAATGTTCCATGACCCCTGACATCACAATGTTCCATAACCCCTGTCATCAAAATGCTCCATGACCCTTTTCATCCCAAAGCTCCATGACCCCTGACATCACAATGTTCTATAACCCCTGTCATCAAAATGTTCCATTACACTTTTCATCAAATTGCTGCATGACCCTGTCATCAAAATGCTCCCTGCCCTTCTCATCACAATGCACCACGCCCTTGACATCAAAATGCTCCATGACTTTTGTCATCACAAAGCTCCATAACCCTTGGAATCACAGTGTTCCATGAACCCTCTCATCACATTGTTCCATGCCCTTGTCATCACAAAGCTCCATGACGCTTGTCAAAACAATGTTCGATGCCCTTCTCATCACAATGCTCCATGCCCTTGTCATTACAATCCTCCATGACCCATGGATCACAGTGTTCCGTGACCTTGTCATCACAATGCTCCATGCCCACTCTCATCACAATAATCCATGAAACTTTTCAGACCAATGCTCCATGCCCTTCTCATCACAATGCTCCATTACCCCTGTCATAACAATGCTCCATGACCACTGCCATCACAATGTTCCACACCATTGTCATCACAAGGCTCCATGACCCTTGTCATCACAATGCTCCAAGACCCCTGTAATCACAATGCTCCATGCCCTTGTCATCACAAAGCTCAATGACGCATGTCATCAGAATGCTCCATGGCCTTCTCATCACAATGCTCCTTGCCCTTGTCATCACAATGCTCCAAGACCCCTGTAATCACAATGCTCCATGCCCCTTTTCATCTCAATGCTCCATGAACCCTGTCATCACAATGCACCATGCCCATCACCATAATGCTTCAGGCTATTGTCATCACAATGAAATCAAAATGCTCCATGACCTCTGTCATCACAATGCTCCGAAACCTTGTGATCACAGTGTTCCATAAAACTTATCATCACAACACCCCATGACGCTCATCATCAAAATTATCCATGGTCTTCTCATCACAATGCTCCATGAACTTTGTCATCACAATGCTCAATACACTTGTCATCACAATGCTCCGTGACACTTGTCGTCAGTATGCTCCTTGAACCCTGTCATGACAAGGCTCCATGCCTTTTTCATAACAATGATCCATGCCATTTTCATCACAATACTCCATGCCCTTGTCAGCACAAAGCTCCATGACGCATGTCATCAGAATGCTCCATGGCCTTCTCATCACAATGCTCCAAGACCCCTGTAATCACAATGCTCCATGCCCCTTTTCATCAGAATGTTCCATGAGAATTGTCATCACAAGGCTCCATGGACTTCCCATCACAATGCTCCAGGACCTTGTCATCACAGTGCTCAATTCCCTTCTCATTACAATGCTCCATGACCCCTGTCATCACAATACTCCATGAACATTTTCAGCCCAATGCTTCATGACCTTCTCATCACAATGCTCCATGACCCATATCATCACAATCCTCCATGACCACTGTCATCACAACACTCCATGACCCCTGACAACACAATGATCCGGGACTCTTGTCATCACAATGCTCCATTCCCTTGTCATCACAATGCTCCATGAACATTTTCAGCCCAATGCTCCATGACACTTGTCATCACAATGATCCATGCCCTTGTCATCCCAATGCTCCATGACCCCTGTAATCACAATGCTCCATGACGCTTATCATCACAGTGCTCCATGACCCTTATCATCACAATTCTCCATGCCTGTGTCATCAAAATCCTACATGACCTTGTCATCACAATGCTCCATGAGCTTGTCATCACAATACTCCATTACCATTTTCATCACAATCCTCCATGAACCTTGGGATCACATTGCTCCATGCCCTTGTCATCACAATGCTCCATGCTCCTTGAAATCAAAATGGTCCATGACCTCTGTCATCACAATGCTCCAACCCCTTGTGATCACAATGTTCCATAACACTTGTCATCACAACACTCCATGATGACTGTCATGACAATACTCCATGCACTTGTCGTCACAATGCTCCATGACCTTTGTCATCACAATTCTCAATACACTTGTCATCACAATGCTCCCTGACACTTGTCGTCAGAATACTCCTTGAACACAGTCATGAAAAGGCTCCATGCCTTTTTCATCAGAATGCTCCATGCCCTTTTCATCACAACGATCCAGGTCATTGTCATCACAATACTCCACAAGCTTGTCATCAGAATGCTCCATGATCATTGTCTTCAGAATGCTCCATGACCCCTGTCATCACAATGCTCCATACCCCTTGTCATTACAGTGTTCCATGACGCTCGTCATGACAATTATCCATGGTCTTCTCATCACAATGCTCCACGGTCTTGATATCACAATGCTCCATGCCTTGGTCATCACGATGCTCCATGTCCCCAGTCATCACAATGCTCCATGACCCCTGTCATCACAATGCTCCATACCCCTTGTCATTACAGTGCTCCATGACGCTCGTCATCACAATTATCCATGGTCTTCTCATCACAATGCTCCACGGTCTTGCCATCACAATGCTCCATGCCCTGGTCATCACAATGCTCCATGTCCCCTGTCATCACAATTCTCCACGTTCTTGGCATCACTATGCTCCATGATACTTCTCATCACAGTGTTACATGTTTTGTCATAACAATTCTCTATGCACTTGTCATCGTAATGCTCCATGACCCCTGTCATAGCAAGCTCCATGTGATTGTCATCACAATGCTTCATGAACATGTCATCAAAATTCTCAATGGCCCTTGTTATCACAATGCGCCATGACCCTTGTCATCACAATGCTCCAAGCCCTTGTCATCAAAATGCTCCATTACCTTTGTCATCACAATCCTCCATGACACTTGGCATCACAATGCTACATTCCATTGTCATTGCAATAGACCATGACATATGTCAACACAATGCTCCCTGACACCCTTCTTCACAATACTCCATGACCTTCTCATCACAATGCTCCATGCCCTTGTCATCACAATGCGCCATGCCCACTGTCATCACAATAATCCCTGAAACTTGTCAGAAAAATGCTCCATGACCCTGTCATCACAAGGCTCCATGCCCTTTCATCACAATGCTCTATGACCCCTGTCATCACAATGCTCCGTGACTCCAGTTATCACAATGCTTCATGATCTTTGTCATCACAATGGTCCATGCCCTCGTCATCACAAGACTCTGTGACCTTGGTGACCACAACACTCCATGAACATTTCATCACAATGCTCGTTGACCCTTGTCATCACAATGCTCCATGCCTTTGTCAGCACATTACTCCATGACACATGGCATCAAATGTGCCATGCGCTTGTCATCACAATGCTCCACATCGCTGTCATCACAATGCTCCACAAAACTTGTCATCACAATGCTCCATGCGTTTGTCAGCACAATGATCCATGACCCATGTCATCACAATGTGCCCTGCGTTTCTCGTCACAATGCTCCACAGCCTTGTCATCACAATGCTCCATGCACCTCTCATCAAAATGCTCTCTCACCACTGATATCACAGTGTTCCACCACTAGTCAACACAATACTCCCTCCACCCTGTCATCCCAATGTTCCATGACCCTTGTCACAACAATGCTACATGCTCTTATCATCACAATGCTCCATGACCCTTTTCATCACAATGCTCCATGACCCCTAACATCACAATGTTCCATAAACACTGTCATCAAAATGTTCCATGACCCTTTTCATCCAATTGCTCCATAACCCTGTCATCACAATTCTCCCTGCCCTTCTCATCACAATGCACCATGCTCTTGTCATCAAAATGCTCCAATGCCTATGTCATCACAAAGCTGCATGACCCTTGGAATCACAATGCTCCATGCCATTGTCATCACAAAGCTCCATGAAACCTCTCATCACATTGCTCCATGCCATTGTCATCACAAAGCTCCATGACGCTTGTCATCACAATGCTCCATGCCCTTGTCATTGCAATCCTCCATGACACATGTATCACTGTGTTCCGTGCCCTTGTCATCACAATGCTCCATGCTCACTCTCATCACAATAATCCATGAAACTTTTCAGACCAATGCTCCATGCCCTTGTCATCACAATGCTCCATTACACCTGTCATAACAATGCTCCATGACCCCTGCCATCACAATGTTCTACGGCCTTGTCATCACAAGACTCCATGGCCCTTGTCATCACAATGCTCCAAGACCCCTGTAATCACAATGCTCCATGCCCATGTCATCACAAAGCTCCCTGACGCATGACATCAGAATGCTCCATGGCCTTCTCATCACAATACTCCATGCCCTTGTCATCACAATGCTCCAAGACCCTTGTTATTACAATGATCCATACCTCTTTGCATCTCAATGCTCCATGAATCCTGTCATCACAATGCACCATGCCCATCATCATAATGCTTCATGCTATTGTCATCACAATGAAATCAAAATTCTCCATGACCTCTCTCATCACAATGCTCCAAACCCTTGTGATCACAATGTTCCATAACACTTGTCATCACAACGCCCCATGACGCTGGTCATCACAATTATCCATGGACTTCTCATCACAATGCTCCATGACCTTTGTCATCACAATTCTCAATACACTTGTCATCACAATGCTCCCTGATACTTGTCATCAGTATGCTCATTGAACCCTGTCATGACAAGTCTCCATGCCTTTTTCATCACAATGATCCATGCCCTTTTCATCACAATGCTCCATGCCATTGTCATCACAATACTCCACAAGCTTGTCATCAGAATGCTCCGTGACACTTTTCATCTCAATGATCCATGGGCCCTGTCATCACAATGCTCCATGACACCTGTCATCACAATGCTCCATGCCCCTTGTCATTACAGTGCTCCATGATGTTCGTTATCACAATTATCCATGGTCTTCTCATCACAGTGCTCCACGGTCTTGCCATCACAATGGTCCATGCCCTGGTCATCACAATGCTCCATGTCCCCAGTCATCACAATGCTCCATGACCCCTGTCATCACAATGCTCCATACCGCTTGTCATTACAGTGCTCCATGACACTCGTAATCACAATTGTCCATGGTTTTCTCATCACAATGCTCCACGCCCTTGTCATCAAAATGCTCCATGACCCTTGTCATCACAATGCTCCATGACCACTGTCATAACAATGCTCCATGACCCCTGTCATCACAAGGCTCCATACCACTTGTCATTACAGTGCTCCATAACGCTCCTCATCACAATTATCCATGGTCTTCTCATCACAATGCTCCACGGTCTTGTCATCACAGTGCTCCATGCCTTGGGCATCACAATGCTCCATGTCCCCGGTCATCACAATGCTCCATGACCACTGTCATCACAATGCTCTATACCCCTTGTCATTACAGTGCTCCATGACCCTCGTCATCACAATTATCCATGTTCTTCTCATCACAGTGCTCCACGACCTTGCCATCACAAGGCTCCATGCCCTGGTCATCACAATGCTCCATGTCCCCAGTCATCACAATGCTCCATGTCCCCGGTCATCACAATGCTCCATGACCACTGTCATCACAATGCTCTATACCCCTTGTCATTACAGTGCCCCAAGACGCTCGTCATCACAATTATCCATGGTCTTCTCATCACAGTGCTCCACGGTCTTGCCATCACAATGCTCCATGCCCTGGTCATCACAATGCTCCATGTCCCCTGTCATCACAATTCACCACGTTCTTGGCATCACTATGCTCCATGATACTTCTCCTCACAGTGTTACATGTTTTGTCATCACAATTCTCTATGCACTTGTCATCGCAATGCTCCATGACCCCTGTCATAGCAAGCTCCATGTGATTGTCATCACAATGCTTCATGAACATGTCATCAAAATTCTCAATGGCCCTTGTTATCACAATGCGCCATGACCCTTGTCATCACAATGCTCCAAGCCCTTGTCATCAAAATGCTCCATTACCTTTGTCATCACAATCCTCCATGACACTTGGCATCACAATGCTACATTCCATTGTCATTGCAATAGACCATGACATATGTCATCACAATGCTCCCTGACACCCTTCTTCACAATACTCCATGCCCTTCTCATCACAATGCTCCATGCCCTTGTCATCACAATGCGCCATGCCCACTGTCATCACAATAATCCCTGAAACTTGTCAGAAAAATGCTCCATGACCCTGTCATCACAATGCTCCATGCCCTTTCATCACAATGCTCTATGACCCCTGTCATCACAATGCTCCGTGACTCCAGTCATCACAATGCTTCATGACCTTTGTCATCACAATGGTCCATGACCTCGTCATCACAAGGCTCTGTGACCTTTGTGACCACAACACTCCATGAACATTTCATCACAATGCTCGGTGACCCTTGTCATCACAATGCTCCATGCCTTTGTCAGCACATTACTCCATGACACATGGCATCAAATGTGCCATGCGCTTGTCATCACAATGCTCCACATCGTTGTCATCACAATTCTCCATAAACCTTGTCATCACAATGCTCCATGCGTTTGTCTTCACAATGTTCCATGACCCATGTCATCACAATGTGCCCTGAGTTTCTCATCACAATGCTCCACAGCTTTGTCATCACAATGCTCCATGCACCTCTCATCAAAATGCTCTCTCACCACTGATATCACAATGTTCCATCACTAGTCAACACAATACTCCCTCCACCCTGTCATCCCAATGTTCCATGACCCTTGTCACAACAATGCTACATGCTCTTATCATCACAATGCTCCATGACCCCTGACATCACAATGTTCCATAACCCCTGTCATCACAATGCTCCATGACCCTTTTCATCACAATGCTCCATGACCCCTAACATCACAATGTTCCATAAACACTGTCATCAAAATGTTCCATGACCCTTTTCATCCAATTGCTCCATGACCCTGTCATCACAATTCTCCCTGCCCTTCTCATCACAATGCACCACGCCCTTGTCATCAAAATGCTCCATGGCCTATGTCATCACAAAGCTCCATGACCCATGGAATCACAATGCTCCATGCCATTGTCATCACAAAGCTCCATGAAACCTCTCATCACATTGCTCCATGCCGTTGTCATCACAAAGCTCCATGACGCTTGTCATCACAATGCTCCATGCCCTTGTCATTGCAATCCTCCATGACACATGTATCACTGTGTTCCGTGCCCTTGTCATCACAATGCTCCATGCTCACTCTCATCACAATAATCCATGAAACTTTTCAGACCAATGCTCCATGCCCTTGTCATCACAATGCTCCATTACACCTGTCATAACAATGCTCCATGACCCCTGCCATCACAATGTTCTACGGCATTGTCATCACAAGACTCCATGACCCTTGTCATCACAATGCTCCAAGACCCCTGTAATCACAATGCTCCATGCCCATGTCATCACAAAGCTCCCTGACGCATGTCATCAAAATGCTCCATGGCCTTCTCATTACAATACTCCATGCCCTTGTCATCACAATGCTCCAAGACCCTTGTTATTACAATGATCCATGCCTCTTTGCATCTCAATGCTCCATGAACCCTGTCATCACAATGCACCATGCCCATCATCATAATGCTTCATGCTATTGTCATCACAATGAAATAAAAATTCTCCATGACCTCTCTCATCACAATGCTCCAAACCCTTGTGATCACAATGTTCCATAACACTTGTCATCACAACGCCCATGACGCTGGTCATCACAATTATCCATGGACTTCTCATCACAATGCTCCATGACCTTTGTCATCACAATTCTCAATACACTTGTCATCACAATGCTCCCTGACACTTGTCATCAGTATGCTCATTGAACCCTGTCATGACAAGTCTCCATGCCTTTTTCATCACAATGATCCATGCCCTTTTCATCACAATGCTTCATGCCATTGTCATCACAATACTCCACAAGTTTGTCATCAGAATGCTCCGTGACCCTTGTCATCTCAATGATCCATGACCCCTGTCATCACAATGCTCCATGACACCTGTCATCACAATGCTCCATGCCCCTTGTCATTACAGTGCTCCATGATGTTCGTTATCACAATTATCCATGGTCTTCTCATCACAGTGCTCCACGGTCTTGCCATCACAATGCTCCATGCCCTGGTCATCACAATGCTCCATGTCCCCAGTCATCACAATGCTCCATGACCCCTGTCATCACAATGCTCCATACCGCTTGTCATTACAGTGCTCCATGACACTCGTAATCACAATTGTCCATGGTCTTCTCATCACAATGCTCCATGCCCTTGTCATCAAAATGCTCCATGACCATTGTCATCACAATGCTCCATGACCACTGTCATAACAATGCTCCATGACCCCTGTCATCACAAGGCTCCATACCACTTGTCTTTACAGTGTTCCATGATGCTCCTTATCACAATTATCCATGGTCTTCTCATCACAATGCTCCACGGTCTTGCCATCACAGTGCTCCATGCCTTGGACATCAAAATGCTCCATGTCCCCGGTCAACACAATACTCCCTCACCCCTGTCATCACAATATTCAATGACCCTTGTCACAACAATGCTACATGCCTTTATCATCACAATGCTCCATTCCCCTGACATCACAATGTTCCATAACCCCTGTCATCACAATGCTCCCTGCCCTTCACAACAGAATGCACCGCCCCCCTGTCATCAAAATGCTCCATGACCTTTGTCATCACAAAGCTCAATGACCCTTGTCATCACAATGCTGCATGCCATTGTCATCACAATGCTCCATGAACCCTCTCATCAAATTGTTCCATGCCCTTGTCATCACAGGCTCCATGATGCTTTTCATCACAATGCTCGATGCCATTCTTATCACAATGCTCCATGCGCTTCTCATTACAATCCTCCATGACCCATGTATCACAGTGTTCCATGCCCTTGTCATCACAATGCTCCTTGCCCCCTCTCATCACAATAATCCATGAAACTTTTCAGACCAATGCTCCATGCCCTTGTCATCACAATGCTCCATTACCCCTGTCATAACAATGCTCCATGACCCCTGCCATCACAATGTTCCACAGCCTTGTCATGACAAGGCTCCATGCCCTTGTCATCACAAAGCTCAATGATGCATGTCAACAGAATGCTCCATGGCCTTCTCATTCACGATGTTCCATGCCTTTGTCATCACAATGCTCCAAGACTCCTGTAATCGCAATGCTCCATGCCCCTTTTCATCTCAATGCTCCATGAACCCTGTCATCACAATTCACCATGCCCATCATCATAATGCTTCAGGCTATTGTCATCACAATGAAACCAAAATGCTCCATGACCTCTGTCATCACAATGCTCCAAATCCTTGAGATCAATATGTTCCATAACACTTATCATCACAACGCCCCATGACGCTCGTCATCACAATTATCCATCGTCTTCTCATCACAATGCTCCATGACCTTTGTCATCACAATACTCAATACCCTTGTCATCACAATGCTCCCTGACACTTGTTGTCAGTTTGCTCCTTGAACCCTGTCATGACAAGGCTCCATGCCTTTTTCATCACAATGATCCATGCCCTTTTCATCACAGTGCTCCAAGACCGCTGTAATCACAATGCTCCATGCCCTTGTCCTCACAAAGCTCCATGATGCATGTCATCAGAACACTCCATGGCCTTCTCATCCCAATGCTCCATGCCCTTGTCATCACAATGCTCCAAGACCCCTGTAATCACAATGCTCCATGGCACTTTTCATCAGAATGCTCCATGAGACTTGTCATCACAAGGCTCCATGGTCTTCTCATCACAGTGCTCCAGTACCTTGTCATCACAATGCTCCATGACCCCTGTCATCCCAGTACTCCATGGACATTTTCAGCCTAATGCTCCACGACCTTCTCATCACAATGCGCCATGACCCCTGTCATCACAATGCTCCATGACCACTGTCATCACAACGCTCCATGAACCCTGACAACACAATGATCCGGGACTCTTGTCATTAAAATGCTCCATGACCATTGTCATCACAATGATCCATGTGCTTGTCATCCCAATGCTCCATGACCCCTGTAATCACAATGCTCCGTGATGCTTCTCATCACAGTGCTCCATGAACCTTGTCATCATAATGCTCCTTGCCTTTGTCAACAAAATGGTACATAATCTTGTCATCACAATTCTCCATGCGCTTGTCATCACAATCCTCCATGACCATTGGGATCACATTGCTTCATGCCCTTGCCATCTCTCTCTTTCCTTTCTGGATTTTACAGATATTCGGATGTCCCTTTTGACCGGTGGTAAGTGACAATTCTTTGTAGTGTGGATTTGTATTGCGCGCTTGCTTGATTGGCCAAAAAGGGCGTATGCGTTTTCTTCTGAATATATTCAGGAGAAAAGGCATACGCCCTTTTTGGCCAAGTGCATCTCTGTCCAAGTTGGGATGCTTTTCCTGTGCTTTAAAGGCGATTCCAATTTACCTCTTGAAATATGTTTTGTGCAATTCTGCCTCATTTTCAAGTCCGCTTCATTGCCTTCCCTCAACAGATTTTTGGAAGAGAGTAGTCCTTTATAAGTCTGCAGGTTTGTGAAATGCTGTGCCCCTGAGCTCCAATTTTCAAATCCCATCTTTGTGAGCTGGCCGCAAATCCACAATTTTGCTTCAGGACCTATACTGGTTCCAGGGGTCGCTATATTGGTTCCCTGTGGGTGGTTGAGGCTTTGGTTAATTCTTCTTCCTGCCGGGAACTTAGAGTGACATGTGCCCGTCCAAATGCCTACATCTACTCTCTGATTGGTTCTCCCTCTTCCCTTTCATCCTCTGCACAATTAGCAAACTGTGCGAACCAGGAGGTTATAGGGGCTGACTCTCCTAAGTTGGGAGATTGATAGTAAAGCAGTTGGAATGCCAAAGTGGAGCACAAGGAGAGGAAAAATTAGGAGAGTTTTAGAAACCTTTCGCCATCACAGGGTGTCCATTTTCTAGGTTTCCCATACATGTTATAATTGTAGTGATATACCCTTCTACCTGGAGATTTGGGACACATGGAATGGTGGCATGCATTACTACTTTAAAAGGTCTGCATTTTCTCTCCCAATCTCACCAGTCCTCTCAGTCCCAAGTGTCCAGCCTTATGTCTCATCCAGCTGTCTTTGCGGATAGGGTCATTCCAGGTTTCATCAGAAACCCTGAAGGAATTGTGTAAGAATTTCGCTGTTTTTTGGGATTTTTTTGAAATTCATTTTTATAATGGGGTTGAGCTGATTTTCACTGACGTGTTTATGCCAGTCTAGACACAATTGATTCCCTTACGGAGACATATCAATACATAGGTTTTAAGATTCTTAGTAGTCAGATATATTCCTCTGTGGGGCATAGGGGTGTTGAGTCCCGTTCACTGAGGATGGTGTAGGTCTTGTCTATTCTGTATTTGGTTTATGGAATGGTACCTGTGCTAATATCAAACTCTGGTTTTATGCATCACCCCACCTCTCCTTTCCCCTGAAGCAGGCATAAGAGATTTTTGCTAAATGTGAGACTCTGTTCTCTTTCCTAATTCAGTTCATGTGTTGTGATATTGACATTCCCTCTATAAGTGATATCTTATGATAAGATTCTTTTTCTGTGTGACTAATTTCCCTTAAAATCATCATACCTAAATCCACTCTTTATGCTGCTACTGGCCTTATATACATTGATTTCACGTCTGAGTGATATTCCGTTGTACAAAATTACCACAAGTTCTTTATGCATTTCTCTTTTTCCTGGGATATTTTAGGTGTACCAAAGTTGAGGTTCTTGTATGCAGAGCAGCCCTAAACTTTGGGGTGCCTGTGTCTTATTGACATTTAGTCTTCCCAAGTTATATGTCCATGAGTTGAAGTCCCCTTGCTCCGGGGCTTTGTATTTTAGATGTTTTAAAAACAGCATACACTTCTTCAGAGTGGCTCTTGGATATTTATACCCCACCCATCAGCGTGACTAGGCTCCCTGTTTTCCATGGCCTCTCCTGCATTTCTGGTTTGTACACATTTTTTGGATGGCCTTTCTGAGCAGTGGAAATTGAGACTTCTTTGTTGTGCGGATTTGCATTTCCCTCTTGCTTGGTTGGCCAAAAACTCTGCATGTGTTTTTTTCCTGAAGATATTCACGAAAAAAACGCATACACCCTTTTGCCCAACCGCATCATTTTAGAAATTCTGCTGCTTTTCATATGCTTTAAATGTGAGTACAATCTACCTTTTGAAATCTGTTTCCTGCAATTCTGCCTCTCATTCAGATCCTCTTCGTTACCTTACCTGAATATATTTTTGGACGTTGGTTATCATTTATATCTTTGCAGGTCTTTGAATTGTCTGCTCCTGAGCTCCATTTCGCAACTCGCTTTTTTTGTGAGCTGGCCGCCAAACCATTGGATTACTTCTGGCCCTATTCTGGTTCTGGGGAGGCAGGCTGAGCCTTTGGTTAATTCTTCTTCCTAATGGGAAATTAGAGTGACATGTGCCTGTCAAAAGTCCTACAGCTAATCTCTCATTGGTTCCCCCGCTTCCCATTTATCCTCTGCACAAATTGCAAACTGTGTGGAGCAGGAGGTTAAAGGTGCTGATTCTCCAAGTGGGGACATTGTTAGTAATGTGGCTGGAATGGCGAACCCCAGCAGCAGGAGATAAAAAATGAGGTGCATTTTAGACACCTTTCCTGAGCACACGGTGTACATTCATCTCGGTTTCCCAGGCATGTTTTCGCTGTCAGAAGACTCCCTTGAACCTGCAGATTTGGGACCCATGGAATGGGTACCAGGCAGTATTACTTTAAAAGGTCTGCATTTCCTCACCCAGCCTCTCTAACATCTCTTAGCGTGCATAGATTCCAGCCTTATATAATCATCCTGCTGTGGGTCTACATGTGTTCAATCCATGTTACATCGTAGCCCTTCAACAAAAGTTGTAAGAATTTTTGCCTGTCTCACTGTTTTTATAAATAGTTTTAAATTTATTTTTATATTGGTTACAGCTGATTTTCAAAGCTCTGTTTTTTGCTGCTGTACATCCACTTGATTCATGTACTGTGAGACAACAATAACTTCTTTTTCAGATGCTTACCAGTCATATGTATTATTTTCCAGTAACTTGAGTGGGCTGAGTGCAGTTCTTTGAGGTACCGTGTAGGCCTTGTCAGTTATTCAGTTTGGTACTTGGAATGGTATCTTTGCTAATTTCAACCTCCTGGATAATACCTCACCATTCCCCACCTTTCCCATTTAGCAGCCTTATGTCTATTTTCTACATATTTGACTATGTTTCTGTTTTGTAATTTATTTCATGTGTAGCCATTTTTGATTCCACCTTTAAGTGACATCTTATGATATGTGTCTTTTTCTTTCTGACATATGTCACTTAGAATGATCGTATGTAACTCCTCCAGAGTTGTTACAACTGGCCTTATTTCATTGATTTCTGGATGAGTAATATTCCACTCTACATAAGTACCCCATCTCTTTTATCCATTTTATCCTTCCAGGGACATTTAGGTTATATCCAAGTTGAGGCCCTTTTTAACAGAGAGGTGGTAAACGTTCGGGTGCCTGTTTTCTGTCGATTTTTGTTTTTCCCAAGGTACACGCCCATGAGTGCAAGTGCCCTTTGCTCTGTAGCTCATTTTTTAGATGTTTTAGCAAACACAATACACTTCTCCAGAGTGGCCGTTGGCAAATTACATTTCCACTATCAGCCTCACAGGGCTCCCTTTTCTCCTCGCCCTGTCCTGCATTTCTGGTGTTTACACTTTATGTGGATGGCCCTTCTGACTGATGTGAAGTGATACATTTTGTGATATTCATTTCCAGTGCCCACCTGTTTGGTTGGATAAAAAGTGTGTATGGCCTTTACTTGAATATATTCAGAAAAAAATGCATACACCCTTTTTGGCCAACTGCATCATTGGCGATGTTCAGCCCCTTTTCTTGTGCTTTAATGGGGAGTCCTTTCTACCTCTTCAAATCTGTTTCCTGCCACTCTCCCTTGCTTACAATTCCTTTTCTGTGACTTACCTCAAGACATTTTTCGACGATAGATATTTTCAACTCTGCAGTTTCATGAATTTTAGTGCCCCTGAGTTCCATTTTTCAACTTGTGTTTTTGGAAACTGGACACAAAACAGCGGGATTTCCTCTAGCCCTATTCTGTTTCCGTGGGCAATTCTACCCTTTGATGAATTTGTCTTCTGGATTGGAAATTAGAGTGGCATGTGCCTGTCCGAACACCTAAAACTTGTCTCTAAATTTTTCTCATCCTTCCGCTTCATCCTCTGGACAAATTCCAAACTGTGTGCAACAAGATGTTGACGGTGCTGATATCCCCAAGTGAGGAGATTGTTAGGAAAGATGCTGGAGGGTTGAACCCGAGCACCAGGCGATGAGGAGATGAGGTGCCTTTTCCAAACTCTTTCCGATCAAACGGTGTACCATCCTCTAGGTGTGACAGGCATGTTTTAGCTGTAGGAAGGGTCCCGTGCATGTAAGGAGAACACCAGGGATTTTTCCAAATCAGTGCCTCCCCGAACCCCAAACTGGGGAATTTTTAAGCTACGGCTACACGTATGTCCTTTAAGGGCCTTGGGAAATAGGCAGAGCCCAAACTTTAGATGACTGAAATCTTCAGGGTCAGAAGCGCTCACCATCGGCCTTGCTTAGGTTACATTTTATCTGTCATTGATAGATGATGTCAATAAAAATATCTATTCTTTTTCAGATTATTTCCCCTTATAGGTTATTGCAAAATATTCAGTGTAGTTCCCTGTGCTATACAGTAGTTCATTGTTGATGATCTATTTTATACATAGCATTGTGTATGTGTTAATCCCAAACTGTTAATTTATCCCTTCTCTTACCTTTCCCCTTTGGTAATAATAAATTATAAGGTTTTATACTTCTCAGAAATGGGGGAGCTGAAAGAGAGGTATCATTTTCAATGGAAAAGCATTCAAAACAAGATTGAAGCTTCAGCCAAGAGTATTCGATGTACATCCATGGAAATAAATCACTTCATTTCTCTAATGTTGACCTGACAAATAAGACAGACGTCTTCACTGAACTTGCTTATAGGAAAGTGATGGAAATATCAAATGTAAGTCTTAGAAACATCTTATTTTACCCGAGCATTATACACTGCTCTATGTTAACTACAGTTTGGCTCACACATCTGTTCATTGAAGTTACAATGTTCTCAATTTCTGTTACTGATCCTCCAGAGTGGACCCCAACAGGAGTCCCCGTGCCCAGTGTCATTGGAGCCAACAGATCAAGACTGAGTTTGGTTCAGAAGCAAAGGAAACATTATTTTGAAAACAGAATGGAGAGGTGAGAGCGTGCACTCCCCCATGGGCTGTGGGCTGGGCTGCTGTGTAGGGTCCCCGGCAGCGTCAGTGGGAGGGAGGTGATGGAGCTCTCGAGGGCTGCATTGGCTGCAGCTCAGCCTCTATGCCGCGGAGTCTGCATGGGACCCCGCTAGCTGAGGTGTCGACCCAGCCATTCTGCACTAGGAAATCGGGTCTGAAGTGCCGGGTGTGGGACCTCTGCATGCGGAACCCTAGGAGCACGTGAAATTAGACAAAGCACAAAGGAAAAACAGGTTAGACTTTATTTTATTGCCCAGATTCTCTTTTTATCTCCCAGGAATTTTTAATGAACGTTGCCGGAGACGAACACCTCCTCTGCTTTTTGTTCCGTTCCTTATTCTTGGGGTGTTGAGGGTGCAGACCCCTCTTTTGTAACTGCTTCATGCTGTGGTGGGAGCCCTGATACATGGGGGGAGGGGCAAAACGTCTCCCCACCAGCCTCCTGGTGAGGTTGATTGTCCCAAGGCCTCCTGCCTCACTTCTCGTCCGCCTGAGCACCAGCATTGGAAGTGTTACAGATTCTAATGACCTTTAAGGGTCCAGGAAAGAGAGGCGCAGAGATGCTGCGGTGGCAGGTTTCACCCCACCCAACATATGTTCGGCGACCTTAGGCTGACAGTTTTTGCCAGACTAGATGCTCTGACCAGTAGTCTGTGCTTTCTTTAATTAGGTCCCTGAATTAATGTACAAACAGCACCATGTGTCAGAGCCCTGCCCGCGCAACTCCCAGACAGTCCAGGGTCAGTGGTGATCCAGGACCATGACGTCCACTGAGTCAACGGCCTTTAGAAGTAGCCAGCAGTCCAGCCGGTCATATTGGCCACCATCACCGCGGTGTCTGTAGGGTTTTCTATGGTGAAAGCGTGATATACGTTTCCCCCGCCAAGCTTATTAGCTCCCCTCTGGGTGCAGTAAGTCCTGCAAGCAGTAGTCTGCTCTTTCGGGGCACAGTCTTGTCGTTTTCTGAGAGAAACTCCAGGTCAAGTGATGGTCACACGAGTCATCTTGGGGGCCCGTTGCCCCCGTTTATCTCTCTGGAGATTGGAGTTGGAGGGCCTCCTCACTCGAGGTCAGTGTGTCCACAGAGCGACCCCTGCAACTTCAGGGCATGATGGGTGGTTAGGATCACCACGAGGGGTCCTTTTCCCTTAGGAGGGAGCTGGCCTTGTGGGCTGCTGATTTCCAGCTTTTTAGATACCCCAGTATCCTGGCCTGATGAGTCGGTGGGCAAAGCCCTTGGTGACCATAGTTTATCATACCTGAAGGGCACTCTTGTGTTGCTCCATTTCAAGTGGTCCCAGTTTTTGCACTAAGGCTCCAAGGGCGATTAACCTTTGACCGGGTATGTAAAGGTCAAAGGGTTTAGCTAAATTAGGGAGTTCCTGGGCAAGGGTCTGTATTGACTGCTCTTTCCATTCTTGAAAGGCTGCTTCTGGATTCTATTCAAAAGGATCATCATCTTTTCGTGTCAGTGTTTCATGTAGAGGCCCAGCTATGACACTGTAGTTAGGGATCCAGATGCAGAAAACCTTGGCCTCCCCAGGAACCCCTAAGCTGTCTTCTAGTTTTAGAAGACGTAAGGCTGCAAATGGCTTCTTCCCTATCCTGGGATGCGTTTCTCCGAATATCTGTGAGAATGAAGCCCAGGCATGTCACCTTAGCCTGGGATATTTGAGCGTTTTTCTTGGACACCTTCTATCCTTTCTTGGCTAGGTAGTTCAGAGGCGTCTTTAGTAGGCCTGGCGATCAGAATGTCATCTGCATATTGAAGGAGGGTTCCCTTTTACAGAGGTTGAACTTTTAGGTCTTTAGAGGACATTTCCCCAATGATGGTGTGGGGATTTTTGAACCATTGGGGCAGGACGGCCCAGCATTATTGCTTTTGTTGCATGTTGTGTCCTGCCACTCACAAGCCAAAAATTCTTGTGACTCTGAGATGAATGGAATACAGAAGAAGGCATCATTGAAGTCTAATACAGAATGCCATGGCCTGGTGGAAGGTAGAATGACCAGCAGGGAGTAGGAAATAGGAGCTACTGGATGTATATCCTCGGTGGCTTCACTGACTGTCCTGATATCCTTTACCAGGTCTCCAGCAGCCCATGGGGCTCTCATGGTCAGGCCAATCCCAGGATATGGAGCTCACCTGGGCTGCACCCCTACCCCACAGCCCACGGGGCTCTCGTGGTCAAGTCCCTCCCAGGGTATGGAGCTCAACTCTGCAGCTACCCAGCCGCCCATGGGGCTCTCCTACTCAGGCCCTTCCCAGGATACGGAGCTCCCCTGGGCAGGTACCCCAGCAGGGCTGGACATACAGGAACTGTGCACATAGCCCACCTTGCAGAGAACCCCCAGCTCACCTGTCGCTCACAGCTGACACAGAATACCTCAGAGCAGGACTTGAACTAACAAACAGCAGCTCTGACAGGTCTGTGACCATGGCTATCACTCTCTGCAGGCTCTTTCTGCCTGGTCTTCCAGACACTTCCACTGCAGCCAGGGCACCAGGCCTCTGTCTCCACCCACCATCACTCCTCTCCCTGACTCCTGGGTTCCTCTCATTAGGATAGTGTCTTCTTGAAGTTGTTTTCCACTCATGGACCAGATAAAATGATAAGAAAACAAGCCGCAGCTGCAGCCCCTTGTCTATCCTGACTCTCAAGAGCCCACACCTGTTCCTAGGGCCTGGCCCGTTTAGCAAGTTTCATTTTCTGCAACTGTGAGCCCCTGAGGGGTGAGGATTGGCTGATTTTGGTAGCCTGAAACTGCCTGCCAGCCCTCCACAGGTGTGCCTGGGTTGAGGGCAATATAAACAGCTCTCCAGTGAGCGACAGCCCTTGTAGCTGTGACTGACGCCATATTCTCTGCCCCGTAGGCAGTGCCGGGGCTGTGCTGGTGGGAGGGAGTGAGGGGCCGTTGCTTTGTGGGTGGCCAGGTGTGAGTGGGGCTCTGCTGGACTTTCTTCAGGAGTTGTCAGGCTGCCACCTGCTAAAGAAGAAGATGTGTCACCGATACCTGCCGCTGGAATTTCTCCCCAGGCAGAGGTGAGGAAGTAAAAAAGCAGTGGGGGCCGTGGCAGGAGGGGTATCTCAGGCAGGGAAATGGAAAGCTTCCAGAAGAGCATCTGGGGCCAGGACCATCCTGACTGGCCTGCAGGCACCAAGTTGGCCTGTGTGCTGTCGCTGGTGTGGCTCCACAGCCCTTCCTCTAAGCTTGCAAGTTCTTGTACATATTCAGGTGTTTTACCTGGAAAGGGTGGGAAGAGTTCAGCTGCCGCAGGACTGGGGCTCAGCTCACGTTTACTCACAGATGCCTTGGCTTGGTCCCCCAGCTTTGCAATGAGGACCCTCCTTGCTTGGGGGGTGCGCTGCTGGCTGTATGGGTGATGATTCCCCACCTATGACCAATTTCAGAATTGTTTACCGCTGGAGCAAGTTCCCTGATAGGGTTTTCCTCTGTATAACTGGTGGGTTCAGGTTTTTTTTCCTTTTTTGGTTCAAGTTAGATTTTATTCCTCTTTTATGTATTTATTGATATAAGCATGGAAATAATTCATTCATATAAATACATCTGTGTGAAGGGAAGAACTTTTTTCTGTTTTATTTTTAAATTTTATTTTTTTAAATTTTAAAATTTAATTTTATTTATATTTTTATACAGCAGGTTTTTATTAGTTATGTATTTTATGCATATACATGTATACAGGTCAATCCCAATCTCTCAACATATGCCACCACCACCACCCCATGGCTTCCCACACTTGGTGTCCATACGTGTGTTCTCTACCTCTGTGTCTCTATTTCTTCCCTGCAAACCAGTTCATCTGTACCATTTTTCTAGGTTCCACGTATATGCATTAATATACAATATTTGTTTTTCTCTTTCTGACTTACTTCATTCTGTATGACAGTCTCTAGATCCATCGACGTCTCTACAAATGACCCAGTTTCATTCCTTCTTATGGCTGAGTAATATTCCATTTTATATATGTACCACATCTTTATCCATTCGTCTGTCTGTGGGTATTTAGGTTGCTTCCATTACCTGGCTATCGTAAATAGTGCTGAAATGAGCATTGTGGTGAATGTGCCTTTTTGATTTATGGTTTTCTCTGGGTATATGCCCAGAAGTGGGATTGCTGGATCATATGGTAATTCTATTTCTAGTTTTTTTAAGGAAACTCCATACTGTTCTCCATCGTGACTGTATCAATTTACATTTCCACCACTAGTGGAAGAGGGATCCTTTTGTCCACACCCTCCCCAGAATTTGTTGTTTGTAGATTTTCTGATGATGCCGATTCTAACAGGTGTGAGGTGATACCTCATTGTAGTTTTGATTTGCATTTCTCTAATAATTAGTGATGTTGAGCAGCTTTTCATGTGCGTCTTGGCCATCACTGTGTCTTCTTTGAAGAAACGTGTCTTTAGATCTTCTGCCCAATTTTGTATTGGGTTGTTTGTTTTTTTAATATTAAGCTGCCTGAGCTCTTTATATATATTGGAGATTAAACCTTTGTCCATTGATTCGTTTGCAAATATTTTCGCCCATTCTGAGGGATGCTTTTTGCCATTCCAGTTTTTTTAACAAAAAAAGAAAGAAAGAAAAAGAAGCAGAACACTAATGTGTGTACAATATCCCTTTTGAAACTGTCGTTTTGAAATATGGACGTCCTTTGAATTTTTTGGTCGATATATGAACCCAGGATTTGTTTTCAGGGCAGGTGTCATTTACAGGCCTGCAATGATTTTGAATATCAACTGACCATTAGCGCTGGGATTAAAGCTGCTGTTTTGTGACACGGCCACAATGTGGCAGCAGTTCTCCCTTACCAAATCTGGTTACTGGGGCAACAGAGCGTCAATGGAAGTCGTGTTCTAGATTGGAATGTAGAATGGAATGTACCAGGAGAAAGCCCCTCAAGTTTGTCTCACTACTTCTTGTTCGTGTTTTTAATTTAATTTTTTATTTTTTATTACAGC
The DNA here is from genome assembly GCF_949752795.1 of Hyperoodon ampullatus. Lineage (NCBI taxonomy): Eukaryota > Metazoa > Chordata > Mammalia > Artiodactyla > Ziphiidae > Hyperoodon > Hyperoodon ampullatus. The sequence continues at coordinate 134,039 of NW_027640562.1, forward strand.
AAATTTGATTACAATGTTTGGCTTGTTGTAGGTGTGGAAGATGTGGTTCTTTTACACATATACATATGTCTGTTCTTCCTGGGATCCTTTTCCCATGTACCTTATGACAGAATGTTGAGTAGTCTTCTCTTGGTATTCTGTAGGTCTTTGGTGATTATATATGTCACCTGTGTTTGTATATGTCTGTTAACCCCAATATCATAATGAAACCAATCCTCACACCTTTTCATTGGTGAACCATAAGTTTGTTGAATGAATCTGTGATAGCCCTTCTAGGTGGAAATATCTGCCCTGGTATCCATTTTTCGGTCACACCTATAAGAGATATGATATGATATGTATCTTTAACTTTCTGACTTACTACAAGTAACGTGATTACCTCTAGAAACACCTACGGTGCTGCAAATGGCATTGTGTCCTTTTTTTCCTTGGCTTCTATTCTGCCTTAGCGAGGTCCATTTTCAACTATGTGATTCCCTGAGTGCTGAGGATTAGCTGACCTGGGTAGCCTGACCCTGCCGGCCGGCCCTCCCCAGGTGTGCCTGGGTTGAGGTCAATATAAACAGCGCTGCAGGCAGCAATAGCCCCTGAAGCTGTGCCTGACTCCATATTCTCTGCCCCGTCAGCAGTCTCGGGGCTGTGCTGGTGGGAGGGAGTGAGGGGCCACGGCTATGTGGGTGGCCCGGTGTGAGTGGGTCTCTGCTGGATTTTCTGCAGGAGTTGCCAGGCTGCCACCTGTAAAGAAGAGGATGTGTCACCCATACCTTCCGCTGGAATTTCTCTCCGGACATAGGTGAGGAAGGAAAAAGGCAGTGGGTGCCGGGACAGGAGGGGTATCTCAGGCAGGGCAATGGAAACCTTCCAGAAGAGCACCCAGGGCCAGGACCATCCTGACTGGCCTGCAGGCACCAAGTTGGCCTGCGTGCTGTCGCTGGTGTGGCTCCACGGCCCTTCCTCTAGGCTTTCAAGCACTTGTACATATTCAGGTGTTTTACCTGGGAAGGGTGGGAAAAGTTCAACAGCAGCTGGCGTGGGGTTCAGCTCACCGTTACTCACAGATGCCTCGGCATGGACCCCAGCTTTGAAATGAGGACGCTCCTTGCGTAGGAGTGGGATGCTGTCTCTATGGGAGATGATTCCCCACCTCTGACCAATTTCAGAATTGTTTACCGCTGGAGCAAGTGCCCTGATAGGGTTTTCCTCTGTCTAACTCGTGGGTTCAGGTTTTTTTTTTTCTTTTTTGGTTCAAGTTAGATTTTATTCCTCTTTTATGTATTTATAGATATAAGCATGGAAATAATTCATTCATATAAATACATCTGTGTGAAGGGAAGAACTTTTTTCTGTTTTATTTTTAAATTTTATTTTTAAAAATTTTGAAATTTAATTTTATTTATTTTTTTATACAGCAGGTTATTATTAGTTATGTATTTTATGCATATACATGTATACAGGTCAATCCCAATCTCCCAACTCATCCCAACACCACCTACCCATGGCTTCCCACACTTGGTGTCCATACGTGTGTTCTCTACCTCTGTGTCTCTATTTCTTCCCTGCAAAGCAGTTCATCTGTACCACTTTTCTAGGTTCCATGTATATGCATTAATATACAATATTTGTTTTTCTCTTTCTGACTTACTTCATTCTGTATGACAGTCTCTAGATCCATCGACGTCTCTACAAATGACCCAGTTTCATTCCTTCTTATGGCTGAGTAATATTCCATTTTATATATGTACCACATCTTTATCCATTCGTCTGTCTGTGGGTATTTAGGTTGTTTCCATTACCTGGCTATCGTAAATAGTGCTGAAATGAGCATTGTGGTGCATGTGCCTTTTTGATTTATGGTTTTCTCTGGGTATATGCCCAGAAGTGGGATTGCTGGATCATATGGTAATTCTATTTCTAGTTTTTTTAAGGAAACTCCATACTGTTCTCCATCGTGACTGTATCAATTTACATTTCCACCACTAGTGGAAGAGGGATCCTTTTGTCCACACCCTCCCCAGAATTCGTTGTTTGTAGATTTTCTGATGATGCCGATTCTAACAGGTGTGAGGTGATACCTCATTGTAGTTTTGATTTGCATTTCTCTAATAATTAGTGATGTTGAGCAGCTTTTCATGTGCGTCTTGGCCATCTGAGTGTCTTCCTTGAAGAAATGTCTCTTTAGATCTTTGGCCCATTTTTGTATTGGGTTGTTTGTTGTTTTAATATTAAGCTGCATGAGCTCTTTATATATATTGGAGATTTAACCTTTGTCCATTGATTCGTTTGCAAATATTTTCGCCCATTCTGAGGGATGCTTTTTGCCATTCCCGTTTTTTTAACAAAAAAAGAAAGAAAGGAAAAGAAGCAGAACACTAATGTTTGTAAAATATGCCTTTGGAAACTGTCGTTTTGAAGTATGGACGTCCTTTGAATTTTTTGGTCGATATATGAACCCAGGATTTGTTTTCAGGGCAGGTGTCATTTACAGGCCTGCAATGATTTTGAATATCAACTGACCATTAGCGCTGGGATTAAAGCTGCTGTTGTGTGAAATGGCCACAAGGTGGCAGCAGTTCTCCCTTACCAAATCTGGTGTCAGGGGCAACAGAGCCTCAATGGAAGTCGTGTTCTAGATTGGAATTTAGAATGGAATGTGCCAGGAGAAAGCCCCTCAAGTTTGTCTCACTACTTCTTGTTCGTGTTTTTAATTTATTTTTTTATTTATTATTACAGCAAATTTGATTACAATGTTTGGCTCGTTGTAGGTGTGGAAGATGTGGTTCTTTTACACATATAAATATGTCTGTTCTTCCTGGGATCCTTTTCCCATGTACCTTATGACAGAATGTTGAGTAGTCTTCTCTTGGTATTCTGTAGGTCTTTGGTGATTCTATATGTCACCTGTGTTTGTATATGTCTGTTAACCCCAATATCATAATGAAACCAATCCTCACACCTTTCCATTGGTGAACCATAAGTTTGTTGAATGAATCTGTGATAGCCCTTCTCCGTGGAAATATCTGCCCTGGTATCCATTTTTTGGTCACACCTATAAGAGATATGATACGATATGTGTCTTTCACTTTCTGACTTACTACAAGTCACGTGATTACCTCTAGACACACCTACGGTGCTGCAAATGGCATTGTTTCCTTCTATTCCTTGGCTTCTATTCTGCCTTAGCGAGGTCCATTTTCAACAATGTGATTCCCTGAGGGCTGAGGATTAGCTGACCTGGGTAGCCTGACCCTGCCGGCGGGCCCTCCCCTGGTGTGCCTGGGTTGAGGTCAATATAAACAGCGCTGCAGGCAGCAATAGCCCCTGAAGCTGTGCCTGACTCCATATTCTCTGACCCGTCAGCAGTCTCGGGGCTGTGCTGGTGGGAGGGAGTGAGGGGCCACGGCTTTGTGGGTGGCCCGGTGTGAGTGGGTCTCTGCTGGACTTTCTGCAGGAGATGCCAGGCTTCCACCTGTAAAGAAGAGGATGTGTCAACCATACCTTCCGCTGGAATTTCTCTCCGGACAGAGGTGAGGAAGGAAAAAAGCAGTGGGGGCCAGGACAGGAGGGGTATCTCAGGCTGGGCAATGGAAAGTTTTCAGAAGAGCGCCCAGGTCCAGGACCATCCTGGCTGGCCTGCAGGCACCAAGTTTTCCTGCGTGCTGTCGCTGGTGTGGCTCCACGGCCCTTCCTCTAGGCTTTCAAGCCCTTGTACATATTCAGGTGTTTTACCTGGGAAGGGTGGGAAAAGTTCAGCAGCAGCTGGCCTCGGGGTCAGCTCACGGTTACTCACAGATGCCTCGGGTCCCCTTCACTGAGGAAAGTGTAGGTCTTGTCTATTCCATAGTTGGTTTTTGGAACGGTACCTGTGCTTATATCAAACTCTGTTTTTATGCATCACCCCACCTCTCCTTCCCCCTTAAGCAGGCATAAGAGTGTTTTCTAAATGTGAGACACTGTTCTCTTTCCTAACTCAGTTTAAGTGTAGCCATGTTTACAGGATCTTCATAAGTGATATCTTATGATAAATTTCTTTTTCTGTGTGACTTATTTCACTTAGAATCATCGTACCTGAATCCACCCATTTTGCTGCTACTGGTCTTATGACATTGATTTCATGGCTGAGGGATATTCCATCGTACGTAAGTACCACAATTTTTTGAACCATTTTTATATTTCCTGGGATATTTAAGGTGTACCCAAGTTGAGGTCCTTGTAAGCAGTGCAGCCCTAAATTTTGGGGTGGGTCTGTCTTATTGATTTTCAGTTTTCCCAAGTTATATTCCCTAGACGGGAAGTGCCCTTGGCTCTGTAGCTCTGTTCTTTACTTGTTTTAGGGAAAACAATGTACTCCTCCAGAGAGGCAGTTGGCAATTTACATCCCGCCCATCAGCATTACAAGGCTCCCTGTTCTCCAGGGCCTGTCTTGCCTTTCTGGTTTTTACACATTTTGTGGATGTCCGTTCTGACGGTGGGAAGTGATACTTCTTTGTAGTGCAGATTTGCCTTGCCCGCTTGCTTGCTTGGCCAAAAAGGGCGTATGCGTTTTCTCCTGAATATATTCAGGAGAAAACGCATACGCCCTTTTTGGCCAACCGCATCATTGTCGAAGTTGTGCCCCTCTTCCTGTGCTTTAAAGGCGATTCCAACGTACCTCTTGAAATCTGTTTCCTGCTATTCTGCCTCGCTTTCACGTCCCTCTCGTTGCCTTCCCTCAACAGATTTTTGGATGATAGTTGTCCTTTATTTCTCTGCAAGTTTGTGAATTGCTGTGCCCTTGAGCTCCATTTTTCAACTCGTTTTTTGTGAGCTGACCGGATGTCCAAAATTTTGGTTCAGGACCTATACTGGTTCCCGGTGGGTGGCTGAGACTTTGGTTAATACTTCTTCCTGTGGGAAATTACAGTGATATGTGCCCGTACAAATGCCTAACAGCTACTCTCTCATTGGTTCTCCCTCTTCCCTTTCATCCTCTGCCAAATTGGAAACCTGTCCGAAAGAGGAGGTTAAAGGGGCTGTCTCTCCAAGTTGGGAGATTGATAGTAAAGCAGATGGAAAGTCAAACCGGAGCACCAGGAGAGGGACTGTTCGTTGAGTTTTAGAAACCTTTCGTATTCACAGTGTGTCCGTTCTCTAGGTTTCCCGTACATGTTATAGCGGTAGTAATATTCCCTTCAACCTGGAGAGTTGGGACCCATGGAATGGGTGCCAGGCATTATTGCTTTAAAGGGTCTGCATTTGCTCACCCAATCTCACCAATCCTCTCAGTCCCAAGTGTCCAGCCTTATGCCACATCCAGCTGTCGTTGTAGATAGGGTCATTCCAGGTTTCATCAGAGACCCTGAAGGAATTGTAAAGAATTTACAAGTTTTTTTGGTTTGTTTTTGAAATTCCTTTTTATAGTGGGTTTGAGCTGATTCTCGCTGCCATGTTTTTGCCAGTCTAGACACACTTGATTCCCTTACGGAGACATATCAATACATAGGTTTTAAGATTCTTACTAGTCAGATATATTCCTCTGCGGGATATATGGGGTTTTGAGTCCCTTTCACTGAGGAAGGTATAGGTCTTGTCTATTCCATAGTTGGTTTTTGGAACGGTACCTGTGCTTATATCAAATTCTGGTTTTATGCATCACCCCACCTCTCCTTCCCCCTTAAGCAGGCATAAGAGTGTTTTCTAAATGTGAGACACTGTTCTCTTTCCTAACTCAGTTCTAGTGTAGCCATGTTTACAGGATCTTCATAAGTGATATCTTATGATAAGTTTCATTTTCTGTGTGACTTATTTCACTTAGAATCATCGTACCTGAATCCACCCATTTTGCTGCTACTGGTCTTATGACATTGATTTCATGGCTGAGGGATATTCCATCGTACGTAAGTACCACAGTTTTTTGAACCATTGTTATATTTCCTGGGATATTTAAGGTGTACCCAAGTTGAGGTCCTTGTAAGCAGTGCAGCCCTAAATTTTTTGGTGGCTCTGTCTTATTGATTTTCAGTTTTCCCAAGGTATATTCCCTAGACTGGAAGTGCCCTTGGCTCTGTAGCTCTGTTCTTTTCTTGTTTTAGGGAACACAGTACACTCCTCCAGAGAGGCAGTTGGCAATTTACATCCCGCCCATCAGCATAACAAGGCTCCCTGTTCTCCAGGGCCTGTCTTGCCTTTCTGGTTTTTACACATTTTGTGGATGTCCCTTTTGACTGGTGGGAAGTGATCCTTCTTTGTAGTGCAGATTTGCATTGCCCGCTTGCTTGCTTGGCCATAAAGGGTGTATGCGTTTTCTCCTGAATATATTCAGGAGAAAACGCATACGCACTTTATGGCCAAGTGCATCATTGTCGAAGTTGTGCCCCTCTTCCTGTGCTTTAAAGGCGATTCCAACGTACCTCTTGAAATCTGTTTCCTGCTATTCTGCCTCGCTTTCAAGTCTGCCTCGTTGCCTTCCCTCAACAAATTTTTGGACGATAGTTGTCCTTTATTACTCGGCCAGTTTGTGAATTGCTGTGCCACTGAGCTCCATTTTTCAACTCGTTTTTGGTGAGCTGACCGCAAGTCCAAAATTTTGGTTCAAGACCTATGCTGCTTCCCGGTGGGTGGCTGAGACTTGGGTTAATTCCTCTTCCTGCCGGGAAATTAGAGTGATATGTGCCCGTCCAAATGCCTAACAGCTACTCTCTCATTGGTTCTCCCTCTTCCCTTTCATCCTCTGCCAAATTGGCCACCTGTGCGAACCATGAGGTTAAAGGGGCTGTCTCTCCAAGTTGGGAGGTTGATAGTAAAGAAGATGGCAAGTCAAACTGGAGCACCAGGAGAGGGACTATTCGTTGAGTTTTAGAAACCTTTCGTATTCACAGTGTGTCTGTTCTCTAGGTTTCCTGTACATGTTATAGCTGTAGTAATATTCGATTCAAACTGGAGAGTTGGGACCCATGGAATGTGTGCCAGGCATTTGTGATTCAAAGGGTCTGAATTTTCTCACCCAATCTCACCAATCGTCTAAGACCCAAGTGTCCAGCCTTATGCCACATCCAGCTGTCGTTGTAGATAGGGTCATTCCAGGTTTCATCAGAGACCCTGAAGGAATTGTAAAGAATTTCCCAGTTTTCTTGTTTTGTTTGTCAAATTCCTTTTTATAGTGGGTTTGATCTGATTCTCGCTGCCATGTTTATGCCAGTCTAGAGACACTTGATTCCCTTATGGAGACATATCAATACATAGGTTTTAAGATTCTTACTAGTCAGATATATTCCTCTGCGGGTAATATGGGGTTTTGAGTCCCTTTCACTGAGGAAGGTGTAGGTCTTGTCTATTCCATAGTTGGTTTTTGGAACGGTACCTGTGCTTATATTAAACTCTGGTTTTATGCATCACCTCACCTCTCCTTCCCCCTTAAGCAGGCATAAGAGTGTTTTCTAAATGTGAGACACTGTTCTCTTTCCTATCTCAGTTCAAGTGTAGCCATGTTTACAGGATCTTCATAAGTGATATCTTATGATAAGTTTCTTTTTCTGTGTGACTTATTTCACTTAGAATCATCGTACCTGAATCCACCCATTTTGCTGCTACTGGTCTTATGACATTGATTTCATGGCTGAGGGATATTCCATCGTACCGAAGTACCACAGTTTTTTGAACCGTTGTTATATTTCCTGGGATATTTAAGGTGTACCCAAGTTGAGGTCCTTTGTAAGCAGTGCAGCCCTAAATTTTGGGGTGGCTCTGTCTAATTGATTTTCAGTTTTCCCAAGGTATATTCCCTAGACTGGAAGTGCCCTTGGCTCTGTAGCTCTGTTCTTTACTTGTTTTAGGGAACACAATGCACTCCTCCAGAGAGGCAGTTGGCAATTTACATCCCGCCCATCAGCATGACAAGGCTCCCTGTTCTCCAGGGCCTGTCTTGCCTTTCTTGTTCTTACACATTTTGTGGATGTCCCTTTTGACCGGTGGGAAGTGATACTTCTTTGTAGTGCAGATTTGCATTGCCCGCTTGCTTGCTTGGCCAAAAAGGGCGTATGCGTTTTCTCCTGAATATATTCAGGAGAAAACGCATACGCCCTTTTTGGCCAAGTGCATCATTGTCGAAGTTGTGCCCCTCTTCCTGTGCTTTAAAGGTGATTCCAAAGTACCTGTTGAAATCTGTTTCCTGCTATTCTGCCTCGCATTGAAGTCTGCCTCGTTGCCTTCCCTTAACAGATTTTTGGACGATAGTTGTCCTTTATTACTCGGCCAGTTTGTGAATTGCTGTGCCCTTGAGCTCCATTTTGCAACTCGTTTTTTGTGAGCTGACCGCAAGTCCAAAATTTTAGTTCAGGACCTATGCTGGTTCCCGGTTGGGGGTTGAGACTTTGGTTAATTCTTCTTCCTACCCGGAAGTTAGAGTGATATGTGCCCATCCTAATGCATAACAGCTCTTCTCTCATTGGTTTTCCCTCTTCCCTTTCATCCTCTGCCAATTTGGAAACCTGTGCAAACAAGGAGGTTAAAGGGGCTGTCTCTCCAAGTTGGGAGATTGATAGTAAAGCAGATGGCAAGTCAAACCGGAGCACCAGGAGAGGGACTATTCGTTGAGTTTTAGAAACATTTCGTTTTCACAGTGGGTCCATTCTCTAGGTTTCCTGTACATGTTATATCTGTAGTAATATTCCCTTCAACCTGGAGAGTTGGGACCCAAGGAATGGGTGCCAGGCCTTTGTGCTTTAAAGGGTCTGCATTTGCTCACCCAATCTCACCAATCCTCTCAGTTCCATGTGTCCAGCCTTATGCCTCATCCAGCTGTCGTTGTAGATAGGGTCATTCCAGGTTTCATCAGAGACCCTGAAGGAATTGTAAAGAATTTCCCAGTTTTTTTGTTTTGTTTTTGAAATTCCTTTTTATAGTGTGTTTGAGCTGATTCTCGCTGCCATGTTTATGCCAGTCTAGACACACTTGATTCCCTTACGGAGACATATCAATACATAGGTTTTAAGATTCTTACTAGTCAGATATATTCCTCTGCGGGAAATATGGGGTTTTGAGTCCCTTTCACTGAGGAAGGTGTAGGTCTTGTATATTCCATAGTTGGTTTTTGGAATGGTACCTGTGCTTATATCAAACTCTGGTTTTATGCATCACCCCACCTCTCCTTCCTCCTTAAGCAGGCATAAGGGTGTTTTCTAAATGTGAGGCACTGTTCTCTTTCCTAACTCAGTTCAAGTGTAGCCATGTTTACAGGATCTTCATAAGTGATATCTTATGAGGTTTCTTTTTCTCTGTGACTTATTTCACTTAGAATCATCGTACCTGAATCCACCCATTTTGCTGCTACTGGTCTTATGACATTGATTTCATGGCTGAGGGATATTCCATCGTACGTAAGTACCACAATTTTTTGAACCATTTTTATATTTCCTGGGATATTTAAGGTGTACCCAAGTTGAGGTCCTTGTAAGCAGTTCAGCCTTAAATTTTGGGGTGGCTCTGTCTTACTGATTTTCAGTATTCCCGAGGTATATTCCCTAGACTGGAAGTGCCCATGGCTCTGTAGCTCCATTGTTTATTTGTTTTAGGGAACACAATGCACTCCTCCAGAGAGGCAGTTGTCAAGTTACATCCCGCCCATCAGCATAACAAGGCTCCCTGTTCTCCAGGGCCTGTCTTGCCTTTCTGGTTTTTACACATTTTGTGGATGTCCCTTTTGACCGGTGGGAAGTGATACTTCTTTGTAGTGCAGATTTGCATTGCCCGCTTGCTTGCTTGGCCAAAAAGGGCGTATGCGTTTTCTCTTGATTATATTCAGGAGAAAACGCATACGCCCTTTTTGGCCAAGTGCATCATGGTCGAAGTTGTGCCCCTCTTCCTGTGCTTTAAAGGCGATTCCAACGTACCTTGAAATCTGTTTCCTGCTATTCTGCCTCGCCTTCAAGTCCGCCTCGTTGCCTTCCCTCAACAGATTTTTGGAGGATAGTTGTCCTTTATTACTCGGCCAGTTTGTGAATTGCTGTGCCCCTGAGCTCCATTTTTCAACTCGTTTTTTGTGAGCTGACCGCATGTCCAAAATTTTGGTTCAGGACCTATGCTGGTTCCCGGTGGGTGGCTGAGACTTTGGTTAGTTCTTCTTCCTGCCGGGAAATTAAAGTGATATGAGACCGTCCAAATGCCTAACAGCTACTCTCTCATTGGTTCTCCCTCTTCCCTTTCATCCTCTGCCAAATTGGAAACGTGTGTGAACCAGTAGGTTAAAGGGGCTGTCTCTCCAAGTTGGGAGGTTGATAGTAAAGCAGATGGAAAGTCAAACAGGAGCACCAGGAGAGGGACTATTCGTTGAGTTTTAGAAACCTTTCGTATTCACAGTGTGTCCTTTTTCTAGGTTTCCCGTACATGTTATAGCTGTAGTAATATTCCCTTCAACCTGGAGAGTTGGGACCCATGGAATGGGTGCCAGGCATTTGTGCTTTAAAGGGTCTGCATTTGCTCACCAAATCTCACCAATCCTCTCAGCCCCTACTGTCCAGCCTTATGCCTCATCCAGCTGTCATTGTACATAGGGTCATTCCAGGTTTCATCAGTGACCCTGAAGTAATTGTAAAGAATTTCCCAGTTTTCTTGTTTTGTTTGTGAAATTCCTTTTTATAGTGGGTTTGAGCTGATTCTCGCTGCCATGTTTATGCCAGTCTAGACACACTTGATTCCCTTATGGAGACATATCAATACATAGGTTTTAAGATTCTTACTATTCAGATATATTCCTCTGCGGGTAATATGGGGTTTTGAGTCCCTTTCACTGAGGAAGGTGTAGGTCTTGTCTATTCCATAGTTGGTTTTTGGAACGGTACCTGTGCTTATATCAAACTCTGGTTTTATGCATCACCTCACCTCTCCTTCCCCCTTAAGCAGGCATAAGAGTGTTTTCTAAATGTGAGACAATGTTCTCTTTCCTAACTCAGTTCAAGTGTAGCCATGTTTACAGGATCTTCATAAGTGATATCTTATGATAAGTTTCTTTTTCTGTGTGACTTATTTCACTTAGAATCATCGTACCTGAATCCACCCATTTTGCTGCTACTGGTCTTATGACATTGATTTCATGGCTGAGGGATATTCCATCGTACCGAAGTACCACAGTTTTTTGAACCGTTGTTATATTTCCTGGGATATTTAAGGTGTACCCAAGTTGAGGTCCTTTGTAAGCAGTGCAGCCCTGAATTTTGGGGTGACTCTGTCTTATTGATTTTCAGTTTTCCCAAGGTATATTCCCTAGACTGGAAGTGCCCTTGGCTCTGTAGCTCTGTTGTTTACTTGTTTTAGGGAACACAGTGCACTCCTCCAGAGACGCAGTTGGCAATTTACATCCCGCCCATCAGCATAACAAGGCTCCCTGTTCTCCAGGGCCTGTCTTGCCTTTCTGGTTTTTACACATTTTGTGGATGTCCCTTTTGACCGGTGGGAAGTGATACTTCTTTGTAGTGCAGATTTGCATTGTCCGCTTGCTTGCTTGGCCAAAAAGGGTGTATGCGTTTTCTCCTGAATATATTCAGGAGAAAACGCATATGCCCATTATGGACAAGTGCATCATTGTCGAAGTTGTGCCCCTGTTCCTGTGCTTTAAAGGCGATTCCAACGTACCTCTTGAAATCTGTTTCTTGCTATTCTGCCTCTCTTTCACGTCCGCCTCGTTGCCTTCCCTCAACAGATTTTTGGACGATAGTTGTCCTTTATTACTCGGCCAGTTTGTGAATTGTTGTGCCCCTGAGCTCCATTTTTCAACTCGTTTTTGGTGAGCTGACCGCATGTCCAGAATTTTGGTTCAGGACCTATGCTGGTTCCCGGTGGGTGGCTGAGACTTGGTTAATTCTTCTTCCTGCCGGGAAATTAAAGTGATATGTGACCGTCCAAATGCCTAACATCTACTCTCTCATTGGTGCTCCCGCTTCCCTTTCATCCTCTGCCAAATTGGCAACCTGTGCGAACCAGGAGGTTAAAGGGGCTGTCTCTCCAAGTTGGGCGGTTGATAGTAAAGCAGATGGAAAGCCAAACTGGAGCACCAGAGAGGGACTATTCATTGAATTTTAGAAATCTTTCGTATTCACAGTGGATCCGTTCTCTAGGTTTCCCGTACATGTTATAGCTGTAGTAATATTCCCTTCAACTTGGAGAGTTGGGATCCATGGAATGGGTGCCAGGCATTTGTGCTTTAAGCGTCTGCCTTTGCTCACCAAATATCACCAATCCTCTCAGTCACAAGTGTCCCTCCTTATGCCACATCCAGCTGTCGTTGTAGATAGAGTCATTCCAGGTTTCATCAGAGACCATGAAGGAATTATAAAGAATTTCCCAGTTTTTTTGTTTTGTTTTTGAAATTCCTTTGTATAGTGGGTTTGAGCTGATTCTCGCTGCCATGTTTATGCCAGTCTAGACACACTTGATTCCCTTACGGAGACATATCAATACATAGGTTTTAAGATTCTTACTAGTCAGATATATTCCTCTGCGGGAAATATGGGGTTTTGAGTCCCTTTCACTGAGGAAGGTGTAGGTCTTATGTATTCCATAGTTGGTTTTTGGAACGGTACCTGTGCTTATATCAAACTCTGGTTTTATGCATCACCCCACCTCTCCTTCCCCCTTAAGCAGGCATAAGAGTGTTTTCTTAATATGAGACAATGTCTTATTTCCTAACTCAGTTCAAGTGTAGCCATGTTTACAGGATCTTCATAAGTGATATCTTATAATAAGTTTTTTTTTCTGTGTGACTTATTTCACTTAGAATCATCGTACCTGAATCCACCCATTTTGCTGCTACTGGTCTTATGACATTGATTTCATGGCTGAGGGATATTCCATCGTACGTAAGTACCACAATTTTTTGAACCATTATTATATTTCCTGGGATATTTAAGGTGTACCCAAGTTGAGGTCCTTGTAAGCAGTGCAGCCCTAAATTTTGGGGTGGCTCTGTCTTATTGATTTTCAGTTTTCCCAAGGTATATTCCCTAGACTGGAAGTGCCCTTGGCTCTGTAGCTCTGTTGTTTACTTGTTTTAGGGAACACAATGCACTCCTCCAGAGAGGCAGTTGGCAATTTACACCCCGCCCATCAGCATAACAAGGCTCCCTGTTCTCCAGGGCCTGTCCTGCCTTTCTGGTTTTTACACATTTTGTGGATGTCCCTTTTGACCGGTGGGAAGTGATACTTCTTTGTAGTGCAGATTTGCATTGCCCGCTTGCTTGCTTGGCCAAAAAGGGCGTATGCGTTTTCTCTTGATTATATTCAGGAGAAAACGCATACGCCCTTTTTGGCCAAGTGCATCATGGTCGAAGTTGTGCCCCTCTTCCTGTGCTTTAAAGGCGATTCCAACGTACCTCTTGAAATCTGTTTCATGCTATTCTGCCTCGCTTTCAAGTCCGCCTCGTTGCCTTCCCTCAACAGATTTTTGGACGATAGTTGTCCTTTATTACTCGGCCAGTTTGTGAATTGCTGTGCCCCTGAGCTCCATTTTTCAACTCGTTTTTTGTGAGCTGACCGCATGTCCAAAATTTTGTTTCACTACCTATGCTGGTTCCCGGTGGGGGGCTGAGACTTTGGTTAATTCTTCTTCCTGCCGGGAAATTAGAGTGATATGTGCCCGTCCAAATGCCTAACAGCTACTCTCTCATTGGTTCTCCCTCTTCCCTTTCATCCTCTGCCAAATTGGCCACCTGTGCGAACCAGGAGGTTAAAGGGGCTGTCTCTCCAAGTTGGGAGGTTGATAGTAAAGAAGATGGCAAGTCAAACCGGAGCACCAGGAGAGGGACTATTCGTTGAGTTTTAGAAACCTTTCGTATTCACAGTGTGTCTGTTCTCTAGGTTTCCTGTACATGTTATAGCTGTAGTAATATTCCCTTCAAACTGGAGAGTTGGGATCCATGGAATGTGTGCCAGGCATTTGTGATTCAAAGGGTCTGAATTTTCTCACCCAATCTCACCAATCGTCTCAGACCCAAGTGTCCAGCCTTATGCCACATCCAGCTGTCGTTGTAGATAGGGTCATTCCAGGTTTCATCAGAGACCCTGAAGGAATTGTAAAGAATTTCCCAGTTTTCTTGTTTTGTTTGTCAAATTCCTTTTTATAGTGGGTTTGAGCTGATTCTCGCTGCCATGTTTATGCCAGTCTAGAGACACTTGATTCCCTTATGGAGACATATCAATACATAGGTTTTAAGATTCTTACTAGTCAGATATATTCCTCTGCGGGTAATATGGGGTTTTGAGTCCCTTTCACTGAGGAAGGTGTAGGTCTTGTCTATTCCATAGTTGGTTTTTGGAACGGTACCTGTGCTTATATTAAACTCTGGTTTTATGCATCACCTCACCTCTCCTTCCCCCTTAAGCAGGCATAAGAGTGTTTTCTAAATGTGAGACACTGTTCTCTTTCCTAACTCAGTTCAAGTGTAGCCATGTTTACAGGATCTTCATAAGTGATATCTTATGATAAGTTTCTTTTTCTGTGTGACTTATTTCACTTAGAATCATCGTACCTGAATCCACCCATTTTGCTGCTACTGGTCTTATGACATTGATTTCATGGCTGAGGGATATTCCATCGTACCGAAGTACCACAGTTTTTTGAACCGTTGTTATATTTCCTGGGTTATTTAAGGTGTACCCAAGTTGAGGTCCTTTGTAAGCAGTGCAGCCCTAAATTTTGGGGTGGCTCTGTCTAATTGATTTTCAGTTTTCCCAAGGTATATTCCCTAGACTGGAAGTGCCCTTGGCTCTGTAGCTCTGTTCTTTACTTGTTTTAGGGAACACAATGCACTCCTCCAGAGAGGCAGTTGGCAATTTACATCCCGCCCATCAGCATAACAAGGCTCCCTGTTCTCCAGGGCCTGTCTTGCCTTTCTGGTTTTTACACATTTTGTTGATGTCCCTTTGACCGGTGGGTAGTGATAGATCTTTGTAGTGCAGATTTGCATTGCCCGCTTGCTTGCTTGGCCAAAAAGGGCGTATGCGTTTTCTCTTGAATATATTCAGGAGAAAACGCATACGCCCTTTTTGGCCAAGTGCATCATGGTCGAAGTTGTGCCCCTCTTCCTGTGCTTTAAAGGCGATTCCAACGTACCTTGAAATCTGTTTCCTGCTATTCTGCCTCGCCTTCAAGTCCGCCTCGTTGCCTTCCCTCAACAGATTTTTGGAGGATAGTTGTCCTTTATTACTCGGCCAGTTTGTGAATTGCTGTGCCCCTGAGCTCCATTTTTCAACTCGTTTTTTGTGAGCTGACCGCATGTCCAAAATTTTGGTTCAGGACCTATGCTGGTTCCCGGTGGGTGGCTGAGACTTTGGTTAATTCTTCTTCCTGCCGGGAAATTAAAGTGATATGTGACCGTCCAAATGCCTAACATCTACTCTCTCATTGGTGCTCCCGCTTCCCTTTCATCCTCTGCCAAATTGGCAACCTGTGCGAACCAGGAGGTTAAAGGGGCTGTCTC
Source organism: Hyperoodon ampullatus (assembly GCF_949752795.1). Taxonomy (NCBI): domain Eukaryota; kingdom Metazoa; phylum Chordata; class Mammalia; order Artiodactyla; family Ziphiidae; genus Hyperoodon; species Hyperoodon ampullatus. The sequence continues at coordinate 149,482 of NW_027640562.1, forward strand.
TCCAAGTTGGGCGGTTGATAGTAAAGCAGATGGAAAGCCAAACTGGAGCACCAGAGAGGGACTATTCATTGAATTTTAGAAACCTTTCGTATTCACAGTGGATCCGTTCTCTAGGTTTCCCGTACATGTTATAGCTGTAGTAATATTCCCTTCAACTTGGAGAGTTGGGACCCATGGAATGGGTGCCAGGCATTTGTGCTTTAAGCGTCTGCCTTTGCTCACCAAATATCACCAATCCTCTCAGTCACAAGTGTCCCTCCTTATGCCACATCCAGCTGTCGTTGTAGATAGAGTCATTCCAGGTTTCATCAGAGACCATGAAGGAATTATAAAGAATTTCCCAGTTTTTTTGTTTTGTTTTTGAAATTCCTTTGTATAGTGGGTTTGAGCTGATTCTCGCTGCCATGTTTATGCCAGTCTAGACACACTTGATTCCCTTACGGAGACATATCAATACATAGGTTTTAAGATTCTTACTAGTCAGATATATTCCTCTGCGGGAAATATGGGGTTTTGAGTCCCTTTCACTGAGGAAGGTGTAGGTCTTATGTATTCCATAGTTGGTTTTTGGAACGGTACCTGTGCTTATATCAAACTCTGGTTTTATGCATCACCCCACCTCTCCTTCCCCCTTAAGCAGGCATAAGAGTGTTTTCTTAATATGAGACAATGTCTTATTTCCTAACTCAGTTCAAGTGTAGCCATGTTTACAGGATCTTCATAAGTGATATCTTATAATAAGTTTTTTTTTCTGTGTGACTTATTTCACTTAGAATCATCGTACCTGAATCCACCCATTTTGCTGCTACTGGTCTTATGACATTGATTTCATGGCTGAGGGATATTCCATCGTACGTAAGTACCACAATTTTTTGAACCATTATTATATTTCCTGGGATATTTAAGGTGTACCCAAGTTGAGGTCCTTGTAAGCAGTGCAGCCCTAAATTTTGGGGTGGCTCTGTCTTATTGATTTTCAGTTTTCCCAAGGTATATTCCCTAGACTGGAAGTGCCCTTGGCTCTGTAGCTCTGTTGTTTACTTGTTTTAGGGAACACAATGCACTCCTCCAGAGAGGCAGTTGGCAATTTACACCCCGCCCATCAGCATAACAAGGCTCCCTGTTCTCCAGGGCCTGTCCTGCCTTTCTGGTTTTTACACATTTTGTGGATGTCCCTTTTGAACGGTGGGAAGTGATACTTCTTTGTAGTGCAGATTTGCATTGCCCGCTTGCTTGCTTGGCCAAAAAGGGCGTATGCGTTTTCTCCTGAATATATTCAGTAGAAAACGCATACGCCCTTTTTGGCCAAGTTCATCATTGACGAAGTTGTGCCCCTCTTCCTGTGCTTTAAAGGCGATTCCAACGTACCTCTTGAAATCTGTTTCATGCTATTCTGCCTCGCTTTCAAGTCCGCCTCGTTGCCTTCCCTCAACAGATTTTTGGACGATAGTTGTCCTTTATTACTCGGCCAGTTTGTGAATTGCTGTGCCCCTGAGCTCCATTTTTCAACTCGTTTTTTGTGAGCTGACCGCATGTCCAAAATTTTGTTTCACTACCTATGCTGGTTCCCGGTGGGGGGCTGAGACTTTGGTTAATTCTTCTTCCTGCCGGGAAATTAGAGTGATATGTGCCCGTCCAAATGCCTAACAGCTACTCTCTCATTGGTTCTCCCTCTTCCCTTTCATCCTCTGCCAAATTGGCCACCTGTGCGAACCAGGAGGTTAAAGGGGCTGTCTCTCCAAGTTGGGAGGTTGATAGTAAAGAAGATGGCAAGTCAAACCGGAGCACCAGGAGAGGGACTATTCGTTGAGTTTTAGAAACCTTTCGTATTCACAGTGTGTCTGTTCTCTAGGTTTCCTGTACATGTTATAGCTGTAGTAATATTCCCTTCAAACTGGAGAGTTGGGATCCATGGAATGTGTGCCAGGCATTTGTGATTCAAAGGGTCTGAATTTTCTCACCCAATCTCACCAATCGTCTCAGACCCAAGTGTCCAGCCTTATGCCACATCCAGCTGTCGTTGTAGATAGGGTCATTCCAGGTTTCATCAGAGACCCTGAAGGAATTGTAAAGAATTTCCCAGTTTTCTTGTTTTGTTTGTCAAATTCCTTTTTATAGTGGGTTTGAGCTGATTCTCGCTGCCATGTTTATGCCAGTCTAGAGACACTTGATTCCCTTATGGAGACATATCAATACATAGGTTTTAAGATTCTTACTAGTCAGATATATTCCTCTGCGGGTAATATGGGGTTTTGAGTCCCTTTCACTGAGGAAGGTGTAGGTCTTGTCTATTCCATAGTTGGTTTTTGGAACGGTACCTGTGCTTATATTAAACTCTGGTTTTATGCATCACCTCACCTCTCCTTCCCCCTTAAGCAGGCATAAGAGTGTTTTCTAAATGTGAGACACTGTTCTCTTTCCTAACTCAGTTCAAGTGTAGCCATGTTTACAGGATCTTCATAAGTGATATCTTATGATAAGTTTCTTTTTCTGTGTGACTTATTTCACTTAGAATCATCGTACCTGAATCCACCCATTTTGCTGCTACTGGTCTTATGACATTGATTTCATGGCTGAGGGATATTCCATCGTACCGAAGTACCACAGTTTTTTGAACCGTTGTTATATTTCCTGGGTTATTTAAGGTGTACCCAAGTTGAGGTCCTTTGTAAGCAGTGCAGCCCTAAATTTTGGGGTGGCTCTGTCTAATTGATTTTCAGTTTTCCCAAGGTATATTCCCTAGACTGGAAGTGCCCTTGGCTCTGTAGCTCTGTTCTTTACTTGTTTTAGGGAACACAATGCACTCCTCCAGAGAGGCAGTTGGCAATTTACATCCCGCCCATCAGCATAACAAGGCTCCCTGTTCTCCAGGGCCTGTCTTGCCTTTCTGGTTTTTACACATTTTGTTGATGTCCCTTTGACCGGTGGGTAGTGATAGATCTTTGTAGTGCAGATTTGCATTGCCCGCTTGCTTGCTTGGCCAAAAAGGGCGTATGCGTTTTCTCTTGAATATATTCAGGAGAAAACGCATACGCCCTTTTTGGCCAAGTGCATCATGGTCGAAGTTGTGCCCCTCTTCCTGTGCTTTAAAGGCGATTCCAACGTACCTTGAAATCTGTTTCCTGCTATTCTGCCTCGCCTTCAAGTCCGCCTCGTTGCCTTCCCTCAACAGATTTTTGGAGGATAGTTGTCCTTTATTACTCGGCCAGTTTGTGAATTGCTGTGCCCCTGAGCTCCATTTTTCAACTCGTTTTTTGTGAGCTGACCGCATGTCCAAAATTTTGGTTCAGGACCTATGCTGGTTCCCGGTGGGTGGCTGAGACTTTGGTTAATTCTTCTTCCTGCCGGGAAATTAAAGTGATATGAGACCGTCCAAATGCCTAACAGCTACTCTCTCATTGGTTCTCCCTCTTCCCTTTCATCCTCTGCCAAATTGGAAACCTGTGTGAACCAGTAGGTTATAGGGGCTGTCTCTCCAAGTTGGGAGGTTGATAGTAAAGCAGATGGAAAGTCAAACAGGAGCACCAGGAGAGGGACTATTCGTTGAGTTTTAGAAACCTTTCGTATTCACAGTGTGTCCTTTTTCTAGGTTTCCCGTACATGTTATAGCTGTAGTAATATTCCCTTCAACCTGGAGAGTTGGGACACATGGAATGGGTGCCAGGCATTTGTGCTTTAAAGGGTCTGCATTTGCTCACCAAATCTCACCAATCCTCTCAGCCCCTACTGTCCAGCCTTATGCCTCATCCAGCTGTCATTGTACATAGGGTCATTCCAGGTTTCATCAGTGACCCTGAAGTAATTGTAAAGAATTTCCCAGTTTTCTTGTTTTGTTTGTGAAATTCCTTTTTATAGTGGGTTTGAGCTGATTCTCGCTGCCATGTTTATGCCAGTCTAGACACACTTGATTCCCTTACGGAGACATATCAATACATAGGTTTTAAGATTCTTACTATTCAGATATATTCCTCTGCGGGTAATATGGGGTTTTGAGTCCCTTTCACTGAGGAAGGTGTAGGTCTTGTCTATTCCATAGTTGGTTTTTGGAACGGTACCTGTGCTTATATCAAACTCTGGTTTTATGCATCACCTCACCTCTCCTTCCCCCTTAAGCAGGCATAAGAGTGTTTTCTAAATGTGAGACACTGTTCTCTTTCCTAACTCAGTTCAAGTGTAGCCATGTTTACAGGATCTTCATAAGTAATATCTTATGATAAGTTTCTTTTTCTGTGTGACTTATTTCACTTAGAATCATCGTACCTGAATCCACCCATTTTGCTGCTACTGGTCTTATGACATTGATTTCATGGCTGAGGGATATTCCATCGTACGTAAGTACCACAATTTTTTGAACCATTTTTATATTTCCAGGGATATTTAAGGTGTACCCAAGTTGAGGTCCTTGTAAGCAGGGCAGCCCTGAATTTTGGGGTGACTCTGTCTTATTGATTTTCAGTTTTCCCAAGGTATATTCCCTAGACTGGAAGTGCCCTTGGCTCTGTAGCTCTGTTGTTTACTTGTTTTAGGGAACACAGTGCACTCCTCCAGAGACGCAGTTGGCAATTTACATCCCGCCCATCAGCATAACAAGGCTCCCTGTTCTCCAGGGCCTGTCTTGCCTTTCTGGTTTTTACACATTTTGTGGATGTCCCTTTTGACCGGTGGGAAGTGATACTTCTTTGTAGTGCAGATTTGCATTGTCCGCTTGCTTGCTTGGCCAAAAAGGGTGTATGCGTTTTCTCCTGAATATATTCAGGAGAAAACGCATATGCCCATTATGGCCAAGTGCATCATTGTCGAAGTTGTGCCCCTGTTCCTGTGCTTTAAAGGCGATTCCAACGTACCTCTTGAAATCTGTTTCTTGCTATTCTGCCTCTCTTTCACGTCCGCCTCGTTGCCTTCCCTCAACAGATTTTTGGACGATAGTTGTCCTTTATTACTCGGCCAGTTTGTGAATTGTTGTGCCCCTGAGCTCCATTTTTCAACTCGTTTTTGGTGAGCTGACCGCATGTCCAGAATTTTGGTTCAGTACCTATGCTGGTTCCCGGTGGGTGGCTGAGACTTGGTTAATTCTTCTTCCTGCCGGGAAATTAAAGTGATATGTGACCGTCCAAATGCCTAACATCTACTCTCTCATTGGTGCTCCCGCTTCCCTTTCATCCTCTGCCAAATTGGCAACCTGTGCGAACCAGGAGGTTAAAGGGGCTGTCTCTCCAAGTTGGGCGGTTGATAGTAAAGCAGATGGAAAGCCAAACTGGAGCACCAGAGAGGGACTATTCATTGAATTTTAGAAACCTTTCGTATTCACAGTGGATCCGTTCTCTAGGTTTCCCGTACATGTTATAGCTGTAGTAATATTCCCTTCAACTTGGAGAGTTGGGACCCATGGAATGGGTGCCAGGCATTTGTGCTTTAAGCGTCTGCCTTTGCTCACCAAATATCACCAATCCTCTCAGTCACAAGTGTCCCTCCTTATGCCACATCCAGCTGTCGTTGTAGATAGAGTCATTCCAGGTTTCATCAGAGACCATGAAGGAATTATAAAGAATTTCCCAGTTTTTTTGTTTTGTTTTTGAAATTCCTTTGTATAGTGGGTTTGAGCTGATTCTCGCTGCCATGTTTATGCCAGTCTAGACACACTTGATTCCCTTACGGAGACATATCAATACATAGGTTTTAAGATTCTTACTAGTCAGATATATTCCTCTGCGGGAAATATGGGGTTTTGAGTCCCTTTCACTGAGGAAGGTGTAGGTCTTGTGTATTCCATAGTTGGTTTTTGGAACGCTACCTGTGCTTATATCAAACTCTGGTTTTATGCATCACCCCACCTCTCCTTCCCCCTTAAGCAGGCATAAGAGTGTTTTCTTAATATGAGACAATGTCTTATTTCCTAACTCAGTTCAAGTGTAGCCATGTTTACAGGATCTTCATAAGTGATATCTTATAATAAGTTTTTTTTTCTGTGTGACTTATTTCACTTAGAATCATCGTACCTGAATCCACCCATTTTGCTGCTACTGGTCTTATGACATTGATTTCATGGCTGAGGGATATTCCATCGTACGTAAGTACCACAATTTTTTGAACCATTTTTATATTTCCTGGGATATTTAAGGTGTACCCAAGTTGAGGTCCTTGTAAGCAGTGCAGCCCTAAATTTTGGGGTGGCTCTGTCTTATTGATTTTCAGTTTTCCCAAGGTATATTCCCTAGACTGGAAGTGCCCTTGGCTCTGTAGCTCTGTTGTTTACTTGTTTTAGGGAACACAATGCACTCCTCCAGAGAGGCAGTTGGCAATTTACACCCCGCCCATCAGCATAACAAGGCTCCCTGTTCTCCAGGGCCTGTCCTGCCTTTCTGGTTTTTACACATTTTGTGGATGTCCCTTTTGAACGGTGGGAAGTGATACTTCTTTGTAGTGCAGATTTGCATTGCCCGCTTGCTTGCTTGGCCAAAAAGGGCGTATGCGTTTTCTCCTGAATATATTCAGTAGAAAACGCATACGCCCTTTTTGGCCAAGTTCATCATTGACGAAGTTGTGCCCCTCTTCCTGTGCTTTAAAGGCGATTCCAACATACCTCTTGAAATCTGTTTCATGCTATTCTGCCTCGCTTTCAAGTCCGCCTCGTTGCCTTCCCTCAACAGATTTTTGGACGATAGTTGTCCTTTATTACTCGGCCAGTTTGTGAATTGCTGTGCCCCTGAGCTCCATTTTTCAACTCGTTTTTTGTGAGCTGACTGCATGTCCAAAATTTTGTTTCACTACCTATGCTGGTTCCCGGTGGGGGGCTGAGACTTTGGTTAATTCTTCTTCCTGCCGGGAAATTAGAGTGATATGTGCCCGTCCAAATGCCTAACAGCTACTCTCTCATTGGTTCTCCCTCTTCCCTTTCATCCTCTGCCAAATTGGCCACCTGTGCGAACCAGGAGGTTAAAGGGGCTGTCTCTCCAAGTTGGGAGGTTGATAGTAAAGAAGATGGCAAGTCAAACCGGAGCACCAGGAGAGGGACTATTCGTTGAGTTTTAGAAACCTTTCGTATTCACAGTGTGTCTGTTCTCTAGGTTTCCTGTACATGTTATAGCTGTAGTAATATTCCCTTCAAACTGGAGAGTTGGGATCCATGGAATGTGTGCCAGGCATTTGTGATTCAAAGGGTCTGAATTTTCTCACCCAATCTCACCAATCGTCTCAGACCCAAGTGTCCAGCCTTATGCTACATCCAGCTGTCGTTGTAGATAGGGTCATTCCAGGTTTCATCAGAGACCCTGAAGGAATTGTAAAGAATTTCCCAGTTTTCTTGTTTTGTTTGTCAAATTCCTTTTTATAGTGGGTTTGAGCTGATTCTCGCTGCCATGTTTATGCCAGTCTAGACACACTTGATTCCCTTATGGAGACATATCAATACATAGGTTTTAAGATTATTACTAGTCAGATATATTCCTCTGCGGGTAATATGGGGTTTTGAGTCCCTTTCACTGAGGAAGGTGTAGGTCTTGTCTATTCCATAGTTGGTTTTTGGAACGGTACCTGTGCTTATATCAAACTCTGGTTTTATGCATCACCTAACCTCTCCTTCCCCCTTAAGCAGGCATAAGAGTGTTTTCTAAATGTGAGACACTGTTCTCTTTCCTAACTCAGTTCAAGTGTAGCCATGTTTACAGGATCTTCATAAGTGATATCTTATGATAAGTTTCTTTTTCTGTGTGACTTATTTCACTTAGAATCATCGTACCTGAATCCACCCATTTTGCTGCTACTGGTCTTATGACATTGATTTCATGGCTGAGGGATATTCCATCGTACGTAAGTACCACAATTTTTTGAACCATTTTTATATATCCTGGGATATTTAAGGTGTACCCAAGTTGAGGTCCTTGTAAGCAGTGCAGCCCTAAATTTTGGGGTGACTCTGTCTTATTGATTTTCAGTTTTCCCAAGGTATATTCCCTAGACTGGAAGTGCCCTTGGCTCTGAGGCTCTGTTCTTTACTTGTTTTAGGGAACACAATGTACTCCTCCAGAGAGGCAGTTGGCAATTTACATCCCGCCCATCAGCATAACAAGGCTCCCTGTTCTCCAGGGCCTGTCTTGCCTTTCTGGTTTTTACACCTTTTGTGGATGTCCCTTTTGACCGGTGGGAAGTGATTCTTCTTTGTAGTGCAGATTTGCATTGCCCGCTTGCTTGCTTGGCCAAAAAGGGCGTATGTGTTTTCTCCTGAATATATTCAGGAGAAAACGCATACGCCCTTTTTGGCCAAGTGCATCATTGTCGAAGTTGTGCCCCTCTTCCTGTGCTTTAAAGGCGATTCCAACGTACCTCTTGAAATCTGTTTCCTGCTATTCTGACTCGCTTTCAAGTCCGCCTCGTTGCCTTCCCTCAACAGATTTTTGGACGATAGTTGTCCTTTATTACTCGGCCAGTTTGTGAATTGCTGTGCCCCTGAGCTCCATTTTTCAACTCGTTTTAGGTGAGCTGACCGCAAGTCCAAAATTTTGGTTCAGGACCTATACTGGTTCCCGGTGGGGGGCTGAGACTTTGGTTAATTCTTCTTCCTGCCGGGAAATTACAGTGATATGTGCCCGTCCAAATGCCTAACAGCTACTCTCTCATTGGTTCTCCTTCTTCCCTTTCATCCTCTGCCAAATTGGCAACCTGTGCGAACCAGGAGGTTAAAGGGGATGTCTCTCCAAGTTGGGAGGTTGATAGTAAAGCAGATGCAAAGTCAAACCGGAGCACCAGGAGAGGGACTATTCGTTGAGTTTTAGAAACCTTTCGTATTCACAGTGTGTCCGTTCTCTAGGTTTCCCGTACATGTTATAACTGTAGTAATATTCCCTTCAACCAGGAGAGTTGGGACCCATGGAATGGGTGCCATGCATTAATGCTTTAAAGGTTCTGCATTTGTTCCCCCAATCTCACCAATCCTCTCAGTCCCAAGAGTCCCGCCTTATGCCACAGCCAGCTGTCGTTGTAGATAGGGTCATTCCAGGTTTCATCAGAGACTCTGAAGGAATTGTAAAGAATTTCCCAGTTTTTTTGTTTTGTTTTTGAAATTCCTTTTTATAGTGGGTTTGAGCTGATCCCACTGCCCTGTTTATTCCAGTCTAGACACACTTGATTCCCTTACGGAGACATATCAATACATAGGTTTTAAGATTCTTACTAGTCAGATATATTCCCCTGCGGGAAATATGGGGTTTTGAGTCCCTTTCACTGAGGAAGGTGTAGGTCTTGTCTATTCCATTGTTGGTTTTTGGAACGGTACCTCTGCTTATATCAAACTCTGGTTTTATGCATCACCCCACCTCTCCTTCCCCCTTAAGCTGGCATAAGAGTGTTTTCTAAATGTGAGACACTGTTCTCTTTCCTAACTCAGTTCAAGTGTAGCCATGTTTACAGGATCTTCATAAGTGATATCTTATGATAAGTTTCTTTTTCTGTGTGACTTATTTCACTTAGAATCATCGTACCTGAATCCACCCATTTTGCTGCTACTGGTCTTATGACATTGATTTCATGGCTGAGGGATATTCCATCGTATGTAAGTACCACAATTTTTTGAACCATTTTTATATTTCCTGGGATATTTAAGGTGTACCCAAGTTGAGGTCCTTGTAAGCAGTGCAGCCCTAAATTTTGGGTTGGCTGTGTCTTATTGATTTTCAGTTTTCGCAAGGTATATTCCCTAGACTGGAAGTGCCCTTGGCTCTGTAGCTCTGTTGTTTACTTGTTTTAGGGAACACAATGCACTCCTCCAGAGAGGCAGTTGGCAATTTACATCCTGCCCATCAGCATAACAAGGCTCCCTTTTCTCCAGGGCCTGTCTTGCCTTTCTGGTTTTTACACATTTTGTGGATGTCCCTTTTGACCGGTGGGAAGTGATACTTCTTTGTAGTGCAGATATGCATTGCCCGCTTGCTTGCTTGGCCAAAAAGGGCGTATGCGTTTTCTCCTGAATATATTCAGGAGAAAACGCATACGCCCTTTTTGGCCAAGTGCATCATTGTCGAAGTTGTGCCCCTCTTCCTGTGCTTTAAAGGCAATTCCAACGTACCTCTTGAAATCTGTTTCCTGCTATTCTGCCTCGCTTTCAAGTCCGCCTCGTTGCCTTCCCTCAACAGATTTTTGGACGATAGTTGTCCTTTATTACTCGGCCAGTTTGTGAATTGCTGTGCCCCTGAGCTCCATTTTTCAACTCGTTTTAGGTGAGCTGACCGCAAGTCCAAAATTTTGGTTCAGGACCTATACTGGTTCCCGGTGGGGGGCTGAGACTTTGGTTAATTCTTCTTCCTGCCGGGAAATTACAGTGATATGTCCCCGTCCAAATGCCTAACAGCTACTCTCTCATTGGTTCACCCTCTTCCCTTTCAACCTCTGCCAAATTGGCAACCTGTGCGAACCAGGAGGTTAAAGGGGCTGTCTCTCCAAGTTGGGAGGTTGATAGTAAAGCAGATGGAAAGTCAAACCGGAGCACCAGGAGAGGGACTATTCGTTGAGTTTTAGAAACCTTTCGTATTCACAGTGTGTCCGTTCTCTAGGTTTCCCGTACATGTTATAACTGTAGTAATATTCCCTTCAACCTGGAGATTTGGGACCCATGGAATGTGTGCCATGAATTATTGCTTTAAATGGTCTGCATTTGTTCACCCAATCTCACCAATCCTCTCAGTCCCAAGTGTCCAGCCTTATGCCACATCCAGCTGTCGTTGTAGATAGGGTCATTCCAGGTTTCATCAGAGACCCTGAAGGAATTGTAAAGAATTTCCCAGTTTTTTTGTTTTGTTTTTGAAATTCCTTTTTATAGTGGGTTTGAGCTGATTCTCGCTGCCATGTTTATGCCAGTCTAGACACACTTGATTCCCTTACGGAGACATATCAATACATAGGTTTTAAGATTCTTACTAGTCAGATATATTCCTCTGCGGGAAATTTGGGGTTTTGAGTCCCTTTCACTGAGGAAGGTGTAGGTCTTGTCTATTCCATAGTTGGTTTTTGGAATGGTACCTGTGCTTATATCAAACTCTGGTTTTATGCATCACCCCACCTCTCCTTCCCCCTTAAGCAGGCATAAGAGTGTTTTCTAAATGTGAGACACTGTTCTCTTTCCTAACTCAGTTCAAGTGTAGCCATGTTTACAGGATCTTCATAAGTGATATCTTATGATAAGTTTCTTTTTCTGTGTGACTTATTTCACTTAGAATCATCGTACCTGAATCCACCCATTTTGCTGCTACTGGTCTTATGACATTGATTTCATGGCTGAGGGATATTCCATCGTACGTAAGTACCACAATTTTTTGAACCATTTTTATATTTCCTGGGATATTTAAGGTGTACCCAAGTTGAGGTCCTTGTAAGCAGTGCAGCCCTAAATTTTGGGGTGGCTCTGTCTTATTGATCTTCAGTTTTCCCAAGGTTTATTCCCTAGACTGGAAGTACCCTTGCCTCTGTAGCTCTGTTCTTTACTTGTTTTAGGGAACACAATGTACTCCTCCAGAGAGGCAGTTGGCAATTTACATCCCGCCCATCAGCATAACAGGGCTCCCTGTTCTCCAGGGCCTGTCTTGTCTTTCTGGTTTTTACACATTTTGTGGATGTCCCTTTTGACCGGTGGGAAGTGATACTTCTTTGTAGTGCAGATTTGCATTGCCCGCTTGCTTGCTTGGCCAAAAAGGGCGTATGCGTTTTCTCCTGAATATATTCAGGAGAAAACGCATACGCCCTTTTTGGCCAAGTGCATCATTGTCGAAGTTGTGCCTCTCTTCCTGTGCTTTAAAGGGGATTCCAACGTACCTCTTGAAATCTGTTTCCTGCTATTCTGCCTCGCTTTCAAGTCCGCCTCGTTGCCTTCCCTCAACAGATTTTTGGACGATAGTTGTCCTTTATTACTCGGCCAGTTTGTGAATTGCTGTGCCCTTTAGCTCCATTTTTCAACTCGTTTTTTGTGAGCTGACCGCAAGTCCAAAATTTTGGTTCAGGACCTATACTGGTTCCCGGTGGGGGGCTGAGACTTTGGTTAATTCTTCTTCCTGCCGGGAAATTACAGTGATATGTGACCGTCCAAATGCCTATCAGCTACTCTCTCATTGGTTCTCCCTCTTCCCTTTCATCCTCTGCCAAATTGGCAACCAGTGCGAACCAGGAGGTTAAAGGGTCTGTCTCTCCAAGTTGGGAGGTTGATAGTAAAGCAGATGGAAAGTCAAACCGGAGCACCAGGAGAGGGACTATTCGTTGAGTTTTAGAAACCTTTCGTATTCACAGTGTGTCCGTTCTCTAGGATTCCCGTACATGTTTTATCTGTAGTAATATTCCCTTCAACCTGGAGAGTTGGGACCCATGGAATGTGTGCCATGCATTATTGCTTTAAAGTGTCTGCATTTGCTCACCCAATCTCACCAATCCTCTCAGTCCCAAGTGTCCCTCCTTATGCCAAATCCAGCTGTCCTTGTAGATAGGGTCTATCCAGGTTTCATCAGAGACCATGAAGGAATTGAAAAGAATTTCCCAGTTTTTTTGTTTTGTTTTTGAAATTCCTTTTTATAGTGGGTTTGAGCTGATTCTCGCTGCCATGTTTATGCCAGTCTAGACACACTTGATTCCCTTACGGAGACATATCAATACATAGGTTTTAAGATTCTTACTAGTCAAATATATTCCTCTGCGGGAAATATGGTGTTTTGAGTCCCTTTCACTGAGGAAGGTGTAGGTCTTGTCTATTCCATAGTTGGTTTTTGGAACGGTACCTGTGCTTATATCAAACTCTTCTTTTATGCATCACCCCACCTCTCCTTCCCCCTTAAGCACGCATAAGAGTGTTTTCTAAATGTGAGACACTGTTCTCTTTCCTAACTCAGTTCAAGTGTAGCCATGTTTACAGGATCTTCATAAGTGATATCTTATGATAAGTTTCTTTTTCTGTGTGACTTATTTCACTTAGAATCGTCGTACCTGAATCCACCCATTTTGCTGCTACTGGTCTTATGACATTGATTTCATGGCTGAGGGATATTCCATCGTACGTAAGTACCACAATTTTTTGAACCATGTTTATATTTTCTGGGATACTTAAGGTGTATCCAAGTTGAGGTCCTTGTATGCAGTGCAACCCTAAATTTTGGGGTGGCTCTGTCTTATTGATTTTCAGTTTTCCCAAGGTATATTCCCTAGACTGGTAGTGCCCTTGGCTCTGTAGCTCTGTTCTTTACTTGTTTTAGGGAACAGAATGCACTCCTCCAGAGAGGCAGTTGGCAATTTACATCCCGCCCATCAGCATAACAAGGCTCCCTGTTCTCCAGGGCCTGTCTTGCCTTTCTTGTTCTTACACATTTTGTGGATGTCCCTTTTGACCGGTGGGAAGTGATACTTCTTTGTAGTGCAGATTTGCATTGCCCGCTTGCTTGCTTGGCCAAAAAGGGCGTATGCGTTTTCTCCTGAATATATTCAGGAGAAAACGCATACGCCCTTTTTGGCCAAGTGCATCATTGTCGAAGTTGTGCCCCTCTTCCTGTGCTTTAAAGGCGATTCCAACGTACCTCTGGAAATCTGTTTCCTGCTATTCTGCCTCGCTTTCAAGTCCGCCTCGTTGCCTTCCCTCAACAGATTTTTGGACGATAGTTGTCCTTTATTACTCGGCCAGTTTGTGAATTGCTGTGCCCCTGAGCTCCATTTTTCAACTCGTTTTTGGTGAGCTGACCGCAAGTCCAAAATTTTGGTTCAGGACCTATGCTGGTTCCCGGTGGGTGACTGAGAATTTGGTTAATTCTTCTTCCTGCCGGGAAATTACAATGATATATGCCCGTCCAAATGCCTAACAGCTACTCTCTCATTGGTTCTCCCTCTTCCCTTTCATCCTCTGCCAAATTGGCAACCTGTGCGAACCAAGAGGTTAAAGGGGCTGTCTCTCCAAGTTGGGAGGTTGATAGTAAAGCAGACAGAAAGTCAAACCGGAGCACCAGGAGAGGGACTATGCGTTGAGTTTTAGAAACCTTTCGTATTCACAGTGTGTCCGTTCTCTAGGTTTCCCGTACATGTTATAGCTGTAGTAATATTCCCTTCAACCTGGAGAGTTCGGACCCATGGAATTGGTGCCATGCATTATTGCTTTAAAGGGTCTGCATTTGCTCACCCAATCTCACCAATCGTCTCAGTCCCAAGTGTCCCTCCTTATGCCACATCCAGCTGTCGTTGTAGATAGGGTCATTCCAGCTTTCATCAGAGACCCTGAAGGAATTGTAAAGAATTTCCCAGTTTTTTTGTTTTGTTTTTGAAATTCCTTTTTATAGTGGGTTTGAGCTGATTCTCGCTGCCATGTTTATGCCAGTCTAGACCCACTTGATTCCCTTACGGAGACATATCAATACATAGGTTTTAAGATTCTTACTAGTCAGATATTTTCGTCTGCGGGAAATATGGGGTTTTGAGTCCCTTTCACTGAGGAAGGTGTAGGTCTTGTCTATTCCATAGTTGGTTTTTGGAACGGTACCTGTGCTTATATCAAACTCTGGTTTTATGCATCACCCCACCTCTCCTTCCCCCTTAAGCAGGTATAAGAGTGTTTTCTAAATGTGAGACTCTGTTCTCTTTCCTAACTCAGTTCAAGTGTAGCCATGTTTACAGGATCTTCATAAGTGATATCTTATGATAAGTTTCTTTTTCTGTGTGACTTATTTCACTTAGAATCATCGTACCAGAATACACCCATTTTGCTGCTACTGGTCTTATGACATTGATTTCATGGCTGAGGGATATTCCATCGTACGTAAGTACCACAATTTTTTGAACCATGTTTATATTTTCTGGGATACTTAAGGTGTATCCAAGTTGAGGTCCTTGTATTCAGTGCAGCCCTAAATTTTGGGGTGGCTCTGTCTTATTGATTTTCAGTTTTCCCAAGGTATATTCCCTAGACTGGTAGTGCCCTTGGCTCTGTAGCTCTGTTCTTTACTTGTTTTAGGGAACAGAATGCACTCCTCCAGAGAGGCAGTTGGCAATTTACATCCCGCCCATCAGCATAACAAGGCTCCCTGTTCTCCAGGGCCTGTCTTGCCTTTCTTGTTCTTACGCATTTTGTGGATGTCCCTTTTGACCGGTGGGAAGTGATACTTCTTTGTAGTGCAGATTTGCATTGCCCGCTTGCTTGCTTGGCCAAAAAGGGCCTATGCGTTTTCTCCTGAATATATTCAGGAGAAAACGCATAGGCCCTTTTTGGCCAAGTGCGTCATTGTCGAAGTTGTGCCCCTCTTCCTGTGCTTTAAAGGCGATTCCAACGTACCTATTGAAATCTGTTTCCTGCTATTCTGCCTCGCTTTCAAGTCCGCCTCGTTGCCTTCCCTCAACAGATTTTTGGACGATAGTTGTCCTTTATTACTCGGCCAGTTTGTGAATTGCTGTGCCCCTGAGCTCCATTTTTCAACTCGTTTTTGGTGAGCTGACCGCAAGTCCAAAATTTTGGTTCAGGACCTATACTGGTTCCCGGTGGGTGGCTGAGAATTTGGGTAATTCTTCTTCCTGCCGGGAAATTACAGTGATATGTGCCCGTCCAAATGCCTAACAGCTACTCTCTCATTGGTTCTCCCTCTTCCCTTTCATCCTCTGCCAGATTGGCAATCTGTGCGAACCAAGAGGTTAAAGGGGCTGTCTCTCCAAGTTGGGAGGTTGATAGTAAAGCAGACGGAAAGTCAAACCGGAGCACCAGGAGAGGGACTATTCGTTGAGTTTTAGAAACCTTTCGTATTCACAGTGTGTCCGTTCTCTAGGTTTCCCGCACATGTTATAGCTGTAGTAATATTCCCTTCAACCTGGAGAGTTCGGACCCATGGAATGGGTGCCATGCATTATTGCTTTAAAGGGTCTGCATTTGCTCACCCAATCTCACCAATCGTCTCAGTCCCAAGTGTCCCTCTTTATGCCACATCCAGCTGTCGTTGTAGATAGGGTCATTCCAGCTTTCATCAGAGACCCTGAAGGAATTGTAAAGAATTTCCCAGTTTTTTTGTTTTGTTTTTGAAATTCCTTTTTATAGTGGGTTTGAGCTGATTCTCGCTGCCATGTTTATGCCAGTCTAGACACACTTGATTCCCTTACGGAGACATATCAATACATAGGTTTTAAGATTCTTACTAGTCAGATATTTTCCTCTGCGGGAAATATGGGGTTTTGAGTCCCTTTCACTGAGGACGGTGTAGGTCTTGTCTATTCCATAGTTGGTTTTTGGAACGGTACCTGTGCTTATATCAAACTGTGGTTTTATGCATCACCCCACCTCTCCTTCCCCCTTAAGCAGGTATAAGTGTGTTTTCTAAATGTGAGACACTGTTCTCTTTCCTAACTCAGTTCAAGTGTAGCCATGTTTACAGGATCTTCATAAGTGATATCTTATGATAAGTTTCTTTTTCTGTGTGACGTATTTCACTTAGAATCATCGTACCTGAATCCACCCATTTTGCTGCTACTGGTCTTATGACATTGATTTCATGGCTGAGGGATATTCCATCGTACGTAAGTACCACAATTTTTTGAACCATGTTTATATTTTCTGGGATACTTAAGGTGTATCCAAGTTGAGGTCCTTGTATGCAGTGCAGCCCTAAATTTTGGGGTGGCTCTGTCTTATTGATTTTCAGTTTTCCCAAGGTATATTCCCTAGACTGGTAGTGCCCTTGGCTCTGTAGCTCTGTTCTTTACTTGTTTTAGGGAACAGAATGCACTCCTCCAGAGAGGCAGTTGGCAATTTACATCCCGCCCATCAGCATAACAAGGCTCCCTGTTCTCCAGGGCCTGTCTTGCCTTTCTTGTTCTTACACATTTTGTGGATGTCCCTTTTGACCGGTGGGAAGTGATACTTCTTTGTAGTGCAGATTTGCATTGCCCGCTTGCTTGCTTGGCCAAAAAGGGCGTATGCGTTTTCTCCTGAATATATTCAGGAGAAAACGCATACGCCCTTTTTGGCCAAGTGCATCATTGTCGAAGTTCTGCCCCTCTTCCTGTGCTTTAAAGGTGATTCCAACGTACCTCTTGAAATCTGTTTCCTGCTATTCTGCCTCGCTTTCAAGTCCGCCTCGTTGCCTTCCGTCAACAGATTTATGGACGATAGTTGTCCTTTATTACTCGGCCAGTTTGTGAATTGCTGTGCCCCTGAGCTCCATTTTTCAACTCGTTTTTGGAGAGCTGACCGCAAGTCCAAAATTTTGGTTCAGGACCTATACTGGTTCCCGGTGGGTGGCTGAGAATTTGGTTAATTCTTCTTCCTGCCAGGAAATTACAGTGATATGTGCCCGTCCAAATGCCTAACAGCTACTCTCTCATTGGTTCTCCCTCTTCCCTTTCATCCTCTGCCAAATTGGCAACCTGTGCGAACCAGGAGGTTAAAGGGGCTGTCTCTCCAATTTCGGAGAATGATAGTAAAGCAGCCGGAAAGTCAAACCGGAGCACCAGGAGAGGGTTTATTCTTTGAGTTTTAGAAACCTTTCGTATTCACAGTGTGTCCGTTCTCTAGGTTTCCCGCACATGTTATAGCTGTAGTAATATTCCCTTCAACCTGGAGAGTTCGGGCCCATGGAATGGGTGCCATGCATTATTGCTTTAAAGGGTCTGCATTTGCTCACCCAATCTCACCAATCGTCTCAGTCCCAAGTGTCCCTCCTTATGCCACATCCAGCTGTCGTTGTAGATAGGGTCATTCCAGCTTTCATCAGAGACCCTGAAGGAATTGTAAAGAATTTCCCAGTTTTTTTGTTTTGTTTTTGAAATTCCTTTTTATAGTGGGTTTGAGCTGATTCTCGCTGCCATGTTTATGCCAGTCTAGACACACTTGATTCCCTTACGGAGACATATCAATACATAGGTTTTAAGATTCTTACTAGTCAGATATTTTCCTCTGCGGGAAATATGGGGTTTTGAGTCCCTTTCACTGAGGACGGTGTAGGTCTTGTCTATTCCATAGTTGGTTTTTGGAACGGTACCTGTGCTTATATCAAACTCTGGTTTTATGCATCACCCCACCTCTCCTTCCCCCTTAAGCAGGTATAAGAGTGTTTTCTAAATGTGAGACACTGTTCTCTTTCCTAACTCAGTTCAAGTGTAGCCATGTTTACAGGATCTTCATAAGTGATATCTTATGATAAGTTTCTTTTTCTGTGTGACTTATTTCACTTAGAATCATCGTACCTGAATCCACCCATTTTGCTGCTACTGGTCTTATGACATTGATTTCATGGCTGAGGGATATTCCATCGTACGTAAGTACCACAATTTTTTGAACCATGTTTATATTTTCTGGGATACTTAAGGTGTATCCAAGTTGAGGTCCTTGTATGCAGTGCAGCCCTAAATTTTGGGGTGGCTCTGTCTTATTGATTTTCAGTTTTCCCAAGGTATATTCCCTAGACTGGTAGTGCCCTTGGCTCTGTAGCTCTGTTCTTTACTTGTTTTAGGGAACAGAATGCACTCCTCCAGAGAGGCAGTTGGCAATTTACATCCCGCCCATCAGCATAACAAGGCTCCCTGTTCTCCAGGGCCTGTCTTGCCTTTCTTGTTCTTACACATTTTGTGGATGTCCCTTTTGACCGGTGGGAAGTGATACTTCTTTGTAGTGCAGATTTGCATTGCCCGCTTGCTTGCTTGGCCAAAAAGGGCGTATGCGTTTTCTCCTGAATATATTCAGGAGAAAACGCATACGCCCTTTTTGGCCAAGTGCGTCATTGTCGAAGTTGTGCCCCTCTTCCTGTGCTTTAAAGGCGATTCCAACGTACCTCTTGAAATCTGTTTCCTGCTATTCTGCCTCGCTTTCAAGTCCGCCTCGTTGCCTTCCCTCAACAGATTTTTGGACAATAGTTGTCCTTTATTACTCGGCCAGTTTGTGAATTGCTGTGCCCCTGAGCTCCATTTTTCAACTCGTTTTTGGTGAGCTGACCGCAAGTCCAAAATTTTGGTTCAGGACCTATACTGGTTCCCGGTGGGTGGCTGAGAATTTGGTTAATTCTTCTTCCTGCCGGGAAATTACAGTGATATGTGCCCGTCCAAATGCCTAACAGCTACTCTCTCATTGGTTCTCCCTCTTCCCTTTCATCCTCTGCCAAATTGGCAACCTGTGCGAACCAAGAGGTTAAAGGGGCTGTCTCTCCAAGTTGGGAGGTTGATAGTAAAGCAGACGGAAAGTCGAACCGGAGCACCAGGAGAGGGTCTGTTCTTTGAGTTTTAGAAACCATTCGTATTCACAGTGTGTCCGTTCTCTAGGTTTCCCTCACATGTTATACCTGTAGTAATATTCCCTTCAACCTGGAGAGTTCGGACCCATGGAATGGGTGCCATGCATTATTGCTTTAAAGGGTCTGCATTTGCTCACCCAATCTCACCAATCGTCTCAGTTCCAGGTGTCCCTCCTTATGCCACATCCAGCTGTCGTTGTAGATAGGGTCATTCCAGCTTTCATCAGAGACCCTGAAGGAATTGTAAAGAATTTCCCAGTTTTTTTGTTTTGTTTTTGAAATTCCTTTTTATAGTGGGTTTGAGCTGATTCTCGCTGCCATGTTTATGCCAGTCTAGACACACTTGATTCCCTTACGGAGACATATCAATACATAGGTTTTAAGATTCTTACTAGTCAGATATTTTCCTCTGCGGGAAATATGGGGTTTTGAGTCCCTTTCACTGAGGACGGTGTAGGTCTTGTCTATTCCATAGTTGGTTTTTGGAACGGTACCTTGCTTATATCAAACTCTGGTTTTATGCATCACCCCACCTCTCCTTCCCCCTTAAGCAGGTATAAGAGTGTTTTCTAAATGTGAGACACTGTTCTCTTTCCTAACTCAGTTCAAGTGTAGCCATGTTTACAGGATCTTCATAAGTGATATCTTATGATAAGTTTCTTTTTCTGTGTGACTTATTTCACTTAGAATCATCGTACCTGAATCCACCCATTTTGCTGCTACTGGTCTTATGACATTGATTTCATGGCTGAGGGATATTCCATCGTACGTAAGTACCACAATTTTTTGAACCATGTTTATATTTTCTGGGATACTTAAGGTGTATCCAAGTTGAGGTCCTTGTATGCAGTGCAGCCCTAAATTTTGGGGTGGCTCTGTCTTATTGATTTTCAGTTTTCCCAAGGTATATTCCCTAGACTGGTAGTGCCCTTGGCTCTGTAGCTCTGTTCTTTACTTGTATTAGGGAACAGAATGCACTCCTCCAGAGAGGCAGTTGGCAATTTACATCCCGCCCATCAGCATAACAAGGCTCCCTGTTCTCCAGGGCCTGTCTTGCCTTTCTTGTTCTTACACATTTTGTGGATGTCCCTTTTGACCGGTGGGAAGTGATACTTCTTTGTAGTGCAGATTTGCATTGCCCGCTTGCTTGCTTGGCCAAAAAGGGCGTATGCGTTTTCTCCTGAATATATTCAGGAGAAAACGCATACGCCCTTTTTGGCCAAGTGCGTCATTGTCGAAGTTGTGCCCCTCTCCCTGTGCTTTAAAGGCGATTCCAACGTACCTCTTGAAATCTGTTTCCTGCTATTCTGCCTCGCTTTCAAGTCCGCCTCGTTGCCTTCCCTCAACAGATTTTTGGACAATAGTTGTCCTTTATTACTCGGCCAGTTTGTGAATTGCTGTGCCCCTGAGCTCCATTTTTCAACTCGTTTTTGGTGAGCTGACCGCAAGTCCAAAATTTTGGTTCAGGACCTATACTGGTTCCCGGTGGGTGGCTGAGAATTTGGTTAATTCTTCTTCCTGCCGGGAAATTACAGTGATATGTGCCCGTCCAAATGCCTAACAGCTACTCTCTCATTGGTTCTCCCTCTTCCCTTTCATCCTCTGCCAAATTGGCAACCTGTGCGAACCAAGAGGTTAAAGGGGCTGTCTCTCCAAGTTGGGAGGTTGATAGTAAAGCAGACGGAAAGTCGAACCGGAGCACCAGGAGAGGGTCTGTTCTTTGAGTTTTAGAAACCTTTCGTATTCACAGTGTGTCCGTTCTCTAGGTTTCCCGCACATGTTATACCTGTAGTAATATTCCCTTCAACCTGGAGAGTTCGGACCCATGGAATGGGTGCCATGCATTATTGCTTTAAAGGGTCTGCATTTGCTCACCCAATCTCACCAATCGTCTCAGTCCCAAGTGTCCCTCCTTATGCCACATCCAGCTGTCATTGTAGATAGGGTCATTCCAGCTTTCATCAGAGACCCTGAAGGAATTGTAAAGAATTTCCCAGTTTTTTTGTTTTGTTTTTGAAATTCCTTTTTATAGTGGGTTTGAGCTGATTCTCGCTGCCATGTTTATGCCAGTCTAGACACACTTGATTCCCTTACGGAGACATATCAATACATAGGTTTTAAGATTCTTACTAGTCAGATATTTTCCTCTGCGGGAAATATGGGGTTTTGAGTCCCTTTCACTGAGGACGGTGTAGGTCTTGTCTATTCCATAGTTGGTTTTTGGAACGGTACCTGTGCTTATATCAAACTCTGGTTTTATGCATCACCCCACCTCTCCTTCCCCCTTAAGCAGGTATAAGAGTGTTTTCTAAATGTGAGACACTGTTCTCTTTCCTAACTCAGTTCAAGTGTAGCCATGTTTACAGGATCTTCATAAGTGATATCTTATGATAAGTTTCTTTTTCTGTGTGACTTATTTCACTTAGAATCATCGTACCTGAATCCACCCATTTTGCTGCTACTGGTCTTATGACATTGATTTCATGGCTGAGGGATATTCCATCGTACGTAAGTACCACAATTTTTTGAACCATGTTTATATTTTCTGGGATACTTAAGGTGTATCCAAGTTGAGGTCCTTGTATGCAGTGCAGCCCTAAATTTTGGGGTGGCTCTGTCTTATTGATTTTCAGTTTTCCCAATGTATATTCCCTAGACTGGTAGTGCCCTTGGCTCTGTAGCTCTGTTCTTTACTTGTTTTAGGGAACAGAATGCACTCCTCCAGAGAGGCAGTTGTCAAATTACATCCCGCCCATCAGCATAACAAGGCTCCCTGTTCTCCAGGGCCTGTCTTGCCTTTCTTGTTCTTACACATTTTGTGGATGTCCCTTTTGACCGGTGGGAAGTGATACTTCTTTGTAGTGCAGATTTGCATTGCCCGCTTGCTTGCTTGGCCAAAAAGGGCGTATGCGTTTTCTCCTGAATATATTCAGGAGAAAACGCATACGCCCTTTTTGGCCAATTGCATCATTGTCGAAGTTGTGCCCCTCTTCCTGTGCTTTAAAGGTGATTCCAACGTACCTCTTGAAATCTGTTTCCTGCTATTCTGCCTCGCTTTCAAGTCCGCCTCGTTGCCTTCCCTCAACAGATTTTTGGACGATAGTTGTCCTTTATTACTCGGCCAGTTTGTGAATTGCTGTGCCCCTGAGCTCCATTTTTCAACTCGTTTTTGGTGAGCTGACCGCAAGTCCAAAATTTTGGTTCAGGACCTATACTGGTTCCCGGTGGGTGGCTGAGAATTTGGTTAATTCTTCTTCCTGCCGGGAAATTACAGTGATATGTGCCCGTCCAAATGCCTAACAGCTACTCTCTCATTGGTTCTCCCTCTTCCCTTTCATCCACTGCCAAATTGGCAACCTGTGCGAACCAAGAGGTTAAAGGGGCTGTCTCTCCAAGTTGGGAGGTTGATAGTAAAGCAGACGGAAAGTCAAACCGGAGCACCAGGGGTGGGACTATTCGTTGAGTTTTAGAAACTTTTCGTATTCACAGTGTGTCCGTTCTCTAGGTTTCCCGCACATGTTATATCTGTAGTAATATTTCCTTCAACCTGGAGAGTTCGGACCCATGGAATGGGTGCCATGCATTATTGCTTTAAAGGGTCTGCATTTGCTCACCCAATCTCACCAATCGTCTCAGTCCCAAGTGTCCCTCCTTATGCCACATCCAGCTGTAATTGTAGATAGGGTCATTCCAGCTTTCATCAGAGACCCTGAAGGAATTGTAAAGAATTTCCCAGGTTTTTTGTTTTGTTTTTGAAATTCCTTTTTATAGTGGGTTTGAGCTGATTCTCGCTGCCATGTTTATGCCAGTCTAGACACACTTGATTCCCTTACGGAGACATATCAATACATAGGTTTTAAGATTCTTACTAGTCAGATATTTTCCTCTGCGGGAAATATGGGGTTTTGAGTCCCTTTCGCTGAGGACGGTGTAGGTCTTGTCTATTCCATAGTTGGTTTTTGGAACGGTACCTGTGCTTATATCAAACTCTGGTTTTATGCATCACCCCACCTCTCCTTCCCCCTTAAGCAGGTATAAGAGTGTTTTCTAAATGTGAGACACTGTTCTCTTTCCTAACTCAGTTCAAGTGTAGCCATGTTTACAGGATCTTCATAAGTGATATCTTATGATAAGTTTCTTTTTCTGTGTGACTTATTTCACTTAGAATCATCGTACCTGAATCCACCCATTTTGCTGCTACTGGTCTTATGACATTGATTTCATGGCTGAGGGATATTCCATCGTACGTAAGTACCACAATTTTTTGAACCATGTTTATATTTTCTGGGATACTTAAGGTGTATCCAAGTTGAGGTCCTTGTATGCAGTGCAGCCCTAAATTTTGGGGTGGCTCTGTCTTATTGATTTTCAGTTTTCCCAAGGTATATTCCCTAGACTGGTAGTGCCCTTGGCTCTGTAGCTCTGTTCTTTACTTGTTTTAGGGAACAGAATGCACTCCTCCAGAGAGGCAGTTGGCAATTTACATCCCGCCCATCAGCATAACAAGGCTCCCTGTTCTCCAGGGCCTGTCTTGCCTTTCTTGTTCTTACACATTTTGTGGATGTCCCTTTTGACCCGTGGGAAGTGATACTTCTTTGTAGTGCAGATTTGCATTGCCCGCTTGCTTGCTTGGCCAAAAAGGGCGTATGCGTTTTCTCCTGAATATATTCAGGAGAAAACGCATACGCCCTTTTTGGCCAAGTGCATCATTGTCGAAGTTGTGCCCCTCTTCCTGTGCTTTAAAGGCGATTCCAACGTACCTCTTGAAATCTGTTTCCTGCTATTCTGCCTCGCTTTCAAGTCCGCCTCGTTGCCTTCCCTCAACAGATTTTTGGACGATAGTTGTCCTTTATTACTCGGCCAGTTTGTGAATTGCTGTGCCCCTGAGCTCCATTTTTCAACTCGTTTTTGGTGAGCTGAGCGCAAGTCCAAAATTTTGCTTCAGGACCTATACTGGTTCCCGGTGGGTGGCTGAGAATTTGGTTAATTCTTCTTCCTGCCGGGAAATTACAGTGATATGTGCCCGTCCAAATGCCTAACAGCTACTCTCTCATTGGTTCTCCCTCTTCCCTTTCATCCTCTGCCAAATTGGCAACCTGTGCGAACCAAGAGGTTAAAGGGGCTGTCTCTCCAAGTTGGGAGGTTGATAGTAAAGCAGACGGAAAGTCAAACCGGAGCACCAGGAGAGGGACTATTCGTTGAGTTTTAGAAACCTTTTGTATTCACAGTGTGTCCGTTCCCTAGGTTTCCCGCACATGTTATAGCTGGAGTAATATTCCCTTCAACCTGGAGAGTTCGGACCCATGGAATGGGTGCCATGCATTATTCCTTTAAAGGGTCTGCATTTGCTCACCCAATCTCACCAATCGTCTCAGTCCCAAGTGTCCCTCCTTATGCCACATCCAGCTGTCCTTGTAGATAGGGTCATTCCAGCTTTCATCAGAGACCCTGAAGGAATTGTAAAGAATTTCCCAGTTTTTTTGTTTTGTTTTTGAAAATCCTTTTTATAGTGGGTTTGAGCTGATTCTCGCTGCCATGTTTATGCCAGTCTAGACACACTTGATTCCCTTATGGAGACATATCAATACATAGGTTTTAAGATTCTTACTAGTCAGATACTTTCCTCTGCGGGAAATATGGGGTTTTGAGTCCCTTTCGCTGAGGACGGTGTAGGTCTTGTCTATTCCATAGTTGGTTTTTGGAACGGTACCTGTGCTTATATCAAACTCTGGTTTTATGCATCACCCCACCTCTCCTTCCCCCTTAAGCAGGTATAAGAGTGTTTTCTAAATGTGAGACACTGTTCTCTTTCCTAACTCAGTTCAAGTGTAGCCATGTTTACAGGATCTTCATAAGTGATATCTTATGATAAGTTTCTTTTTCTGTGTGACTTATTTCACTTAGAATCATCGTACCTGAATCCACCCATTTTGCTGCTACTGGTCTTATGACATTGATTTCATGGCTGAGGGATATTCCATCGTACGTAAGTACCACAATTTTTTGAACCATGTTTATATTTTCTGGGATACATAAGGTGTATCCAAGTTGAGGCCCTTGTATGCAGTGCAGCCCTAAATTTTGGGGTGGCTCTGTCTTATTGATTTTCAGTTTTCCCAAGGTATATTCCCTAGACTGGTAGTGCCCTTGGCTCTGTAGCTCTGTTCTTTACTTGTTTTAGGGAACAGAATGCACTCCTCCAGAGAGGCAGTTGGCAATTTACATCCCGCCCATCAGCATAAAAAGGCTCCCTGTTCTCCAGGGCCTGTCTTGCCTTTCTTGTTCTTACACATTTTGTGGATGTCCCTTTTGACCGGTGGGAAGTGATACTTCTTTGTAGTGCAGATTTGCATTGCCCGCTTGCTTGCTTGGCCAAAAAGGGCGTATGCGTTTTCTCCTGAATATATTCAGGAGAAAACGCATACGCCCTTTTTGGCCAAGTGCATCATTGTCGAAGTTGTGCCCCTCTTCCTGTGCTTTAAAGGCGATTCCAACGTACCTCTTGAAATCTGTTTCCTGCTATTCTGCCTCGCTTTCAAGTCCGCCTCGTTGCCTTCCCTCAACAGATTTTTGGACGATAGTTGTCCTTTATTACTCGGCCAGTTTGTGAATTGCTGTGCCCCTGAGCTCCATTTTTCAACTCGTTTTTGGTGAGCTGACCGCAAGTCCAAAATTTTGCTTCAGGACCTATACTGGTTCCCGGTGGGTGGCTGAGAATTTGGTTAATTCTTCTTCCTGCCGGGAAATTACAGTGATATGTGCCCGTCCAAATGCCTAACAGCTACTCTCTCATTGGTTCTCCCTCTTCCCTTTCATCCTCTGCCAAATTGGCAACCTGTGCGAACCAAGAGGTTAAAGGGGCTGTCTCTCCAAGTTGGGAGGTTGATAGTAAAGCAGACGGAAAGTCAAACTGGAGCATCAGGGGAGGGACTATGCGTTGAGTTTTAGAAACCATTCGTATTCACAGTGTGTCCGTTCTCTAGGTTTCCCGCACATGTTATAGCTGTAGTAATATTCCCTTCAACCTGGAGAGTTCGGACCCATGGAATGGGTGCCATGCATTATTGCTTTAAAGGGTCTGCATTTGCTCACCCAATCTCACCAATCGTCTCAGTCCCAAGTGTCCCTCCTTATGCCACATCCAGCTGTCGTTGTAGATAGGGTCATTCCAGCCTTCATCAGAGACCCTTAAAGAATTGTAAAGAATTTCCCAGTTTTTTTTGTTTTGTTTTTGAAATTACTTTTTATAGTGGGTTTGAGCTGATTCTCGCTGCCATGTTTATGCCAGTCTAGACACACTTGATTCCCTTACGGAGACATATCAATACATAGGTTTTAAGATTCTTACTAGTCAGATATTTTCCTCTGCGGGAAATATGGGGTTTTGAGTCCCTTTCGCTGAGGACGGTGTAGGTCTTGTCTATTCCATAGTTGGTTTTTGGAACGGTACCTGTGCTTATATCAAACTCTGGTTTTATGCATCACCCCACCTCTCCTTCCCCCTTAAGCAGGTATAAGAGTGTTTTCTAAATGTGAGACACTGTTCTCTTTCCTAACTCAGTTCAAGTGTAGCCATGTTTACAGGATCTTCATAAGTGATATCTTATGATAAGTTTCTTTTTCTGTGTGACTTATTTCACTTAGAATCATCGTACCTGAATCCACCCATTTTGCTGCTACTGGTCTTATGACATTGATTTCATGGCTGAGGGATATTCCATCGTACGTAAGTACCACAATTTTTTGAACCATGTTTATATTTTCTGGGATACTTAAGGTGTATCCAAGTTGAGGTCCTTGTATGCAGTGCAGCCCTAAATTTTGGGGTGGCTCTGTCTTATTGATTTTCAGTTTTCCCAATGTATATTCCCTAGGCTGGTAGTGCCCTTGGCTCTGTAGCTCTGTTCTTTACTTGTTTTAGGGAACAGAATGCACTCCTCCAGAGAGGCAGTTGTCAAATTACATCCCGCCCATCAGCATAACAAGGCTCCCTGTTCTCCAGGGCCTGTCTTGCCTTTCTTGTTCTTACACATTTTGTGGATGTCCCTTTTGACCGGTGGGAAGTGATACTTCTTTGTAGTGCAGATTTGCATTGCCCGCTTGCTTGCTTGGCCAAAAAGGGCGTATGCGTTTTCTCCTGAATATATTCAGGAGAAAACGCATACGCCCTTTTTGGCCAATTGCATCATTGTCGAAGTTGTGCCCCTCTTCCTGTGCTTTAAAGGTGATTCCAACGTACCTCTTGAAATCTGTTTCCTGCTATTCTGCCTCGCTTTCAAGTCCGCCTCGTTGCCTTCCCTCAACAGATTTTTGGACGATAGTTGTCCTTTATTACTCGGCCAGTTTGTGAATTGCTGTGCCCCTGAGCTCCATTTTTCAACTCGTTTTTGGTGAGCTGACCGCAAGTCCAAAATTTTGGTTCAGGACCTATACTGGTTCCCGTTGGGTGGCTGAGAATTTGGTTAATTCTTCTTCCTGCCGGGAAATTACAGTGATATGTGCCCGTCCAAATGCCTAACAGCTACTCTCTCATTGGTTCTCCCTCTTCCCTTTCATCCACTGCCAAATTGGCAACCTGTGCGAACCAAGAGGTTAAAGGGGCTGTCTCTCCAAGTTGGGAGGTTGATAGTAAAGCAGACGGAAAGTCAAACCGGAGCACCAGGGGTGGGACTATTCGTTGAGTTTTAGAAACTTTTCGTATTCACAGTGTGTCCGTTCTCTAGGTTTCCCGCACATGTTATATCTGTAGTAATATTTCCTTCAACCTGGAGAGTTCGGACCCATGGAATGGGTGCCATGCATTATTGCTTTAAAGGGTCTGCATTTGCTCACCCAATCTCACCAATCGTCTCAGTCCCAAGTGTCCCTCCTTATGCCACATCCAGCTGTCGTTGTAGATAGGGTCATTCCAGCTTTCATCAGAGACCCTGAAGGAATTGTAAAGAATTTCCCAGGTTTTTTGTTTTGTTTTTGAAATTCCTTTTTATAGTGGGTTTGAGCTGATTCTCGCTGCCATGTTTATGCCAGTCTAGACACACTTGATTCCCTTACGGAGACATATCAATACATAGGTTTTAAGATTCTTACTAGTCAGATATTTTCCTCTGCGGGAAATATGGGGTTTTGAGTCCCTTTCGCTGAGGACGGTGTAGGTCTTGTCTATTCCATAGTTGGTTTTTGGAACGGTACCTGTGCTTATATCAAACTCTGGTTTTATGCATCACCCCACCTCTCCTTCCCCCTTAAGCAGGTATAAGAGTGTTTTCTAAATGTGAGACACTGTTCTCTTTCCTAACTCAGTTCAAGTGTAGCCATGTTTACAGGATCTTCATAAGTGATATCTTATGATAAGTTTCTTTTTCTGTGTGACTTATTTCACTTAGAATCATCGTACCTGAATCCACCCATTTTGCTGCTACTGGTCTTATGACATTGATTTCATGGCTGAGGGATATTCCATCGTACGTAAGTACCACAATTTTTTGAACCATGTTTATATTTTCTGGGATACTTAAGGTGTATCCAAGTTGAGGTCCTTGTATGCAGTGCAGCCCTAAATTTTGGGGTGGCTCTGTCTTATTGATTTTCAGTTTTCCCAAGGTATATTCCCTAGACTGGTAGTGCCCTTGGCTCTGTAGCTCTGTTCTTTACTTGTTTTAGGGAACAGAATGCACTCCTCCAGAGAGGCAGTTGGCAATTTACATCCCGCCCATCAGCATAACAAGGCTCCATGTTCTCCAGGGCCTGTCTTGCCTTTCTTGTTCTTACACATTTTGTGGATGTCCCTTTTGACCCGTGGGAAGTGATACTTCTTTGTAGTGCAGATTTGCATTGCCCGCTTGCTTGCTTGGCCAAAAAGGGCGTATGCGTTTTCTCCTGAATATATTCAGGAGAAAACGCATACGCCCTTTTTGGCCAAGTGCATCATTGTCGAAGTTATGCCCCTCTTCCTGTGCTTTAAAGGCGATTCCAACGTACCTCTTGAAATCTGTTTCCTGCTATTCTGCCTCGCTTTCAAGTCCGCCTCGTTGCCTTCCCTCAACAGATTTTTGGACGATAGTTGTCCTTTATTACTCGGCCAGTTTGTGAATTGCTGTGCCCCTGAGCTCCATTTTTCAACTCGTTTTTGGTGAGCTGAGCGCAAGTCCAAAATTTTGCTTCAGGACCTATACTGGATCCCGGTGGGTGGCTGAGAATTTGGTTAATTCTTCTTCCTGCCGGGAAATTACAGTGATATGTGCCCGTCCAAATGCCTAACAGCTACTCTCTCATTGGTTCTCCCTCTTCCCTTTCATCCTCTGCCAAATTGGCAACCTGTGCGAACCAAGAGGTTAAAGGGGCTGTCTCTCCAAGTTGGGGGGTTGATAGTAAAGCAGACGGAAAGTCAAACCGGAGCACCAGGAGAGGGACTATGCGTTGAGTTTTAGAAACCTTTTGTATTCACAGTGTGTCCGTTCCCTAGGTTTCCCGCACATGTTATAGCTGTAGTAATATTCCCTTCAACCTGGAGAGTTCGGACCCATGGAATGGGTGCCATGCATTATTCCTTTAAAGGGTCTGCATTTGCTCACCCAATCTCACCAATCGTCTCAGTCCCAAGTGTCCCTCCTTATGCCACATCCAGCTGTCCTTGTAGATAGGGTCATTCCAGCTTTCATCAGAGACCCTGAAGGAATTGTAAAGAATTTCCCAGTTTTTTTGTTTTGTTTTTGAAAATCCTTTTTATAGTGGGTTTGAGCTGATTCTCGCTGCCATGTTTATGCCAGTCTAGACACACTTGATTCCCTTATGGAGACATATCAATACATAGGTTTTAAGATTCTTACTAGTCAGATACTTTCCTCTGCGGAAATATGGGGTTTTGAGTCCCTTTCGCTGAGGACGGTGTAGGTCTTGTCTATTCCATAGTTGGTTTTTGGAACGGTACCTGTGCTTATATCAAACTCTGGTTTTATGCATCACCCCACCTCTCCTTCCCCCTTAAGCAGGTATAAGAGTGTTTTCTAAATGTGAGACACTGTTCTCTTTCCTAACTCAGTTCAAGTGTAGCCATGTTTACAGGATCTTCATAAGTGATATCTTATGATAAGTTTCTTTTTCTGTGTGACTTATTTCACTTAGAATCATCGTACCTGAATCCACCCATTTTGCTGCTACTGGTCTTATGACATTGATTTCATGGCTGAGGGATATTCCATCGTACGTAAGTACCACAATTTTTTGAACCATGTTTATATTTTCTGGGATACTTAAGGTGTATCCAAGTTGAGGTCCTTGTATGCAGTGCAGCCCTAAATTTTGGGGTGCCTCTGTCTTATTGATTTTCAGTTTTCCCAAGGTATATTCCCTAGACTGGTAGTGCCCTTGGCTCTGTAGCTCTGTTCTTTACTTGTTTTAGGGAACAGAATGCACTCCTCCAGAGAGGCAGTTGGCAATTTACATCCCGCCCATCAGCATAACAAGGCTCCCTGTTCTCCAGGGCCTGTCTTGCCTTTCTTGTTCTTACACATTTTCTGGATGTCCCTTTTGACCGGTGGGAAGTGATACTTCTTTGTAGTGCAGATTTGCATTGCCCGCTTGCTTGCTTGGCCAAAAAGGGCGTATGCGTTTTCTCCTGAATATATTCAGGAGAAAACGCATACGCCCTTTTTGGCCAAGTGCATCATTGTCGAAGTTGTGCCCCTCTTCCTGTGCTTTAAAGGCGATTCCAACGTACCTCTTGAAATCTGTTTCCTGCTATTCTGCCTCGCTTTCAAGTCCGCCTCGTTGCCTTCCCTCAACAGATTTTTGGACGATAGTTGTCCTTTATTACTCGGCCAGTTTGTGAATTGCTGTGTCCCTGAGCTCCATTTTTCAACTCGTTTTTGGAGAGCTGACCGCAAGTCCAAAATTTTGGTTCAGGACCTATACTGGTTCCCGGTGGGTGGCTGAGAATTTGGTTAATTCTTCTTCCTGCCGGGAAATTACAGTGATATGTGCCCGTCCAAATGCCTAACAGCTACTCTGTCATTGGTTCTCCCTCTTCCCTTTCATCCTCTGCCAAATTGGCAACCTGTGCGAACCAAGAGGTTAAAGGGGCTGTCTCTCCAAGTTGGGAGGTTGATAGTAAAGCAGACGGAAAGTCAAACCGGAGCACCAGGAGAGGGACTATGCGTTGAGTTTTAGAAACCTTTCGTATTCACAGTGTGTCCGTTCTCTAGGTTTCCCGCACATGTTATAGCTGTAGTAATATTCCCTTCAACCTGGAGAGTTCGGACCCATGGAATGGGTGCCATGCATTATTGCTTTAAAGGGTCTGCATTTGCTCACCCAATCTCACCAATCGTCTCAGTCCCAAGTGTCCCTCCTTATGCCACATCCAGCTGTCATTGTAGATAGGGTCATTCCAGCTTTCATCAGAGACCCTGAAGGAATTGTAAAGAATTTCCCAGTTTTTTTGTTTTGTTTTTGAAATTCCTTTTTATAGTGGGTTTGAGCTGATTCTCGCTGCCATGTTTATGCCAGTCTAGACACACTTGATTCCCTTACGGAGACATATCAATACATAGGTTTTAAGATTCTTACTAGTCAGATACTTTCCTCTGCGGGAAATATGGGGTTTTGAGTCCCTTTCACTGAGGAAGGTGTAGGTCTTGTCTATTCCATAGTTGGTTTTTGGAACGGTACCTGTGCTTATGTCAAACTCTGGTTTTATGCATCACCCCACCTCTCCTTCCCCCTTAAGCAGGTATAAGAGTGTTTTCTAAATGTGAGACACTGTTCTCTTTCCTAACTCAGTTCAAGTGTAGCCATGTTTACAGGATCTTCATAAGTGATATCTTATGATAAGTTTCTTTTTCTGTGTGACTTATTTCACTTAGAATCATCGTACCTGAATCCACCCATTTTGCTGCTACTGGTCTTATGACATTGATTTCATGGCTGAGGGATATTCCATCGTACGTAAGTACCACAATTTTTTGAACCATGTTTATATTTTCTGGGATACTTAAGGTGTATCCAAGTTGAGGTCCTTGTATGCAGTGCAGCCCTAAATTTTGGGGTGGCTCTGTCTTATTGATTTTCAGTTTTCCCAAGGTATATTCCCTAGACTGGTAGTGCCCTTGGCTCTGTAGCTCTGTTCTTTACTTGTTTTAGGGAACAGAATGCACTCCTCCAGAGAGGCAGTTGGCAATTTACATCCCGCCCATCAGCATAACAAGGCTCCCTGTTCTCCAGGGCCTGTCTTGCCTTTCTTGTTCTTACACATTTTGTGGATGTCCCTTTTGACCGGTGGGAAGTGATACTTCTTTGTAGTGCAGATTTGCATTGCCCGCTTGCTTGCTTGGCCAAAAAGGGCGTATGCGTTTTCTCCTGAATATATTCAGGAGAAAACGCATACGCCCTTTTTGGCTAAGTGCATCATTGTCGAAGTTGTGCCCCTCTTCCTGTGCTTTAAAGGCGATTCCAACGTACCTCTTAAATCTGTTTCCTGCTCTTCTGCCTCGCTTTCAAGTCTGCCTCGTTGCCTTCCCTCAACAGATTTTTGGACGATAGTTGTCCTTTATTACTCGGCCAGTTTGTGAATTGCTGTGCCCCTGAGCTCCATTTTTCAACTCGTTTTTGGTGAGCTGACCGCAAGTCCAAAATTTTGGTTCAGGACCTATACTGGTTCCCGGTGGGTGGCTGAGAATTTGGTTAATTCTTCTTCCTGCCGGGAAATTACAGTGATATGTGCCCGTCCAAATGCCTAACAGCTACTCTCTCATTGGTTCTCCCTCTTCCCTTTCATCCTCTGCCAAATTGGCAACCTGTGCGAACCAAGAGGTTAAAGGGGCTGTCTCTCCAAGTTGGGAGGTTGATAGTAAAGCAGACGGAAAGTCAAACCGGAGCACCAGGAGAGGGACTATGCGTTGAGTTTTAGAAACCTTTCGTATTCACAGTGTGTCCGTTCTCTAGGTTTCCCGCACATGTTATAGCTGTAGTAATATTCCCTTCAACCTGGAGAGTTCGGACTCATGGAATGGGTGCCATGCATTATTGCTTTAAAGGGTCTGCATTTGCTCACCCAATCTCACCAATCGTCTCAGTCCCAAGTGTCCCTCCTTATGCCACATCCAGCTGTCATTGTAGATAGGGTCATTCCAGCTTTCATCAGAGACCCTGAAGGAATTGTAAAGAATTTCCCAGTTTTTTTGTTTTGTTTTTGAAATTCCTTTTTATAGTGGGTTTGAGCTGATTCTCGCTGCCATGTTTATGCCAGTCTAGACACACTTGATTCCCTTACGGAGACATATCAATACATAGGTTTTAAGATTCTTACTAGTCAGATACTTTCCTCTGCGGGAAATATGGGGTTTTGAGTCCCTTTCACTGAGGAAGGTGTAGGTCTTGTCTATTCCATAGTTGGTTTTTGGAACGGTACCTGTGCTTATATCAAACTCTGGTTTTATGCATCACCCCACCTCTCCTTCCCCCTTAAGCAGGTATAAGAGTGTTTTCTAAATGTGAGACACTGTTCTCTTTCCTAACTCAGTTCAAGTGTAGCCATGTTTACAGGATCTTCATAAGTGATATCTTATGATAAGTTTCTTTTTCTGTGTGACTTATTTCACTTAGAATCATCGTACCTGAATCCACCCATTTTGCTGCTACTGGTCTTATGACATTGATTTCATGGCTGAGGGATATTCCATCATACGTAAGTACCACAATTTTTTGAACCATGTTTATATTTTCTGGGATACTTAAGGTGTATCCAAGTTGAGGTCCTTGTATGCAGTGCAGCCCTAAATTTTGGGGTGGCTCTGTCTTATTGATTTTCAGTTTTCCCAAGGTATATTCCCTAGACTGGTAGTGCCCTTGGCTCTGTAGCTCTGTTCTTTACTTGTTTTAGGGAACAGAATGCACTCCTCCAGAGAGGCAGTTGGCAATTTACATCCCGCCCATCAGCATAACAAGGCTCCCTGTTCTCCAGGGCCTGTCTTGTCTTTCTTGTTCTTACACATTTTGTGGATGTCCCTTTTGACCGGTGGGAAGTGATACTTCTTTGTAGTGCAGATTTGCATTGCCCACTTGCTTGCTTGGCCAAAAAGGGCGTATGCGTTTTCTCCTGAATATATTCAGGAGAAAACGCATACGCCCTTTTTGGCCAAGTGCATCATTGTCGAAGTTGTGCCCCTCTTCCTGTGCTTTAAAGGCGATTCCAACGTACCTCTTGAAATCTGTTTCCTGCTATTCTGCCTCGCTTTCAAGTCCGCCTCGTTGCCTTCCGTCAACAGATTTTTGGACGATAGGTGTCCTTTATTACTCGGCCAGTTTGTGAATTGCTGTGTCGCTGAGCTCCATTTTTCAACTCGTTTTTGGAGAGCTGACCGCAAGTCCAAAATTTTGGTTCAGGACCTATACTGGTTCCCAGTGGGTGGCTGAGAATTTGGTTAATTCTTCTTCCTGCCGGGAAATTACAGTGATATGTGCCCGTCCAAATGCCTAACAGCTACTCTCTCATTGGTTCTCCCTCTTCCCTTTCATCCTCTGCCAAATTGGCAACCTGTGCGAACCAAGAGGTTAAAGGGGCTGTCTCTCCAAGTTGGGAGGTTGATAGTAAAGCAGACGGAAAGTCAAACCGGAGCACCAGGAGAGGGACTATGCGTTGAGTTTTAGAAACCTTTCGTATTCACAGTGTGTCCGTTCTCTAGGTTTCCCGCACATGTTATAGCTGTAGTAATATTCCCTTCAACCTGGAGAGTTTGGACCCATGAAATGGGTGCCATGCATTATTGCTTTAAAGGGTCTGCGTTTGCTCACCCAATCTCACCAATCGTCTCAGTCCCAAGTGTCCCTCCTTATGCCACATCCAGCTGTCGTTGTAGATAGGGTCATTCCAGCTTTCATCAGAGACCCTGAAGGAATTGTAAAGAATTTCCCAGTTTTTTTGTTTTGTTTTTGAAATTCCTTTTTATAGTGGGTTTGAGCTGATTCTCGCTGCCATGTTTATGCCAGTCTAGACACACTTGATTCCCTTACGGAGACATATCAATACATAGGTTTTAAGATTCTTACTAGTCAGATACTTTCCTCTGCGGGAAATATGGGGTTTTGAGTCCCTTTCACTGAGGAAGGTGTAGGTCTTGTCTATTCCATAGTTGGTTTTTGGAACGGTACCTGTGCTTATATCAAACTCTGGTTTTATGCATCACCCCACCTCTCCTTCCCCCTTAAGCAGGTATAAGAGTGTTTTCTAAATGTGAGACACTGTTCTCTTTCCTAACTCAGTTCAAGTGTAGCCATGTTTACAGGATCTTCATAAGTGATATCTTATGATAAGTTTCTTTTTCTGTGTGACTTATTTCACTTAGAATCATCGTACCTGAATCCACCCATTTTGCTGCTACTGGTCTTATGACATTGATTTCATGGCTGAGGGATATTCCATCGTACGTAAGTACCACAATTTTTTGAACCATGTTTATATTTTCTGGGATACTTAAGGTGTATCCAAGTTGAGGTCCTTGTATGCAGTGCAGCCCTAAATTTTGGGGTGGCTCTGTCTTATTGATTTTCAGTTTTCCCAAGGTATATTCCCTAGACTGGTAGTGCCCTTGGCTCTGTAGCTCTGTTCTTTACTTGTTTTAGGGAACAGAATGCACTCCTCCAGAGAGGCAGTTGGCAATTTACATCCCGCCCATCAGCATAACAAGGCTCCCTGTTCTCCAGGGCCTGTCTTGCCTTTCTTGTTCTTACACATTTTGTGGATGTCCCTTTTGACCGGTGGGAAGTGATACTTCTTTGTAGTGCAGATTTGCATTGCCCGCTTGCTTGCTTGGCGAAAAAGGGCGTATGCGTTTTCTCCTGAATATATTCAGGAGAAAATGCATACGCCCTTTTTGGCCAAGTGCATCATTGTCGAAGTTGTGCCCCTCTTCCTGTGCTTTAAAGGTGATTCCAACGTACCTCTTGAAATCTGTTTCCTGCTATTCTGCCTCGCTTTCAAGTCCGCCACGTTGCCTTCCCTCAACAGATTTTTGGAAGATAGTTGTCCTTTATTACTCGGCCAGTTTGTGAATTGCTGTGCCCCTGAGCTCCATTTTTCAACTCGTTTTTGGTGAGCTGACCGCAAGTCCAAAATTTTGGTTCAGGACCTATACTGGTTCCCGGTGGGTGGCTGAGAATTTGGTTAATACTTTTTCCTGCCGGGAAATTACAGTGATATGTGCCCGTCCAAATGCCTAACAGCTACTCTCTCATTGGTTCTCCCTCTTCCCTTTCATCCTCTGCCAAATTGGCAACCTGTGCGAACCAAGAGGTTAAAGGGGCTGTCTCTCCAAGTTGGGAGGTTGATAGTAAAGCAGACGGAAAGTCAAACCGGAGCACCAGGAGAGGGACTATGCGTTGAGTTTTAGAAACCTTTCGTATTCACAGTGTGTCCGTTCCCTAGGTTTCCCGCACATGTTATAGCTGTAGTAATATTCCCTTAAACCTGGAGAGTTCGGACCCATGAAATGGGTGCCATGCATTATTGCTTTAAAGGGTCTGCATTTGCTCACCCAATCTCACCAATCGTCTCAGTCCCAAGTGTCCCTCCTTATGCCACATCCAGCTGTCGTTGTAGATAGGGTCATTCCAGCTTTCATCAGAGACCCTGAAGGAATTGTAAAGAATTTCCCAGTTTTTTTGTTTTGTTTTTGAAATTCCTTTTTATAGTGGGTTTGAGCTGATTCTCGCTGCCATGTTTATGCCAGTCTAGACACACTTGATTCCCTTACGGAGACATATCAATACATAGGTTTTAAGATTCTTACTAGTCAGATATTTTCCTCTGCGGGAAATATGGGGTTTTGAGTCCCTTTCACTGAGGACGGTGTAGGTCTTGTCTATTCCATAGTTGGTTTTTGGAACGGTACCTGTGCTTATATCAAACTCTGGTTTTATGCATCACCCCACCTCTCCTTCCCCCTTAAGCAGGTATAAGAGTGTTTTCTAAATGTGAGACACTGTTCTCTTTCCTAACTCAGTTCAAGTGTAGCCATGTTTACAGGATCTTCATAAGTGATATCTTATGATAAGTTTCTTTTTCTGTGTGACTTATTTCACTTAGAATCATCGTACCTGAATCCACCCATTTTGCTGCTACTGGTCTTATGACATTGATTTCATGGCTGAGGGATATTCCATCGTACGTAAGTACCACAATTTTTTGAACCATGTTTATATTTTCTGGGATACTTAAGGTGTATCCAAGTTGAGGTCCTTGTATGCAGTGCAGCCCTAAATTTTGGGGTGCCTCTGTCTTATTGATTTTCAGTTTTCCCAAGGTATATTCCCTAGACTGGTAGTGCCCTTGGCTCTGTAGCTCTGTTCTTTACTTGTTTTAGGGAACAGAATGCACTCCTCCAGAGAGGCAGTTGGCAATTTACATCCCGCCCATCAGCATAACAAGGCTCCCTGTTCTCCAGGGCCTGTCTTGCCTTTCTTGTTCTTACACATTTTGTGGATGTCCCTTTTGACCGGTGGGAAGTGATACTTCTTTGTAGTGCAGATTTGCATTGCCCGCTTGCTTGCTTGGCCAAAAAGGGCGTATGCGTTTTCTCCTGAATATATTCAGGAGAAAACGCATACGCCCTTTTTGGCCAAGTGCATCATTGTCGAAGTTGTGCCCCTCTTCCTGTGCTTTAAAGGCGATTCCAACGTACCTCTTGAAATCTGTTTCCTGCTATTCTGCCTCGCTTTCAAGTCCGCCTCGTTGCCTTCCCTCAACAGATTTTTGGACGATAGTTGTCCTTTATTACTCGGCCAGTTTGTGAATTGCTGTGTCCCTGAGCTCCATTTTTCAACTCGTTTTTGGAGAGCTGACCGCAAGTCCAAAATTTTGGTTCAGGACCTATACTGGTTCCCGGTGGGTGTCTGAGAATTTGGTTAATTCTTCTTCCTGCCGGGAAATTACAGTGATATGTGCCCGTCCAAATGCCTAACAGCTACTCTGTCATTGGTTCTCCCTCTTCCCTTTCATCCTCTGCCAAATTGGCAACCTGTGCGAACCAAGAGGTTAAAGGGGCTGTCTCTCCAAGTTGGGAGGTTGATAGTAAAGCAGACGGAAAGTCAAACCAGAGCACCAGGAGAGGGACTATGCGTTGAGTTTTAGAAACCTTTCGTATTCACAGTGTGTCCGTTCTCTAGGTTTCCCGCACATGTTATAGCTGTAGTAATATTCCCTTCAACCTGGAGAGTTCGGACCCATGGAATGGGTGCCATGCATTATTGCTTTAAAGGGTCTGCATTTGCTCACCCAATCTCACCAATCATCTCAGTCCCAAGTGTCCCTCCTTATGCCACATCCAGCTGTCGTTGTAGATAGGGTCATTCCAGCTTTCATCAGAGACCCTGAAGGAATTGTAAAGAATTTCCCAGTTTTTTTGTTTTGTTTTTGAAATTCCTTTTTATAGTGGGTTTGAGCTGATTCTCGCTGCCATGTTTATGCCAGTCTAGACACACTTGATTCCCTTACGGAGACATATCAATACATAGGTTTTAAGATTCTTACTAGTCAGATATTTTCCTCTGCGGGAAATATGGGGTTTTGAGTCCCTTTCGCTGAGGACAGTGTAGGTCTTGTCTATTCCATAGTTGGTTTTTGGAACGGTACCTGTGCTTATATCAAACTCTGGTTTTATGCATCACCCAACCTCTCCTTCCCCCTTAAGCAGGTATAAGAGTGTTTTCTAAATGTGAGACACTGTTCTCTTTCCTAACTCAGTTCAAGTGTAGCCATGTTTACAGGATCTTCATAAGTGATATCTTATGATAAGTTTCTTTTTCTGTGTGACTTATTTCACTTAGAATCATCGTACCTGAATCCACCCATTTTGCTGCTACTGGTCTTATGACATTGATTTCATGGCTGAGGGATATTCCATCGTACGTAAGTACCACAATTTTTTGAACCATGTTTATATTTTCTGGGATACTTAAGGTGTATCCAAGTTGAGGTCCTTGTATGCAGTGCAGCCCTAAATTTTGGGGTGGCTCTGTCTTATTGATTTTCAGTTTTCCCAAGGTATATTCCCTAGACTGGTAGTGCCCTTGGCTCTGTAGCTCTGTTCTTTACTTGTTTTAGGGAACAGAATGCACTCCTCCAGAGAGGCAGTTGGCAATTTACATCCCGCCCATCAGCATAACAAGGCTCCCTGTTCTCCAGGGCCTGTCTTGCCTTTCTTGTTCTTACACATTTTGTGGATGTCCCTTTTGACCGGTGGGAAGTGATACTTCTTTGTAGTGCAGATTTGCATTGCCCGCTTGCTTGCTTGGCCAAAAAGGGCGTATGCGTTTTCTCCTGAATATATTCAGGAGAAAACGCATACGCCCTTTTTGGCTAAGTGCATCATTGTCGAAGTTGTGCCCCTCTTCCTGTGCTTTAAAGGCGATTCCAACGTACCTCTTAAATCTGTTTCCTGCTCTTCTGCCTCGCTTTCAAGTCTGCCTCGTTGCCTTCCCTCAACAGATTTTTGGACGATAGTTGTCCTTTATTACTCGGCCAGTTTGTGAATTGCTGTGCCCCTGAGCTCCATTTTTCAACTCGTTTTTGGTGAGCTGACCGCAAGTCC
The DNA here is from genome assembly GCF_949752795.1 of Hyperoodon ampullatus. Lineage (NCBI taxonomy): Eukaryota > Metazoa > Chordata > Mammalia > Artiodactyla > Ziphiidae > Hyperoodon > Hyperoodon ampullatus. The sequence goes on from NW_027640562.1 coordinate 189,269, forward strand.
AAAATTTTGGTTCAGGACCTATACTGGTTCCCGGTGGGTGGCTGAGAATTTGGTTAATTCTTCTTCCTGCCGGGAAATTACAGTGATATGTGCCCGTCCAAATGCCTAACAGCTACTCTCTCATTGGTTCTCCCTCTTCCCTTTCATCCTCTGCCAAATTGGCAACCTGTGCGAACCAAGAGGTTAAAGGGGCTGTCTCTCCAAGTTGGGAGGTTGATAGTAAAGCAGACGGAAAGTCAAACCGGAGCACCAGGAGAGGGACTATGCGTTGAGTTTTAGAAACCTTTCGTATTCACAGTGTGTCCGTTCTCTAGGTTTCCCGCACATGTTATAGCTGTAGTAATATTCCCTTCAACCTGGAGAGTTCGGACTCATGGAATGGGTGCCATGCATTATTGCTTTAAAGGGTCTGCATTTGCTCACCCAATCTCACCAATCGTCTCAGTCCCAAGTGTCCCTCCTTATGCCACATCCAGCTGTCATTGTAGATAGGGTCATTCCAGCTTTCATCAGAGACCCTGAAGGAATTGTAAAGAATTTCCCAGTTTTTTTGTTTTGTTTTTGAAATTCCTTTTTATAGTGGGTTTGAGCTGATTCTCGCTGCCATGTTTATGCCAGTCTAGACACACTTGATTCCCTTACGGAGACATATCAATACATAGGTTTTAAGATTCTTACTAGTCAGATACTTTCCTCTGCGGGAAATATGGGGTTTTGAGTCCCTTTCACTGAGGAAGGTGTAGGTCTTGTCTATTCCATAGTTGGTTTTTGGAACGGTACCTGTGCTTATATCAAACTCTGGTTTTATGCATCACCCCACCTCTCCTTCCCCCTTAAGCAGGTATAAGAGTGTTTTCTAAATGTGAGACACTGTTCTCTTTCCTAACTCAGTTCAAGTGTAGCCATGTTTACAGGATCTTCATAAGTGATATCTTATGATAAGTTTCTTTTTCTGTGTGACTTATTTCACTTAGAATCATCGTACCTGAATCCACCCATTTTGCTGCTACTGGTCTTATGACATTGATTTCATGGCTGAGGGATATTCCATCGTACGTAAGTACCACAATTTTTTGAACCATGTTTATATTTTCTGGGATACTTAAGGTGTATCCAAGTTGAGGTCCTTGTATGCAGTGCAGCCCTAAATTTTGGGGTGGCTCTGTCTTATTGATTTTCAGTTTTCCCAAGGTATATTCCCTAGACTGGTAGTGCCCTTGGCTCTGTAGCTCTGTTCTTTACTTGTTTTAGGGAACAGAATGCACTCCTCCAGAGAGGCAGTTGGCAATTTACATCCCGCCCATCAGCATAACAAGGCTCCCTGTTCTCCAGGGCCTGTCTTGCCTTTCTTGTTCTTACACATTTTGTGGATGTCCCTTTTGACCGGTGGGAAGTGATACTTCTTTGTAGTGCAGATTTGCATTGCCCACTTGCTTGCTTGGCCAAAAAGGGCGTATGCGTTTTCTCCTGAATATATTCAGGAGAAAACGCATACGCCCTTTTTGGCCAAGTGCATCATTGTCGAAGTTGTGCCCCTCTTCCTGTGCTTTAAAGGCGATTCCAACGTACCTCTTGAAATCTGTTTCCTACTATTCTGCCTCGCTTTCAAGTCCGCCTCGTTGCCTTCCGTCAACAGATTTTTGGACGATAGGTGTCCTTTATTACTCGGCCAGTTTGTGAATTGCTGTGTCGCTGAGCTCCATTTTTCAACTCGTTTTTGGAGAGCTGACCGCAAGTCCAAAATTTTGGTTCAGGACCTATACTGGTTCCCAGTGGGTGGCTGAGCATTTGGTTAATTCTTCTTCCTGCCGGGAAATTACAGTGATATGTGCCCATCCAAATGCCTAACAGCTACTCTCTCATTGGTTCTCCCTCTTCCCTTTCATCCTCTGCCAAATTGGCAACCTGTGCGAACCAAGAGGTTAAAGGGGCTGTCTCTCCAAGTTGGGAGGTTGATAGTAAAGCAGACGGAAAGTCAAACCGGAGCACCAGGAGAGGGACTATTCGTTGAGTTTTAGAAACCTTTCGTATTCACAGTGTGTCCGTTCTCTAGGTTTCCCGCACATGTTATAGCTGTAGTAATATTCCCTTCAACCTGGAGAGTTCGGACCCATGGAATGGGTGCCATGCATTATTGCTTTAAAGGATCTGCATTTGCTCACCCAATCTCACCAATCGTCTCAGTCCCAAGTGTCCCTCCTTATGCCACATCCAGCTGTCGTTGTAGATAGGGTCATTCCAGCTTTCATCAGAGACCCTGAAGGAATTGTAAAGAATTTCCCAGTTTTTTTGTTTTGTTTTTGAAATTCCTTTTTATAGTGGGTTTGAGCTGATTCTCGCTGCCATGTTTATGCCAGTCTAGACACACTTGATTCCCTTACGGAGACATATCAATACATAGGTTTTAAGATTCTTACTAGTCAGATACTTTCCTCTGCGGGAAATATGGGGTTTTGAGTCCCTTTCACTGAGGACGGTGTAGGTCTTGTCTATTCCATAGTTGGTTTTTGGAACGGTACCTGTGCTTATATCAAACTCTGGTTTTATGCATCACCCCACCTCTCCTTCCCCCTTAAGCAGGTATAAGAGTGTTTTCTAAATGTGAGACACTGTTCTCTTTCCTAACTCAGTTCAAGTGTAGCCATGTTTACAGGATCTTCATAAGTGATATCTTATGATAAGTTTCTTTTTCTGTGTGACTTATTTCACTTAGAATCATCGTACCTGAATCCACCCATTTTGCTGCTACTGGTCTTATGACATTGATTTCATGGCTGAGGGATATTCCATCGTACGTAAGTACCACAATTTTTTGAACCATGTTTATATTTTCTGGGATACTTAAGGTGTATCCAAGTTGAGGTCCTTGTATGCAGTGCAGCCCTAAATTTTGGGGTGGCTCTGTCTTATTGATTTTCAGTTTTCCCAATGTATATTCCCTAGGCTGGTAGTGCCCTTGGCTCTGTAGCTCTGTTCTTTACTTGTTTTAGGGAACAGAATGCACTCCTCCAGAGAGGCAGTTGTCAAATTACATCCCGCCCATCAGCATAACAAGGCTCCCTGTTCTCCAGGGCCTGTCTTGCCTTTCTTGTTCTTACACATTTTGTGGATGTCCCTTTTGACCGGTGGGAAGTGATACTTCTTTGTAGTGCAGATTTGCATTGCCCGCTTGCTTGCTTGGCCAAAAAGGGCGTATGCGTTTTCTCCTGAATATATTCAGGAGAAAACGCATACGCCCTTTTTGGCCAATTGCATCATTGTCGAAGTTGTGCCCCTCTTCCTGTGCTTTAACGGTGATTCCAACGTACCTCTTGAAATCTGTTTCCTGCTATTCTGCCTCGCTTTCAAGTCCGCCTCGTTGCCTTCCCTCAACAGATTTTTGGACGATAGTTGTCCTTTATTACTCGGCCAGTTTGTGAATTGCTGTGCCCCTGAGCTCCATTTTTCAACTCGTTTTTGGTGAGCTGACCGCAAGTCCAAAATTTTGGTTCAGGACCTATACTGGTTCCCGGTGGGTGGCTGAGAATTTGGTTAATTCTTCTTCCTGCCGGGAAATTACAGTGATATGTGCCCGTCCAAATGCCTAACAGCTACTCTCTCATTGGTTCTCCCTCTTCCCTTTCATCCACTGCCAAATTGGCAACCTGTGCGAACCAAGAGGTTAAAGGGGCTGTCTCTCCAAGTTGGGAGGTTGATAGTAAAGCAGACGGAAAGTCAAACCGGAGCACCAGGGGTGGGACTATTCGTTGAGTTTTAGAAACTTTTCGTATTCACAGTGTGTCCGTTCTCTAGGTTTCCCGCACATGTTATATCTGTAGTAATATTTCCTTCAACCTGGAGAGTTCGGACCCATGGAATGGGTGCCATGCATTATTGCTTTAAAGGGTCTGCATTTGCTCACCCAATCTCACCAATCGTCTCAGTCCCAAGTGTCCCTCCTTATGCCACATCCAGCTGTCGTTGTAGATAGGGTCATTCCAGCTTTCATCAGAGACCCTGAAGGAATTGTAAAGAATTTCCCAGGTTTTTTGTTTTGTTTTTGAAATTCCTTTTTATAGTGGGTTTGAGCTGATTCTCGCTGCCATGTTTATGCCAGTCTAGACACACTTGATTCCCTTACGGAGACATATCAATACATAGGTTTTAAGATTCTTACTAGTCAGATATTTTCCTCTGCGGGAAATATGGGGTTTTGAGTCCCTTTCGCTGAGGACGGTGTAGGTCTTGTCTATTCCATAGTTGGTTTTTGGAACGGTACCTGTGCTTATATCAAACTCTGGTTTTATGCATCACCCCACCTCTCCTTCCCCCTTAAGCAGGTATAAGAGTGTTTTCTAAATGTGAGACACTGTTCTCTTTCCTAACTCAGTTCAAGTGTAGCCATGTTTACAGGATCTTCATAAGTGATATCTTATGATAAGTTTCTTTTTCTGTGTGACTTATTTCACTTAGAATCATCGTACCTGAATCCACCCATTTTGCTGCTACTGGTCTTATGACATTGATTTCATGGCTGAGGGATATTCCATCGTACGTAAGTACCACAATTTTTTGAACCATGTTTATATTTTCTGGGATACTTAAGGTGTATCCAAGTTGAGGTCCTTGTATGCAGTGCAGCCCTAAATTTTGGGGTGGCTCTGTCTTATTGATTTTCAGTTTTCCCAAGGTATATTCCCTAGACTGGTAGTGCCCTTGGCTCTGTAGCTCTGTTCTTTACTTGTTTTAGGGAACAGAATGCACTCCTCCAGAGAGGCAGTTGGCAATTTACATCCCGCCCATCAGCATAACAAGGCTCCATGTTCTCCAGGGCCTGTCTTGCCTTTCTTGTTCTTACACATTTTGTGGATGTCCCTTTTGACCCGTGGGAAGTGATACTTCTTTGTAGTGCAGATTTGCATTGCCCGCTTGCTTGCTTGGCCAAAAAGGGCGTATGCGTTTTCTCCTGAATATATTCAGGAGAAAACGCATACGCCCTTTTTGGCCAAGTGCATCATTGTCGAAGTTATGCCCCTCTTCCTGTGCTTTAAAGGCGATTCCAACGTACCTCTTGAAATCTGTTTCCTGCTATTCTGCCTCGCTTTCAAGTCCGCCTCGTTGCCTTCCCTCAACAGATTTTTGGACGATAGTTGTCCTTTATTACTCGGCCAGTTTGTGAATTGCTGTGCCCCTGAGCTCCATTTTTCAACTCGTTTTTGGTGAGCTGAGCGCAAGTCCAAAATTTTGCTTCAGGACCTATACTGGATCCCGGTGGGTGGCTGAGAATTTGGTTAATTCTTCTTCCTGCCGGGAAATTACAGTGATATGTGCCCGTCCAAATGCCTAACAGCTACTCTCTCATTGGTTCTCCCTCTTCCCTTTCATCCTCTGCCAAATTGGCAACCTGTGCGAACCAAGAGGTTAAAGGGGCTGTCTCTCCAAGTTGGGGGGTTGATAGTAAAGCAGACGGAAAGTCAAACCGGAGCACCAGGAGAGGGACTATGCGTTGAGTTTTAGAAACCTTTTGTATTCACAGTGTGTCCGTTCCCTAGGTTTCCCGCACATGTTATAGCTGTAGTAATATTCCCTTCAACCTGGAGAGTTCGGACCCATGGAATGGGTGCCATGCATTATTCCTTTAAAGGGTCTGCATTTGCTCACCCAATCTCACCAATCGTCTCAGTCCCAAGTGTCCCTCCTTATGCCACATCCAGCTGTCCTTGTAGATAGGGTCATTCCAGCTTTCATCAGAGACCCTGAAGGAATTGTAAAGAATTTCCCAGTTTTTTTGTTTTGTTTTTGAAAATCCTTTTTATAGTGGGTTTGAGCTGATTCTCGCTGCCATGTTTATGCCAGTCTAGACACACTTGATTCCCTTATGGAGACATATCAATACATAGGTTTTAAGATTCTTACTAGTCAGATACTTTCCTCTGCGGAAATATGGGGTTTTGAGTCCCTTTCGCTGAGGACGGTGTAGGTCTTGTCTATTCCATAGTTGGTTTTTGGAACGGTACCTGTGCTTATATCAAACTCTGGTTTTATGCATCACCCCACCTCTCCTTCCCCCTTAAGCAGGTATAAGAGTGTTTTCTAAATGTGAGACACTGTTCTCTTTCCTAACTCAGTTCAAGTGTAGCCATGTTTACAGGATCTTCATAAGTGATATCTTATGATAAGTTTCTTTTTCTGTGTGACTTATTTCACTTAGAATCATCGTACCTGAATCCACCCATTTTGCTGCTACTGGTCTTATGACATTGATTTCATGGCTGAGGGATATTCCATCGTACGTAAGTACCACAATTTTTTGAACCATGTTTATATTTTCTGGGATACTTAAGGTGTATCCAAGTTGAGGTCCTTGTATGCAGTGCAGCCCTAAATTTTGGGGTGCCTCTGTCTTATTGATTTTCAGTTTTCCCAAGGTATATTCCCTAGACTGGTAGTGCCCTTGGCTCTGTAGCTCTGTTCTTTACTTGTTTTAGGGAACAGAATGCACTCCTCCAGAGAGGCAGTTGGCAATTTACATCCCGCCCATCAGCATAACAAGGCTCCCTGTTCTCCAGGGCCTGTCTTGCCTTTCTTGTTCTTACACATTTTCTGGATGTCCCTTTTGACCGGTGGGAAGTGATACTTCTTTGTAGTGCAGATTTGCATTGCCCGCTTGCTTGCTTGGCCAAAAAGGGCGTATGCGTTTTCTCCTGAATATATTCAGGAGAAAACGCATACGCCCTTTTTGGCCAAGTGCATCATTGTCGAAGTTGTGCCCCTCTTCCTGTGCTTTAAAGGCGATTCCAACGTACCTCTTGAAATCTGTTTCCTGCTATTCTGCCTCGCTTTCAAGTCCGCCTCGTTGCCTTCCCTCAACAGATTTTTGGACGATAGTTGTCCTTTATTACTCGGCCAGTTTGTGAATTGCTGTGTCCCTGAGCTCCATTTTTCAACTCGTTTTTGGAGAGCTGACCGCAAGTCCAAAATTTTGGTTCAGGACCTATACTGGTTCCCGGTGGGTGGCTGAGAATTTGGTTAATTCTTCTTCCTGCCGGGAAATTACAGTGATATGTGCCCGTCCAAATGCCTAACAGCTACTCTGTCATTGGTTCTCCCTCTTCCCTTTCATCCTCTGCCAAATTGGCAACCTGTGCGAACCAAGAGGTTAAAGGGGCTGTCTCTCCAAGTTGGGAGGTTGATAGTAAAGCAGACGGAAAGTCAAACCGGAGCACCAGGAGAGGGACTATGCGTTGAGTTTTAGAAACCTTTCGTATTCACAGTGTGTCCGTTCTCTAGGTTTCCCGCACATGTTATAGCTGTAGTAATATTCCCTTCAACCTGGAGAGTTCGGACCCATGGAATGGGTGCCATGCATTATTGCTTTAAAGGGTCTGCATTTGCTCACCCAATCTCTCCAATCGTCTCAGTCCCAAGTGTCCCTCCTTATGCCACATCCAGCTGTCATTGTAGATAGGGTCATTCCAGCTTTCATCAGAGACCCTGAAGGAATTGTAAAGAATTTCCCAGTTTTTTTGTTTTGTTTTTGAAATTCCTTTTTATAGTGGGTTTGAGCTGATTCTCGCTGCCATGTTTATGCCAGTCTAGACACACTTGATTCCCTTACGGAGACATATCAATACATAGGTTTTAAGATTCTTACTAGTCAGATACTTTCCTCTGCGGGAAATATGGGGTTTTGAGTCCCTTTCACTGAGGAAGGTGTAGGTCTTGTCTATTCCATAGTTGGTTTTTGGAACGGTACCTGTGCTTATGTCAAACTCTGGTTTTATGCATCACCCCACCTCTCCTTCCCCCTTAAGCAGGTATAAGAGTGTTTTCTAAATGTGAGACACTGTTCTCTTTCCTAACTCAGTTCAAGTGTAGCCATGTTTACAGGATCTTCATAAGTGATATCTTATGATAAGTTTCTTTTTCTGTGTGACTTATTTCACTTAGAATCATCGTACCTGAATCCACCCATTTTGCTGCTACTGGTCTTATGACATTGATTTCATGGCTGAGGGATATTCCATCGTACGTAAGTACCACAATTTTTTGAACCATGTTTATATTTTCTGGGATACTTAAGGTGTATCCAAGTTGAGGTCCTTGTATGCAGTGCAGCCCTAAATTTTGGGGTGGCTCTGTCTTATTGATTTTCAGTTTTCCCAAGGTATATTCCCTAGACTGGTAGTGCCCTTGGCTCTGTAGCTCTGTTCTTTACTTGTTTTAGGGAACAGAATGCACTCCTCCAGAGAGGCAGTTGGCAATTTACATCCCGCCCATCAGCATAACAAGGCTCCCTGTTCTCCAGGGCCTGTCTTGCCTTTCTTGTTCTTACACATTTTGTGGATGTCCCTTTTGACCGGTGGGAAGTGATACTTCTTTGTAGTGCAGATTTGCATTGCCCGCTTGCTTGCTTGGCCAAAAAGGGCGTATGCGTTTTCTCCTGAATATATTCAGGAGAAAACGCATACGCCCTTTTTGGCTAAGTGCATCATTGTCGAAGTTGTGCCCCTCTTCCTGTGCTTTAAAGGCGATTCCAACGTACCTCTTAAATCTGTTTCCTGCTCTTCTGCCTCGCTTTCAAGTCTGCCTCGTTGCCTTCCCTCAACAGATTTTTGGACGATAGTTGTCCTTTATTACTCGGCCAGTTTGTGAATTGCTGTGCCCCTGAGCTCCATTTTTCAACTCGTTTTTGGTGAGCTGACCGCAAGTCCAAAATTTTGGTTCAGGACCTATACTGGTTCCCGGTGGGTGGCTGAGAATTTGGTTAATTCTTCTTCCTGCCGGGAAATTACAGTGATATGTGCCCGTCCAAATGCCTAACAGCTACTCTCTCATTGGTTCTCCCTCTTCCCTTTCATCCTCTGCCAAATTGGCAACCTGTGCGAACCAAGAGGTTAAAGGGGCTGTCTCTCCAAGTTGGGAGGTTGATAGTAAAGCAGACGGAAAGTCAAACCGGAGCACCAGGAGAGGGACTATGCGTTGAGTTTTAGAAACCTTTCGTATTCACAGTGTGTCCGTTCTCTAGGTTTCCCGCACATGTTATAGCTGTAGTAATATTCCCTTCAACCTGGAGAGTTCGGACTCATGGAATGGGTGCCATGCATTATTGCTTTAAAGGGTCTGCATTTGCTCACCCAATCTCACCAATCGTCTCAGTCCCAAGTGTCCCTCCTTATGCCACATCCAGCTGTCATTGTAGATAGGGTCATTCCAGCTTTCATCAGAGACCCTGAAGGAATTGTAAAGAATTTCCCAGTTTTTTTGTTTTGTTTTTGAAATTCCTTTTTATAGTGGGTTTGAGCTGATTCTCGCTGCCATGTTTATGCCAGTCTAGACACACTTGATTCCCTTACGGAGACATATCAATACATAGGTTTTAAGATTCTTACTAGTCAGATACTTTCCTCTGCGGGAAATATGGGGTTTTGAGTCCCTTTCACTGAGGACGGTGTAGGTCTTGTCTATTCCATAGTTGGTTTTTGGAACGGTACCTGTGCTTATATCAAACTCTGGTTTTATGCATCACCCCACCTCTCCTTCCCCCTTAAGCAGGTATAAGAGTGTTTTCTAAATGTGAGACACTGTTCTCTTTCCTAACTCAGTTCAAGTGTAGCCATGTTTACAGGATCTTCATAAGTGATATCTTATGATAAGTTTCTTTTTCTGTGTGACTTATTTCACTTAGAATCATCGTACCTGAATCCACCCATTTTGCTGCTACTGGTCTTATGACATTGATTTCATGGCTGAGGGATATTCCATCGTACGTAAGTACCACAATTTTTTGAACCATGTTTATATTTTCTGGGATACTTAAGGTGTATCCAAGTTGAGGTCCTTGTATGCAGTGCAGCCCTAAATTTTGGGGTGGCTCTGTCTTATTGATTTTCAGTTTTCCCAATGTATATTCCCTAGGCTGGTAGTGCCCTTGGCTCTGTAGCTCTGTTCTTTACTTGTTTTAGGGAACAGAATGCACTCCTCCAGAGAGGCAGTTGTCAAATTACATCCCGCCCATCAGCATAACAAGGCTCCCTGTTCTCCAGGGCCTGTCTTGCCTTTCTTGTTCTTACACATTTTGTGGATGTCCCTTTTGACCGGTGGGAAGTGATACTTCTTTGTAGTGCAGATTTGCATTGCCCGCTTGCTTGCTTGGCCAAAAAGGGCGTATGCGTTTTCTCCTGAATATATTCAGGAGAAAACGCATACGCCCTTTTTGGCCAATTGCATCATTGTCGAAGTTGTGCCCCTCTTCCTGTGCTTTAACGGTGATTCCAACGTACCTCTTGAAATCTGTTTCCTGCTATTCTGCCTCGCTTTCAAGTCCGCCTCGTTGCCTTCCCTCAACAGATTTTTGGACGATAGTTGTCCTTTATTACTCGGCCAGTTTGTGAATTGCTGTGCCCCTGAGCTCCATTTTTCAACTCGTTTTTGGTGAGCTGACCGCAAGTCCAAAATTTTGGTTCAGGACCTATACTGGTTCCCGGTGGGTGGCTGAGAATTTGGTTAATTCTTCTTCCTGCCGGGAAATTACAGTGATATGTGCCCGTCCAAATGCCTAACAGCTACTCTCTCATTGGTTCTCCCTCTTCCCTTTCATCCACTGCCAAATTGGCAACCTGTGCGAACCAAGAGGTTAAAGGGGCTGTCTCTCCAAGTTGGGAGGTTGATAGTAAAGCAGACGGAAAGTCAAACCGGAGCACCAGGGGTGGGACTATTCGTTGAGTTTTAGAAACTTTTCGTATTCACAGTGTGTCCGTTCTCTAGGTTTCCCGCACATGTTATATCTGTAGTAATATTTCCTTCAACCTGGAGAGTTCGGACCCATGGAATGGGTGCCATGCATTATTGCTTTAAAGGGTCTGCATTTGCTCACCCAATCTCACCAATCGTCTCAGTCCCAAGTGTCCCTCCTTATGCCACATCCAGCTGTCGTTGTAGATAGGGTCATTCCAGCTTTCATCAGAGACCCTGAAGGAATTGTAAAGAATTTCCCAGGTTTTTTGTTTTGTTTTTGAAATTCCTTTTTATAGTGGGTTTGAGCTGATTCTCGCTGCCATGTTTATGCCAGTCTAGACACACTTGATTCCCTTACGGAGACATATCAATACATAGGTTTTAAGATTCTTACTAGTCAGATATTTTCCTCTGCGGGAAATATGGGGTTTTGAGTCCCTTTCGCTGAGGACGGTGTAGGTCTTGTCTATTCCATAGTTGGTTTTTGGAACGGTACCTGTGCTTATATCAAACTCTGGTTTTATGCATCACCCCACCTCTCCTTCCCCCTTAAGCAGGTATAAGAGTGTTTTCTAAATGTGAGACACTGTTCTCTTTCCTAACTCAGTTCAAGTGTAGCCATGTTTACAGGATCTTCATAAGTGATATCTTATGATAAGTTTCTTTTTCTGTGTGACTTATTTCACTTAGAATCATCGTACCTGAATCCACCCATTTTGCTGCTACTGGTCTTATGACATTGATTTCATGGCTGAGGGATATTCCATCGTACGTAAGTACCACAATTTTTTGAACCATGTTTATATTTTCTGGGATACTTAAGGTGTATCCAAGTTGAGGTCCTTGTATGCAGTGCAGCCCTAAATTTTGGGGTGGCTCTGTCTTATTGATTTTCAGTTTTCCCAAGGTATATTCCCTAGACTGGTAGTGCCCTTGGCTCTGTAGCTCTGTTCTTTACTTGTTTTAGGGAACAGAATGCACTCCTCCAGAGAGGCAGTTGGCAATTTACATCCCGCCCATCAGCATAACAAGGCTCCATGTTCTCCAGGGCCTGTCTTGCCTTTCTTGTTCTTACACATTTTGTGGATGTCCCTTTTGACCCGTGGGAAGTGATACTTCTTTGTAGTGCAGATTTGCATTGCCCGCTTGCTTGCTTGGCCAAAAAGGGCGTATGCGTTTTCTCCTGAATATATTCAGGAGAAAACGCATACGCCCTTTTTGGCCAAGTGCATCATTGTCGAAGTTATGCCCCTCTTCCTGTGCTTTAAAGGCGATTCCAACGTACCTCTTGAAATCTGTTTCCTGCTATTCTGCCTCGCTTTCAAGTCCGCCTCGTTGCCTTCCCTCAACAGATTTTTGGACGATAGTTGTCCTTTATTACTCGGCCAGTTTGTGAATTGCTGTGCCCCTGAGCTCCATTTTTCAACTCGTTTTTGGTGAGCTGAGCGCAAGTCCAAAATTTTGCTTCAGGACCTATACTGGATCCCGGTGGGTGGCTGAGAATTTGGTTAATTCTTCTTCCTGCCGGGAAATTACAGTGATATGTGCCCGTCCAAATGCCTAACAGCTACTCTCTCATTGGTTCTCCCTCTTCCCTTTCATCCTCTGCCAAATTGGCAACCTGTGCGAACCAAGAGGTTAAAGGGGCTGTCTCTCCAAGTTGGGGGGTTGATAGTAAAGCAGACGGAAAGTCAAACCGGAGCACCAGGAGAGGGACTATGCGTTGAGTTTTAGAAACCTTTTGTATTCACAGTGTGTCCGTTCCCTAGGTTTCCCGCACATGTTATAGCTGTAGTAATATTCCCTTCAACCTGGAGAGTTCGGACCCATGGAATGGGTGCCATGCATTATTCCTTTAAAGGGTCTGCATTTGCTCACCCAATCTCACCAATCGTCTCAGTCCCAAGTGTCCCTCCTTATGCCACATCCAGCTGTCCTTGTAGATAGGGTCATTCCAGCTTTCATCAGAGACCCTGAAGGAATTGTAAAGAATTTCCCAGTTTTTTTGTTTTGTTTTTGAAAATCCTTTTTATAGTGGGTTTGAGCTGATTCTCGCTGCCATGTTTATGCCAGTCTAGACACACTTGATTCCCTTATGGAGACATATCAATACATAGGTTTTAAGATTCTTACTAGTCAGATACTTTCCTCTGCGGAAATATGGGGTTTTGAGTCCCTTTCGCTGAGGACGGTGTAGGTCTTGTCTATTCCATAGTTGGTTTTTGGAACGGTACCTGTGCTTATATCAAACTCTGGTTTTATGCATCACCCCACCTCTCCTTCCCCCTTAAGCAGGTATAAGAGTGTTTTCTAAATGTGAGACACTGTTCTCTTTCCTAACTCAGTTCAAGTGTAGCCATGTTTACAGGATCTTCATAAGTGATATCTTATGATAAGTTTCTTTTTCTGTGTGACTTATTTCACTTAGAATCATCGTACCTGAATCCACCCATTTTGCTGCTACTGGTCTTATGACATTGATTTCATGGCTGAGGGATATTCCATCGTACGTAAGTACCACAATTTTTTGAACCATGTTTATATTTTCTGGGATACTTAAGGTGTATCCAAGTTGAGGTCCTTGTATGCAGTGCAGCCCTAAATTTTGGGGTGCCTCTGTCTTATTGATTTTCAGTTTTCCCAAGGTATATTCCCTAGACTGGTAGTGCCCTTGGCTCTGTAGCTCTGTTCTTTACTTGTTTTAGGGAACAGAATGCACTCCTCCAGAGAGGCAGTTGGCAATTTACATCCCGCCCATCAGCATAACAAGGCTCCCTGTTCTCCAGGGCCTGTCTTGCCTTTCTTGTTCTTACACATTTTCTGGATGTCCCTTTTGACCGGTGGGAAGTGATACTTCTTTGTAGTGCAGATTTGCATTGCCCGCTTGCTTGCTTGGCCAAAAAGGGCGTATGCGTTTTCTCCTGAATATATTCAGGAGAAAACGCATACGCCCTTTTTGGCCAAGTGCATCATTGTCGAAGTTGTGCCCCTCTTCCTGTGCTTTAAAGGCGATTCCAACGTACCTCTTGAAATCTGTTTCCTGCTATTCTGCCTCGCTTTCAAGTCCGCCTCGTTGCCTTCCCTCAACAGATTTTTGGACGATAGTTGTCCTTTATTACTCGGCCAGTTTGTGAATTGCTGTGTCCCTGAGCTCCATTTTTCAACTCGTTTTTGGAGAGCTGACCGCAAGTCCAAAATTTTGGTTCAGGACCTATACTGGTTCCCGGTGGGTGGCTGAGAATTTGGTTAATTCTTCTTCCTGCCGGGAAATTACAGTGATATGTGCCCGTCCAAATGCCTAACAGCTACTCTGTCATTGGTTCTCCCTCTTCCCTTTCATCCTCTGCCAAATTGGCAACCTGTGCGAACCAAGAGGTTAAAGGGGCTGTCTCTCCAAGTTGGGAGGTTGATAGTAAAGCAGACGGAAAGTCAAACCGGAGCACCAGGAGAGGGACTATGCGTTGAGTTTTAGAAACCTTTCGTATTCACAGTGTGTCCGTTCTCTAGGTTTCCCGCACATGTTATAGCTGTAGTAATATTCCCTTCAACCTGGAGAGTTCGGACCCATGGAATGGGTGCCATGCATTATTGCTTTAAAGGGTCTGCATTTGCTCACCCAATCTCTCCAATCGTCTCAGTCCCAAGTGTCCCTCCTTATGCCACATCCAGCTGTCATTGTAGATAGGGTCATTCCAGCTTTCATCAGAGACCCTGAAGGAATTGTAAAGAATTTCCCAGTTTTTTTGTTTTGTTTTTGAAATTCCTTTTTATAGTGGGTTTGAGCTGATTCTCGCTGCCATGTTTATGCCAGTCTAGACACACTTGATTCCCTTACGGAGACATATCAATACATAGGTTTTAAGATTCTTACTAGTCAGATACTTTCCTCTGCGGGAAATATGGGGTTTTGAGTCCCTTTCACTGAGGAAGGTGTAGGTCTTGTCTATTCCATAGTTGGTTTTTGGAACGGTACCTGTGCTTATGTCAAACTCTGGTTTTATGCATCACCCCACCTCTCCTTCCCCCTTAAGCAGGTATAAGAGTGTTTTCTAAATGTGAGACACTGTTCTCTTTCCTAACTCAGTTCAAGTGTAGCCATGTTTACAGGATCTTCATAAGTGATATCTTATGATAAGTTTCTTTTTCTGTGTGACTTATTTCACTTAGAATCATCGTACCTGAATCCACCCATTTTGCTGCTACTGGTCTTATGACATTGATTTCATGGCTGAGGGATATTCCATCGTACGTAAGTACCACAATTTTTTGAACCATGTTTATATTTTCTGGGATACTTAAGGTGTATCCAAGTTGAGGTCCTTGTATGCAGTGCAGCCCTAAATTTTGGGGTGGCTCTGTCTTATTGATTTTCAGTTTTCCCAAGGTATATTCCCTAGACTGGTAGTGCCCTTGGCTCTGTAGCTCTGTTCTTTACTTGTTTTAGGGAACAGAATGCACTCCTCCAGAGAGGCAGTTGGCAATTTACATCCCGCCCATCAGCATAACAAGGCTCCCTGTTCTCCAGGGCCTGTCTTGCCTTTCTTGTTCTTACACATTTTGTGGATGTCCCTTTTGACCGGTGGGAAGTGATACTTCTTTGTAGTGCAGATTTGCATTGCCCGCTTGCTTGCTTGGCCAAAAAGGGCGTATGCGTTTTCTCCTGAATATATTCAGGAGAAAACGCATACGCCCTTTTTGGCTAAGTGCATCATTGTCGAAGTTGTGCCCCTCTTCCTGTGCTTTAAAGGCGATTCCAACGTACCTCTTAAATCTGTTTCCTGCTCTTCTGCCTCGCTTTCAAGTCTGCCTCGTTGCCTTCCCTCAACAGATTTTTGGACGATAGTTGTCCTTTATTACTCGGCCAGTTTGTGAATTGCTGTGCCCCTGAGCTCCATTTTTCAACTCGTTTTTGGTGAGCTGACCGCAAGTCCAAAATTTTGGTTCAGGACCTATACTGGTTCCCGGTGGGTGGCTGAGAATTTGGTTAATTCTTCTTCCTGCCGGGAAATTACAGTGATATGTGCCCGTCCAAATGCCTAACAGCTACTCTCTCATTGGTTCTCCCTCTTCCCTTTCATCCTCTGCCAAATTGGCAACCTGTGCGAACCAAGAGGTTAAAGGGGCTGTCTCTCCAAGTTGGGAGGTTGATAGTAAAGCAGACGGAAAGTCAAACCGGAGCACCAGGAGAGGGACTATGCGTTGAGTTTTAGAAACCTTTCGTATTCACAGTGTGTCCGTTCTCTAGGTTTCCCGCACATGTTATAGCTGTAGTAATATTCCCTTCAACCTGGAGAGTTCGGACTCATGGAATGGGTGCCATGCATTATTGCTTTAAAGGGTCTGCATTTGCTCACCCAATCTCACCAATCGTCTCAGTCCCAAGTGTCCCTCCTTATGCCACATCCAGCTGTCATTGTAGATAGGGTCATTCCAGCTTTCATCAGAGACCCTGAAGGAATTGTAAAGAATTTCCCAGTTTTTTTGTTTTGTTTTTGAAATTCCTTTTTATAGTGGGTTTGAGCTGATTCTCGCTGCCATGTTTATGCCAGTCTAGACACACTTGATTCCCTTACGGAGACATATCAATACATAGGTTTTAAGATTCTTACTAGTCAGATACTTTCCTCTGCGGGAAATATGGGGTTTTGAGTCCCTTTCACTGAGGAAGGTGTAGGTCTTGTCTATTCCATAGTTGGTTTTTGGAACGGTACCTGTGCTTATATCAAACTCTGGTTTTATGCATCACCCCACCTCTCCTTCCCCCTTAAGCAGGTATAAGAGTGTTTTCTAAATGTGAGACACTGTTCTCTTTCCTAACTCAGTTCAAGTGTAGCCATGTTTACAGGATCTTCATAAGTGATATCTTATGATAAGTTTCTTTTTCTGTGTGACTTATTTCACTTAGAATCATCGTACCTGAATCCACCCATTTTGCTGCTACTGGTCTTATGACATTGATTTCATGGCTGAGGGATATTCCATCGTACGTAAGTACCACAATTTTTTGAACCATGTTTATATTTTCTGGGATACTTAAGGTGTATCCAAGTTGAGGTCCTTGTATGCAGTGCAGCCCTAAATTTTGGGGTGGCTCTGTCTTATTGATTTTCAGTTTTCCCAAGGTATATTCCCTAGACTGGTAGTGCCCTTGGCTCTGTAGCTCTGTTCTTTACTTGTTTTAGGGAACAGAATGCACTCCTCCAGAGAGGCAGTTGGCAATTTACATCCCGCCCATCAGCATAACAAGGCTCCCTGTTCTCCAGGGCCTGTCTTGTCTTTCTTGTTCTTACACATTTTGTGGATGTCCCTTTTGACCGGTGGGAAGTGATACTTCTTTGTAGTGCAGATTTGCATTGCCCACTTGCTTGCTTGGCCAAAAAGGGCGTATGCGTTTTCTCCTGAATATATTCAGGAGAAAACGCATACGCCCTTTTTGGCCAAGTGCATCATTGTCGAAGTTGTGCCCCTCTTCCTGTGCTTTAAAGGCGATTCCAACGTACCTCTTGAAATCTGTTTCCTGCTATTCTGCCTCGCTTTCAAGTCCGCCTCGTTGCCTTCCGTCAACAGATTTTTGGACGATAGGTGTCCTTTATTACTCGGCCAGTTTGTGAATTGCTGTGTCGCTGAGCTCCATTTTTCAACTCGTTTTTGGAGAGCTGACCGCAAGTCCAAAATTTTGGTTCAGGACCTATACTGGTTCCCAGTGGGTGGCTGAGAATTTGGTTAATTCTTCTTCCTGCCGGGAAATTACAGTGATATGTGCCCGTCCAAATGCCTAACAGCTACTCTCTCATTGGTTCTCCCTCTTCCCTTTCATCCTCTGCCAAATTGGCAACCTGTGCGAACCAAGAGGTTAAAGGGGCTGTCTCTCCAAGTTGGGAGGTTGATAGTAAAGCAGACGGAAAGTCAAACCGGAGCACCAGGAGAGGGACTATGCGTTGAGTTTTAGAAACCTTTCGTATTCACAGTGTGTCCGTTCTCTAGGTTTCCCGCACATGTTATAGCTGTAGTAATATTCCCTTCAACCTGGAGAGTTTGGACCCATGAAATGGGTGCCATGCATTATTGCTTTAAAGGGTCTGCGTTTGCTCACCCAATCTCACCAATCGTCTCAGTCCCAAGTGTCCCTCCTTATGCCACATCCAGCTGTCGTTGTAGATAGGGTCATTCCAGCTTTCATCAGAGACCCTGAAGGAATTGTAAAGAATTTCCCAGTTTTTTTGTTTTGTTTTTGAAATTCCTTTTTATAGTGGGTTTGAGCTGATTCTCGCTGCCATGTTTATGCCAGTCTAGACACACTTGATTCCCTTACGGAGACATATCAATACATAGGTTTTAAGATTCTTACTAGTCAGATACTTTCCTCTGCGGGAAATATGGGGTTTTGAGTCCCTTTCACTGAGGAAGGTGTAGGTCTTGTCTATTCCATAGTTGGTTTTTGGAACGGTACCTGTGCTTATATCAAACTCTGGTTTTATGCATCACCCCACCTCTCCTTCCCCCTTAAGCAGGTATAAGAGTGTTTTCTAAATGTGAGACACTGTTCTCTTTCCTAACTCAGTTCAAGTGTAGCCATGTTTACAGGATCTTCATAAGTGATATCTTATGATAAGTTTCTTTTTCTGTGTGACTTATTTCACTTAGAATCATCGTACCTGAATCCACCCATTTTGCTGCTACTGGTCTTATGACATTGATTTCATGGCTGAGGGATATTCCATCGTACGTAAGTACCACAATTTTTTGAACCATGTTTATATTTTCTGGGATACTTAAGGTGTATCCAAGTTGAGGTCCTTGTATGCAGTGCAGCCCTAAATTTTGGGGTGGCTCTGTCTTATTGATTTTCAGTTTTCCCAAGGTATATTCCCTAGACTGGTAGTGCCCTTGGCTCTGTAGCTCTGTTCTTTACTTGTTTTAGGGAACAGAATGCACTCCTCCAGAGAGGCAGTTGGCAATTTACATCCCGCCCATCAGCATAACAAGGCTCCCTGTTCTCCAGGGCCTGTCTTGCCTTTCTTGTTCTTACACATTTTGTGGATGTCCCTTTTGACCGGTGGGAAGTGATACTTCTTTGTAGTGCAGATTTGCATTGCCCGCTTGCTTGCTTGGCGAAAAAGGGCGTATGCGTTTTCTCCTGAATATATTCAGGAGAAAATGCATACGCCCTTTTTGGCCAAGTGCATCATTGTCGAAGTTGTGCCCCTCTTCCTGTGCTTTAAAGGTGATTCCAACGTACCTCTTGAAATCTGTTTCCTGCTATTCTGCCTCGCTTTCAAGTCCGCCACGTTGCCTTCCCTCAACAGATTTTTGGAAGATAGTTGTCCTTTATTACTCGGCCAGTTTGTGAATTGCTGTGCCCCTGAGCTCCATTTTTCAACTCGTTTTTGGTGAGCTGACCGCAAGTCCAAAATTTTGGTTCAGGACCTATACTGGTTCCCGGTGGGTGGCTGAGAATTTGGTTAATACTTTTTCCTGCCGGGAAATTACAGTGATATGTGCCCGTCCAAATGCCTAACAGCTACTCTCTCATTGGTTCTCCCTCTTCCCTTTCATCCTCTGCCAAATTGGCAACCTGTGCGAACCAAGAGGTTAAAGGGGCTGTCTCTCCAAGTTGGGAGGTTGATAGTAAAGCAGACGGAAAGTCAAACCGGAGCACCAGGAGAGGGACTATGCGTTGAGTTTTAGAAACCTTTCGTATTCACAGTGTGTCCGTTCCCTAGGTTTCCCGCACATGTTATAGCTGTAGTAATATTCCCTTAAACCTGGAGAGTTCGGACCCATGAAATGGGTGCCATGCATTATTGCTTTAAAGGGTCTGCATTTGCTCACCCAATCTCACCAATCGTCTCAGTCCCAAGTGTCCCTCCTTATGCCACATCCAGCTGTCGTTGTAGATAGGGTCATTCCAGCTTTCATCAGAGACCCTGAAGGAATTGTAAAGAATTTCCCAGTTTTTTTGTTTTGTTTTTGAAATTCCTTTTTATAGTGGGTTTGAGCTGATTCTCGCTGCCATGTTTATGCCAGTCTAGACACACTTGATTCCCTTACGGAGACATATCAATACATAGGTTTTAAGATTCTTACTAGTCAGATATTTTCCTCTGCGGGAAATATGGGGTTTTGAGTCCCTTTCACTGAGGACGGTGTAGGTCTTGTCTATTCCATAGTTGGTTTTTGGAACGGTACCTGTGCTTATATCAAACTCTGGTTTTATGCATCACCCCACCTCTCCTTCCCCCTTAAGCAGGTATAAGAGTGTTTTCTAAATGTGAGACACTGTTCTCTTTCCTAACTCAGTTCAAGTGTAGCCATGTTTACAGGATCTTCATAAGTGATATCTTATGATAAGTTTCTTTTTCTGTGTGACTTATTTCACTTAGAATCATCGTACCTGAATCCACCCATTTTGCTGCTACTGGTCTTATGACATTGATTTCATGGCTGAGGGATATTCCATCGTACGTAAGTACCACAATTTTTTGAACCATGTTTATATTTTCTGGGATACTTAAGGTGTATCCAAGTTGAGGTCCTTGTATGCAGTGCAGCCCTAAATTTTGGGGTGCCTCTGTCTTATTGATTTTCAGTTTTCCCAAGGTATATTCCCTAGACTGGTAGTGCCCTTGGCTCTGTAGCTCTGTTCTTTACTTGTTTTAGGGAACAGAATGCACTCCTCCAGAGAGGCAGTTGGCAATTTACATCCCGCCCATCAGCATAACAAGGCTCCCTGTTCTCCAGGGCCTGTCTTGCCTTTCTTGTTCTTACACATTTTGTGGATGTCCCTTTTGACCGGTGGGAAGTGATACTTCTTTGTAGTGCAGATTTGCATTGCCCGCTTGCTTGCTTGGCCAAAAAGGGCGTATGCGTTTTCTCCTGAATATATTCAGGAGAAAACGCATACGCCCTTTTTGGCCAAGTGCATCATTGTCGAAGTTGTGCCCCTCTTCCTGTGCTTTAAAGGCGATTCCAACGTACCTCTTGAAATCTGTTTCCTGCTATTCTGCCTCGCTTTCAAGTCCGCCTCGTTGCCTTCCCTCAACAGATTTTTGGACGATAGTTGTCCTTTATTACTCGGCCAGTTTGTGAATTGCTGTGTCCCTGAGCTCCATTTTTCAACTCGTTTTTGGAGAGCTGACCGCAAGTCCAAAATTTTGGTTCAGGACCTATACTGGTTCCCGGTGGGTGTCTGAGAATTTGGTTAATTCTTCTTCCTGCCGGGAAATTACAGTGATATGTGCCCGTCCAAATGCCTAACAGCTACTCTGTCATTGGTTCTCCCTCTTCCCTTTCATCCTCTGCCAAATTGGCAACCTGTGCGAACCAAGAGGTTAAAGGGGCTGTCTCTCCAAGTTGGGAGGTTGATAGTAAAGCAGACGGAAAGTCAAACCAGAGCACCAGGAGAGGGACTATGCGTTGAGTTTTAGAAACCTTTCGTATTCACAGTGTGTCCGTTCTCTAGGTTTCCCGCACATGTTATAGCTGTAGTAATATTCCCTTCAACCTGGAGAGTTCGGACCCATGGAATGGGTGCCATGCATTATTGCTTTAAAGGGTCTGCATTTGCTCACCCAATCTCACCAATCATCTCAGTCCCAAGTGTCCCTCCTTATGCCACATCCAGCTGTCGTTGTAGATAGGGTCATTCCAGCTTTCATCAGAGACCCTGAAGGAATTGTAAAGAATTTCCCAGTTTTTTTGTTTTGTTTTTGAAATTCCTTTTTATAGTGGGTTTGAGCTGATTCTCGCTGCCATGTTTATGCCAGTCTAGACACACTTGATTCCCTTACGGAGACATATCAATACATAGGTTTTAAGATTCTTACTAGTCAGATATTTTCCTCTGCGGGAAATATGGGGTTTTGAGTCCCTTTCGCTGAGGACAGTGTAGGTCTTGTCTATTCCATAGTTGGTTTTTGGAACGGTACCTGTGCTTATATCAAACTCTGGTTTTATGCATCACCCAACCTCTCCTTCCCCCTTAAGCAGGTATAAGAGTGTTTTCTAAATGTGAGACACTGTTCTCTTTCCTAACTCAGTTCAAGTGTAGCCATGTTTACAGGATCTTCATAAGTGATATCTTATGATAAGTTTCTTTTTCTGTGTGACTTATTTCACTTAGAATCATCGTACCTGAATCCACCCATTTTGCTGCTACTGGTCTTATGACATTGATTTCATGGCTGAGGGATATTCCATCGTACGTAAGTACCACAATTTTTTGAACCATGTTTATATTTTCTGGGATACTTAAGGTGTATCCAAGTTGAGGTCCTTGTATGCAGTGCAGCCCTAAATTTTGGGGTGGCTCTGTCTTATTGATTTTCAGTTTTCCCAAGGTATATTCCCTAGACTGGTAGTGCCCTTGGCTCTGTAGCTCTGTTCTTTACTTGTTTTAGGGAACAGAATGCACTCCTCCAGAGAGGCAGTTGGCAATTTACATCCCGCCCATCAGCATAACAAGGCTCCCTGTTCTCCAGGGCCTGTCTTGCCTTTCTTGTTCTTACACATTTTGTGGATGTCCCTTTTGACCGGTGGGAAGTGATACTTCTTTGTAGTGCAGATTTGCATTGCCCGCTTGCTTGCTTGGCCAAAAAGGGCGTATGCGTTTTCTCCTGAATATATTCAGGAGAAAACGCATACGCCCTTTTTGGCTAAGTGCATCATTGTCGAAGTTGTGCCCCTCTTCCTGTGCTTTAAAGGCGATTCCAACGTACCTCTTAAATCTGTTTCCTGCTCTTCTGCCTCGCTTTCAAGTCTGCCTCGTTGCCTTCCCTCAACAGATTTTTGGACGATAGTTGTCCTTTATTACTCGGCCAGTTTGTGAATTGCTGTGCCCCTGAGCTCCATTTTTCAACTCGTTTTTGGTGAGCTGACCGCAAGTCCAAAATTTTGGTTCAGGACCTATACTGGTTCCCGGTGGGTGGCTGAGAATTTGGTTAATTCTTCTTCCTGCCGGGAAATTACAGTGATATGTGCCCGTCCAAATGCCTAACAGCTACTCTCTCATTGGTTCTCCCTCTTCCCTTTCATCCTCTGCCAAATTGGCAACCTGTGCGAACCAAGAGGTTAAAGGGGCTGTCTCTCCAAGTTGGGAGGTTGATAGTAAAGCAGACGGAAAGTCAAACCGGAGCACCAGGAGAGGGACTATGCGTTGAGTTTTAGAAACCTTTCGTATTCACAGTGTGTCCGTTCTCTAGGTTTCCCGCACATGTTATAGCTGTAGTAATATTCCCTTCAACCTGGAGAGTTCGGACTCATGGAATGGGTGCCATGCATTATTGCTTTAAAGGGTCTGCATTTGCTCACCCAATCTCACCAATCGTCTCAGTCCCAAGTGTCCCTCCTTATGCCACATCCAGCTGTCATTGTAGATAGGGTCATTCCAGCTTTCATCAGAGACCCTGAAGGAATTGTAAAGAATTTCCCAGTTTTTTTGTTTTGTTTTTGAAATTCCTTTTTATAGTGGGTTTGAGCTGATTCTCGCTGCCATGTTTATGCCAGTCTAGACACACTTGATTCCCTTACGGAGACATATCAATACATAGGTTTTAAGATTCTTACTAGTCAGATACTTTCCTCTGCGGGAAATATGGGGTTTTGAGTCCCTTTCACTGAGGAAGGTGTAGGTCTTGTCTATTCCATAGTTGGTTTTTGGAACGGTACCTGTGCTTATATCAAACTCTGGTTTTATGCATCACCCCACCTCTCCTTCCCCCTTAAGCAGGTATAAGAGTGTTTTCTAAATGTGAGACACTGTTCTCTTTCCTAACTCAGTTCAAGTGTAGCCATGTTTACAGGATCTTCATAAGTGATATCTTATGATAAGTTTCTTTTTCTGTGTGACTTATTTCACTTAGAATCATCGTACCTGAATCCACCCATTTTGCTGCTACTGGTCTTATGACATTGATTTCATGGCTGAGGGATATTCCATCGTACGTAAGTACCACAATTTTTTGAACCATGTTTATATTTTCTGGGATACTTAAGGTGTATCCAAGTTGAGGTCCTTGTATGCAGTGCAGCCCTAAATTTTGGGGTGGCTCTGTCTTATTGATTTTCAGTTTTCCCAAGGTATATTCCCTAGACTGGTAGTGCCCTTGGCTCTGTAGCTCTGTTCTTTACTTGTTTTAGGGAACAGAATGCACTCCTCCAGAGAGGCAGTTGGCAATTTACATCCCGCCCATCAGCATAACAAGGCTCCCTGTTCTCCAGGGCCTGTCTTGCCTTTCTTGTTCTTACACATTTTGTGGATGTCCCTTTTGACCGGTGGGAAGTGATACTTCTTTGTAGTGCAGATTTGCATTGCCCACTTGCTTGCTTGGCCAAAAAGGGCGTATGCGTTTTCTCCTGAATATATTCAGGAGAAAACGCATACGCCCTTTTTGGCCAAGTGCATCATTGTCGAAGTTGTGCCCCTCTTCCTGTGCTTTAAAGGCGATTCCAACGTACCTCTTGAAATCTGTTTCCTACTATTCTGCCTCGCTTTCAAGTCCGCCTCGTTGCCTTCCGTCAACAGATTTTTGGACGATAGGTGTCCTTTATTACTCGGCCAGTTTGTGAATTGCTGTGTCGCTGAGCTCCATTTTTCAACTCGTTTTTGGAGAGCTGACCGCAAGTCCAAAATTTTGGTTCAGGACCTATACTGGTTCCCAGTGGGTGGCTGAGCATTTGGTTAATTCTTCTTCCTGCCGGGAAATTACAGTGATATGTGCCCATCCAAATGCCTAACAGCTACTCTCTCATTGGTTCTCCCTCTTCCCTTTCATCCTCTGCCAAATTGGCAACCTGTGCGAACCAAGAGGTTAAAGGGGCTGTCTCTCCAAGTTGGGAGGTTGATAGTAAAGCAGACGGAAAGTCAAACCGGAGCACCAGGAGAGGGACTATTCGTTGAGTTTTAGAAACCTTTCGTATTCACAGTGTGTCCGTTCTCTAGGTTTCCCGCACATGTTATAGCTGTAGTAATATTCCCTTCAACCTGGAGAGTTCGGACCCATGGAATGGGTGCCATGCATTATTGCTTTAAAGGATCTGCATTTGCTCACCCAATCTCACCAATCGTCTCAGTCCCAAGTGTCCCTCCTTATGCCACATCCAGCTGTCGTTGTAGATAGGGTCATTCCAGCTTTCATCAGAGACCCTGAAGGAATTGTAAAGAATTTCCCAGTTTTTTTGTTTTGTTTTTGAAATTCCTTTTTATAGTGGGTTTGAGCTGATTCTCGCTGCCATGTTTATGCCAGTCTAGACACACTTGATTCCCTTACGGAGACATATCAATACATAGGTTTTAAGATTCTTACTAGTCAGATACTTTCCTCTGCGGGAAATATGGGGTTTTGAGTCCCTTTCACTGAGGACGGTGTAGGTCTTGTCTATTCCATAGTTGGTTTTTGGAACGGTACCTGTGCTTATATCAAACTCTGGTTTTATGCATCACCCCACCTCTCCTTCCCCCTTAAGCAGGTATAAGAGTGTTTTCTAAATGTGAGACACTGTTCTCTTTCCTAACTCAGTTCAAGTGTAGCCATGTATACAGGATCTTCATAAGTGATATCTTATGATTAGTTTCTTTTTCTGTGTGACTTATTTCACTTAGAATCATCGTACCTGAATCCACCCATTTTGCTGCTACTGGTCTTATGACATTGATTTCATGGCTGAGGGATATTCCATCGTACGTAAGTACCACAATTTTTTGAACCATGTTTATATTTTCTGGGATACTTAAGGTGTATCCAAGTTGAGGTCCTTGTATGCAGTGCAGCCCTAAATTTTGGGGTGGCTCTGTCTTATTGATTTTCAGTTTTCCCAAGGTATATTCCCTAGACTGGTAGTGCCCTTGGCTCTGTAGCTCTGTTCTTTACTTGTTTTAGGGAACAGAATGCACTCCTCCAGAGAGGCAGTTGGCAATTTACATCCCGCCCATCAGCATAACAAGGCTCCCTGTTCTCCAGGGCCTGTCTTGCCTTTCTTGTTCTTACACATTTTGTGGATGTCCCTTTTGACCGGTGGGAAGTGATACTTCTTTGTAGTGCAGATTTGCATTGCCCGCTTGCTTGCTTGGCCAAAAAGGGCGTATGCGTTTTCTCCTGAATATATTCAGGAGAAAATGCATACGCCCTTTTTGGCCAAGTGCATCATTGTCGAAGTTGTGCCCCTCTTCCTGTGCTTTAAAGGCGATTCCAACGTACCTCTTGAAATCTGTTTCCTGCTATTCTGCCTCGCTTTCAAGTCCGCCTCGTTGCCTTCCCTCAACAGATTTTTGGAAGATAGTTGTCCTTTATTACTCGGCCAGTTTGTGAATTGCTGTGCCCCTGAGCTCCATTTTTCAACTCGTTTTTGGTGAGCTGACCGCAAGTCCAAAATTTTGGTTCAGGACCTATACTGGTTCCCGGTGGGTGGCTAAGAATTTGGTTAATACTTTTTCCTGCCGGGAAATTACAGTGATATGTGCCCGTCCAAATGCCTAACAGCTACTCTCTCATTGGTTCTCCCTCTTCCCTTTCATCCTCTGCCAAATTGGCATCCTGTGCGAACCAAGAGGTTAAAGGGGCTGTTTCTCCAAGTTGGGAGGTTGATAGTAAAGCAGACGGAAAGTCAAACCGGAGCACCAGGAGAGGGACTATGCGTTGAGTTTTAGAAACCTTTCGTATTCACAGTGTGTCCGTTCCCTAGGTTTCCCGCACATGTTATAGCTGTAGTAATATTCCCTTCAACCTGGAGAGTTCAGACCCATGAAATGGGTGCCATGCATTATTGCTTTAAAGGGTCTGCATTTGCTCACCCAATCTCACCTATCGTCTCCGTCCCAAGTGTCCCTCCTTATGCCACATCCAGCTGTCATTGTAGATAGGGTCATTCCAGCTTTCATCAGAGACCCTGAAGGAATTGTAAAGAATTTCCCAGTTTTTTTGTTTTGTGTTTAAAATTCCTTTTTATAGTGGGTTTGAGCTGATTCT
This sequence comes from Hyperoodon ampullatus, assembly GCF_949752795.1. Taxonomy (NCBI): domain Eukaryota; kingdom Metazoa; phylum Chordata; class Mammalia; order Artiodactyla; family Ziphiidae; genus Hyperoodon; species Hyperoodon ampullatus. Next base: position 215,947 of record NW_027640562.1, read on the forward strand.
CGCTGCCATGTTTATGCCAGTCTAGACACACTTGATTCCCTTACGGAGACATATCAATACATAGGTTTTAAGATTCTTACTAGTCAGATATTTTCCTCTGCGGGAAATATGGGGTTTTGAGTCCCTTTCGCTGAGGACAGTGTAGGTCTTGTCTATTCCATAGTTGGTTTTTGGAACGGTACCTGTGCTTATATCAAACTCTGGTTTTATGCATCACCCAACCTCTCCTTCCCCCTTAAGCAGGTATAAGAGTGTTTTCTAAATGTGAGACACTGTTCTCTTTCCTAACTCAGTTCAAGTGTAGCCATGTTTACAGGATCTTCATAAGTGATATCTTATGATAAGTTTCTTTTTCTGTGTGACTTATTTCACTTAGAATCATCGTACCTGAATCCACCCATTTTGCTGCTACTGGTCTTATGACATTGATTTCATGGCTGAGGGATATTCCATCGTACGTAAGTACCACAATTTTTTGAACCATGTTTATATTTTCTGGGATACTTAAGGTGTATCCAAGTTGAGGTCCTTGTATGCAGTGCAGCCCTAAATTTTGGGGTGGCTCTGTCTTATTGATTTTCAGTTTTCCCAAGGTATATTCCCTAGACTGGTAGTGCCCTTGGTTCTGTAGCTCTGTTCTTTACTTGTTTTAGGGAACAGAATGCACTCCTCCAGAGAGGCAGTTGGCAATTTACATCCCGCCCATCAGCATAACAAGGCTCCCTGTTCTCCAGGGCCTGTCTTGCCTTTCTTGTTCTTACACATTTTGTGGATGTCCCTTTTGACCGGTGGGAAGTGATACTTCTTTGTAGTGCAGATTTGCATTGCCCGCTTGCTTGCTTGGCCAAAAAGGGCGTATGCGTTTTCTCCTGAATATATTCAGGAGAAAACGCATACGCCCTTTTTGGCTAAGTGCATCATTGTCGAAGTTGTGCCCCTCTTCCTGTGCTTTAAAGGCGATTCCAACGTACCTCTTAAATCTGTTTCCTGCTCTTCTGCCTCGCTTTCAAGTCTGCCTCGTTGCCTTCCCTCAACAGATTTTTGGACGATAGTTGTCCTTTATTACTCGGCCAGTTTGTGAATTGCTGTGCCCCTGAGCTCCATTTTTCAACTCGTTTTTGGTGAGCTGACCGCAAGTCCAAAATTTTGGTTCAGGACCTATACTGGTTCCCGGTGGGTGGCTGAGAATTTGGTTAATTCTTCTTCCTGCCGGGAAATTACAGTGATATGTGCCCGTCCAAATGCCTAACAGCTACTCTCTCATTGGTTCTCCCTCTTCCCTTTCATCCTCTGCCAAATTGGCAACCTGTGCGAACCAAGAGGTTAAAGGGGCTGTCTCTCCAAGTTGGGAGGTTGATAGTAAAGCAGACGGAAAGTCAAACCGGAGCACCAGGAGAGGGACTATGCGTTGAGTTTTAGAAACCTTTCGTATTCACAGTGTGTCCGTTCTCTAGGTTTCCCGCACATGTTATAGCTGTAGTAATATTCCCTTCAACCTGGAGAGTTCGGACTCATGGAATGGGTGCCATGCATTATTGCTTTAAAGGGTCTGCATTTGCTCACCCAATCTCACCAATCGTCTCAGTCCCAAGTGTCCCTCCTTATGCCACATCCAGCTGTCATTGTAGATAGGGTCATTCCAGCTTTCATCAGAGACCCTGAAGGAATTGTAAAGAATTTCCCAGTTTTTTTGTTTTGTTTTTGAAATTCCTTTTTATAGTGGGTTTGAGCTGATTCTCGCTGCCATGTTTATGCCAGTCTAGACACACTTGATTCCCTTACGGAGACATATCAATACATAGGTTTTAAGATTCTTACTAGTCAGATACTTTCCTCTGCGGGAAATATGGGGTTTTGAGTCCCTTTCACTGAGGAAGGTGTAGGTCTTGTCTATTCCATAGTTGGTTTTTGGAACGGTACCTGTGCTTATATCAAACTCTGGTTTTATGCATCACCCCACCTCTCCTTCCCCCTTAAGCAGGTATAAGAGTGTTTTCTAAATGTGAGACACTGTTCTCTTTCCTAACTCAGTTCAAGTGTAGCCATGTTTACAGGATCTTCATAAGTGATATCTTATGATAAGTTTCTTTTTCTGTGTGACTTATTTCACTTAGAATCATCGTACCTGAATCCACCCATTTTGCTGCTACTGGTCTTATGACATTGATTTCATGGCTGAGGGATATTCCATCGTACGTAAGTACCACAATTTTTTGAACCATGTTTATATTTTCTGGGATACTTAAGGTGTATCCAAGTTGAGGTCCTTGTATGCAGTGCAGCCCTAAATTTTGGGGTGGCTCTGTCTTATTGATTTTCAGTTTTCCCAAGGTATATTCCCTAGACTGGTAGTGCCCTTGGCTCTGTAGCTCTGTTCTTTACTTGTTTTAGGGAACAGAATGCACTCCTCCAGAGAGGCAGTTGGCAATTTACATCCCGCCCATCAGCATAACAAGGCTCCCTGTTCTCCAGGGCCTGTCTTGCCTTTCTTGTTCTTACACATTTTGTGGATGTCCCTTTTGACCGGTGGGAAGTGATACTTCTTTGTAGTGCAGATTTGCATTGCCCACTTGCTTGCTTGGCCAAAAAGGGCGTATGCGTTTTCTCCTGAATATATTCAGGAGAAAACGCATACGCCCTTTTTGGCCAAGTGCATCATTGTCGAAGTTGTGCCCCTCTTCCTGTGCTTTAAAGGCGATTCCAACGTACCTCTTGAAATCTGTTTCCTACTATTCTGCCTCGCTTTCAAGTCCGCCTCGTTGCCTTCCGTCAACAGATTTTTGGACGATAGGTGTCCTTTATTACTCGGCCAGTTTGTGAATTGCTGTGTCGCTGAGCTCCATTTTTCAACTCGTTTTTGGAGAGCTGACCGCAAGTCCAAAATTTTGGTTCAGGACCTATACTGGTTCCCAGTGGGTGGCTGAGCATTTGGTTAATTCTTCTTCCTGCCGGGAAATTACAGTGATATGTGCCCATCCAAATGCCTAACAGCTACTCTCTCATTGGTTCTCCCTCTTCCATTTCATCCTCTGCCAAATTGGCAACCTGTGCGAACCAAGAGGTTAAAGGGGCTGTCTCTCCAAGTTGGGAGGTTGATAGTAAAGCAGACGGAAAGTCAAACCGGAGCACCAGGAGAGGGACTATGCGTTGAGTTTTAGAAACCTTTCGTATTCACAGTGTGTCCGTTCTCTAGGTTTCCCGCACATGTTATAGCTGTAGTAATATTCCCTTCAACCTGGAGAGTTTGGACCCATGAAATGGGTGCCATGCATTATTGCTTTAATGGGTCTGCGTTTGCTCACCCAATCTCACCAATCGTCTCAGTCCCAAGTGGCCCTCCTTATGCCACATCCAGCTGTCGTTGTAGATAGGGTCATTCCAGCTTTCATCAGAGACCCTGAAGGAATTGTAAAGAATTTCCCAGTTTTTTTGTTTTGTTTTTGAAATTCCTTTTTATAGTGGGTTTGAGCTGATTCTCGCTGCCATGTTTATGCCAGTCTAGACACACTTGATTCCCTTACGGAGACATATCAATACATAGGTTTTAAGATTCTTACTAGTCAGATACTTTCCTCTGCGGGAAATATGGGGTTTTGAGTCCCTTTCACTGAGGAAGGTGTAGGTCTTGTCTATTCCATAGTTGGTTTTTGGAACGGTACCTGTGCTTATATCAAACTCTGGTTTTATGCATCACCCCACCTCTCCTTCCCCCTTAAGCAGGTATAAGAGTGTTTTCTAAATGTGAGACACTGTTCTCTTTCCTAACTCAGTTCAAGTGTAGCCATGTTTACAGGATCTTCATAAGTGATATCTTATGATAAGTTTCTTTTTCTGTGTGACTTATTTCACTTAGAATCATCGTACCTGAATCCACCCATTTTGCTGCTACTGGTCTTATGACATTGATTTCATGGCTGAGGGATATTCCATCGTACGTAAGTACCACAATTTTTTGAACCATGTTTATATTTTCTGGGATACTTAAGGTGTATCCAAGTTGAGGTCCTTGTATGCAGTGCAGCCCTAAATTTTGGGGTGGCTCTGCCTTATTGATTTTCAGTTTTCCCAAGGTATATTCCCTAGACTGGTAGTGCCCTTGGCTCTGTAGCTCTGTTCTTTACTTGTTTTAGGGAACAGAATGCACTCCTCCAGAGAGGCAGTTGGCAATTTACATCCCGCCCATCAGCATAACAAGGCTCCCTGTTCTCCAGGGCCTGTCTTGCCTTTCTTGTTCTTACACATTTTGTGGATGTCCCTTTTGACCGGTGGGAAGTGATACTTCTTTGTAGTGCAGATTTGCATTGCCCGCTTGCTTGCTTAGCCAAAAAGGGCGTATGCGTTTTCTCCTGAATATATTCAGGAGAAAACGCATACGCCCTTTTTGGCCAAGTGCATCATTGTCGAAGTTGTGCCCCTCTTCCTGTGCTTTAAAGGCGATTCCAACGTACCTCTTGAAATCTGTTTCCTGCTATTCTGCCTCGCTTTCAAGTCCGCCTCGTTGCCTTCCGTCAAGAGATTTTTGGACGATAGGTGTCCTTTATTACTCGGCCAGTTTGTGAATTGCTGTGTCGCTGAGCTCCATTTTTCAACTCATTTTTGGAGAGCTGACCGCAAGTCCAAAATTTTGGTTCAGGACCTATACTGGTTCCCAGTGGGTGGCTGAGAATTTGGTTAATTCTTCTTCCTGCCGGGAAATTACAGTGATATGTGCCCGTCCAAATGCCTAACAGCTACTCTCTCATTGGTTCTCCCTCTTCCCTTTCATCCTCTGCCAAATTGGCAACCTGTGCGAACCAAGAGGTTAAAGGGGCTGTCTCTCCAAGTTGGGAGGTTGATAGTAAAGCAGACGGAAAGTCAAACCGGAGCACCAGGAGAGGGACTATTCGTTGAGTTTTAGAAACCTTTCGTATTCACAGTGTGTCCGTTCTCTAGGTTTCCCGCACATGTTATAGCTGTAGTAATATTCCCTTCAACCTGGAGAGTTCGGACCCATGGAATGGGTGCCATGCATTATTGCTTTAAAGGATCTGCATTTGCTCACCCAATCTCACCAATCGTCTCAGTCCCAAGTGTCCCTCCTTATGCCACATCCAGCTGTCGTTGTAGATAGGGTCATTCCAGCTTTCATCACAGACCCTGAAGGAATTGTAAAGAATTTCCCAGTTTTTTTGTTTTGTTTTTGAAATTCCTTTTTATAGTGGGTTTGAGCTGATTCTCGCTGCCATGTTTATGCCAGTCTAGACACACTTGATTCCCTTACGGAGACATATCAATACATAGGTTTTAAGATTCTTACTACTCAGATACTTTCCTCTGCGGGAAATATGGGGTTTTGAGTCCCTTTCACTGAGGACGGTGTAGGTCTTGTCTATTCCATAGTTGGTTTTTGGAACGGTACCTGTGCTTATATCAAACTCTGGTTTTATGCATCACCCCACCTCTCCTTCCCCCTTAAGCAGGTATAAGAGTGTTTTCTAAATGTGAGACACTGTTCTCTTTCCTAACTCAGTTCAAGTGTAGCCATGTATACAGGATCTTCATAAGTGATATCTTATGATAAGTTTCTTTTTCTGTGTGACTTATTTCACTTAGAATCATCGTACCTGAATCCACCCATTTTGCTGCTACTGGTCTTATGACATTGATTTCATGGCTGAGGGATATTCCATCGTACGTAAGTACCACAATTTTTTGAACCATGTTTATATTTTCTGGGATACTTAAGGTGTATCCAAGTTGAGGTCCTTGTATGCAGTGCAGCCCTAAATTTTGGGGTGGCTCTGTCTTATTGATTTTCAGTTTTCCCAAGGTATATTCCCTAGACTGGTAGTGCCCTTGGCTCTGTAGCTCTGTTCTTTACTTGTTTTAGGGAACAGAATGCACTCCTCCAGAGAGGCAGTTGGCAATTTACATCCCGCCCATCAGCATAACAAGGCTCCCTGTTCTCCAGGGCCTGTCTTGCCTTTCTTGTTCTTACACATTTTGTGGATGTCCCTTTTGACCGGTGGGAAGTGATACTTCTTTGTAGTGCAGATTTGCATTGCCCGCTTGCTTGCTTGGCCAAAAAGGGCGTATGCGTTTTCTCCTGAATATATTCAGGAGAAAATGCATACGCCCTTTTTGGCCAAGTGCATCATTGTCGAAGTTGTGCCCCTCTTCCTGTGCTTTAAAGGCGATTCCAACGTACCTCTTGAAATCTGTTTCCTGCTATTCTGCCTCGCTTTCAAGTCCGCCTCGTTGCCTTCCCTCAACAGATGTTTGGACGAGAGTTGTCCTTTATTACTCGGCCAGTTTGTGAATTGCTGTGCCCCTGAGCTCCATTTTTCAACTCGTTTTCGGTGAGCTGACCGCAAGTCCAAAATTTTGGTTCAGGACCTATACTGGTTCCCGGTGGGTGGCTAAGAATTTGGTTAATACTTTTTCCTGCCGGGAAATTACAGTGATATGTGCCCGTCCAAATGCCTAACAGCTACTCTCTCATTGGTTCTCCCTCTTCCCTTTCATCCTCTGCCAAATTGGCAACCTGTGCGAACCAAGAGGTTAAAGGGGCTGTCTCTCCAAGTTGGGAGGTTGATAGTAAAGCAGCTGGAAAGTCAATCCGGAGCACCAGGAGAGGGTTTATTCGTTGAGTTTTAGAAACCTTTCGTATTCACAGTGTGTCCGTTCTCTAGGTTTCCCGCACATGTTATAGCTGTAGTAATATTCCCTTCAACCTGGAGAGTTCGGACCCATGGAATGGGTGCCATGCATTATTGCTTTAAAGGGTCTGCATTTGCTCACCCAATCTCACAAATCGTCTCAGTCCCAAGTGTCCCTCCTTATGCCACATCCAGCTGTCGTTGTAGATAGGGTCATTCCAGCTTTCATCAGAGACCCTGAAGGAATTGTAAAGAATTTCCCAGTTTTTTTGTTTTGTTTTTGAAATTCCTTTTTATAGTGGGTTTGAGCTGATTCTCGCTGCCATGTTTATGCCAGTCTAGACACACTTGATTCCCTTACGGAGACATATCAATACATAGGTTTTAAGATTCTTACTAGTCAGATATTTTCCTCTGCGGGAAATATGGGGTTTTGAGTCCCTTTCACTGAGGACGGTGTAGGTCTTGTCTATTCCATAGTTGGTTTTTGGAACGGTACCTGTGCTTATATCAAACTCTGGTTTTATGCATCACCCCACCTCTCCTTCCCCCTTAAGCAGGTATAAGAGTGTTTTCTAAATGTGAGACACTGTTCTCTTTCCTAACTCAGTTCTAGTGTAGCCATGTTTACAGGATCTTCATAAGTGATATCTTATGATAAGTTTCTTTTTCTGTGTGACTTATTTCACTTAGAATCATCGTACCTGAATCCACCCATTTTGCTGCTACTGGTCTTATGAAATTGATTTCATGGCTGAGGGATATTCCATCGTACGTAAGTACCACAATTTTTTGAACCATGTTTATATTTTCTGGGATACTTAAGGTGTATCCAAGTTGAGATCCTTGTATGCAGTGCAGCCCTAAATTTTGGGGTGGCTCTGTCTTATTGATTTTCAGTTTTCCCAAGGTATATTCCCTAGACTGGTAGTGCCCTTGGCTCTGTAGCTCTGTTCTTTACTTGTTTTAGGGAACAGAATGCACTCCTCCAGAGAGGCAGTTGGCAATTTACATCCCGCCCATCAGCATAACAAGGCTCCCTGTTCTCCAGGGCCTGTCTTGCCTTTCTTGTTCTTACACATTTTGTGGATGTCCCCTTTGACTGTTGGGAAGTGATACTTCTTTGTAGTGCAGATTTGCATTGCCCGCTTGCTTGCTTGGCCAAAAAGGGCGTATGCGTTTTCTCCTGAATATATTCAGGAGAAAACGCATACGCCCTTTTTGGCCAAGTGCATCATTGTCGAAGTTGTGCCCCTCTTCCTGTGCTTTAAAGGCGATTCCAACGTACCTCTTGAAATCTGTTTCCTGCTATTCTGCCTCGCTTTCAAGTCCGCCTCGTTGCCTTCCCTCAACAGATTTTTGGACGATAGTTGTCCTTTATTACTCGGCCAGTTTGTGAATTGCTGTGCCCCTGAGCTCCATTTTTCAACTCGTTTTTGGTGAGCTGACCGCAAGTCCAAAATTTTGGTTCAGGACCTATACTGGTTCCCGGTGGGTGGCTGAGAATTTGGTTAATTCTTCTTCCTGCCGGGAAATTAGAGTGATATGTGCCCGTCCAAATGCCTAACAGCTACTCTCTCATTGGTTCTCCCTCTTCCCTTTCATCCTCTGCCAAATTGGCAACCTGTGCGAACCAAGATGTTAAAGGGGCTGTCTCTGCAAGTTGGGAGGTTGATAGTAAAGCAGACGGAAAGTCAAACCGGAGCACCAGGAGAGGGTCTATGCGTGGAGTTTTAGAAACCTTTCGTATTCACAGTGTGTCCGTTCCCTAGGTTTCCAGCACATGTTATAGCTGTAGTAATATTCCCTTCAACCTGGAGAGTTCGGACCCATGGAATGGGTGCCATGCATTATTGCTTTAAAGGGTCTGCATTTGCTCACCCAATCTCACCAATCGTCTCAGTCCCAAGTGTCCCTCCTTATGCCACATCCAGCTTTCGTTGTAGATAGGGTCATTCCAGCTTTCATCAGAGACCCTGAAGGAATTGTAAAGAATTTCCCAGTTTTTTTGTTTTGTTTTTGAAATTCCTTTTTATAGTGGGTTTGAGCTGATTCTCGCTGCCATGTTTATGCCAGTCTAGACACACTTGATTCCCTTACGGAGACATATCAATACATAGGTTTTAAGATTCTTACTAGTCAGATATTTTCCTGTGCGGGAAATATGGTGTTTTGTGTCCCTTTCACTGAGGACGGTGTAGGTCTTGTCTATTCCATAGTTGGTTTTTGGAACGGTACCTGTGCTTATATCAAACTCTGGTTTTATGCATCACCCCACCTCTCCTTCCCCCTTAAGCAGGTATAAGAGTGTTTTCTAAATGTGAGACACTGTTCTCTTTCCTAACTCAGTTCAAGTGTAGCCATGTTTACAGGATCTTCATAAGTGATATCTTATGATAAGTTTCTTTTTCTGTGTGACTTATTTCACTTAGAATCATCGTACCTGAATCCACCCATTTTGCTGCTACTGGTCTTATGACATTGATTTCATGGCTGAGGGATATTCCATCGTACGTAAGTACCACAATTTTTTGAACCATGTTTATATTTTCTGGGATACTTAAGGTGTATCCAAGTTGAGGTCCTTGTATGCAGTGCAGCCCTAAATTTTGGGGTGGCGCTGTCTTATTGATTTTCAGTTTTCCCAAGGTATATTCCCTAGACTGGTAGTGCCCTTGGCTCTGTAGATCTGTTCTTTACTTGTTTTAGGGAACAGAATGCACTCCTCCAGAGAGGCAGTTGGCAATTTACATCCCGCCCATCAGCATAACAAGGCTCCCTGTTCTCCAGGGCCTGTCTTGCCTTTCTTGTTCTTACACATTTTGTGGATGCCCCTTTTGACCGGTGGGAAGTGATACTTCTTTGTAGTGCAGATTTGCATTGCCCGCTTGCTTGCTTGGCCAAAAAGGGCGTATGCGTTTTCTCCTGAATATATTCAGGAGAAAACGCATACGCCCTTTTTGGCCAAGTGCATCATTGTCGAAGTTGTGCCCCTCTTCCTGTGCTTTAAAGGCGATTCCAACGTACCTCTTGAAATCTGTTTCCTGCTATTCTGCCTCGCTTTCAAGTCCGCCTCGTTGCCTTCCCTCAACAGATTTTTGGACGATAGTTGTCCTTTATTACTCGTCCAGTTTGTGAATTGCTGTGCCCCTGAGCTCCATTTTTCAACTCGTTTTTGGTGAGCTGACCGCAAGTCCAAAATTTTGGTTCAGGACCTATACTGGTTCCCGGTGGGTGGCTGAGAATTTGGTTAATTCTTCTTCCTGCCGGGAAATTACAGTGATATGTGCCCGTCCAAATGCCTAACAGCTACTCTCTCATTGGTTCTCCCTCTTCCCTTTCATCCTCTGCCAAATTGGCAACCTGTGCGAACCAAGAGGTTAAAGGGGCTGTCTCTCCAAGTTGGGAGGTTGATAGTAAAGCAGAAGGAAAGTCAAACCGGAGCACCAGGAGAGGGACTATGCGTTGAGTTTTAGAAACCTTTCGTATTCACAGTGTGTCCGTTCTCTAGGTTTCCTGCACATGTTATAGCTGTAGTGATATTCCCTTCAACCTGGAGAGTTCGGACCCATGGAATGGGTGCCATGCATTATTGCTTTAAAGGGTCTGCATTTGCTCACCCAATCTCACCAATCGTCTCAGTCCCAAGTGTCCCTCCTTATGCCACATCCAGCTTTCGTTGTAGATAGGGTCATTCCAGCTTTCATCAGAGACCCTGAAGGAATTGTAAAGAATTTCCCAGGTTTTTTGTTTTGTTTTTGAAATTCCTTTTTATAGTGGGTTTGAGCTGATTCTCACTGCCATGTTTATGCCAGTCTAGACACACTTGATTCACTTACGGAGACATATCAATACATAGGTTTTAAGATTCTTACTAGTCAGATATTTTCCTGTGCGGGAAATATGGTGTTTTGTGTCCCTTTCACTGAGGACGGTGTAGGTCTTGTCTATTCCATAGTTGGTTTTTGGAACGGTACCTGTGCTTATATCAAACTCTGGTTTTATGCATCACCCCACCTCTCCTTCCCCCTTAAGCAGGTATAAGAGTGTTTTCTAAATGTGAGACACTGTTCTCTTTCCTAACTCAGTTCAAGTGTAGCCATGTTTACAGGATCTTCATAAGTGATATCTTATGATAAGTTTCTTTTTCTGTGTGACTTATTTCACTTAGAATCATCGTACCTGAATCCACCCATTTTGCTGCTACTGGTCTTATGACATTGATTTCATGGCTGAGGGATATTCCATCGTACGTAAGTACCACAATTTTTTGAACCATGTTTATATTTTCTGGGATACTTAAGGTGTATCCAAGTTGAGGTCCTTGTATGCAGTGCAGCCCTAAATTTTGGGGTGGCTCTGCCTTATTGATTTTCAGTTTTCCCAAGGTATATTCCCTAGACTGGTAGTGCCCTTGGCTCTGTAGCTCTGTTCTTTACTTGTTTTAGGGAACAGAATGCACTCCTCCAGAGAGGCAGTTGGCAATTTACATCCCGCCCATCAGCATAACAAGGCTCCCTGTTCTCCAGGGCCTGTCTTGCCTTTCTTGTTCTTACACATTTTGTGGATGTCCCTTTTGACCGGTGGGAAGTGATACTTCTTTGTAGTGCAGATTTGCATTGCCCGCTTGCTTGCTTAGCCAAAAAGGGCGTATGCGTTTTCTCCTGAATATATTCAGGAGAAAACGCATACGCCCTTTTTGGCCAAGTGCATCATTGTCGAAGTTGTGCCCCTCTTCCTGTGCTTTAAAGGCGATTCCAACGTACCTCTTGAAATCTGTTTCCTGCTATTCTGCCTCGCTTTCAAGTCCGCCTCGTTGCCTTCCGTCAAGAGATTTTTGGACGATAGGTGTCCTTTATTACTCGGCCAGTTTGTGAATTGCTGTGTCGCTGAGCTCCATTTTTCAACTCATTTTTGGAGAGCTGACCGCAAGTCCAAAATTTTGGTTCAGGACCTATACTGGTTCCCAGTGGGTGGCTGAGAATTTGGTTAATTCTTCTTCCTGCCGGGAAATTACAGTGATATGTGCCCGTCCAAATGCCTAACAGCTACTCTCTCATTGGTTCTCCCTCTTCCCTTTCATCCTCTGCCAAATTGGCAACCTGTGCGAACCAAGAGGTTAAAGGGGCTGTCTCTCCAAGTTGGGAGGTTGATAGTAAAGCAGACGGAAAGTCAAACCGGAGCACCAGGAGAGGGACTATTCGTTGAGTTTTAGAAACCTTTCGTATTCACAGTGTGTCCGTTCTCTAGGTTTCCCGCACATGTTATAGCTGTAGTAATATTCCCTTCAACCTGGAGAGTTCGGACCCATGGAATGGGTGCCATGCATTATTGCTTTAAAGGATCTGCATTTGCTCACCCAATCTCACCAATCGTCTCAGTCCCAAGTGTCCCTCCTTATGCCACATCCAGCTGTCGTTGTAGATAGGGTCATTCCAGCTTTCATCAGAGACCCTGAAGGAATTGTAAAGAATTTCCCAGTTTTTTTGTTTTGTTTTTGAAATTCCTTTTTATAGTGGGTTTGAGCTGATTCTCGCTGCCATGTTTATGCCAGTCTAGACACACTTGATTCCCTTACGGAGACATATCAATACATAGGTTTTAAGATGCTTACTACTCAGATACTTTCCTCTGCGGGAAATATGGGGTTTTGAGTCCCTTTCACTGAGGACGGTGTAGGTCTTGTCTATTCCATAGTTGGTTTTTGGAACGGTACCTGTGCTTATATCAAACTCTGGTTTTATGCATCACCCCACCTCTCCTTCCCCCTTAAGCAGGTATAAGAGTGTTTTCTAAATGTGAGACACTGTTCTCTTTCCTAACTCAGTTCAAGTGTAGCCATGTTTACAGGATCTTCATAAGTGATATCTTATGATAAGTTTCTTTTTCTGTGTGACTTATTTCACTTAGAATCATCGTACCTGAATCCACCCATTTTGCTGCTACTGGTCTTATGACATTGATTTCATGGCTGAGGGATATTCCATCGTACGTAAGTACCACAATTTTTTGAACCATGTTTATATTTTCTGGGATACTTAAGGTGTATCCAAGTTGAGGTCCTTGTATGCAGTGCAGCCCTAAATTTTGGGGTGGCTCTGTCTTATTGATTTTCAGTTTTCCCAAGGTATATTCCCTAGACTGGTAGTGCCCTTGGCTCTGTAGCTCTGTTCTTTACTTGTTTTAGGGAACAGAATGCACTCCTCCAGAGAGGCAGTTGGCAATTTACATCCCGCCCATCAGCATAACAAGGCTCCCTGTTCTCCAGGGCCTGTCTTGCCTTTCTTGTTCTTACACATTTTGTGGATGTCCCTTTTGACCGGTGGGAAGTGATACTTCTTTGTAGTGCAGATTTGCATTGCCCGCTTGCTTGCTTGGCCAAAAAGGGCGTATGCGTTTTCTCCTGAATATATTCAGGAGAAAATGCATACGCCCTTTTTGGCCAAGTGCATCATTGTCGAAGTTGTGCCCCTCTTCCTGTGCTTTAAAGGTGATTCCAACGTACCTCTTGAAATCTGTTTCCTGCTATTCTGCCTCGCTTTCAAGTCCGCCTCGTTGCCTTCCCTCAACAGATGTTTGGACGAGAGTTGTCCTTTATTACTCGGCCAGTTTGTGAATTGCTGTGCCCCTGAGCTCCATTTTTCAACTCGTTTTTGGTGAGCTGACCGCAAGTCCAAAATTTTGGTTCAGGACCTATACTGGTTCCCGGTGGGTGGCTAAGAATTTGGTTAATACTTTTTCCTGCCGGGAAATTACAGTGATATGTGCCCGTCCAAATGCCTAACAGCTACTCTCTCATTGGTTCTCCCTCTTCCCTTTCATCCTCTGCCAAATTGGCAACCTGTGCGAACCAAGAGGTTAAAGGGGCTGTTTCTCCAAGTTGGGAGGTTGATAGTAAAGCAGACGGAAAGTCAAACCGGAGCACCAGGAGAGGGACTATGCGTTGAGTTTTAGAAACCTTTCGTATTCACATTGTGTCCGTTCCCTAGGTTTCCCGCACATGTTATAGCTGTAGTAATATTCCCTTCAACCTGGAGAGTTCGGACCCATGAAATGGGTGCCATGCATTATTGCTTTAAAGGGTCTGCATTTGCTCACCCAATCTCACCTATCGTCTCCGTCCCAAGTGTCCCTCCTTATGCCACATCCAGCTGTCATTGTAGATAGGGTCATTACAGCTTTCATCAGAGACCCTGAAGGAATTGTAAAGAATTTCCCAGTTTTTTTGTTTTGTGTTTAAAATTCCTTTTTATAGTGGGTTTGAGCTGATTCTCGCTGCCATGTTTATGCCAGTCTAGACACACTTGATTCCCTTACGGAGACATATCAATACATAGGTTTTAAGATTCTTACTAGTCAGATATTTTCCTCTGCGGGAAATATGGGGATTTGAGTCCCTTTCACTGAGGACGGTGTAGGTCTTGTCTATTCCATAGTTGGTTTTTGGAACGGTACCTGTGCTTATATCAAACTCTGGTTTTATGCATCACCCCACCTCTCCTTCCCCCTTAAGCAGGTATATGAGTGTTTTCTAAATGTGAGACACTGTTCTCTTTCCTAACTCAGTTCAAGTGTAGCCATGTTTACAGGATCTTCATAAGTGATATCTTATGATAAGTTTCTTTTTCTGTGTGACTTATTTCACTTAGAATCATCGTACCTGAATCCACCCATTTTGCTGCTACTGGTCTTATGACATTGATTTCATGGATGAGGGATATTCCATCGTACGTAAGTACCACAATTTTTTGAACCATGTTTATATTTTCTGGGATACTTAAGGTGTATCCAAGTTGAGGTCCTTGTATGCAGTGCAGCCCTAAATTTTGGGGTGGCTCTGTCTTATTGATTTTCAGTTTTCCCAAGGTATATTCCCTAGACTGGTAGTGCCCTTGGCTCTGTAGCTCTGTTCTTTACTTGTTTTAGGGAACAGAATGCACTCCTCCAGAGAGGCAGTTGGCAATTTACATCCCGCCCATCAGCATAACAAGGCTCCCTGTTCTCCAGGGCCTGTCTTGCCTTTCTTGTTCTTACACATTTTGTGGATGTCCCTTTTGACCGGTGGGAAGTGATACTTCTTTGTAGTGCAGATTTGCATTGCCCGCTTGCTTGCTTGGCCAAAAAGGGCGTATGCGTTTTCTCCTGAATATATTCAGGAGAAAACGCATACGCCCTTTTTGGCCAAGTGCATCATTGTCGAAGTTGTGCCCCTCTTCCTGTGCTTTAAAGGCGATTCCAACGTACCTCTTGAAATCTGTTTCCTGCTATTCTGCCTCGCTTTCAAGTCCGCCTCGTTGCCTTCCCTCAACAGATTTTTGGACGATAGTTGTCCTTTATTACTCGGCCAGTTTGTGAATTGCTGTGTCCCTGAGCTCCATTTTTCAACTCGTTTTTGGAGAGCTGGCCGCAAGTCCAAAATTTTGGTTCAGGACCTATACTGGTTCCCGGTGGGTGTCTGAGAATTTGGTTAATTCTTCTTCCTGCCGGGAAATTACAGTGATATGTGCCCGTCCAAATGCCTAACAGCTACTCTCTCATTGGTTCTCCCTCTTCCCTTTCATCCTCTGCCAAATTGGCAACCTGTGCGAACCAAGAGGTTAAAGGGGCTGTCTCTCCAAGTTGGGAGGTTGATAGTAAAGCAGCTGGAAAGTCAATCCGGAGCACCAGGAGAGGGTTTATTCGTTGAGTTTTAGAAACCTTTCGTATTCACAGTGTGTCCGTTCTCTAGGTTTCCCGCACATGTTATAGCTGTAGTAATATTCCCTTCAACCTGGAGAGTTCGGACCCATGGAATGGGTGCCATGCATTATTGCTTTAAAGGGTCTGCATTTGCTCACCCAATCTCACAAATCGTCTCAGTCCCAAGTGTCCCTCCTTATGCCACATCCAGCTGTCGTTGTAGATAGGGTCATTCCAGCTTTCATCAGAGACCCTGAAGGAATTGTAAAGAATTTCCCAGTTTTTTTGTTTTGTTTTTGAAATTCCTTTTTATAGTGGGTTTGAGCTGATTCTCGCTGCCATGTTTATGCCAGTCTAGACACACTTGATTCCCTTACGGAGACATATCAATACATAGGTTTTAAGATTCTTACTAGTCAGATATTTTCCTCTGCGGGAAATATGGGGTTTTGAGTCCCTTTCACTGAGGACGGTGTAGGTCTTGTCTATTCCATAGTTGGTTTTTGGAACGGTACCTGTGCTTATATCAAACTCTGGTTTTATGCATCACCCCACCTCTCCTTCCCCCTTAAGCAGGTATAAGAGTGTTTTCTAAATGTGAGACACTGTTCTCTTTCCTAACTCAGTTCTAGTGTAGCCATGTTTACAGGATCTTCATAAGTGATATCTTATGATAAGTTTCTTTTTCTGTGTGACTTATTTCACTTAGAATCATCGTACCTGAATCCACCCATTTTGCTGCTACTGGTCTTATGAAATTGATTTCATGGCTGAGGGATATTCCATCGTACGTAAGTACCACAATTTTTTGAACCATGTTTATATTTTCTGGGATACTTAAGGTGTATCCAAGTTGAGATCCTTGTATGCAGTGCAGCCCTAAATTTTGGGGTGGCTCTGTCTTATTGATTTTCAGTTTTCCCAAGGTATATTCCCTAGACTGGTAGTGCCCTTGGCTCTGTAGCTCTGTTCTTTACTTGTTTTAGGGAACAGAATGCACTCCTCCAGAGAGGCAGTTGGCAATTTACATCCCGCCCATCAGCATAACAAGGCTCCCTGTTCTCCAGGGCCTGTCTTGCCTTTCTTGTTCTTACACATTTTGTGGATGTCCCCTTTGACTGTTGGGAAGTGATACTTCTTTGTAGTGCAGATTTGCATTGCCCGCTTGCTTGCTTGGCCAAAAAGGGCGTATGCGTTTTCTCCTGAATATATTCAGGAGAAAACGCATACGCCCTTTTTGGCCAAGTGCATCATTGTCGAAGTTGTGCCCCTCTTCCTGTGCTTTAAAGGCGATTCCAACGTACCTCTTGAAATCTGTTTCCTGCTATTCTGCCTCGCTTTCAAGTCCGCCTCGTTGCCTTCCCTCAACAGATTTTTGGACGATAGTTGTCCTTTATTACTCGGCCAGTTTGTGAATTGCTGTGCCCCTGAGCTCCATTTTTCAACTCGTTTTTGGTGAGCTGACCGCAAGTCCAAAATTTTGGTTCAGGACCTATACTGGTTCCCGGTGGGTGGCTGAGAATTTGGTTAATTCTTCTTCCTGCCGGGAAATTAGAGTGATATGTGCCCGTCCAAATGCCTAACAGCTACTCTCTCATTGGTTCTCCCTCTTCCCTTTCATCCTCTGCCAAATTGGCAACCTGTGCGAACCAAGATGTTAAAGGGGCTGTCTCTGCAAGTTGGGAGGTTGATAGTAAAGCAGACGGAAAGTCAAACCGGAGCACCAGGAGAGGGACTATGCGTGGAGTTTTAGAAACCTTTCGTATTCACAGTGTGTCCGTTCCCTAGGTTTCCAGCACATGTTATAGCTGTAGTAATATTCCCTTCAACCTGGAGAGTTCGGACCCATGGAATGGGTGCCATGCATTATTGCTTTAAAGGGTCTGCATTTGCTCACCCAATCTCACCAATCGTCTCAGTCCCAAGTGTCCCTCCTTATGCCACATCCAGCTTTCGTTGTAGATAGGGTCATTCCAGCTTTCATCAGAGACCCTGAAGGAATTGTAAAGAATTTCCCAGTTTTTTTGTTTTGTTTTTGAAATTCCTTTTTATAGTGGGTTTGAGCTGATTCTCGCTGCCATGTTTATGCCAGTCTAGACACACTTGATTCCCTTATGGAGACATATCAATACATAGGTTTTAAGATTCTTACTAGTCAGATATTTTCCTGTGCGGGAAATATGGTGTTTTGTGTCCCTTTCACTGAGGACGGTGTAGGTCTTGTCTATTCCATAGTTGGTTTTTGGAACGGTACCTGTGCTTATATCAAACTCTGGTTTTATGCATCACCCCACCTCTCCTTCCCCCTTAAGCAGGTATAAGAGTGTTTTCTAAATGTGAGACACTGTTCTCTTTCCTAACTCAGTTCAAGTGTAGCCATGTTTACAGGATCTTCATAAGTGATATCTTATGATAAGTTTCTTTTTCTGTGTGACTTATTTCACTTAGAATCATCGTACCTGAATCCACCCATTTTGCTGCTACTGGTCTTATGACATTGATTTCATGGCTGAGGGATATTCCATCGTACGTAAGTACCACAATTTTTTGAACCATGTTTATATTTTCTGGGATACTTAAGGTGTATCCAAGTTGAGGTCCTTGTATGCAGTGCAGCCCTAAATTTTGGGGTGGCGCTGTCTTATTGATTTTCAGTTTTCCCAAGGTATATTCCCTAGACTGGTAGTGCCCTTGGCTCTGTAGATCTGTTCTTTACTTGTTTTAGGGAACAGAATGCACTCCTCCAGAGAGGCAGTTGGCAATTTACATCCCGCCCATCAGCATAACAAGGCTCCCTGTTCTCCAGGGCCTGTCTTGCCTTTCTTGTTCTTACACATTTTGTGGATGCCCCTTTTGACCGGTGGGAAGTGATACTTCTTTGTAGTGCAGATTTGCATTGCCCGCTTGCTTGCTTGGCCAAAAAGGGCGTATGCGTTTTCTCCTGAATATATTCAGGAGAAAACGCATACGCCCTTTTTGGCCAAGTGCATCATTGTCGAAGTTGTGCCCCTCTTCCTGTGCTTTAAAGGCGATTCCAACGTACCTCTTGAAATCTGTTTCCTGCTATTCTGCCTCGCTTTCAAGTCCGCCTCGTTGCCTTCCCTCAACAGATTTTTGGACGATAGTTGTCCTTTATTACTCGTCCAGTTTGTGAATTGCTGTGCCCCTGAGCTCCATTTTTCAACTCGTTTTTGGTGAGCTGACCGCAAGTCCAAAATTTTGGTTCAGGACCTATACTGGTTCCCGGTGGGTGGCTGAGAATTTGGTTAATTCTTCTTCCTGCCGGGAAATTACAGTGATATGTGCCCGTCCAAATGCCTAACAGCTACTCTCTCATTGGTTCTCCCTCTTCCCTTTCATCCTCTGCCAAATTGGCAACCTGTGCGAACCAAGAGGTTAAAGGGGCTGTCTCTCCAAGTTGGGAGGTTGATAGTAAAGCAGAAGGAAAGTCAAACCGGAGCACCAGGAGAGGGACTATGCGTTGAGTTTTAGAAACCTTTCGTATTCACAGTGTGTCCGTTCTCTAGGTTTCCTGCACATGTTATAGCTGTAGTGATATTCCCTTCAACCTGGAGAGTTCGGACCCATGGAATGGGTGCCATGCATTATTGCTTTAAAGGGTCTGCATTTGCTCACCCAATCTCACCAATCGTCTCAGTCCCAAGTGTCCCTCCTTATGCCACATCCAGCTTTCGTTGTAGATAGGGTCATTCCAGCTTTCATCAGAGACCCTGAAGGAATTGTAAAGAATTTCCCAGGTTTTTTGTTTTGTTTTTGAAATTCCTTTTTATAGTGGGTTTGAGCTGATTCTCACTGCCATGTTTATGCCAGTCTAGACACACTTGATTCACTTACGGAGACATATCAATACATAGGTTTTAAGATTCTTACTAGTCAGATATTTTCCTGTGCGGGAAATATGGTGTTTTGTGTCCCTTTCACTGAGGACGGTGTAGGTCTTGTCTATTCCATAGTTGGTTTTTGGAACGGTACCTGTGCTTATATCAAACTCTGGTTTTATGCATCACCCCACCTCTCCTTCCCCCTTAAGCAGGTATAAGAGTGTTTTCTAAATGTGAGACACTGTTCTCTTTCCTAACTCAGTTCAAGTGTAGCCATGTTTACAGGATCTTCATAAGTGATATCTTATGATAAGTTTCTTTTTCTGTGTGACTTATTTCACTTAGAATCATCGTACCTGAATCCACCCATTTTGCTGCTACTGGTCTTATGACATTGATTTCATGGCTGAGGAATATTCCATCGTACGTAAGTACCACAATTTTTTGAACCATGTTTATATTTTCTGGGATACTTAAGGTGTATCCAAGTTGAGGTCCTTGTATGCAGTGCAGCCCTAAATTTTGGGGTGGCTCTGTCTTATTGATTTTCAGTTTTCCCAAGGTATATTCCCTAGACTGGTAGTGCCCTTGGCTCTGTAGCTCTGTTCTTTACTTGTTTTAGGGAACAGAATGCACTCCTCCAGAGAGGCAGTTGGCAATTTACATCCCGCCCATCAGCATAACAAGGCTCCCTGTTCTCCAGGGCCTGTCTTGCCTTTCTTGTTCTTACACATTTTGTGGATGTCCCTTTTGACCGGTGGGAAGTGATACTTCTTTGTAGTGCAGATTTGCATTGCCCGCTTGCTTGCTTGGCCAAAAAGGGCGTATGCGTTTTCTCCTGAATATATTCAGGAGAAAACGCATACGCCCTTTTTGACCAAGTGCATCATTGTCGAAGTTGTGCCCCTCTTCCTGTGCTTTAAAGGCGATTCCAACGTACCTCTTGAAATCTGTTTCCTGCTATTCTGCCTCGCTTTCAAGTCCGCCTCGTTGCCTTCCCTCAACAGATTTTTGTACGATAGTTGTCCTTTATTACTCGGCCAGTTTGGGAATTGCTGTTTCCCTGAGCTCCATTTTTCAACTCGTTTTTGGTGAGCTGACCGCAAGTCCAAAATTTTGGTTCAGGACCTATACTGGTTCCCGGTGGGTGTCTGAGAATTTGGTTAATTCTTCTTCCTGCCGGGAAATTACAGTGATATGTGCCCGTCCAAATGCCTAACAGCTACTCTCTCATTGGTTCTCCCTCTTCCCTTTCATCCTCTGCCAAATTGGCAACCTGTGCGAACCAAGAGGTTAAAGGGGCTGTCTCTCCAAGTTGGGAGGTTGATAGTAAAGCAGCCGGAAAGTCAATCCGGAGCACCAGGAGCGGGTTTATTCGTTGAGTTTTAGAAACCTTTCGTATTCACAGTGTGTCCGTTCTCTAGGTTTCCCGCACATGTTATAGCTGTAGTAATATTCCCTTCAACCTGGAGAGTTCGGACCCATGGAATGGGTGCCATGCATTATTGCTTTAAAGGGTCTGCATTTGCTCACCCAATCTCACCAATCGTCTCAGTCCCAAGTGTCCCTCCTTATGCCACATCCAGCTGTCGTTGTAGATAGGGTCATTCCAGCTTTCATCAGAGACCCTGAAGGAATTGTAAAGAATTTCCCAGTTTTTTTGTTTTGTTTTTGAAATTCCTTTTTATAGTGGGTTTGAGCTGATTCTCGCTGCCATGTTTATGCCAGTCTAGACACACTTGATTCCCTTACGGAGACATATCAATACATAGGTTTTAAGATGCTTACTAGTCAGATACTTTCCTCTGCGGGAAATATGGGGTTTTGAGTCCCTTTCACTGAGGACGGTGTAGGTCTTGTCTATTCCATAGTTGGTTTTTGGAACGGTACCTGTGCTTATATCAAACTCTGGTTTTATGCATCACCCCACCTCTCCTTCCCCCTTAAGCAGGTATAAGAGTGTTTTCTAAATGTGAGACACTGTTCTCTTTCCTAACTCAGTTCAAGTGTAGCCATGTTTACAGGATCTTCATAAGTGATATCTTATGATAAGTTTCTTTTTCTGTGTGACTTATTTCACTTAGAATCATCGTACCTGAATCCACCCATTTTGCTGCTACTGGTCTTATGACATTGATTTCATGGCTGAGGGATATTCCATCGTACGTAAGTACCACAATTTTTTGAACCATGTTTATATTTTCTGGGATACTTAAGGTGTATCCAAGTTGAGGTCCTTGTATGCAGTGCAGCCCTAAATTTTGGGGTGGCTCTGTCTTATTGATTTTCAGTTTTCCCAAGGTATATTCCCTAGACTGGTAGTGCCCTTGGCTCTGTAGCTCTGTTCTTTACTTGTTTTAGGGAACAGAATGCACTCCTCCAGAGAGGCAGTTGGCAATTTACATCCCGCCCATCAGCATAACAAGGCTCCCTGTTCTCCAGGGCCTGTCTTGCCTTTCTTGTTCTTACACATTTTGTGGATGTCCCCTTTGACTGTTGGGAAGTGATACTTCTTTGTAGTGCAGATTTGCATTGCCCGCTTGCTTGCTTGGCCAAAAAGGGCGTATGCGTTTTCTCCTGAATATATTCAGGAGAAAACGCATACGCCCTTTTTGGCCAAGTGCATCATTGTCGAAGTTGTGCCCCTCTTCCTGTGCTTTAAAGGCGATTCCAACGTACCTCTTGAAATCTGTTTCCTGCTATTCTGCCTCGCTTTCAAGTCCGCCTCGTTGCCTTCCCTCAACAGATTTTTGGACGATAGTTGTCCTTTATTACTCGGCCAGTTTGTGAATTGCTGTGCCCCTGAGCTCCATTTTTCAACTCGTTTTTGGTGAGCTGACCGCAAGTCCAAAATTTTGGTTCAGGACCTATACTGGTTCCCGGTGGGTGGCTGAGAATTTGGT
Source organism: Hyperoodon ampullatus (assembly GCF_949752795.1). Classification (NCBI taxonomy): domain Eukaryota; kingdom Metazoa; phylum Chordata; class Mammalia; order Artiodactyla; family Ziphiidae; genus Hyperoodon; species Hyperoodon ampullatus. The sequence goes on from NW_027640562.1 coordinate 238,009, forward strand.
TAATTCTTCTTCCTGCCGGGAAATTAGAGTGATATGTGCCCGTCCGAATGCCTAACAGCTACTCTCTCATTGGTTCTCCCTCTTCCCTTTCATCCTCTGCCAAATTGGCAACCTGTGCGAACCAAGATGTTAAAGGGGCTGTCTCTGCAAGTTGGGAGGTTGATAGTAAAGCAGACGGAAAGTCAAACCGGAGCACCAGGAGAGGGACTATGCGTGGAGTTTTAGAAACCTTTCGTATTCACAGTGTGTCCGTTCCCTAGGTTTCCAGCACATGTTATAGCTGTAGTAATATTCCCTTCAACCTGGAGAGTTCGGACCCATGGAATGGGTGCCATGCATTATTGCTTTAAAGGGTCTGCATTTGCTCACCCAATCTCACCAATCGTCTCAGTCCCAAGTGTCCCTCCTTATGCCACATCCAGCTTTCGTTGTAGATAGGGTCATTCCAGCTTTCATCAGAGACCCTGAAGGAATTGTAAAGAATTTCCCAGTTTTTTTGTTTTGTTTTTGAAATTCCTTTTTATAGTGGGTTTGAGCTGATTCTCGCTGCCATGTTTATGCCAGTCTAGACACACTTGATTCCCTTACGGAGACATATCAATACATAGGTTTTAAGATTCTTACTAGTCAGATATTTTCCTGTGCGGGAAATATGGTGTTTTGTGTCCCTTTCACTGAGGACGGTGTAGGTCTTGTCTATTCCATAGTTGGTTTTTGGAACGGTACCTGTGCTTATATCAAACTCTGGTTTTATGCATCACCCCACCTCTCCTTCCCCCTTAAGCAGGTATAAGAGTGTTTTCTAAATGTGAGACACTGTTCTCTTTCCTAACTCAGTTCAAGTGTAGCCATGTTTACAGGATCTTCATAAGTGATATCTTATGATAAGTTTCTTTTTCTGTGTGACTTATTTCACTTAGAATCATCGTACCTGAATCCACCCATTTTGCTGCTACTGGTCTTATGACATTGATTTCATGGCTGAGGGATATTCCATCGTACGTAAGTACCACAATTTTTTGAACCATGTTTATATTTTCTGGGATACTTAAGGTGTATCCAAGTTGAGGTCCTTGTATGCAGTGCAGCCCTAAATTTTGGGGTGGCGCTGTCTTATTGATTTTCAGTTTTCCCAAGGTATATTCCCTAGACTGGTAGTGCCCTTGGCTCTGTAGATCTGTTCTTTACTTGTTTTAGGGAACAGAATGCACTCCTCCAGAGAGGCAGTTGGCAATTTACATCCCGCCCATCAGCATAACAAGGCTCCCTGTTCTCCAGGGCCTGTCTTGCCTTTCTTGTTCTTACACATTTTGTGGATGCCCCTTTTGACCGGTGGGAAGTGATACTTCTTTGTAGTGCAGATTTGCATTGCCCGCTTGCTTGCTTGGCCAAAAAGGGCGTATGCGTTTTCTCCTGAATATATTCAGGAGAAAACGCATACGCCCTTTTTGACCAAGTGCATCATTGTCGAAGTTGTGCCCCTCTTCCTGTGCTTTAAAGGCGATTCCAACGTACCTCTTGAAATCTGTTTCCTGCTATTCTGCCTCGCTTTCAAGTCCGCCTCGTTGCCTTCCCTCAACAGATTTTTGGACGATAGTTGTCCTTTATTACTCGTCCAGTTTGTGAATTGCTGTGCCCCTGAGCTCCATTTTTCAACTCGTTTTTGGTGAGCTGACCGCAAGTCCAAACTTTTGGTTCAGGACCTATACTGGTTCCCGGTGGGTGGCTGAGAATTTGGTTAATTCTTCTTCCTGCCGGGAAATTACAGTGATATGTGCCCGTCCAAATGCCTAACAGCTACTCTCTCATTGGTTCTCCCTCTTCCCTTTCATCCTCTGCCAAATTGGCAACCTGTGCGAACCAAGAGGTTAAAGGGGCTGTCTCTCCAAGTTGGGAGGTTGATAGTAAAGCAGAAGGAAAGTCAAACCGGAGCACCAGGAGAGGGACTATGCGTTGAGTTTTAGAAACCTTTCGTATTCACAGTGTGTCCGTTCTCTAGGTTTCCTGCACATGTTATAGCTGTAGTGATATTCCCTTCAACCTGGAGAGTTCGGACCCATGGAATGGGTGCCATGCATTATTGCTTTAAAGGGTCTGCATTTGCTCACCCAATCTCACCAATCGTCTCAGTCCCAAGTGTCCCTCCTTATGCCACATCCAGCTTTCGTTGTAGATAGGGTCATTCCAGCTTTCATCAGAGACCCTGAAGGAATTGTAAAGAATTTCCCAGTTTTTTTGTTTTGTTTTTGAAATTCCTTTTTATAGTGGGTTTGAGCTGATTCTCACTGCCATGTTTATGCCAGTCTAGACACACTTGATTCACTTACGGAGACATATCAATACATAGGTTTTAAGATTCTTACTAGTCAGATATTTTCCTGTGCGGGAAATATGGTGTTTTGTGTCCCTTTCACTGAGGACGGTGTAGGTCTTGTCTATTCCATAGTTGGTTTTTGGAACGGTACCTGTGCTTATATCAAACTCTGGTTTTATGCATCACCCCACCTCTCCTTCCCCCTTAAGCAGGTATAAGAGTGTTTTCTAAATGTGAGACACTGTTCTCTTTCCTAACTCAGTTCAAGTGTAGCCATGTTTACAGGATCTTCATAAGTGATATCTTATGATAAGTTTCTTTTTCTGTGTGACTTATTTCACTTAGAATCATCGTACCTGAATCCACCCATTTTGCTGCTACTGGTCTTATGACATTGATTTCATGGCTGAGGGATATTCCATCGTACGTAAGTACCACAATTTTTTGAACCATGTTTATATTTTCTGGGATACTTAAGGTGTATCCAAGTTGAGGTCCTTGTATGCAGTGCAGCCCTAAATTTTGGGGTGGCTCTGTCTTATTGATTTTCAGTTTTCCCAAGGTATATTCCCTAGACTGGTAGTGCCCTTGGCTCTGTAGCTCTGTTCTTTACTTGTTTTAGGGAACAGAATGCACTCCTCCAGAGAGGCAGTTGGCAATTTACATCCCGCCCATCAGCATAACAAGGCTCCCTGTTCTCCAGGGCCTGTCTTGCCTTTCTTGTTCTTACACATTTTGTGGATGTCCCTTTTGACCGGTGGGAAGTGATACTTCTTTGTAGTGCAGATTTGCATTGCCCGCTTGCTTGCTTGGCCAAAAAGGGCGTATGCGTTTTCTCCTGAATATATTCAGGAGAAAACGCATACGCCCTTTTTGACCAAGTGCATCATTGTCGAAGTTGTGCCCCTCTTCCTGTGCTTTAAAGGCGATTCCAACGTACCTCTTGAAATCTCTTTCCTGCTATTCTGCCTCGCTTTCAAGTCCGCCTCGTTGCCTTCCCTCAACAGATTTTTGGACGATAGTTGTCCTTTATTACTCGGCCAGTTTGTGAATTGCTGTGTCCCTGAGCTCCATTTTTCAACTCGTTTTTGGAGAGCTGACCGCAAGTCCAAAATTTTGGTTCAGGACCTATACTGGTTCCCGGTGGGTGTCTGAGAATTTGGTTAATTCTTCTTCCTGCCGGGAAATTACAGTGATATGTGCCCGTCCAAATGCCTAACAGCTACTCTCTCATTGGTTCTCCCTCTTCCCTTTCATCCTCTGCCAAATTGGCAACCTGTGCGAACCAAGAGGTTAAAGGGGCTGTCTCTCCAAGTTGGGAGGTTGATAGTAAAGCAGCCGGAAAGTCAATCCGGAGCACCAGGAGCGGGTTTATTCGTTGAGTTTTAGAAACCTTTCGTATTCACAGTGTGTCCGTTCTCTAGGTTTCCCGCACATGTTATAGCTGTAGTAATATTCCCTTCAACCTGGAGAGTTCGGACCCATGGAATGGGTGCCATGCATTATTGCTTTAAAGGGTCTGCATTTGCTCACCCAATCTCACCAATCGTCTCAGTCCCAAGTGTCCCTCCTTATGCCACATCCAGCTGTCGTTGTAGATAGGGTCATTCCAGCTTTCATCAGAGACCCTGAAGGAATTGTAAAGAATTTCCCAGTTTTTTTGTTTTGTTTTTGAAATTCCTTTTTATAGTGGGTTTGAGCTGATTCTCGCTGCCATGTTTATGCCAGTCTAGACACACTTGATTCCCTTACGGAGACATATCAATACATAGGTTTTAAGATGCTTACTAGTCAGATACTTTCCTCTGCGGGAAATATGGGGTTTTGAGTCCCTTTCACTGAGGACGGTGTAGGTCTTGTCTATTCCATAGTTGGTTTTTGGAACGGTACCTGTGCTTATATCAAACTCTGGTTTTATGCATCACCCCACCTCTCCTTCCCCCTTAAGCAGGTATAAGAGTGTTTTCTAAATGTGAGACACTGTTCTCTTTCCTAACTCAGTTCAAGTGTAGCCATGTTTACAGGATCTTCATAAGTGATATCTTATGATAAGTTTCTTTTTCTGTGTGACTTATTTCACTTAGAATCATCGTACCTGAATCCACCCATTTTGCTGCTACTGGTCTTATGACATTGATTTCATGGCTGAGGGATATTCCATCGTACGTAAGTACCACAATTTTTTGAACCATGTTTATATTTTCTGGGATACTTAAGGTGTATCCAAGTTGAGGTCCTTGTATGCAGTGCAGCCCTAAATTTTGGGGTGGCTCTGTCTTATTGATTTTCAGTTTTCCCAAGGTATATTCCCTAGACTGGTAGTGCCCTTGGCTCTGTAGCTCTGTTCTTTACTTGTTTTAGGGAACAGAATGCACTCCTCCAGAGAGGCAGTTGGCAATTTACATCCCGCCCATCAGCATAACAAGGCTCCCTGTTCTCCAGGGCCTGTCTTGCCTTTCTTGTTCTTACACATTTTGTGGATGTCCCTTTTGACCGGTGGGAAGTGATACTTCTTTGTAGTGCAGATTTGCATTGCCCGCTTGCTTGCTTGGCCAAAAAGGGCGTATGCGTTTTCTCCTGAATATATTCAGGAGAAAACGCATACGCCCTTTTTGGCCAAGTGCGTCATTGTCGAAGTTGTGCCGCTCTTCCTGTGCTTTAAAGGCGATTCCAACGTACCTCTTGAAATCTGTTTCCTGCTATTCTGCCTCACTTTCAAGTCCGCCTCGTTGCCTTCCCTCAACAGATTTTTGGACGATAGTTGTCCTTTATTACTCGGCCAGTTTGTGAATTGCTGTGCCCCTGAGCTCCATTTTTCAACTCGTTTTTGGTGAGCTGACCGCAAGTCCAAAATTTTGGTTCAGGACCTATACTGGTTCCCGGTGCGTGGCTGAGAATTTGGTTAATTCTTCTTCCTGCTGGGAAATTAGAGTGATATGTGCCCGTCCAAATGCCTAACAGCTACTCTCTCATTGGTTCTCCCTCTTCCCTTTCATCCTCTGCCAAATTGGCAACCTGTGCGAACCAAGAGGTTAAAGGGGCTGTCTCTCCAAGTTGGGAGGTTGATAGTAAAGCAGACGGAAAGTCAAACCGGAGCACCAGGAGAGGGACTATTCGTTGAGTTTTAGAAACCTTTCGTATTCACAGTGTGTCCGTTCTCTAGGTTTCCCGCACATGTTATAGCTGTAGTAATATTCCCTTCAACCTGGAGAGTTCGGACCCATGGAATGGGTGCCATGCATTATTGCTTTAAAGGGTCTGCATTTGCTCACCCAATCTCACCAATCGTCTCAGTCCCAAGTGTCCCTCCTTATGCCACATCCAGCTGTCGTTGTAGATAGGGTCATTCCAGCTTTCATCAGAGACCCTGAAGGAATTGTAAAGAATTTCCCAGTTTTTTTGTTTTGTTTTTGAAATTCCTTTTTATAGTGGGTTTGAGCTGATTCTCGCTGCCATGTTTATGCCAGTCTAGACACACTTGATTCCCTTACGGAGACATATCAATACATAGGTTTTAAGATTCTTACTAGTCAGATATTTTCCTCTGCGGGAAATATGGGGTTTTGAGTCCCTTTCACTGAGGACGGTGTAGGTCTTGTCTCTTCCATAGTTGGATTTTGGAACGGTACCTGTGCTTATATCAAACTCTGGTTTTATGCATCACCCCACCTCTCCTTCCCCCTTAAGCAGGTATAAGAGTGTTTTCTAAATGTGAGACACTGTTCTCTTTCCTAACTCAGTTCAAGTGTAGCCATGTTTACAGGATCTTCATAAGTGATATCTTATGATAAGTTTCTTTTTCTGTGTGACTTATTTCACTTAGAATCATCGTACCTGAATCCACCCATTTTGCTGCTACTGGTCTTATGACATTGATTTCATGGCTGAGGGATATTCCATCGTACGTAAGTACCACAATTTTTTGAACCATGTTTATATTTTCTGGGATACTTAAGGTGTATCCAAGTTGAGGTCCTTGTATGCAGTGCAGCCCTAAATTTTGGGGTGGCTCTGTCTTATTGATTTTCAGTTTTCCCAAGGTATATTCCCTAGACTGGTAGTGCCCTTGGCTCTGTAGCTCTGTTCTTTACTTGTTTTAGGGAACAGAATGCACTCCTCCAGAGAGGCAGTTGGCAATTTACATCCCGCCCATCAGCATAACAAGGCTCCCTGTTCTCCAGGGCCTGTCTTGCCTTTCTTGTTCTTACACATTTTGTGGATGTCCCTTTTGACCGGTGGGAAGTGATACTTCTTTGTAGTGCAGATTTGCATTGCCCGCTTGCTTGCTTGGCCAAAAAGGGCGTATGCGTTTTCTCCTGAATATATTCAGGAGAAAACGCATACGCCCTTTTTGGCCAAGTGCGTCATTGTCGAAGTTGTGCCGCTCTTCCTGTGCTTTAAAGGCGATTCCAACGTACCTCTTGAAATCTGTTTCCTGCTATTCTGCCTCACTTTCAAGTCCGCCTCGTTGCCTTCCCTCAACAGATTTTTGGACGATAGTTGTCCTTTATTACTCGGCCAGTTTGTGAATTGCTGTGCCCCTGAGCTCCATTTTTCAACTCGTTTTTGGTGAGCTGACCGCAAGTCCAAAATTTTGGTTCAGGACCTATACTGGTTCCCGGTGGGTGGCTGAGAATTTGGTTAATTCTTCTTCCTGCCGGGAAATTACAGTGATATGTGCCCGTCCAAATGCCTAACAGCTACTCTCTCATTGGTTCTCCCTCTTCCCTTTCATCCTCTGCCAATTTGGCAACCTGTGCGAACCAAGAGGTTAAAGGGGCTGTCTCTCCAAGTTGGGAGGTTGATAGTAAAGCAGACGGAAAGTCAAACCGGAGCACCAGGAGAGGGACTATGCGTTGAGTTTTAGAAACCTTTCGTATTCACAGTGTGTCCGTTCTCTAGGTTTCCCGCACATGTTATAGCTGTAGTAATATTCCCTTCAACCTGGAGAGTTCGGACCCATGGAATGGGTGCCATGCATTATTGCTTTAAAGGATCTGCATTTGCTCACCCAATCTCACCAATCGTCTCAGTCCCAAGTGTCCCTCCTTATGCCACATCCAGCTGTCATTGTAGATAGGGTCATTCCAGCTTTCATCAGAGACCCTGAAGGAATTGTAAAGAATTTCCCAGTTTTTTTGTTTTGTTTTTGAAATTCCTTTTTATAGTGGGTTTGAGCTGATTCTCGCTGCCATGTTTATGCCAGTCTAGACACACTTGGTTCCCTTACGGAGACATATCAATACATAGGTTTTAAGATTCTTACTAGTCAGATATTTTCCTCTGCGGGAAATATGGGGTTTTGAGTCCCTTTCACTGAGGACGGTGTAGGTCTTGTCTCTTCCATAGTTGGTTTTTGGAACGGTACCTGTGCTTATATCAAACTCTGGTTTTATGCATCACCCCACCTCTCCTTCCCCCTTAAGCAGGTATAAGAGTGTTTTCTAAATGTGAGACACTGTTCTCTTTCCTAACTCAGTTCAAGAGTAGCCATGTTTACAGGATCTTCATAAGTGATATCTTATGATAAGTTTCTTTTTCTGTGTGACTTATTTCACTTAGAATCATCGTACCTGAATCCACCCATTTTGCTGCTACTGGTCTTATGACATTGATTTCATGGCTGAGGGATATTCCATCGTACGTAAGTACCACAATTTTTTGAACCATGTTTATATTTTCTGGGATACTTAAGGTGTATCCAAGTTGAGGTCCTTGTATGCAGTGCAGCCCTAAATTTTGGGGTGGCTCTGTCTTATTGATTTTCAGTTTTCCCAAGGTATATTCCCTAGACTGGTAGTGCCCTTGGCTCTGTAGCTCTGTTCTTTACTTGTTTTAGGGAACAGAATGCACTCCTCCAGAGAGGCAGTTGGCAATTTACATCCCGCCCATCAGCATAACAAGGCTCCCTGTTCTCCAGGGCCTGTCTTGCCTTTCTTGTTCTTACACATTTTGTGGATGTCCCTTTTGACCGGTGGGAAGTGATACTTCTTTGTAGTGCAGATTTGCATTGCCCGCTTGCTTGCTTGGCCAAAAAGGGCGTATGCGTTTTCTCCTGAATATATTCAGGAGAAAACGCATACGCCCTTTTTGGCCAAGTGCGTCATTGTCGAAGTTGTGCCGCTCTTCCTGTGCTTTAAAGACGATTCCAACGTACCTCTTGAAATCTGTTTCCTGCTATTCTGCCTCACTTTCAAGTCCGCCTCGTTGCCTTCCCTCAACAGATTTTTGGACGATAGTTGTCCTTTATTACTCGGCCAGGTTGTGAATTGCTGTGCCCCTGAGCTCCATTTTTCAACTCGTTTTTGGTGAGCTAACCGCAAGTCCAAAATTTTGGTTCAGGACCTATACTGGTTCCCGGTGGGTGGCTGAGAATTTGGTTAATTCTTCTTCCTGCTGGGAAATTAGAGTGATATGTGCCCGTCCAAATGCCTAACAGCTACTCTCTCACTGGTTCTCCCTCTTCCCTTTCATCCTCTGCCAAATTGGCAACCTGTGCGAACCAAGAGGTTAAAGGGGCTGTCTCTCCAAGTTGGGAGGTTGATAGTAAAGCAGACGGAAAGTCAAACCGGAGCACCAGGAGAGGGACTATGCGTTGAGTTTTAGAAACCTTTCGTATTCACAGTGTGTCCGTTCTCTAGGTTTCCCACACTTGTTATAGCTGTAGTAATATTCCCTTCAACCTGGAGAGTTCGGACCCATGGAATGGGTGCCATACATTATTGCTTTAAAGGGTCTGCATTTGCTCACCCAATCTCACCAATCGTCTCAGTCCCAAGTGTCCCTCCTTATGCCACATCCAGCTGTCGTTGTAGATAGGGTCATTCCAGCTTTCATCAGAGACCCTGAAGGAATTGTAAAGAATTTCCCAGTTTTTTTGTTTTGTTTTTGAAATTCCTTTTTATAGTGGGTTTGAGCTGATTCTCGCTGCCATGTTTATGCCAGTCTAGACACACTTGATTCCCTTACGGAGACATATCAATACATAGGTTTTAAGATTCTTACTAGTCAGATATTTTCCTCTGCGGGAAATATGGGGTTTTGAGTCCCTTTCACTGAGGACGGTGTAGGTCTTGTCTATTCCATAGTTGGTTTTTGGAACGGTACCTGTGCTTATATCAAACTCTGTTTTTATGCATCACCCCACCTCTCCTTCCCCCTTAAGCAGGTATAAGAGTGTTTTCTAAATTTGAGACACTGTTCTCTTTCCTAACTCAGTTCAAGTGTAGCCATGTTTACAGGATCTTCATAAGTGATATCTTATGATAAGTTTCTTTTTCTGTGTGACTTATTTCACTTAGAATCATCGTACCTGAATCCACCCATTTTGCTGCTACTGGTCTTATGACATTGATTTCATGGCTGAGGGATATTCCATCGTACGTAAGTACCACAATTTTTTGAACCATGTTTATATTTTCTGGGATACTTAAGGTGTATCCAAGTTGAGGTCCTTGTATGCAGTGCAGCCCTAAATTTTGGGGTGGCTCTGTCTTATTGATTTTCAGTTTTCCCAAGGTATATTCCCTAGACTGGTAGTGCCCTTGGCTCTGTAGCTCTGTTCTTTACTTGTTTTAGGGAACAGAATGCACTCCTCCAGAGAGGCAGTTGGCAATTTACATCCCGCCCATCAGCATAACAAGGCTCCCTGTTCTCCAGGGCCTGTCTTGCCTTTCTTGTTCTTACACATTTTGTGGATGTCCCTTTTGACCGGTGGGAAGTGATACTTCTTTGTAGTGCAGATTTGCATTGCCCGCTTGCTTGCTTGGCCAAAAAGGGCGTATGCGTTTTCTCCTGAATATATTCAGGAGAAAACGCATACGCCCTTTTTGGCCAAGTGCATCATTGTCGAAGTTGTGCCCCTCTTCCTGTGCTTTAAAGGCGATTCCAACGTACCTCTTGAAATCTGTTTCCTGCTATTCTGCCTCGCTTTCAAGTCCGCCTCGTTGCCTTCCCTCAACAGATTTTTGGACGATACTTGTCCTTTATTACTCGGCCAGTTTGTGAATTGCTGTGCCCCTGAGCTCCATTTTTCAACTCGTTTTTGGTGAGCTGACCGCAAGTCCAAAATTTTGGTTCAGGACCTATACTGGTTCCCGGTGGGTGGCTGAGAATTTGGTTAATTCTTCTTCCTGCCGGGAAATTACAGTGATATGTGCCCGTCCAAATGCCTAACAGCTACTCTCTCATTGGTTCTCCCTCTTCCCTTTCATCCTCTGCCAAATTGGCAACCTGTGCGAACCAAGAGGTTAAAGGGGCTGTCTCTCCAAGTTGGGAGGTTGATAGTAAAGCAGACGGAAAGTCAAACCGGAGCACCAGGAGAGGGACTATGCGTTGAGTTTTAGAAACCTTTCGTATTCACAGTGTGTCCGTTCTCTAGGTTTCCCGCACATGTTATAGCTGTAGTAATATTCCCTTCAACCTGGAGAGTTCGGACCCATGGAATGGGTGCCATGCATTATTGCTTTAAAGGATCTGCATTTGCTCACCCAATCTCACCAATCATCTCAGTCCCAAGTGTCCCTCCTTATGCCACATCCAGCTGTCGTTGTAGATAGGGTCATTCCAGCTTTCATCAGAGACCCTGAAGGAATTGTAAAGAATTTCCCAGTTTTTTTGTTTTGTTTTTGAAATTCCTTTTTATAGTGGGTTTGAGCTGATTCTCGCTGCCATGTTTATGCCAGTCTAGACACACTTGATTCCCTTACGGAGACATATCAATACATAGGTTTTAAGATTCTTACTAGTCAGATATTTTCCTCTGCGGGAAATATGGGGTTTTGAGTCCCTTTCACTGAAGACGGTGTAGGTCTTGTCTCTTCCATAGTTGGTTTTTGGAACGGTACCTGTGCTTATATCAAACTCTGGTTTTATGCATCACCCCACCTCTCCTTCCCCCTTAAGCAGGTATAAGAGTGTTTTCTAAATGTGAGACACTGTTCTCTTTCCTAACTCAGTTCAAGTGTAGCCATGTTTACAGGATCTTCATAAGTGATATCTTATGATAAGTTTCTTTTTCTGTGTGACTTATTTCACTTAGAATCATCGTACCTGAATCCACCCATTTTGCTGCTACTGGTCTTATGACATTGATTTCATGGCTGAGGGATATTCCATCGTACGTAAGTACCACAATTTTTTGAACCATGTTTATATTTTCTGGGATACTTAAGGTGTATCCAAGTTGAGGTCCTTGTATGCAGTGCAGCCCTAAATTTTGGGGTGGCTCTGTCTTATTGATTTTCAGTTTTCCCAAGGTATATTCCCTAAACTGGTAGTGCCCTTGGCTCTGTAGCTCTGTTCTTTACTTGTTTTAGGGAACAGAATGCACTCCTCCAGAGAGGCAGTTGGCAATTTACATCCCGCCCATCAGCATAACAAGGCTCCCTGTTCTCCAGGGCCTGTCTTGCCTTTCTTGTTGTTACACATTTTGTGGATGTCCCCTTTGACTGTTGGGAAGTGATACTTCTTTGTAGTGCAGATTTGCATTGCCCGCTTGCTTGCTTGGCCAAAAAGGGCGTATGCGTTTTCTCCTGAATATATTCAGGAGAAAACGCATACGCCCTTTTTGGCCAAGTGCATCATTGTCGAAGTTGTGCCCCTCTTCCTGTGCTTTAAAGGCGATTCCAACGTACCTCTTGAAATCTCTTTCCTGCTATTCTGCCTCGCTTTCAAGTCCGCCTCGTTGCCTTCCCTCAACAGATTTTTGGACGATAGTTGTCCTTTATTACTCGGCCAGTTTGTGAATTGCTGTGCCCCTGAGCTCCATTTTTCTACTCGTTTTTGGTGAGCTGACCGCAAGTCCAAAATTTTGCTTCAGGACCTATACTGGTTCCCGGTGGGTGGCTGAGAATTTGGTTAATTCTTCTTCCTGCCGGGAAATTACAGTGATATGTGCCCGTCCAAATGCCTAACAGCTACTCTCTCATTGGTTCTCCCTCTTCCCTTTCATCCTCTGCCAAATTGGCAACGTGTGCGAACCAAGAGGTTAAAGGGGCTGTCTCTCCAAGTTGGGAGGTTGATAGTAAAGCAGACGGAAAGTCAAACCGGAGCACCAGGAGAGGGACTATGCGTTGAGTTTTAGAAACCTTTCGTATTCACAGTGTGTCCGTTCTCTAGGTTTCCCGCACATGTTATAGCTGTAGTAATATTCCCTTCAACCTGGAGAGTTCGGACCCATGGAATGGGTGCCATGCATTATTGCTTTAAAGGATCTGCATTTGCTCACCCAATCTCACCAATCGTCTCAGTCCCAAGTGTCCCTCCTTATGCCACATCCAGCTGTCATTGTAGATAGGGTCATTCCAGCTTTCATCAGAGACCCTGAAGGAATTGTAAAGAATTTCCCAGTTTTTTTGTTTTGTTTTTGAAATTCCTTTTTATAGTGGGTTTGAGCTGATTCTCGCTGCCATGTTTATGCCAGTCTAGACACACTTGATTCCCTTACGGAGACATATCAATACATAGGTTTTAAGATTCTTACTAGTCAGATATTTTCCTCTGCGGGAAATATGGGGTTTTGAGTCCCTTTCGCTGAGGACGGTGTAGGTCTTGTCTCTTCCATAGTTGGTTTTTGGAACGGTACCTGTGCTTATATCAAACTCTGGTTTTATGCATCACCCCACCTCTCCTTCCCCCTTAAGCAGGTATAAGAGTGTTTTCTAAATGTGAGACACTGTTCTCTTTCCTAACTCAGTTCAAGTGTAGCCATGTTTACAGGATCTTCATAAGTGATATCTTATGATAAGTTTCTTTTTCTGTGTGACTTATTTCACTTAGAATCATCGTACCTGAATCCACCCATTTTGCTGCTACTGGTCTTATGACATTGATTTCATGGCTGAGGGATATTCCATCGTACGTAAGTACCACAATTTTTTGAACCATGTTTATATTTTCTGGGATACTTAAGGTGTATCCAAGTTGAGGTCCTTGTATGCAGTGCAGCCCTAAATTTTGGGGTGGCTCTGTCTTATTGATTTTCAGTTTTCCCAAGGTATATTCCCTAGACTGGTAGTGCCCTTGGCTCTGTAGCTCTGTTCTTTACTTGTTTTAGGGAACAGAATGCACTCCTCCAGAGAGGCAGTTGGCAATTTACATCCCGCCCATCAGCATAACAAGGCTCCCTGTTCTCCAGGGCCTGTCTTGCCTTTCTTGTTCTTACACATTTTGTGGATGTCCCTTTTGACCGGTGGGAAGTGATACTTCTTTGTAGTGCAGATTTGCATTGCCCGCTTGCTTGCTTGGCCAAAAAGGGCGTATGCGTTTTCTCCTGAATATATTCAGGAGAAAACGCATACGCCCTTTTTGGCCAAGTGCGTCATTGTCGAAGTTGTGCCGCTCTTCCTGTGCTTTAAAGACGATTCCAACGTACCTCTTGAAATCTGTTTCCTGCTATTCTGCCTCACTTTCAAGTCCGCCTCGTTGCCTTCCCTCAACAGATTTTTGGACGATAGTTGTCCTTTATTACTCGGCCAGGTTGTGAATTGCTGTGCCCCTGAGCTCCATTTTTCAACTCGTTTTTGGTGAGCTAACCGCAAGTCCAAAATTTTGGTTCAGGACCTATACTGGTTCCCGGTGGGTGGCTGAGAATTTGGTTAATTCTTCTTCCTGCTGGGAAATTAGAGTGATATGTGCCCGTCCAAATGCCTAACAGCTACTCTCTTACTGGTTCTCCCTCTTCCCTTTCATCCTCTGCCAAATTGGCAACCTGTGCGAACCAAGAGGTTAAAGGGGCTGTCTCTCCAAGTTGGGAGGTTGATAGTAAAGCAGACGGAAAGTCAAACCGGAGCACCAGGAGAGGGACTATGCGTTGAGTTTTAGAAACCTTTCGTATTCACAGTGTGTCCGTTCTCTAGGTTTCCCACACTTGTTATAGCTGTAGTAATATTCCCTTCAACCTGGAGAGTTCGGACCCATGGAATGGGTGCCATGCATTATTGCTTTAAAGGGTCTGCATTTGCTCACCCAATCTCACCAATCGTCTCAGTCCCAAGTGTCCCTCCTTATGCCACATCCAGCTGTCGTTGTAGATAGGGTCATTCCAGCTTTCATCAGAGACCCTGAAGGAATTGTAAAGAATTTCCCAGTTTTTTTGTTTTGTTTTTGAAATTCCTTTTTATAGTGGGTTTGAGCTGATTCTCGCTGCCATGTTTATGCCAGTCTAGACACACTTGATTCCCTTACGGAGACATATCAATACATAGGTTTTAAGATTCTTACTAGTCAGATATTTTCCTCTGCGGGAAATATGGGGTTTTGAGTCCCTTTCACTGAGGACGGTGTAGGTCTTGTCTATTCCATAGTTGGTTTTTGGAACGGTACCTGTGCTTATATCAAACTCTGTTTTTATGCATCACCCCACCTCTCCTTCCCCCTTAAGCAGGTATAAGAGTGTTTTCTAAATTTGAGACACTGTTCTCTTTCCTAACTCAGTTCAAGTGTAGCCATGTTTACAGGATCTTCATAAGTGATATCTTATGATAAGTTTCTTTTTCTGTGTGACTTATTTCACTTAGAATCATCGTACCTGAATCCACCCATTTTGCTGCTACTGGTCTTATGACATTGATTTCATGGCTGAGGGATATTCCATCGTACGTAAGTACCACAATTTTTTGAACCATGTTTATATTTTCTGGGATACTTAAGGTGTATCCAAGTTGAGGTCCTTGTATGCAGTGCAGCCCTAAATTTTGGGGTGGCTCTGTCTTATTGATTTTCAGTTTTCCCAAGGTATATTCCCTAGACTGGTAGTGCCCTTGGCTCTGTAGCTCTGTTCTTTACTTGTTTTAGGGAACAGAATGCACTCCTCCAGAGAGGCAGTTGGCAATTTACATCCCGCCCATCAGCATAACAAGGCTCCCTGTTCTCCAGGGCCTGTCTTGCCTTTCTTGTTCTTACACATTTTGTGGATGTCCCTTTTGACCGGTGGGAAGTGATACTTCTTTGTAGTGCAGATTTACATTGCCCGCTTGCTTGCTTGGCCAAAAAGGGCGTATGCGTTTTCTCCTGAATATATTCAGGAGAAAACGCATACGCCCTTTTTGGCCAAGTGCATCATTGTCGAAGTTGTGCCCCTCTTCCTGTGCTTTAAAGGCGATTCCAACGTACCTCTTGAAATCTGTTTCCTGCTATTCTGCCTCGCTTTCAAGTCCGCCTCGTTGCCTTCCCTCAACAGATTTTTGGACGATACTTGTCCTTTATTACTCGGCCAGTTTGTGAATTGCTGTGCCCCTGAGCTCCATTTTTCAACTCGTTTTTGGTGAGCTGACCGCAAGTCCAAAATTTTGGTTCAGGACCTATACTGGTTCCCGGTGGGTGGCTGAGAATTTGGTTAATTCTTCTTCCTGCCGGGAAATTACAGTGATATGTGCCCGTCCAAATGCCTAACAGCTACTCTCTCATTGGTTCTCCCTCTTCCCTTTCATCCTCTGCCAAATTGGCAACCTGTGCGAACCAAGAGGTTAAAGGGGCTGTCTCTCCAAGTTGGGAGGTTGATAGTAAAGCAGACGGAAAGTCAAACCGGAGCACCAGGAGAGGGACTATGCGTTGAGTTTTAGAAACCTTTCGTATTCACAGTGTGTCCGTTCTCTAGGTTTCCCGCACATGTTATAGCTGTAGTAATATTCCCTTCAACCTGGAGAGTTCGGACCCATGGAATGGGTGCCATGCATTATTGCTTTAAAGGATCTGCATTTGCTCACCCAATCTCACCAATCATCTCAGTCCCAAGTGTCCCTCCTTATGCCACATCCAGCTGTCGTTGTAGATAGGGTCATTCCAGCTTTCATCAGAGACCCTGAAGGAATTGTAAAGAATTTCCCAGTTTTTTTGTTTTGTTTTTGAAATTCCTTTTTATAGTGGGTTTGAGCTGATTCTCGCTGCCATGTTTATGCCAGTCTAGACACACTTGATTCCCTTACGGAGACATATCAATACATAGGTTTTAAGATTCTTACTAGTCAGATATTTTCCTCTGCGTGAAATATGGGGTTTTGAGTCCCTTTCACTGAAGACGGTGTAGGTCTTGTCTCTTCCATAGTTGGTTTTTGGAACGGTACCTGTGCTTATATCAAACTCTGGTTTTATGCATCACCCCACCTCTCCTTCCCCCTTAAGCAGGTATAAGAGTGTTTTCTAAATGTGAGACACTGTTCTCTTTCCTAACTCAGTTCAAGTGTAGCCATGTTTACAGGATCTTCATAAGTGATATCTTATGATAAGTTTCTTTTTCTGTGTGACTTATTTCACTTAGAATCATCGTACCTGAATCCACCCATTTTGCTGCTACTGGTCTTATGACATTGATTTCATGGCTGAGGGATATTCCATCGTACGTAAGTACCACAATTTTTTGAACCATGTTTATATTTTCTGGGATACTTAAGGTGTATCCAAGTTGAGGTCCTTGTATGCAGTGCAGCCCTAAATTTTGGGGTGGCTCTGTCTTATTGATTTTCAGTTTTCCCAAGGTATATTCCCTAGACTGGTAGTGCCCTTGGCTCTGTAGCTCTGTTCTTTACTTGTTTTAGGGAACAGAATGCACTCCTCCAGAGAGGCAGTTGGCAATTTACATCCCGCCCATCAGCATAACAAGGCTCCCTGTTCTCCAGGGCCTGTCTTGCCTTTCTTGTTGTTACACATTTTGTGGATGTCCCCTTTGACTGTTGGGAAGTGATACTTCTTTGTAGTGCAGATTTGCATTGCCCGCTTGCTTGCTTGGCCAAAAAGGGCGTATGCGTTTTCTCCTGAATATATTCAGGAGAAAACGCATACGCCCTTTTTGGCCAAGTGCATCATTGTCGAAGTTGTGCCCCTCTTCCTGTGCTTTAAAGGCGATTCCAACGTACCTCTTGAAATCTCTTTCCTGCTATTCTGCCTCGCTTTCAAGTCCGCCTCGTTGCCTTCCCTCAACAGATTTTTGGACGATAGTTGTCCTTTATTACTCGGCCAGTTTGTGAATTGCTGTGCCCCTGAGCTCCATTTTTCAACTCGTTTTTGGTGAGCTGACCGCAAGTCCAAAATTTTGGTTCAGGACCTATACTGGTTCCCGGTGGGTGGCTGAGAATTTGGTTAATTCTTCTTCCTGCCGGGAAATTACAGTGATATGTGCCCGTCCAAATGCCTAACAGCTACTCTCTCATTGGTTCTCCCTCTTCCCTTTCAACCTCTGCCAAATTGGCAACCTGTGCGAACCAAGAGGTTAAAGGGGCTGTCTCTCCAAGTTGGGAGGTTGATAGTAAAGCAGACGGAAAGTCAAACCGGAGCACCAGGAGAGGGACTATTCGTTGAGTTTTAGAAACCTTTCGTATTCACAGTGTGTCCGTTCTCTAGGTTTCCCGCACATGTTATAGCTGTAGTAATATTCCCTTCAACCTGGAGAGTTCGGACCCATGGAACGGGTGCCATGCATTATTGCTTTAAAGGGTCTGCATTTGCTCACCCAATCTCACCAATCGTCTCAGTCCCAAGTGTCCCTCCTTATGCCACATCCAGCTGTCGTTGTAGATAGGGTCATTCCAGCTTTCATCAGAGACCCTGAAGGAATTGCAAAGAATTTCCCAGTTTTTTTGTTTTGTTTTTGAAATTCCTTTTTATAGTGGGTTTGAGCTGATTCTCGCTGCCATGTTTATGCCTGTCTAGACACATTTGATTCCCTTACGGAGACATATCAATACATAGGTTTTAAGATTCTTACTAGTCAGATATTTTCCTCTGCGGGAAATATGGGGTTTTGAGTCCCTTTCGCTGAGGACGGTGTAGGTCTTGTCTATTCCATAGTTGGTTTTTGGAACGGTACCTGTGCTTATATCAAACTCTGGTTTTATGCATCACCCCACCTCTCCTTCCCCCTTAAGCAGGTATAAGAGTGTTTTCTAAATGTGAGACACTGTTCTCTTTCCTAACTCAGTTCAAGTGTAGCCATGTTTACAGGATCTTCATAAGTGATATCTTATGATAAGTTTCTTTTTCTGTGTGACTTATTTCACTTAGAATCATCGTACCTGAATCCACCCATTTTGCTGCTACTGGTCTTATGACATTGATTTCATGGCTGAGGGATATTCCATCGTACGTAAGTACCACAATTTTTTGAACCATGTTTATATTTTCTGGGATACTTAAGGTGTATCCAAGTTGAGGTCCTTGTATGCAGTGCAGCCCTAAATTTTGGGGTGGCTCTGTCTTATTGATTTTCAGTTTTCCCAAGGTATATTCCCTAGACTGGTAGTGCCCTTGGCTCTGTAGCTCTGTTCTTTACTTGTTTTAGGGAACAGAATGCACTCCTCCAGAGAGGCAGTTGGCAATTTACATCCCGCCCATCAGCATAACAAGGCTCCCTGTTCTCCAGGGCCTGTCTTGCCTTTCTTGTTCTTACACATTTTGTGGATGTCCCTTTTGACCGGTGGGAAGTGATACTTCTTTGTAGTGCAGATTTGCATTGCCCGCTTGCTTGCTTGGCCAAAAAGGGCGTATGCGTTTTCTCCTGAATATATTCAGGAGAAAACGCATACGCCCTTTTTGGCCAAGTGCATCATTGTCGAAGTTGTGCCCCTCTTCCTGTGCTTTAAAGGCGATTCCAACGTACCTCTTGAAATCTGTTTCCTGCTATTCTGCCTCGCTTTCAAGTCCGCCTCGTTGCCTTCCCTCAACAGATTTTTGGACGATAGTTGTCCTTTATTACTCGGCCAGTTTGTGAATTGCTGTGCCCCTGAGCTCCATTTTTCAACTCGTTTTTGGTGAGCTGACCGCAAGTCCAAAATTTTGGTTCAGGACCTATACTGGTTCCCGGTGGGTGGCTGAGAATTTGGTTAATTCTTCTTCCTGCCGGGAAATTACAGTGATATGTGCCCGTCCAAATGCCTAACAGCTACTCTCTCATTGGTTCTCCCTCTTCCCTTTCATCCTCTGCCAAATTGGCAACCTGTGCGAACCAAGAGGTTAAAGGGGCTGTCTCTCCAAGTTGGGAGGTTGATAGTAAAGCAGACGGAAAGTCAAACCGGAGCACCAGGAGAGGGACTATTCTTTGAGTTTTAGAAACCTTTCGTATTCACAGTGTGTCCGTTCTCTAGGTTTCCCGCACATGTTATAGCTGTAGTAATATTCCCTTCAACCTGGAGAGTTCGGACCCATGGAACGGGTGCCATGCATTATTGCTTTAAAGGGTCTGCATTTGCTCACCCAATCTCACCAATCGTCTCAGTCCCAAGTGTCCCTCCTTATGCCACATCCAGCTGTCGTTGTAGATAGGGTCATTCCAGCTTTCATCAGAGACCCTGAAGGAATTGCAAAGAATTTCCCAGTTTTTTTGTTTTGTTTTTGAAATTCCTTTTTATAGTGGGTTTGAGCTGATTCTCGCTGCCATGTTTATGCCAGTCTAGACACATTTGATTCCCTTACGGAGACATATCAATACATAGGTTTTAAGATTCTTACTAGTCAGATATTTTCCTCTGCGGGAAATATGGGGTTTTGAGTCCCTTTCGCTGAGGACGGTGTAGGTCTTGTCTCTTCCATAGTTGGTTTTTGGAACGGTACCTGTGCTTATATCAAACTCTGGTTTTATGCATCACCCCACCTCTCCTTCCCCCTTAAGCAGGTATAAGAGTGTTTTCTAAATGTGAGACACTGTTCTCTTTCCTAACTCAGTTCAAGTGTAGCCATGTTTACAGGATCTTCATAAGTGATATCTTATGATAAGTTTCTTTTTCTGTGTGACTTATTTCACTTAGAATCATCGTACCTGAATCCACCCATTTTGCTGCTACTGGTCTTATGACATTGATTTCATGGCTGAGGGATATTCCATCGTACGTAAGTACCACAATTTTTTGAACCATGTTTATATTTTCTGGGATACTTAAGGTGTATCCAAGTTGAGGTCCTTGTATGCAGTGCAGCCCTAAATTTTGGGGTGGCTCTGTCTTATTGATTTTCAGTTTTCCCAAGGTATATTCCCTAGACTGGTAGTGCCCTTGGCTCTGTAGCTCTGTTCTTTACTTGTTTTAGGGAACAGAATGCACTCCTCCAGAGAGGCAGTTGGCAATTTACATCCCGCCCATCAGCATAACAAGGCTCCCTGTTCTCCAGGGCCTGTCTTGCCTTTCTTGTTCTTACACATTTTGTGGATGTCCCTTTTGACCGGTGGGAAGTGATACTTCTTTGTAGTGCAGATTTGCATTGCCCGCTTGCTTGCTTGGCCAAAAAGGGCGTAAGCGTTTTCTCCTGAATATATTCAGGAGAAAACGCATACGCCCTTTTTGGCCAAGTGCATCATTGTCGAAGTTGTGCCCCTCTTCCTGTGCTTTAAAGGCGATTCCAACGTACCTCTTGAAATCTGTTTCCTGCTATTCTGCCTCGCTTTCAAGTCCGCCTCGTTGCCTTCCCTCAACAGATTTTTGGACAATAGTTGTCCTTTATTACTCGGCCAGTTTGTGAATTGCTGTGCCCCTGAGCTCCATTTTTCAACTCGTTTTTGGTGAGCTGACCGCAAGTCCAAAATTTGGTTCAGGACCTATACTGGTTCCCGGTGGGTGGCTGAGAATTTGGTTAATTCTTCTTCCTGCCGGGAAATTACAGTGATATGTGCCCGTCCAAATGCCTAACAGCTACTCTCTCATTGGTTCTCCCTCTTCCCTTTCATCCTCTGCCAAATTGGCAACCTGTGCGAACCAAGAGGTTAAAGGGGCTGTCTCTCCAAGTTGGGAGGTTGATAGTAAAGCAGACGGAAAGTCAAACCGGAGCACCAGGAGAGGGACTATTCGTTGAGTTTTAGAAACCTTTCGTATTCACAGTGTGTCCGTTCTCTAGGTTTCCCGCACATGTTATAGCTGTAGTAACATTCCCTTCAACCTGGAGAGTTCGGACCCATGGAATGGGTGCCATGCATTATTGCTTTAAAGGGTCTGCATTTGCTCACCCAATCTCACCAATCGTCTCAGTCCCAAGTGTCCCTCCTTATGCCACATCCAGCTGTCGTTGTAGATAGGGTCATTCCAGCTTTCATCAGAGACCCTGAAGGAATTGCTAAGAATTTCCCAGTTTTTTTGTTTTGTTTTTGAAATTCCTTTTTATAGTGGGTTTGAGCTGATTCTCGCTGCCATGTTTATGCCAGTCTAGACACACTTGATTCCCTTACGGAGACATATCAATACATAGGTTTTAAGATTCTTACTAGTCAGATATTTTCCTCTGCGGGAAATATGGGGTTTTGAGTCCCTTTCGCTGACGACGGTGTAGGTCTTGTCTATTCCATAGTTGGTTTTTGGAACGGTACCTGTGCTTATATCAAACTCTGGTTTTATGCATCACCCCACCTCTCCTTCCCCCTTAAGCAGGTATAAGAGTGTTTTCTAAATGTGAGACACTGTTCTCTTTCCTAACTCAGTTCAAGTGTAGCCATGTTTACAGGATCTTCATAAGTGATATCTTATGATAAGTTTCTTTTTCTGTGTGACTTATTTCACTTAGAATCATCGTACCTGAATCCACCCATTTTGCTGCTACTGGTCTTATGACATTGATTTCATGGCTGAGGGATATTCCATCGTACGTAAGTACCACAATTTTTTGAACCATGTTTATATTTTCTGGGATACTTAAGGTGTATCCAAGTTGAGGTCCTTGTATGCAGTGCAGCCCTAAATTTTGGGGTGGCTCTGTCTTATTGATTTTCAGTTTTCCCAAGGTATATTCCCTAGACTGGTAGTGCCCTTGGCTCTGTAGCTCTGTTCTTTACTTGTTTTAGAGAACAGAATGCACTCCTCCAGAGAGGCAGTTGGCAATTTACATCCCGCCCATCAGCATAACAAGGCTCCCTGTTCTCCAGGGCCTGTCTTGCCTTTCTTGTTCTTACACATTTTGTGGATGTCCCTTTTGACCGGTGGGAAGTGATACTTCTTTGTAGTGCAGATTTGCATTGCCCGCTTGCTTGCTTGGCCAAAAAGGGCGTATGCGTTTTCTCCTGAATATATTCAGGAGAAAACGCATACGCCCTTTTTGGCCAAGTGCATCATTGTCGAAGTTGTGCCCCTCTTCCTGTGCTTTAAAGGCGATTCCAACGTACCTCTTGAAATCTGTTTCCTGCTATTCTGCCTCGCTTTCAAGTCTGCCTCGTTGCCTTCCCTCAACAGATTTTTGGACGATAGTTGTCCTTTATTACTCGGCCAGTTTGTGAATTGCTGTGCCCCTGAGCTCCATTTTTCAACTCGTTTTTGGTGAGCTGACCGCAAGTCCAAAATTTTGGTTCAGGACCTATACTGGTTCCCGGTGGGTGGCTGAGAATTTGGTTAATTCTTCTTCCTGCCGGGCAATTACAGTGATATGTGCCCGTCCAAATGCCTAACAGCTACTCTCTCATTGGTTCTCCCTCTTCCCTTTCATCCTCTGCCAAATTGGCAACCTGTGCGAACCAAGAGGTTAAAGGGGCTGTCTCTCCAAGTTGGGAGGTTGATAGTAAAGCAGACGGAAAGTCAAACCGGAGCACCAGGAGAGGGACTATTCGTTGAGTTTCAGAAACCTTTCGTATTCACAGTGTGTCCGTTCTCTAGGTTTCCCGCACATGTTATAGCTGTAGTAATATTCCCTTCAACCTGGAGAGTTTGGACCCATGGAATGGGTGCCATGCATTATTGCTTTAAAGGGTCTGCATTTGCTCACCCAATCTCACCAATCGTCTCAGTCCCAAGTGTCCCTCCTTATGCCACATCCAGCTGTCGTTGTAGATAGGGTCATTCCAGCCTTCATCAGAGACCCTGAAGGAATTGTAAAGAATTTCCCAGTTTTTTTGTTTTGTTTTTGAAATTCCTTTTTATAGTGGGTTTGAGCTGATTCTCGCTGCCATGTTTATGCCAGTCTAGACACACTTGATTCCCTTACGGAGACATATCAATACATAGGTTTTAATATTCTTACTAGTCAGATATTTTCCTCTGCGGGAAATATGGGGTTTTGAGTCCCTTTCACTGAGGACGGTGTAGGTCTTGTCTAATCCATAGTTGGTTTTTGGAACGGTACCTGTGCTTATATCAAACTCTGGTTTTATGCATCACCCCACCTCTCCTTCCCCCTTAAGCAGGTATAAGAGTGTTTTCTAAATGTGAGACACTGTTCTCTTTCCTAACTCAGTTCAAGTGTAGCCATGTTTACAGGATCTTCATAAGTGATATCTTATGATAAGTTTCTTTTTCTGTGTGACTTATTTCACTTAGAATCATCGTACCTGAATCCACCCATTTTGCTGCTACTGGTCTTATGACATTGATTTCATGGCTGAGGGATATTCCATCGTACATAAGTACCACAATTTTTTGAACCATGTTTATATTTTCTGGGATACTTAAGTTGTATCCAAGTTGAGGTCCTTGTATGCAGTGCAGCCCTAAATATTGGGGTGGCTCTGTCTTATTGATTTTCTGTTTTCCCAAGGTATATTCCCTAGACTGGTAGTGCCCTTGGCTCTGTAGCTCTGTTCTTTACTTGTTTTAGGGAACAGAATGCACTCCTCCAGAGAGGCAGTTGGCAATTTACATCCCGCCCATCAGCATAACAAGGCTCCCTGTTCTCCAGGGCCTGTCTTGCCTTTCTTGTTCTTACACATTTTGTGGATGTCCCTTTTGACCGGTGGGAAGTGATACTTCTTTGTAGTGCAGATTTGCATTGCCCGCTTGCTTGCTTGGCCAAAAAGGGCGTATGCGTTTTCTCCTCAGGAGAAAACGCATACGCCCATTTTGGCCAAGTGCATCATTGTCGAAGTTGTGCCCCTCTTCCTGTGCTTTAAAGGCGATTCCAACGTACCTCTTGAAATCTGTTTCCTGCTATTCTGCCTCGCTTTCAAGTCCGCCTCGTTGCCTTCCCTCAACAGATTTTTGGACGATAGTTGTCCTTTATTACTCGGCCAGTTTGTGAATTGCTGTGCCCCTGAGCTCCATTTTTCAACTCGTTTTTGGTGAGCTGACCGCAAGTCCAAAATTTTGGTTCAGGACCTATACTGGTTCCCGGTGGGTGGCTGAGAATTTGGTTAATTCTTCTTCCTGCCTGGAAATTACAGTGATATGTGCCCGTCCAAATGCCTAACAGCTACTCTCTCATTGGTTCTCCCTCTTCCCTTTCATCCTCTGCCAAATTGGCAACGTGTGCGAACCAAGAGGTTAAAGGGGCTGTCTCTCCAAGTTGGGAGGTTGATAGTAAAGCAGACGGAAAGTCAAACCGGAGCACCAGGAGAGGGACTATGCGTTGAGTTTTAGAAAACTTTCGTATTCACAGTGTGTCCGTTCTCTAGGTTTCCCGCACATGTTATAGCTGTAGTAATATTCCCTTCAACCTGGAGAGTTCGGACCCATGGAATGGGTGCCATGCATTATTGCTTTAAAGGGTCTGCATTTGCTCACCCAATCTCACCAATCGTCTCAGTCCCAAGTGTCCCTCCTTATGCCACATCCAGCTGTCATTGTAGATAGGGTCATTCCAGCCTTCATCAGAGACCCTGAAGGAATTGTAAAGAATTTCCCAGTTTTTTTGTTTTGTTTTTGAAATTCCTTTTTATAGTGGGTTTGAGCTGATTCTCGCTGCCATGTTTATGCCAGTCTAGACACACTTGATTCCCTTACGGAGACATATCAATACATAGGTTTTAAGATTCTTACTAGTCAGATATTTTCCTCTGCGGGAAATATGGGGTTTTGAGTCCCTTTCACTGAGGACGGTGTAGGTCTTGTCTAATCCATAGTTGGTTTTTGGAACGGTACCTGTGCTTATATCAAACTCTGGTTTTATGCATCACTCCACCTCTCCTTCCCCCTTAAGCAGGTATAAGAGTGTTTTCTAAATGTGAGACACTGTTCTCTTTCCTAACTCAGTTCAAGTGTAGCCATGTTTACAGGATCTTCATAAGTGATATCTTATGATAAGTTTCTTTTTCTGTGTGACTTATTTCACTTAGAATCATCGTACCTGAATCCACCCATTTTGCTGCTACTGGTCTTATGACATTGATTTCATGGCTGAGGGATATTCCATCGTACGTAAGTACCACAATTTTTTGAACCTTGTTTATATTTTCTGGGATACTTAAGTTGTATCCAAGTTGAGGTCCTTGTATGCAGTGCAGCCCTAAATTTTGGGGTGGCTCTGTCTTATTGATTTTCAGTTTTCCCAAGGTATATTCCCTAGACTGGTAGTGCCCTTGGCTCTGTAGCTCTGTTCTTTACTTGTTTTAGGGAACAGAATGCACTCCTCCAGAGAGGCAGTTGGCAATTTACATCCCGCCCATCAGCATAACAAGGCTCCCTGTTCTCCAGGGCCTGTCTTGCCTTTCTTGTTCTTACACATTTTGTGGATGTCCCTTTTGACCGGTGGGAAGTGATACTTCTTTGTAGTGCAGATTTGCATTGCCCGCTTGCTTGCTTGGCCAAAAAGGGCGTATGCGTTTTCTCCTGAATATATTCAGGAGAAAACGCATACGCCCTTTTTGGCCAAGTGCATCATTGTCGAAGTTGTGCCCCTCTTCCTGTGCTTTAAAGGCGATTCCAACGTACCTCTTGAAATCTGTTTCCTGCTATTCTGCCTCGCTTTCAAGTCCGCCTCGTTGCCTTCCCTCAACAGATTTTTGGACGATAGTTGTCCTTTATTACTCGGCCAGTTTGTGAATTGCTGTGCCCCTGAGCTCCATTTTTCAACTCGTTTTTGGTGAGCTGACCGCAAGTCCAAAATTTTGGTTCAGGACCTATACTGGTTCCCGGTGGGTGGCTGAGAATTTGGTTAATTCTTCTTCCTGCCTGGAAATTACAGTGATATGTGCCCCTCCAAATGCCTAACAGCTACTCTCTCATTGGTTCTCCCTCTTCCCTTTCATCCTCTGCCAAATTGGCAACCTGTGCGAACCAAGAGGTTAAAGGGGCTGTCTCTCCAAGTTGGGAGGTTGATAGTAAAGCAGACGGAAAGTCAAACCGGAGCACCAGGAGAGGGACTATGCGTTGAGTTTTAGAAAACTTTCGTATTCACAGTGTGTCCGTTCTCTAGGTTTCCCGCACATGTTATAGCTGTAGTAATATTCCCTTCAACCTGGAGAGTTCGGACCCATGGAATGGGTGCCATGCATTATTGCTTTAAAGGGTCTGCATTTGCTCACCCAATCTCACCAATCGTCTCAGTCCCAAGTGTCCCTCCTTATGCCACATCCAGCTGTCGTTGTAGATAGGGTCATTCCAGCCTTCATCAGAGACCCTGAAGGAATTGTAAAGAATTTCCCAGTTTTTTTGTTTTGTTTTTGAAATTCCTTTTTATAGTGGGTTTGAGCTGATTCTCGCTGCCATGTTTATGCCAGTCTAGACACACTTGATTCCCTTACGGAGACATATCAATACATAGGTTTTAAGATTCTTACTAGTCAGATATTTTCCTCTGCGGGAAATATGGGGTTTTGAGTCCCTTTCGCTGAGGATGGTGTAGGTCTTGTCTATTCCATAGTTGGTTTTTGGAACGGTACCTGTGCTTATATCAAACTCTGGTTTTATGCATCACCCCACCTCTCCTTCCCCCTTAAGCAGGTATAAGAGTGTTTTCTAAATGTGAGACACTGTTCTCTTTCCTAACTCAGTTCAAGTGTAGCCATGTTTACAGGATCTTCATAAGTGATATCTTATGATAAGTTTCTTTTTCTGTGTGACTTATTTCACTTAGAATCATCGTACCTGAATCCACCCATTTTGCTGCTACTGGTCTTATGACATTGATTTCATGGCTGAGGGATATTCCATCGTACGTAAGTACCACAATTTTTTGAACCATGTTTATATTTTCTGGGATACTTAAGGTGTATCCAAGTTGAGGTCCTTGTATGCAGTGCAGCCCTAAATTTTGGGGTGGCTCTGTCTTATTGATTTTCAGTTTTCCCAAGGTATATTCCCTAGACTGGTAGTGCCCTTGGCTCTGTAGCTCTGTTCTTTACTTGTTTTAGGGAACAGAATGCACTCCTCCAGAGAGGCAGTTGGCAATTTACATCCCGCCCATCAGCATAACAAGGCTCCCTGTTCTCCAGGGCCTGTCTTGCCTTTCTTGTTCTTACACATTTTGTGGATGTCCCTTTTGACCGGTGGGAAGTGATACTTTTTTGTAGTGCAGATTTGCATTGCCCGCTTGCCTGCTTGGCCAAAAAGGGCGTATGCGTTTTCTCCTGAATATATTCAGGAGAAAACGCATACGCCCTTTTTAGCCAAGTGCATCATTGTCGAAGTTGTGCCCCTCTTCCTGTGCTTTAAAGGCGATTCCAACGTACCTCTTGAAATCTGTTTCCTGCTATTCTGCCTCGCTTTCAAGTCCGCCTCGTTGCCTTCCCTCAACAGATTTTTGGACGATAGTTGTCCTTTATTACTCGGCCAGTTTGTGAATTGCTGTGCCCCTGAGCTCCATTTTTCAACTCGTTTTTGGTGAGCTGACCGCAAGTCCAAAATTTTGGTTCAGGACCTATACTGATTCCCGGTGGGTGGCTGAGAATTTGGTTAATTCTTCTTCCTGCCGGGAAATTACAGTGATATGTGCCCGTCCAAATGCCTAACAGCTACTCTCTCATTGGTTCTCCCTCTTCCCTTTCATCCTCTGCCAAATTGGCAACCTGTGCAAACCAAGAGGTTAAAGGGGCTGTCTCTCCAAGTCGGGAGGTTGATAGTAAAGCAGACGGAAAGTCAAACCGGAGCACCAGGAGAGGGACTATGCGTTGAGTTTTAGAAACCTTTCGTATCCACAGTGTGTCCGTTCTCTAGGTTTCCCGCACATGTTATAGCTGTAGTAATATTCCCTTCAACCTGGAGAGTTCGGACCCATGGAATGGGTGCCATGCATTATTGCTTTAAAGGGTCTGCATTTGCTCACCCAGTCTCACCAATCGTCTCAGTCCCAAGTGTCCCTCCTTATGCCACATCCAGCTGTCGTTGTAGATAGGGTCATTCCAGCTTTCATCAGAGACCCTGAAGGAATTGTAAAGAATTTCCCAGTTTTTTTGTTTTGTTTTTGAAATTCCTTTTTATAGTGGGTTTGAGCTGATTCTCGCTGCCATGTTTATGCCAGTCTAGACACACTTGATTCCCTTACGGAGACATATCAATACATAGGTTTTAAGATTCTTACTAGTCAGATATTTTCCTCTGCGGGAAATATGGGGTTTTGAGTCCCTTTCACTGAGGACGGTGTAGGTCTTGTCTATTCCATAGTTGGTTTTTGGAACGGTACCTGTGCTTATATCAAACTCTGGTTTTATGCATCACCCCACCTCTCCTTCCCCCTTAAGCAGGTATAAGAGTGTTTTCTAAATGTGAGACACTGTTCTCTTTCCTAACTCAGTTCAAGTGTAGCCATGTTTACAGGATCTTCATAAGTGATATCTTATGATAAGTTTCTTTTTCTGTGTGACTTATTTCACTTAGAATCATCGTACCTGAATCCACCCATTTTGCTGCTACTGGTCTTATGACATTGATTTCATGGCTGAGGGATATTCCATCGTACGTAAGTACCACAATTTTTTGAACCATGTTTATATTTTCTGGGATACTTAAGGTGTATCCAAGTTGAGGTCCTTGTATGCAGTGCAGCCCTAAATTTTGGGGTGGCTCTGTCTTATTGATTTTCAGTTTTCCCAAGGTATATTCCCTAGACTGGTAGTGCCCTTGGCTCTGTAGCTCTGTTCTTTACTTGTTTTAGGGAACAGAATGCACTCCTCCAGAGAGGCAGTTGGCAATTTACATCCCGCCCATCAGCATAACAAGGCTCCCTGTTCTCCAGGGCCTGTCTTGCCTTTCTTGTTCTTACACATTTTGTGGATGTCCCCTTCGACTGTTGGGAAGTGATACTTCTTTGTAGTGCTGATTTGCATTGCCCGCTTGCTTGCTTGGCCAAAAAGGGCGTAAGCGTTTTCTCCTGAATATATTCAGGAGAAAACGCATACGCCCTTTTTGGCCAAGTGCATCATTGTCGAAGTTGTGCCCCTCTTCCTGTGCTTTAAAGGCGATTCCAACGTACCTCTTGAAATGTTTCCTGCTATTCTGCCTCGCTTTCAAGTCCGCCTCGTTGCCTTCCCTCAACAGATTTTTGGACGATAGTTGTCCTTTATTACTCGGCCAGTTTGTGAATTGCTGTGCCCCTGAGCTCCATTTTTCAACTCGTTTTTGGTGAGCTGACCGCAAGTCCAAAATTTTGGTTCAGGGCCTATACTGGTTCCCGGTGGGTGGCTGAGAATTTGGTTAATTCTTCTTCCTGCCGGGAAATTACAGTGATATGTGCCCGTCCAAATGCCTAACAGCTACTCTCTCATTGGTTCTCCCTCTTCCCTTTCATCCTCTGCCAAATTGGCAACCTGTGCGAACCAAGAGGTTAAAGGGGCTGTCTCTCCAAGTTGGGAGGTTGATAGTAAAGCAGACGGAAAGTCAAACCGGAGCACCAGGAGAGGGACTATGCGTTGAGTTTTAGAAACCTTTCGTATTCACAGTGTGTCCGTTCTCTAGGTTTCCCGCACATGTTATAGCTGTAGTAATATTCCCTTCAACCTGGAGAGTTCGGACCCATGGAATGGGTGCCATGCATTATTGCTTTAAAGGGTCTGCATTTGCTCACCCAATCTCACCAATCGTCTCAGTCCCAAGTGTCCCTCCTTATGCCACATCCAGCTGTCGTTGTAGATAGGGTCATTCCAGCCTTCATCAGAGACCCTGAAGGAATTGTAAAGAATTTCCCAGTTTTTTTGTTTTGTTTTTGAAATTCCTTTTTATAGTGGGTTTGAGCTGATTCTCGCTGCCATGTTTATGCCAGTCTAGACACACTTGATTCCCTTACGGAGACATATCAATACATAGGTTTTAAGATTCTTACTAGTCAGATATTTTCCTCTGCGGGAAATATGGGGTTTTGAGTCCCTTTCGCTGAGGATGGTGTAGGTCTTGTCTATTCCATAGTTGGTTTTTGGAACGGTACCTGTGCTTATATCAAACTCTGGTTTTATGCATCACCCCACCTCTCCTTCCCCCTTAAGCAGGTATAAGAGTGTTTTCTAAATGTGAGACACTGTTCTCTTTCCTAACTCAGTTCAAGTGTAGCCATGTTTACAGGATCTTCATAAGTGATATCTTATGATAAGTTTCTTTTTCTGTGTGACTTATTTCACTTAGAATCATCGTACCTGAATCCAACCATTTTGCTGCTACTGGTCTTATGACATTGATTTCATGGCTGAGGGATATTCCATCGTACGTAAGTACCACAATTTTTTGAACCATGTTTATATTTTCTGGGATACTTAAGGTGTATCCAAGTTGAGGTCCTTGTATGCAGTGCAGCCATAAATTTTGGGGTGGCTCTGTCTTATTGATTTTCAGTTTTCCCAAGGTATATTCCCTAGACTGGTAGTGCCCTTGGCTCTGTAGCTCTGTTCTTTACTTGTTTTAGGGAACAGAATGCACTCCTCCAGAGAGGCAGTTGGCAATTTACATCCCGCCCATCAGCATAACAAGGCTCCCTGTTCTCCAGGGCCTGTCTTGCCTTTCTTGTTCTTACACATTTTGTGGATATCCCTTTTGACCGGTGGGAAGTGATACTTCTTTGTAGTGCAGATTTGCATTGCCCGCTTGCTTGCTTGGCCAAAAAGGGCGTATGCGTTTTCTCCTGAATATATTCAGGAGAAAACGCATACGCCCTTTTTGGCCAAGTGCATCATTGTCGAAGTTGTGCCCCTCTTCCTGTGCTTTAAAGGCGATTCCAACGTACCTCTTGAAATCTGTTTCCTGCTATTCTGCCTCGCTTTCAAGTCCGCCTCGTTGCCTTCCCTCAACAGATTTTTGGACGATAGGTGTCCTTTATTACTCGGCCAGTTTGTGAATTGCTGTGCCCCTGAGCTCCATTTTTCAACTCGTTTTTGGTGAGCTGACCGCAAGTCCAAAATTTTGGTTCAGGACCTATACTGGTTCCCGGTGGGTGGCTGAGAATTTGGTTAATTCTTCTTCCTGCCCGGAAATTACCGTGATATGTGCCCGTCTAAATGCCTAACAGCTACTATCTCATTGGTTCTCCCTCTTCCCTTTCATCCTCTGCCAAATTGGCAACCTGTGCGAACCAAGAGGTTAAAGGGGCTGTCTCTCCAAGTTGGGAGGTTGATAGTAAAGCAGACGGAAAGTCAAACCAGAGCACCAGGAGAGGGACTATGCGTTGAGTTTTAGAAACCTTTCGTATTCACAGTGTGTCCGTTCTCTAGGTTTCCCGCACATGTTATAGCTGTAGTAATATTCCCTTCAACCTGGAGAGTTCGGACCCATGGAATGGGTGCCATGCATTATTGCTTTAAAGGGTCTGCATTTGCTCACCCAATCTCACCAATCGTCTCAGTCCCAAGTGTCCCTCCTTATGCCACATCCAGCTGTCGTTGTAGATAGGGTCATTCCAGCTTTCATCAGAGACCCTGAAGGAATTGCAAAGAATTTCCCAGTTTTTTTGTTTTGTTTTTGAAATTCCTTTTTATAGTGGGTTTGAGCTGATTCTCGCTGCCATGTTTATGCCAGTCTAGACACACTTGATTCCCTTACGGAGACATATCAATACATAGGTTTTAAGATTCTTACTAGTCAGATATTTTCCTCTGCGGGAAATATGGGATTTTGAGTCCCTTTCGCTGAGGACGGTGTAGGTCTTGTCTATTCCATAGTTGGTTTTTGGAACGGTACCTGTGCTTATATCAAACTCTGGTTTTATTCATCACCCCACCTCTCCTTCCCCCTTAAGCAGGTATAAGAATGTTTTCTAAATGTGAGACACTGTTCTCTTTCCTAACTCAGTTCAAGTGTAGCCATGTTTACAGGATCTTCATAAGTGATATCTTATGATAAGTTTCTTTTTCTGTGTGACTTATTTCACTTAGAATCATCGTACCTGAATCCACCCATTTTGCTGCTACTGGTCTTATGACATTGATTTCATGGCTGAGGGATATTCCATCGTACGTAAGTACCACAATTTTTTGAACCATGTTTATATTTTCTGGGATACTTAAGGTGTATCCAAGTTGAGGTCCTTGTATGCAGTGCAGCCATAAATTTTGGGGTGGCTCTGTCTTATTGATTTTCAGTTTTCCCAAGGTATATTCCCTAGACTGGTAGTGCCCTTGGCTCTGTAGCTCTGTTCTTTACTTGTTTTAGGGAACAGAATGCACTCCTCCAGAGAGGCAGTTGGCAATTTACATCCCGCCCATCAGCATAACAAGGCTCCTTGTTCTCCAGGGCCTGTCTTGCCGTTCTTGTTCTTACACATTTTGTGGATGTCCCTTTTGACCGGTGGGAAGTGATACTTCTTTGTAGTGCAGATTTGCATTGCCCGCTTGCTTGCTTGGCCAAAAAGGGCGTATGCGTTTTCTCCTGAATATATTCAGGAGAAAACGCATACGCCCTTTTTGGCCAAGTGCATCATTGTCGAAGTTGTGCCCCTCTTCCTGTGCTTTAAAGGCGATTCCAACGTACCTCTTGAAATCTGTTTCCTGCTATTCTGCCTCGCTTTCAAGTCCGCCTCGTTGCCTTCCCTCAACAGATTTTTGGACGATAGTTGTCCTTTATTACTCGGCCAGTTTGTGAATTGCTGTGCCCCTGAGCTCCATTTTTCAACTCGCTTTTGGTGAGCTGACCGCAAGTCCAAAATTTTGGTTCAGGACCTATACTGGTTCCCGGTGGGTGGCTGAGAATTTGGTTAATTCTTCTTCCTGCCGGGAAATTAGAGTGATATGTGCCCGTCCAAATGCCTAACAGCTACTCTCTCATTGGTTCTCCCTCTTCCCTTTCATCCTCTGCCAAATTGGCAACCTGTGCGAACCAAGAGGTTAAAGGGGCTGTCTCTCCAAGTTGGGAGGTTGATAGTAAAGCAGATGGAAAGTCAAACCGGAGCACCAGGGGAGGGACTATGCGTTGAGTTTTAGAAACCTTTCGTATTCACAGTGTGTCCGTTCTCTAGGTTTCCCGCACATGGTATAGCTGTAGTAATATTCCCTTCAACCTGGAGAGTTCGGACCCATGGAATGGGTGCCATGCCTTATTGCTTTAAAGGGTCTGCATTTGCTCACCCAATCTCACCAATCGTCTCAGTCCCAAGTGTCCCTCCTTATGCCACATCCAGCTGTCGTTGTAGATAGGGTCATTCCAGCCTTCATCAGAGACCCTGAAGGAATTGTAAAGAATTTCCCAGTTTTTTTGTTTTGTTTTTGAAATTCCTTTTTATAGTGGGTTTGAGCTGATTCTCGCTGCCATGTTTATGCCAGTCTAGACACACTTGATTCCCTTACGGAGACATATCAATACATAGGTTTTAAGATTCTTACTAGTCAGATATTTTCCTCTGTGGGAAATATGGGGTTTTGAGTCCCTTTCGCTGAGGACGGTGTAGGTCTTGTCTATTCCATATTTGGTTTTTGGAACGGTACCTGTGCTTATATCAAACTCTGGTTTTATGCATCACCCCACCTCTCCTTCCCCCTTAAGCAGGTATAAGAGTGTTTTCTAAATGTGAGACACTGTTCTCTTTCCTAACTCAGTTCAAGTGTAGCCATGTTTACAGGATCTTCATAAGTGATATCTTATGATAAGTTTCTTTTTCTGTGTGACTTATTTCACTTAGAATCATCGTACCTGAATCCACCCATTTTGCTGCTACTGGTCTTATGACATTGATTTCATGGCTGAGGGATATTCCATCGTACGTAAGTACCACAATTTTTTGAACCATGTTTATATTTTCTGGGATACTTAAGGTGTATCCAAGTTGAGGTCCTTGTATGCAGTGCAGCCCTAAATTTTGGGGTGGCTCTGTCTTATTGATTTTCAGTTTTCCCAAGGTATATTCCCTAGACTGGTAGTGCCCTTGGCTCTGTAGCTCTGTTCTTTACTTGTTTTAGGGAACAGAATGCACTCCTCCAGAGAGGCAGTTGGCAATTTACATCCCGCCCATCAGCATAACAAGGCTCCCTGTTCTCCAGGGCCTGTCTTGCCTTTCTTGTTCTTACACATTTTGTGGATGTCCCTTTTGACCGGTGGGAAGTGATACTTCTTTGTAGTGCAGATTTGCATTGCCCGCTTGCTTGCTTGGCCAAAAAGGGCGTATGCGTTTTCTCCTGAATATATTCAGGAGAAAACGCATACGCCCTTTTTGGCCAAGTGCATCATTGTCGAAGTTGTGCCCCTCTTCCTGTGCTTTAAAGGCGATTCCAACGTACCTCTTGAAATCTGTTTCCTGCTATTCTGCCTCGCTTTCAAGTCCGCCTCGTTGCCTTCCCTCAACAGATTTTTGGACGATAGTTGTCCTTTATTACTCGGCCAGTTTGTGAATTGCTGTGCCCCTGAGCTCCATTTTTCAACTCGTTTTTGGTGAGCTGACCGCAAGTCCAAAATTTTGGTTCAGGACCTATACTGGTTCCCGGTGGGTGGCTGAGAATTTGGTTAATTCTTCTTCCTGCCGGGAAATTACAGTGATATGTGCCCGTCCAAATGCCTAACAGCTACTCTCTCATTGGTTCTCCCTCTTCCCTTTCATCCTCTGCCAAATTGGCAACCTGTGCGAACCAAGAGGTTAAAGGGGCTGTCTCTCCAAGTTGGGAGGTTGATAGTAAAGCAGACGGAAAGTCAAACCGGAGCACCAGGAGAGGGACTATGCGTTGAGTTTTAGAAACCTTTCGTATTCACAGTGTGTCCGTTCTCTAGGTTTCCCGCACATGTTATAGCTGTAGTAATATTCCCTTCAACCTGGAGAGTTCGGACCCATGGAATGGGTGCCATGCATTATTGCTTTAAAGGGTCTGCATTTGCTCACCCAATCTCACCAATCGTCTCAGTCCCAAGTGTCCCTCCTTATGCCACATCCAGCTGTCGTTGTAGATAGGGTCATTCCAGCCTTCATCAGAGACCCTGAAGGAATTGTAAAGAATTTCCCAGTTTTTTTGTTTTGTTTTTGAAATTCCTTTTTATAGTGGGTTTGAGCTGATTCTCGCTGCCATGTTTATGCCAGTCTAGACACACTTGATTCCCTTACGGAGACATATCAATACATAGGTTTTAAGATTCTTACTAGTCAGATATTTTCCTCTGCGGGAAATATGGGGTTTTGAGTCCCTTTCGCTGAGGATGGTGTAGGTCTTGTCTATTCCATAGTTGGTTTTTGGAACGGTACCTGTGCTTATATCAAACTCTGGTTTTATGCATCACCCCACCTCTCCTTCCCCCTTAAGCAGGTATAAGAGTGTTTTCTAAATGTGAGACACTGTTCTCTTTCCTAACTCAGTTCAAGTGTAGCCATGTTTACAGGATCTTCATAAGTGATATCTTATGATAAGTTTCTTTTTCTGTGTGACTTATTTCACTTAGAATCATCGTACCTGAATCCAACCATTTTGCTGCTACTGGTCTTATGACATTGATTTCATGGCTGAGGGATATTCCATCGTACGTAAGTACCACAATTTTTTGAACCATGTTTATATTTTCTGGGATACTTAAGGTGTATCCAAGTTGAGGTCCTTGTATGCAGTGCAGCCATAAATTTTGGGGTGGCTCTGTCTTATTGATTTTCAGTTTTCCCAAGGTATATTCCCTAGACTGGTAGTGCCCTTGGCTCTGTAGCTCTGTTCTTTACTTGTTTTAGGGAACAGAATGCACTCCTCCAGAGAGGCAGTTGGCAATTTACATCCCGCCCATCAGCATAACAAGGCTCCCTGTTCTCCAGGGCCTGT
Organism: Hyperoodon ampullatus; assembly: GCF_949752795.1. NCBI lineage: Eukaryota > Metazoa > Chordata > Mammalia > Artiodactyla > Ziphiidae > Hyperoodon > Hyperoodon ampullatus. The sequence continues at coordinate 274,062 of NW_027640562.1, forward strand.
CTTGCCTTTCTTGTTCTTACACATTTTGTGGATATCCCTTTTGACCGGTGGGAAGTGATACTTCTTTGTAGTGCAGATTTGCATTGCCCGCTTGCTTGCTTGGCCAAAAAGGGCGTATGCGTTTTCTCCTGAATATATTCAGGAGAAAACGCATACGCCCTTTTTGGCCAAGTGCATCATTGTCGAAGTTGTGCCCCTCTTCCTGTGCTTTAAAGGCGATTCCAACGTACCTCTTGAAATCTGTTTCCTGCTATTCTGCCTCGCTTTCAAGTCCGCCTCGTTGCCTTCCCTCAACAGATTTTTGGACGATAGTTGTCCTTTATTACTCGGCCAGTTTGTGAATTGCTGTGCCCCTGAGCTCCATTTTTCAACTCGTTTTTGGTGAGCTGACCGCAAGTCCAAAATTTTGGTTCAGGACCTATACTGGTTCCCGGTGGGTGGCTGAGAATTTGGTTAATTCTTCTTCCTGCCCGGAAATTACCGTGATATGTGCCCGTCTAAATGCCTAACAGCTACTCTCTCATTGGTTCTCCCTCTTCCCTTTCATCCTCTGCCAAATTGGCAACATGTGCGAACCAAGAGGTTAAAGGGGCTGTCTCTCCAAGTTGGGAGGTTGATAGTAAAGCAGACGGAAAGTCAAACCAGAGCACCAGGAGAGGGACTATGCGTTGAGTTTTAGAAACCTTTCGTATTCACAGTGTGTCCGTTCTCTAGGTTTCCCGCACATGTTATAGCTGTAGTAATATTCCCTTCAACCTGGAGAGTTCGGACCCATGGAATGGGTGCCATGCATTATTGCTTTAAAGGGTCTGCATTTGCTCACCCAATCTCACCAATCGTCTCAGTCCCAAGTGTCCCTCCTTATGCCACATCCAGCTGTCGTTGTAGATAGGGTCATTCCAGCCTTCATCAGAGACCCTGAAGGAATTGTAAAGAATTTCCCAGTTTTTTTGTTTTGTTTTTGAAATTCCTTTTTATAGTGGGTTTGAGCTGATTCTCGCTGCCATGTTTATGCCAGTCTAGACACACTTGATTCCCTTACGGAGACATATCAATACATAGGTTTTAAGATTCTTACTAGTCAGATATTTTCCTCTGTGGGAAATATGGGGTTTTGAGTCCCTTTCGCTGAGGACGGTGTAGGTCTTGTCTATTCCATAGTTGGTTTTTGGAACGGTACCTGTGCTTATATCAAACTCTGGTTTTATGCATCACCCCACCTCTCCTTCCCCCTTAAGCAGGTATAAGAGTGTTTTCTAAATGTGAGACACTGTTCTCTTTCCTAACTCAGTTCAAGTGTAGCCATGTTTACAGGATCTTCATAAGTGATATCTTATGATAAGTTTCTTTTTCTGTGTGACTTATTTCACTTAGAATCATCGTACCTGAATCCACCCATTTTGCTGCTACTGGTCTTATGACATTGATTTCATGGCTGAGGGATATTCCATCGTACGTAAGTACCACAATTTTTTGAACCATGTTTATATTTTCTGGGATACTTAAGGTGTATCCAAGTTGAGGTCCTTGTATGCAGTGCAGCCCTAAATTTTGGGGTGGCTCTGTCTTATTGATTTTCAGTTTTCCCAAGGTATATTCCCTAGACTGGTAGTGCCCTTGGCTCTGTAGCTCTGTTCTTTACTTGTTTTAGGGAACAGAATGCACTCCTCCAGAGAGGCAGTTGGCAATTTACATCCCGCCCATCAGCATAACAAGGCTCCCTGTTCTCCAGGGCCTGTCTTGCCTTTCTTGTTCTTACACATTTTGTGGATGTCCCTTTTGACCGGTGGGAAGTGATACTTCTTTGTAGTGCAGATTTGCATTGCCCGCTTGCTTGCTTGGCCAAAAAGGGCGTATGCGTTTTCTCCTGAATATATTCAGGAGAAAACGCATACGCCCTTTTTGGCCAAGTGCATCATTGTCGAAGTTGTGCCCCTCTTCCTGTGCTTTAAAGGCGATTCCAACGTACCTCTTGAAATCTCTTTCCTGCTATTCTGCCTCGCTTTCAAGTCCGCCTCGTTTCCTTCCCTCAACAGATTTTTGGACGATAGTTGTCCTTTATTACTCGGCCAGTTTGTGAATTGCTGTGCCCCTGAGCTCCATTTTTCAACTCGTTTTTGGTGAGCTGACCGCAAGTCCAAAATTTTGCTTCAGGACCTATACTGGTTCCCGGCGGGTGGCTGAGAATTTGGTTAATTCTTCTTCCTGCCGGGAAATTACAGTGATATGTGCCCGTCCAAATGCCTAACAGCTACTCTCTCATTGGTTCTCCCTCTTCCCTTTCATCCTCTGCCAAATTGGCAACCTGTGCGAACCAAGAGGTTAAAGGGGCTGTCTCTCCAAGTTGGGAGGTTGATAGTAAAGCAGACGGAAAGTCAAACCGGAGCACCAGGAGAGGGACTATGCGTTGAGTTTTAGAAACCTTTCGTATTCACAGTGTGTCCGTTCTCTAGGTTTCCCGCACATGTTATAGCTGTAGTAATATTCCCTTCAACCTGGAGAGTTCGGACCCATGGAATGGGTGCCATGCATTATTGCTTTAAAGGGTCTGCATTTGCTCACCCAATCTCACCAATCGTCTCAGTCCCAAGTGTCCCTCCTTATGCCACATCCAGCTGTCGTTGTAGATAGGGTCATTCCAGCCTTCATCAGAGACCCTAAAGGAATTGTAAAGAATTTCCCAGTTTTTTTGTTTTGTTTTTGAAATTCCTTTTTATAGTGGGTTTGAGCTGATTCTCGCTGCCATGTTTATGCCAGTCTAGACACACTTGATTCCCTTACGGAGACATATCAATACATAGGTTTTAAGATTCTTACTAGTCAGATATTTTCCTCTGCGGGAAATATGGGGTTTTGAGTCCCTTTCGCTGAGGATGGTGTAGGTCTTGTCTATTCCATAGTTGGTTTTTGGAACGGTACCTGTGCTTATATCAAACTCTGGTTTTATGCATCACCCCACCTCTCCTTCCCCCTTAAGCAGGTATAAGAGTGTTTTCTAAATGTGAGACACTGTTCTCTTTCCTAACTCAGTTCAAGTGTAGCCATGTTTACAGGATCTTCATAAGTGATATCTTATGATAAGTTTCTTTTTCTGTGTGACTTATTTCACTTAGAATCATCGTACCTGAATCCAACCATTTTGCTGCTACTGGTCTTATGACATTGATTTCATGGCTGAGGGATATTCCATCGTACGTAAGTACCACAATTTTTTGAACCATGTTTATATTTTCTGGGATACTTAAGGTGTATCCAAGTTGAGGTCCTTGTATGCAGTGCAGCCATAAATTTTGGGGTGGCTCTGTCTTATTGATTTTCAGTTTTCCCAAGGTATATTCCCTAGACTGGTAGTGCCCTTGGCTCTGTAGCTCTGTTCTTTACTTGTTTTAGGGAACAGAATGCACTCCTCCAGAGAGGCAGTTGGCAATTTACATCCCGCCCATCAGCATAACAAGGCTCCCTGTTCTCCAGGGCCTGTCTTGCCTTTCTTGTTCTTACACATTTTGTGGATATCCCTTTTGACCGGTGGGAAGTGATACTTCTTTGTAGTGCAGATTTGCATTGCCCGCTTGCTTGCTTGGCCAAAAAGGGCGTATGCGTTTTCTCCTGAATATATTCAGGAGAAAACGCATACGCCCTTTTTGGCCAAGTGCATCATTGTCGAAGTTGTGCCCCTCTTCCTGTGCTTTAAAGGCGATTCCAACGTACCTCTTGAAATCTGTTTCCTGCTATTCTGCCTCGCTTTCAAGTCCGCCTCGTTGCCTTCCCTCAACAGATTTTTGGACGATAGTTGTCCTTTATTACTCGGCCAGTTTGTGAATTGCTGTGCCCCTGAGCTCCATTTTTCAACTCGTTTTTGGTGAGCTGACCGCAAGTCCAAAATTTTGGTTCAGGACCTATACTGGTTCCCGGTGGGTGGCTGAGAATTTGGTTAATTCTTCTTCCTGCCCGGAAATTTCCGTGATATGTGCCCGTCTAAATGCCTAACAGCTACTCTCTCATTGGTTCTCCCTCTTCCCTTTCATCCTCTGCCAAATTGGCAACATGTGCGAACCAAGAGGTTAAAGGGGCTGTCTCTCCAAGTTGGGAGGTTGATAGTAAAGCAGACGGAAAGTCAAACCGGAGCACCAGGAGAGGGACTATGCGTTGAGTTTTAGAAACCTTTCGTATTCACAGTGTGTCCGTTCTCTAGGTTTCCCGCACATGTTATAGCTGTAGTAATATTCCCTTCAACCTGGAGAGTTCGGACCCATGGAATGGGTGCCATGCATTATTGCTTTAAAGGGTCTGCATTTGCTCACCCAATCTCACCAATCGTCTCAGTCCCAAGTGTCCCTCCTTATGCCACATCCAGCTGTCGTTGTAGATAGGGTCATTCCAGCCTTCATCAGAGACCCTGAAGGAATTGTAAAGAATTTCCCAGTTTTTTTGTTTTGTTTTTGAAATTCCTTTTTATAGTGGGTTTGAGCTGATTCTCGCTGCCATGTTTATGCCAGTCTAGACACACTTGATTCCCTTACGGAGACATATCAATACATAGGTTTTAAGATTCTTACTAGTCAGATATTTTCCTCTGTGGGAAATATGGGGTTTTGAGTCCCTTTCGCTGAGGACGGTGTAGGTCTTGTCTATTCCATATTTGGTTTTTGGAACGGTACCTGTGCTTATATCAAACTCTGGTTTTATGCATCACCCCACCTCTCCTTCCCCCTTAAGCAGGTATAAGAGTGTTTTCTAAATGTGAGACACTGTTCTCTTTCCTAACTCAGTTCAAGTGTAGCCATGTTTACAGGATCTTCATAAGTGATATCTTATGATAAGTTTCTTTTTCTGTGTGACTTATTTCACTTAGAATCATCGTACCTGAATCCACCCATTTTGCTGCTACTGGTCTTATGACATTGATTTCATGGCTGAGGGATATTCCATCGTACGTCAGTACCACAATTTTTTGAACCATGTTTATATTTTCTGGGATACTTAAGGTGTATCCAAGTTGAGGTCCTTGTATGCAGTGCAGCCCTAAATTTTGGGGTGGCTCTGTCTTATTGATTTTCAGTTTTCCCAAGGTATATTCCCTAGACTGGTAGTGCCCTTGGCTCTGTAGCTCTGTTCTTTACTTGTTTTAGGGAACAGAATGCACTCCTCCAGAGAGGCAGTTGGCAATTTACATCCCGCCCATCAGCATAACAAGGCTCCCTGTTCTCCAGGGCCTGTCTTGCCTTTCTTGTTCTTACACATTTTGTGGATGTCCCTTTTGACCGGTGGGAAGTGATACTTCTTTGTAGTGCAGATTTGCATTGCCCGCTTGCTTGCTTGGCCAAAAAGGGCGTATGCGTTTTCTCCTGAATATATTCAGGAGAAAACGCATACGCCCTTTTTGGCCAAGTGCATCATTGTCGAAGTTGTGACCCTCTTCCTGTGCTTTAAAGGCGATTCCAACGTACCTCTTGAAATCTGTTTCCTGCTATTCTGCCTCGCTTTCAAGTCCGCCTCGTTGCCTTCCCTCAACAGATTTTTGGACGATAGTTGTCCTTTATTACTCGGCCAGTTTGTGAATTGCTGTGCCCCTGAGCTCCATTTTTCAACTCGTTTTTGGTGAGCTGACCGCAAGTCCAAAATTTTGGTTCAGGACCTATACTGGTTCCCGGTGTGTGGCTGAGAATTTGGTTAATTCTTCTTCTTGCCGGGAAATTACAGTGATATGTGACCGTCCAAATGCCTAACAGCTACTCTCTCATTGGTTCTCCCTCTTCCCTTTCATCCTCTGCCAAATTGGCAACCTGTACGAACCAAGAGGTTAAAGGGGCTGTCTCTCCAAGTTGGGGGGTTGATAGTAAAGCAGACGGAAACTCAAACCGGAGCGCCAGGGGAGGGACTATGCGTTGAGTTTTAGAAACCTTTCGTATTCACAGTGTGTCCGTTCTCTAGGTTTCCCGCACATGTTATAGCTGTAGTAATATTCCCTTCAACCTGGAGAGTTCGGACCCATGGAATGGGTGCCATGCATTATTGCTTTAAAGGGTCTGCATTTGCTCACCCAATCTCACCAATCGTCTCAGTCCCAAGTGTCCCTCCTTATGCCACATCCAGCTGTCGTTGTAGATAGGGTCATTCCAGCTTTCATCAGAGACCCTGAAGGAATTGTAAAGAATTTCCCAGTTTTTTTGTTTTGTTTTTGAAATTCCTTTTTATAGTGGGTTTGAGCTGATTCTCGCTGCCATGTTTATGCCAGTCTAGACACACTTGATTCCCTTATGGAGACATATCAATACATAGGTTTTAAGATTCTTACTAGTCAGATACTTTCCTCTGCGGGAAATATGGGGTTTTGAGTCCCTTTCAATGAGGACGGTGTAGGTCTTGTCTATTCCATAGTTGGTTTTTGGAACGGTACCTGTGCTTATATCAAACTCTGGTTTTATGCATCACCCCACCTCTCCTTCCCCTTTAAGCAGGTATAAGAGTGTTTTCTAAATGTGAGACACTGTTCTCTTTCCTAACTCAGTTCAAGTGTAGCCATGTTTACAGGATCTTCATAAGTGATATCTTATGATAAGTTTCTTTTTCTGTGTGACTTATTTCACTTAGAATCATCGTACCTGAATCCACCCATTTTGCTGCTACTGGTCTTATGACATTGATTTCATGGCTGAGGGATATTCCATCGTACGTAAGTACCACAATTTTTTGAACCATGTTTATATTTTCTGGGATACTTAAGGTGTATCCAAGTTGAGGTCCTTGTATGCAGTGCAGCCCTAAATTTTGGGGTGGCTCTGTCTTATTGATTTTCAGTTTTCCCAATGTATATTCCCTAGGCTGGTAGTGCCCTTGGCTCTGTAGCTCTGTTCTTTACTTGTTTTAGGGAACAGAATGCACTCCTCCAGAGAGGCAGTTGTCAAATTACATCCCGCCCATCAGCATAACAAGGCTCCCTGTTCTCCAGGGCCTGTCTTGCCTTTATTGTTCTTACACATTTTGTGGATGTCCCTTTTGACCGGTGGGAAGTGATACTTCTTTGTAGTGCAGATTTGCATTGCCCGCTTGCTTGCTTGGCCAAAAAGGGCGTATGCGTTTTCTCCTGAATATATTCAGGAGAAAACGCATACGCCCTTTTTGGCCAATTGCATCATTGTCGAAGTTGTGCCCCTCTTCCTGTGCTTTAAAGGTGATTCCAACGTACCTCTTGAAATCTGTTTCCTGCTATTCTGCCTCGCTTTCAAGTCCGCCTCGTTGCCTTCCCTCAACAGATTTTTGGACGATAGTTGTCCTTTATTACTCGGCCAGTTTGTGAATTGCTGTGCCCCTGAGCTCCATTTTTCAACTCTTTTTTGGTGAGCTGACCGCAAGTCCAAAATTTTGGTTCAGGATCTATACTGGTTCCCGGTGGGTGGCTGAGAATTTGGTTAATTCTTCTTCCTGCCGGGAAATTACAGTGATATGTGCCCCTCCAAATGCCTAACAGCTACTCTCTCATTGGTTCTCCCTCTTCCCTTTCATCCTCTGCCAAATTGGCAACCTGTGCGAACCAAGAGGTTAAAGGGGCTGTCTCTCCAAGTTGGGAGGTTGATAGTAAAGCAGACGGAAAGTCAAACCGGAGCGCCAGGGGAGGGACTATGCGTTGAGTTTTAGAAACCTTTCGTATTCACAGTGTGTCCGTTCTCTAGGTTTCCCGCACATGTTATAGCTGTAGTAATATTCCCTTCAACCTGGAGAGTTCGGACCCATGGAATGGGTGCCATGCATTATTGCTTTAAAGGGTCTGCATTTGCTCACCCAATCTCACCAATCGTCTCAGTCCCAAGTGTCCCTCCTTATGCCACATCCAGCTGTCGTTGTAGATAGGGTCATTCCAGCTTTCATCAGAGACCCTGAAGGAATTGTAAAGAATTTCCCAGAGTTTTTGTTTTGTTTTTGAAATTCCTTTTTATAGTGGGTTTGAGCTGATTCTCGCTGCCATGTTTATGCCAGTCTAGACACACTTGATTCCCTTATGGAGACATATCAATACATAGGTTTTAAGATTCTTACTAGTCAGATATTTTCCTCTGCGGGAAATATGGGGTTTTGAGTCGCTTCGCTGAGGACGGTGTAGGTCTTGTCTATTCCATAGTTGGTTTTTGGAACGGTACCTGTGCTTATATCAAACTCTGGTTTTATGCATCACCCCACCTCTCCTTCCCCCTTAAGCAGGTATAAGAGTGTTTTCTAAATGTGAGACACTGTTCTCTTTCCTAACTCAGTTCAAGTGTAGCCATGTTTACAGGATCTTCATAAGTGATATCTTATGATAAGTTTCTTTTTCTGTGTGACTTATTTCACTTAGAATCATCGTACCTGAATCCACCCATTTTGCTGCTACTGGTCTTATGACATTGATTTCATGGCTGAGGGATATTCCATCGTACGTAAGTACCACAATTTTTTGAACCATGTTTATATTTTCTGGGATACTTAAGGTGTATCCAAGTTGATGCCCTTGTATGCAGTGCAGCCCTAAATTTTGGGGTGGCTCTGTCTTATTGATTTTCAGTTTTCCCAAGGTATATTCCCTAGACTGGTAGTGCCCTTGGCTCTGTAGCTCTGTTCTTTACTTGTTTTAGGGAACAGAATGCACTCCTCCAGAGAGGCAGTTGGCAATTTACATCCCGCCCATCAGAATAAAAAGGCTCCCTGTTCTCCAGGGCCTGTCTTGCCTTTCTTGTTCTTACACATTTTGTGGATGTCCCTTTTGACCGGTGGGAAGTGATACTTCTTTGTAGTGCAGATTTGCATTGCCCGCTTGCTTGCTTGGCCAAAAAGGGCGTATGCGTTTTCTCCTGAATATATTCAGGAGAAAACGCATACACCCTTTTTGGCCAAGTGCATCATTGTCGAAGTTGTGCCCCTCTTCCTGTGCTTTAAAGGCGATTCCAACGTACCTCTTGAAATCTGTTTCCTGCTATTCTGCCTCGCTTTCAAGTCCGCCTCGTTGCCTTCCCTCAACAGATTTTTGGACGATAGTTGTCCTTTATTACTCGGCCAGTTTGTGAATTGCTGTGCCCCTGAGCTCCATTTTTCAACTCGTTTTTGGTGAGCTGACCGCAAGTCCAAAATTTTGCTTCAGGACCTATACTGGTTCCCGGTGGGTGGCTGAGAATTTGGTTAATTCTTCTTCCTGCCGGGAAATTACAGTGATATGTGCCCGTCCAAATGCCTAACAGCTACTCTCTCATTGGTTCTCCCTCTTCCCTTTCATCCTCTGCCAAATTGGCAACCTGTGCGAACCAAGAGGTTAAAGGGGCTGTCTCTCCAAGTTGGGAGGTTGATAGTAAAGCAGACGGAAAGTCAAACTGGAGCACCAGGGGAGGGACTATGCGTTGAGTTTTAGAAACCTTTCGTATTCACAGTGTGTCCGTTCTCTAGGTTTCCCGCACATGTTATAGCTGTAGTAATATTCCCTTCAACCTGGAGAGTTCGGACCCATGGAATGGGTGCCATGCATTATTGCTTTAAAGGGTCTGCATTTGCTCACCCAATCTCACCAATCGTCTCAGTCCCAAGTGTCCCTCCTTATGCCACATCCAGCTGTTGTTGTAGATAGGGTCATTCCAGCCTTCATCAGAGACCCTTAAAGAATTGTAAAGAATTTCCCAGTTTTTTTTGTTTTGTTTTTGAAATTCCTTTTTATAGTGGGTTTGAGCTGATTCTCGCTGCCATGTTTATGCCAGTCTAGACACACTTGATTCCCTTACGGAGACATATCAATACATAGGTTTTAAGATTCTTACTAGTCAGATATTTTCCTCTGCGGGAAATATGGGGTTTTGAGTCCCTTTCGCTGAGGACGGTGTAGGTCTTGTCTATTCCATAGTTGGTTTTTGGAACGGTACCTGTGCTTATATCAAACTCTGGTTTTATGCATCACCCCACCTCTCCTTCCCCCTTAAGCAGGTATAAGAGTGTTTTCTAAATGTGAGACACTGTTCTCTTTCCTAACTCAGTTCAAGTGTAGCCATGTTTACAGGATCTTCATAAGTGATATCTTATGATAAGTTTCTTTTTCTGTGTGACTTATTTCACTTAGAATCATCGTACCTGAATCCACCCATTTTGCTGCTACTGGTCTTATGACATTGATTTCATGGCTGAGGGATATTCCATCGTACGTAAGTACCACAATTTTTTGAACCATGTTTATATTTTCTGGGATACTTAAGGTGTATCCAAGTTGAGGTCCTTGTATGCAGTGCAGCCCTAAATTTTGGGGTGGCTCTGTCTTATTGATTTTCAGTTTTCCCAATGTATATTCCCTAGGCTGGTAGTGCCCTTGGCTCTGTAGCTCTGTTCTTTACTTGTTTTAGGGAACAGAATGCACTCCTCCAGAGAGGCAGTTGTCAAATTACATCCCGCCCATCAGCATAACAAGGCTCCCTGTTCTCCAGGGCCTGTCTTGCCTTTCTTGTTCTTACACATTTTGTGGATGTCCCTTTTGACCGGTGGGAAGTGATACTTCTTTGTAGTGCAGATTTGCATTGCCCGCTTGCTTGCTTGGCCAAAAAGGGCGTATGTGTTTTCTCCTGAATATATTCAGGAGAAAACGCATACGCCCTTTTTGGCCAATTGCATCATTGTCGATGTTGTGCCCCTCTTCCTGTGCTTTAAAGGTGATTCCAACGTACCTCTTGAAATCTGTTTCCTGCTATTCTGCCTCGCTTTCAAGTCCGCCTCGTTGCCTTCCCTCAACAGATTTTTGGACGATAGTTGTCCTTTATTACTCGGCCAGTTTGTGAATTGCTGTGCCCCTGAGCTCCATTTTTCAACTCGTTTTTGGTGAGCTGACCGCAAGTCCAAAATTTTGGTTCAGGACCTATACTGGTTCCCGGTGGGTGGCTGAGAATTTGGTTAATTCTTCTTCCTGCCGGGAAATTACAGTGATATGTGCCCGTCCAAATGCCTAACAGCTACTCTCTCATTGGTTCTCCCTCTTCCCTTTCATCCACTGCCAAATTGGCAACCTGTGCGAACCAAGAGGTTAAAGGGGCTGTCTCTCCAAGTTGGGAGGTTGATAGTAAAGCAGACGGAAAGTCAAACCGGAGCACCAGGGGTGGGACTATTCGTTGAGTTTTAGAAACTTTTCGTATTCACAGTGTGTCCGTTCTCTAGGTTTCCCGCACATGTTATATCTGTAGTAATATTTCCTTCAACCTGGAGAGTTCGGACCCATGGAATGGGTGCCATGCATTATTGCTTTAAAGGGTCTGCATTTGCTCACCCAATCTCACCAATCGTCTCAGTCCCAAGTGTCCCTCCTTATGCCACATCCAGCTGTCATTGTAGATAGGGTCATTCCAGCTTTCATCAGAGACCCTGAAGGAATTGTAAAGAATTTCCCAGGTTTTTTGTTTTGTTTTTGAAATTCCTTTTTATAGTGGGTTTGAGCTGATTCTCGCTGCCATGTTTATGCCAGTCTAGACACACTTGATTCCCTTACGGAGACATATCAATACATAGGTTTTAAGATTCTTACTAGTCAGATATTTTCCTCTGCGGGAAATATGGGGTTTTGAGTCCCTTTCGCTGAGGACGGTGTAGGTCTTGTCTATTCCATAGTTGGTTTTTGGAACGGTACCTGTGCTTATATCAAACTCTGGTTTTATGCATCACCCCACCTCTCCTTCCCCCTTAAGCAGGTATAAGAGTGTTTTCTAAATGTGAGACACTGTTCTCTTTCCTAACTCAGTTCAAGTGTAGCCATGTTTACAGGATCTTCATAAGTGATATCTTATGATAAGTTTCTTTTTCTGTGTGACTTATTTCACTTAGAATCATCGTACCTGAATCCACCCATTTTGCTGCTACTGGTCTTTTGACATTGATTTCATGGCTGAGGGATATTCCATCGTACGTAAGTACCACAATTTTTTGAACCATGTTTATATTTTCTGGGATACTTAAGGTGTATCCAAGTTGAGGTCCTTGTATGCAGTGCAGCCCTAAATTTTGGGGTGGCTCTGTCTTATTGATTTTCAGTTTTCCCAAGGTATATTCCCTAGACTGGTAGTGCCCTTGGCTCTGTAGCTCTGTTCTTTACTTGTTTTAGGGAACAGAATGCACTCCTCCAGAGAGGCAGTTGGCAATTTACATCCCGCCCATCAGCATAACAAGGCTCCCTGTTCTCCAGGGCCTGTCTTGCCTTTCTTGTTCTTACACATTTTGTGGATGTCCCTTTTGACCCGTGGGAAGTGATACTTCTTTGTAGTGCAGATTTGCATTGCCCGCTTGCTTGCTTGGCCAAAAAGGGCGTATGCGTTTTCTCCTGAATATATTCAGGAGAAAACGCATACGCCCTTTTTGGCCAAGTGCATCATTGTCGAAGTTGTGCCCCTCTTCCTGTGCTTTAAAGGTGATTCCAACGTACCTCTTGAAATCTGTTTCCTGCTATTCTGCCTCGCTTTCAAGTCCGCCTCGTTGCCTTCCCTCAACAGATTTTTGGACGATAGTTGTCCTTTATTACTCGGCCAGTTTGTGAATTGCTGTGCCCCTGAGCTCCATTTTTCAACTCGTTTTTGGTGAGCTGACCGCAAGTCCAAAATTTTGGTTCAGGACCTATACTGGTTCCCGGTGGGTGGCTGAGAATTTGGTTAATTCTTCTTCCTGCCGGGAAATTACAGTGATATGTGCCCGTCCAAATGCCTAACAGCTACTCTCTCATTGGTTCTCCCTCTTCCCTTTCATCCTCTGCCAAATTGGCAACCTGTGCGAACCAGGAGGTTAAAGGGGCTGTCTCTCCATGTTGGGAGGTTGATAGTAAAGCAGACGGAAAGTCAAACCGGAGCACCAGGGGTGGGACTATTCGTTGAGTTTTAGAAACTTTTCGTATTCACAGTGTGTCCGTTCTCTAGGTTTCCCGCACATGTTATATCTGTAGTAATATTTCCTTCAACCTGGAGAGTTCGGACCCATGGAATGGGTGCCATGCATTATTGCTTTAAAGGGTCTGCATTTGCTCACCCAATCTCACCAATCGTCTCAGTCCCAAGTGTCCCTCCTTATGCCACATCCAGCTGTCGTTGTAGATAGGGTCATTCCAGCTTTCATCAGAGACCCTGAAGGAATTGTAAAGAATTTCCCAGGTTTTTTGTTTTGTTTTTGAAATTCCTTTTTATAGTGGGTTTGAGCTGATTCTCGCTGCCATGTTTATGCCAGTCTAGACACACTTGATTCCCTTACGGAGACATATCAATACATAGGTTTTAAGATTCTTACTAGTCAGATATTTTCCTCTGCGGGAAATATGGGGTTTTGAGTCCCTTTCGCTGAGGACGGTGTAGGTCTTGTCTATTCCATAGTTGGTTTTTGGAACGGTACCTGTGCTTATATCAAACTCTGGTTTTATGCATCACCCCACCTCTCCTTCCCCCTTAAGCAGGTATAAGAGTGTTTTCTAAATGTGAGACACTGTTCTCTTTCCTAACTCAGTTCAAGTGTAGCCATGTTTACAGGATCTTCATAAGTGATATCTTATGATAAGTTTCTTTTTCTGTGTGACTTATTTCACTTAGAATCATCGTACCTGAATCCACCCATTTTGCTGCTACTGGTCTTATGACATTGATTTCATGGCTGAGGGATATTCCATCGTACGTAAGTACCACAATTTTTTGAACCATGTTTATATTTTCTGGGATACTTAAGGTGTATCCAAGTTGAGGTCCTTGTATGCAGTGCAGCCCTAAATTTTGGGGTGGCTCTGTCTTATTGATTTTCAGTTTTCCCAAGGTATATTCCCTAGACTGGTAGTGCCCTTGGCTCTGTAGCTCTGTTCTTTACTTGTTTTAGGGAACAGAATGCACTCCTCCAGAGAGGCAGTTGGCAATTTACATCCCGCCCATCAGCATAACAAGGCTCCCTGTTCTCCAGGGCCTGTCTTGCCTTTCTTGTTCTTACACATTTTGTGGATGTCCCTTTTGACCCGTGGGAAGTGATACTTCTTTGTAGTGCAGATTTGCATTGCCCGCTTGCTTGCTTGGCCAAAAAGGGCGTATGCGTTTTCTCCTGAATATATTCAGGAGAAAACGCATACGCCCTTTTTGGCCAAGTGCATCATTGTCGAAGTTGTGCCCCTCTTCCTGTGCTTTAAAGGCGATTCCAACGTACCTCTTGAAATCTGTTTCCTGCTATTCTGCCTCGCTTTCAAGTCCGCCTCGTTGCCTTCCCTCAACAGATTTTTGGACGATAGTTGTCCTTTATTACTCGGCCAGTTTGTGAATTGCTGTGCCCCTGAGCTCCATTTTTCAACTCGTTTTTGGTGAGCTGAGCGCAAGTCCAAAATTTTGCTACAGGACCTATACTGGTTCCCGGTGGGTGGCTGAGAATTTGGTTAATTCTTCTTCCTGCCGGGAAATTACAGTGATATGTGCCCGTCCAAATGCCTAACAGCTACTCTCTCATTGGTTCTCCCTCTTCCCTTTCATCCTCTGCCAAATTGGCAACCTGTGCGAACCAAGAGGTTAAAGGGGCTGTCTCTCCAAGTTGGGAGGTTGATAGTAAAGCAGACGGAAAGTCAAACCGGAGCACCAGGAGAGGGACTATTCGTTGAGTTTTAGAAACCTTTTGTATTCACAGTGTGTCCGTTCCCTAGGTTTCCCGCACATGTTATAGCTGGAGTAATATTCCCTTCAACCTGGAGAGTTCGGACCCATGGAATGGGTGCCATGCATTATTCCTTTAAAGGGTCTGCATTTGCTCACCCAATCTCACCAATCGTCTCAGTCCCAAGTGTCCCTCCTTATGCCACATCCAGCTGTCCTTGTAGATAGGGTCATTCCAGCTTTCATCAGAGACCCTGAAGGAATTGTAAAGAATTTCCCAGTTTTTTTGTTTTGTTTTTGAAAATCCTTTTTATAGTGGGTTTGAGCTGATTCTCGCTGCCATGTTTATGCCAGTCTAGACACACTTGATTCCCTTATGGAGACATATCAATACATAGGTTTTAAGATTCTTACTAGTCAGATACTTTCCTCTGCGGGAAATATGGGGTTTTGAGTCCCTTTCGCTGAGGACGGTGTAGGTCTTGTCTATTCCATAGTTGGTTTTTGGAACGGTACCTGTGCTTATATCAAACTCTGGTTTTATGCATCACCCCACCTCTCCTTCCCCCTTAAGCAGGTATAAGAGTGTTTTCTAAATGTGAGACACTGTTCTCTTTCCTAACTCAGTTCAAGTGTAGCCATGTTTACAGGATCTTCATAAGTGATATCTTATGATAAGTTTCTTTTTCTGTGTGACTTATTTCACTTAGAATCATCGTACCTGAATCCACCCATTTTGCTGCTACTGGTCTTATGACATTGATTTCATGGCTGAGGGATATTCCATCGTACGTAAGTACAACACTTTTTTGAACCATGTTTATATTTTCTGGGATACTTAAGGTGTATCCAAGTTGAGGTCCTTGTATGCAGTGCAGCCCTAAATTTTGGGGTGGCTCTGTCTTATTGATTTTCAGTTTTCCCAAGGTATATTCCCTAGACTGGTAGTGCCCTTGGCTCTGTAGCTCTGTTCTTTACTTGTTTTAGGGAACAGAATGCACTCCTCCAGAGAGGCAGTTGGCAATTTACATCCCGCCCATCAGCATAACAAGGCTCCCTGTTCTCCAGGGCCTGTCTTGCCTTTCTTGTTCTTACACATTTTGTGGATGTCCCTTTTGACCGGTGGGAAGTGATACTTCTTTGTAGTGCAGATTTGCATTGCCCGCTTGCTTGCTTGGCCAAAAAGGGCGTATGCGTTTTCTCCTGAATATATTCAGGAGAAAACGCATACGCCCTTTTTGGCCAAGTGCATCATTGTCGAAGTTGTGCCCCTCTTCCTGTGCTTTAAAGGCGATTCCAACGTACCTCTTGAAATCTGTTTCCTGCTATTCTGCCTCGCTTCCAAGTCCGCCTCGTTGCCTTCCCTCAACAGATTTTTGGACGATAGTTGTCCTTTATTACTCGGCCAGTTTGTGAATTGCTGTGCCCCTGAGCTCCATTTTTCCACTCGTTTTTGGTGAGCTGACCGCAAGTCCAAAATTTTGGTTCAGGACCTATACTGGTTCCCGGTGGGTGGCTGAGAATTTGGTTAATTCTTCTTCCTGCCGGGAAATTACAGTGATATGTGCCCGTCCAAATGCCTAACAGCTACTCTCTCATTGGTTCTCCCTCTTCCCTTTCATCCTCTGCCAAATTGGCAACCTGTGCGAACCAAGAGGTTAAAGGGGCTGTCTCTCCAAGTTGGGAGGTTGATAGTAAAGCAGACGGAAAGTCAAACCGGAGCACCAGGAGAGGGACTATTCGTTGAGTTTTAGAAACCTTTCGTATTCACAGTGTGTCCGTTCTCTAGGTTTCCCGCACATGTTATAGCTGTAGTAACATTCCCTTCAACCTGGAGAGTTCGGACCCATGGAATGGGTGCCATGCATTATTGCTTTAAAGGGTCTGCATTTGCTCACCCAATCTCACCAATCGTCTCAGTCCCAAGTGTCCCTCCTTATGCCACATCCAGCTGTCGTTGTAGATAGGGTCATTCCAGCCTTCATCAGAGACCCTGAAGGAATTGTAAAGAATTTCCCAGTTTTTTTGTTTTGTTTTTGAAATTCCTTTTTATAGTGGGTTTGAGCTGATTCTCGCTGCCATGTTTATGCCAGTCTAGACACACTTGATTCCCTTACGGAGACATATCAATACATAGGTTTTAAGATTCTTACTAGTCAGATATTTTCCTCTGCGGGAAATATGGGGTTTTGAGTCCCTTTCGCTGAGGACGGTGTAGGTCTTGTCTATTCCATAGTTGGTTTTTGGAACGGTACCTGTGCTTATATCAAACTCTGGTTTTATGCATCACCCCACCTCTCCTTCCCCCTTAAGCAGGTATAAGAGTGTTTTCTAAATGTGAGACACTGTTCTCTTTCCTAACTCAGTTCAAGTGTAGCCATGTTTACAGGATCTTCATTAGTGATATCTTATGATAAGTTTCTTTTTATGTGTGACTTATTTCACTTAGAATCATCGTACCTGAATCCAACCATTTTGCTGCTACTGGTCTTATGACATTGATTTCATGGCTGAGGGATATTCCATCGTACGTAAGTACCACAATTTTTTGAACCATGTTTATATTTTCTGGGATACTTAAGGTGTATCCAAGTTGAGGTCCTTGTATGCAGTGCAGCCCTAAATTTTGGGGTGGCTCTGTCTTATTGATTTTCAGTTTTCCCAAGGTATATTCCCTAGACTGGTAGTGCCCTTGGCTCTGTAGCTCTGTTCTTTACTTGTTTTAGGGAACAGAATGCACTCCTCCAGAGAGGCAGTTGGCAATTTACATCCCGCCCATCAGCATAACAAGGCTCCCTGTTCTCCAGGGCCTGTCTTGCCTTTCTTGTTCTTACACATTTTGTGGATGTCCCTTTTGACCGGTGGGAAGTGATACTTCTTTGTAGTGCAGATTTGCATTGCCCGCTTGCTTGCTTGGCCAAAAAGGGCGTATGCGTTTTCTCCTGAATATATTCAGGAGAAAACGCATACGCCCTTTTTGGCCAAGTGCATCATTGTCGAAGTTGTGCCCCTCTTCCTGTGCTTTAAAGGCGATTCCAACGTACCTCTTGAAATCTGTTTCCTGCTTTTCTGCCTCGCTTTCAAGTCCGCCTCGTTGCCTTCCCTCAACAGATTTTTGGACGATAGTTGTCCTTTATTACTCGGCCAGTTTGTGAATTGCTGTGCCCCTGAGCTCCATTTTTCAACTCGTTTTTGGTGAGCTGACCGCAAGTCCAAAATTTTGGTTCAGGACCTATACTGGTTCCCGGTGGGTGGCTGAGAATTTGGTTAATTCTTCTTCCTGCCGGGAAATTACAGTGATATGTGCCCGTCCAAATGCCTAACAGCTACTCTCTCATTGGTTCTCCCTCTTCCCTTTCATCCTCTGCCAAATTGGCAACCTGTGCGAACCAAGAGGTTAAAGGGGCTGTCTCTCCAAGTTGGGAGGTTGATAGTAAAGCAGACGGAAAGTCAAACCGGAGCACCAGGAGAGGGACTATTCGTTGAGTTTTAGAAACCTTTCGTATTCACAGTGTGTCCGTTCTCTAGGTTTCCCGCACATGTTATAGCTGTAGTAACATTCCCTTCAACCTGGAGAGTTCGGACCCATGGAATGGGTGCCATGCATTATTGCTTTAAAGGGTCTGCATTTGCTCACCCAATCTCACCAATCGTCTCAGTCCCAAGTGTCCCTCCTTATGCCACATCCAGCTGTCGTTGTAGATAGGGTCATTCCAGCCTTCATCAGAGACCCTGAAGGAATTGTAAAGAATTTCCCAGTTTTTTTGTTTTGTTTTTGAAATTCCTTTTTATAGTGGGTTTGAGCTGATTCTCGCTGCCATGTTTATGCCAGTCTAGACACACTTGATTCCCTTACGGAGACATATCAATACATAGGTTTTAAGATTCTTACTAGTCAGATATTTTCCTCTGCGGGAAATATGGGGTTTTGAGTCCCTTTCGCTGAGGACGGTGTAGGTCTTGTCTATTCCATAGTTGGTTTTTGGAACGGTACCTGTGCTTATATCAAACTCTGGTTTTATGCATCACCCCACCTCTCCTTCCCCCTTAAGCAGGTATAAGAGTGTTTTCTAAATGTGAGACACTGTTCTCTTTCCTAACTCAGTTCAAGTGTAGCCATGTTTACAGGATCTTCATTAGTGATATCTTATGATAAGTTTCTTTTTATGTGTGACTTATTTCACTTAGAATCATCGTACCTGAATCCAACCATTTTGCTGCTACTGGTCTTATGACATTGATTTCATGGCTGAGGGATATTCCATCGTACGTAAGTACCACAATTTTTTGAACCATGTTTATATTTTCTGGGATACTTAAGGTGTATCCAAGTTGAGGTCCTTGTATGCAGTGCAGCCCTAAATTTTGGGGTGGCTCTGTCATATTGATTTTCAGTTTTCCCAAGGTATATTCCCTAGACTGGTAGTGCCCTTGGCTCTGTAGCTCTGTTCTTTACTTGTTTTAGGGAACAGAATGCACTCCTCCAGAGAGGCAGTTGGCAATTTACATCCCGCCCATCAGCATAACAAGGCTCCCTGTTCTCCAGGGCCTGTCTTGCCTTTCTTGTTCTTACACATTTTGTGGATGTCCCTTTTGACCGGTGGGAAGTGATACTTCTTTGTAGTGCAGATTTGCATTGCCCGCTTGCTTGCTTGGCCAAAAAGGGCGTATGCGTTTTCTCCTGAATATATTCAGGAGAAAACGCATACGCCCTTTTTGGCCAAGTGCATCATTGTCGAAGTTGTGCCCCTCTTCCTGTGCTTTAAAGGCGATTCCAACGTACCTCTTGAAATCTGTTTCCTGCTATTCTGCCTCGCTTTCAAGTCCGCCTCGTTGCCTTCCCTCAACAGATTTTTGGACGATAGTTGTCCTTTATTACTCGGCCAGTTTGTGAATTGCTGTGCCCCTGAGCTCCATTTTTCAACTCGTTTTTGGTGAGCTGACCGCAAGTCCAAAATTTTGGTTCAGGACCTATACTGGTTCCCGGTGGGTGGCTGAGAATTTGGTTAATTCTTCTTCCTGCCGGGAAATTACAGTGATATGTGCCCCTCCAAATGCCTAACAGCTACTCTCTCATTGGTTCTCACTCTTCCCTTTCATCCTCTGCCAAATTGGCAACCTGTGCGAACCAAGAGGTTAAAGGGGCTGTCTCTCCAAGTTGGGAGGTTGATAGAAAAGCAGACGGAAAGTCAAACCGGAGCACCAGGAGAGGGACTATTCGTTGAGTTTTAGAAACCTTTCGTATTCACAGTGTGTCCGTTCTCTAGGTTTCCCGCACATGTTATAGCTGTAGTAACATTCCCTTCAAACTGGAGAGTTCGGACCCATGGAATGGGTGCCATGCATTATTGCTTTAAAGGGTCTGCATTTGCTCACGCAATCTCACCAATCGTCTCAGTCCCAAGTGTCCCTCCTTATGCCACATCCAGCTGTCCTTGTAGATAGGGTCATTCCAGCTTTCATCAGAGACCCTGAAGGAATTGTAAAGAATTTCCCAGTTTTTTTGTTTTGTTTTTGAAAATCCTTTTTATAGTGGGTTTGAGCTGATTCTCGCTGCCATGTTTATGCCAGTCTAGACACACTTGATTCCCTTATGGAGACATATCAATACATAGGTTTTAAGATTCTTACTAGTCAGATACTTTCCTCTGCGGGAAATATGGGGTTTTGAGTCCCTTTCGCTGAGGACGGTGTAGGTCTTGTCTATTCCATAGTTGGTTTTTGGAACGGTACCTGTGCTTATATCAAACTCTGGTTTTATGCATCACCCCACCTCTCCTTCCCCCTTAAGCAGGTATAAGAGTGTTTTCTAAATGTGAGACACTGTTCTCTTTCCTAACTCAGTTCAAGTGTAGCCATGTTTACAGGATCTTCATAAGTGATATCTTATGATAAGTTTCTTTTTCTGTGTGACTTATTTCACTTAGAATCATCGTACCTGAATCCACCCATTTTGCTGCTACTGGTCTTATGACATTGATTTCATGGCTGAGGGATATTCCATCGTACGTAAGTACCACAATTTTTTGAACCATGTTTATATTTTCTTGGATACTTAAGGTGTATCCAAGTTGAGGCCCTTGTATGCAGTGCAGCCCTAAATTTTGGGGTGGCTCTGTCTTATTGATTTTCAGTTTTCCCAAGTATATTCCCTAGACTGGTAGTGCCCTTGGCTCTGTAGCTCTGTTCTTTACTTGTTTTAGGGAACAGAATGCACTCCTCCAGAGAGGCAGTTGGCAATTTACATCCCGCCCATCAGCATAACAAGGCTCCCTGTTCTCCAGGGCCTGTCTTGCCTTTCTTGTTCTTACACATTTTGTGGATGTCCCTTTTGACCGGTGGGAAGTGATACTTCTTTGTAGTGCAGATTTGCATTGCCTGCTTGCTTGCTTGGCCAAAAAGGGCGTATGCGTTTTCTCCTGAATATATTCAGGAGAAAACGCATACGCCCTTTTTGGCCAAGTGCATCATTGTCGAAGTTGTGCCCCTCTTCCTGTGCTTTAAAGGCGATTCCAACGTACCTCTTGAAATCTGTTTCCTGCTATTCTGCCTCGCTTTCAAGTCCGCCTCGTTGCCTTCCCTCAACAGACTTTTGGACGATAGTTGTCCTTTATTACTCGGCCAGTTTGTGAATTGCTGTGCCCCTGAGCTCCATTTTTCAACTCGTTTTTGGTGAGCTGACCGCAAGTCCAAAATTTTGGTTCAGGACCTATACTGGTTCCCGGTGGGTGGCTGAGAATTTGGTTAATTCTTCTTCCTGCTGGGAAATTACAGTGATATGTGCCCGTCCAAATGCCTAACAGCTACTCTCTCATTGGTTCTCCCTCTTCCCTTTCATCCTCTGCCAAATTGGCAACGTGTGCGAACCAAGAGGTTAAAGGGGCTGTCTCTCCAAGTTGGGAGGTTGATAGTAAAGCAGACGGAAAGTCAAACCGGAGCACCAGGGGAGGGACTATGCGTTGAGTTTTAGAAACCTTTCGTATTCACAGTGTGTCCGTTCTCTAGGTTTCCCGCACTTGTTATAGCTGTAGTAATATTCCCTTTAACCTGGAGAGTTTGGACCCATGGAATGGGTGCCATGCATTATTGCTTTAAAGGGTCTGCATTTGCTCACGCAATCTCACCTATCGTCTCAGTCCCAAGTGTCCCTCCTTATGCCACATCCAGCTGTCGTTGTAGATAGGGTCATTCCAGCCTTCATCAGAGACCCTGAAGGAATTGTAAAGAATTTCCCAGTTTTTTTGTTTTGTTTTTGAAATTCCTTTTTATAGTGGGTTTGAGCTGATTCTCGCTGCCATGTTTATGCCAGTCTAGACACACTTGATTCCCTTATGGAGACATATCAATACATAGGTTTTAAGATTCTTACTTGTCAGATATTTTCCTCTGCGGGAAATATGGGGTTTTGAGTCCCTTTCGCTGAGGACGGTGTAGGTCTTGTCTATTCCATAGTTGGTTTTTGGACCGGTACCTGTGCTTATATCAAACTCTGGTTTTATGCATCACCCCACCTCTCCTTCCCCCTTAAGCAGGTATAAGAGTGTTTTCTAAATGTGAGACACTGTTCTCTTTCCTAACTCAGTTCAAGTGTAGCCATGTTTACAGGATCTTCATAAGTGATATCTTATGATAAGTTTCTTTTTCTGTGTGACTTATTTCACTTAGAATCATCGTACCTGAATCCACCCATTTTGCTGCTACTGGTCTTATGACATTGATTTCATGGCTGAGCGATATTCCATCGTACGTAAGTACCACAATTTTTTGAACCATGTTTATATTTTCTGGGATACTTAAGGTGTATCCAAGTTGAGGCCCTTGTATGCAGTGCAGCCCTAAATTTTGGGGTGGCTCTGTCTTATTGATTTTCAGTTTTCCCAAGGTATATTCCCTAGACTGGTAGTGCCCTTGGCTCTGTAGCTCTGTTCTTTACTTGTTTTAGGGAACAGAATGCACTCCTCCAGAGAGGCAGTTGGCAATTTACATCCCGCCCATCAGCATAACAAGGCTCCCTGTTCTCCAGGGCCTGTCTTGCCTTTCTTGTTCTTACACATTTTGTGGATGTCCCTTTTGACCTGTGGGAAGTGATACTTCTTTGTAGTGCAGATTTGCATTGCCCGCTTGCTTGCTTGGCCAAAAAGGGCGTATGCGTTTTCTCCTGAATATATTCAGGAGAAAACGCATACGCCCTTTTTGGCCAAGTGCGTCATTGTCGAAGTTGTGCCGCTCTTCCTGTGCTTTAAAGGCGATTCCAACGTACCTCTTGAAATCTGTTTCCTGCTATTCTGCCTCGCTTTCAAGTCCGCCTCGTTGCCTTCCCTCAACAGATTTTTGGACGATAGTTGTCCTTTATTACTCGGCCAGTTTGTGAATTGCTGTGCCCCTGAGCTCCATTTTTCCACTCGTTTTTGGTGAGCTGACCGCAAGTCCAAAATTTTGGTTCAGGACCTATACTGGTTCCCGGTGGGTGGCTGAGAATTTGGTTAATTCTTCTTCCTGCCGGGAAATTACAGTGATATGTGCCCGTCCAAATGCCTAACAGCTACTCTCTCATTGGTTCTCCCTCTTCCCTTTCATCCTCTGCCAAATTGGCAACCTGTGCGAACCAAGAGGTTAAAGGGGCTGTCTCTCCAAGTTGGGAGGTTGATAGAAAAGCAGACGGAAAGTCAAACCGGAGCACCAGGGGAGGGACTATTCGTTGAGTTTTAGAAACCTTTCGTATTCACAGTGTGTCCGTTCTCTAGGTTTCCCGCACATGTTATAGCTGTAGTAACATTCCCTTCAACCTGGAGAGTTCGGACCCATGGAATGGGTGCCATGCATTATTGCTTTAAAGGGTCTGCATTTGCTCACCCAATCTCACCAATCGTCTCAGTCCCAAGTGTCCCTCCTTATGCCACATCCAGCTGTCGTTGTAGATAGGGTCATTCCAGCCTTCATCAGAGACCCTGAAGGAATTGTAAAGAATTTCCCAGTTTTTTTGTTTTGTTTTTGAAATTCCTTTTTATAGTGGGTTTGAGCTGATTCTCGCTGCCATGTTTATGCCAGTCTAGACACACTTGATTCCCTTACGGAGACATATCAATACATAGGTTTTAAGATTCTTACTAGTCAGATATTTTCCTCTGCGGGAAATATGGGGTTTTGAGTCCCTTTCGCTGAGGACGGTGTAGGTCTTGTCTATTCCATAGTTGGTTTTTGGAACGGTACCTGTGCTTATATCAAACTCTGGTTTTATGCATCACCCCACCTCTCCTTCCCCCTTAAGCAGGTATAAGAGTGTTTTCTAAATGTGAGACACTGTTCTCTTTCCTAACTCAGTTCAAGTGTAGCCATGTTTACAGGATCTTCATAAGTGATATCTTATGATAAGTTTCTTTTTCTGTGTGACTTATTTCACTTAGAATCATCGTACCTGAATCCACCCATTTTGCTGCTACTGGTCTTATGACATTGATTTCATGGCTGAGGGATATTCCATCGTACGTAAGTACCACAATTTTTTGAACCATGTTTATATTTTCTGGGATACTTAAGGTGTATCCAAGTTGAGGCCCTTGTATGCAGTGCAGCCCTAAATTTTGGGGTGGCTCTGTCTTATTGATTTTCAGTTTTCCCAAGGTATATTCCCTAGACTGGTAGTGCCCTTGGCTCTGTAGCTCTGTTCTTTACTTGTTTTAGGGAACAGAATGCACTCCTCCAGAGAGGCAGTTGGCAATTTACATCCCGCCCATCAGCATAACAAGGCTCCCTGTTCTCCAGGGCCTGTCTTGCCTTTCTTGTTCTTACACATTTTGTGGATGTCCCTTTTGACCGGTGGGAAGTGATACTTCTTTGTAGTGCAGATTTGCATTGCCCGCTTGCTTGCTTGGCCGAAAAGGGCGTATGCGTTTTCTCCTGAATATATTCAGGAGAAAACGCATACGCCCTTTTTGGCCAAGTGCATCATTGTCGAAGTTGTGCCCCTCTTCCTGTGCTTTAAAGGCGATTCCAACGTACCTCTTGAAATCTGTTTCCTGCTATTCTGCCTCGCTTTCAAGTCCGCCTCGTTGCCTTCCCTCAACAGATTTTTGGACGATAGTTGTCCTTTATTACTCGGCCAGTTTGTGAATTGCTGTGCCCCTGAGCTCCATTTTTCAACTCGTTTTTGGTGAGCTGACCGCAAGTCCAAAATTTTGGTTCAGGACCTATACTGGTTCCCGGTGGGTGGCTGAGAATTTGGTTAATTCTTCTTCCTGCCGGGAAATTACAGTGATATGTGCCCGTCCAAATGCCTAACAGCTACTCTCTCATTGGTTCTCCCTCTTCCCTTTCATCCTCTGCCAAATTGGCAACCTGTGCGAACCAAGAGGTTAAAGGGGCTGTCTCTCCAAGTTGGGAGGTTGATAGTAAAGCAGACGGAAAGTCAAACCGGAGCACCAGGAGAGGGACTATGCGTTGAGTTTTAGAAACCTTTCGTATTCACAGTGTGTCCGTTCTCTAGGTTTCCCGCACATGTTATAGCTGTAGTAATATTCCCTTCAACCTGGAGAGTTCGGACCCATGGAATGGGTGCCATGCATTATTGCTTTAAAGGGTCTGCATTTGCTCACCCAATCTCACCAATCGTCTCAGTCCCAAGTGTCCCTCCTTATGCCACATCTAGCTGTCGTTGTAGATAGGGTCATTCCAGCCTTCATCAGAGACCCTGAAGGAATTGTAAAGAATTTCCCAGTTTTTTTGTTTTGTTTTTGAAATTCCATTTTATAGTGGGTTTGAGCTGATTCTCGCTGCCATGTTTATGCCAGTCTAGACACACTTGATTCCCTTACGGAGACATATCAATACATAGGTTTTAAGATTCTTACTAGTCAGATATTTTCCTCTGCGGGAAATATGGGGTTTTGAGTCCCTTTCGCTGAGGATGGTGTAGGTCTTGTCTATTCCATAGTTGGTTTTTGGAACGGTACCTGTGCTTATATCAAACTCTGGTTTTATGCATCACCCCACCTCTCCTTCCCCCTTAAGCAGGTATAAGAGTGTTTTCTAAATGTGAGACACTGTTCTCTTTCCTAACTCAGTTCAAGTGTAGCCATGTTTACAGGATCTTCATAAGTTATATCTTATGATAAGTTTCTTTTTCTGTGTGACTTATTTCACTTAGAATCATCGTACCTGAATCCAACCATTTTGCTGCTACTGGTCTTATGACATTGATTTCATGGCTGAGGGATATTCCATCGTACGTAAGTACCACAATTTTTTGAACCATGTTTATATTTTCTGGGATACTTAAGGTGTATCCAAGTTGAGGTCCTTGTATGCAGTGCAGCCATAAATTTTGGGGTGGCTCTGTCTTATTGATTTTCAGTTTTCCCAAGGTATATTCCCTAGACTGGTAGTGCCCTTGGCTCTGTAGCTCTGTTCTTTACTTGTTTTAGGGAACAGAATGCACTCCTCCAGAGAGGCAGTTGGCAATTTACATCCCGCCCATCAGCATAACAAGGCTCCCTGTTCTCCAGGGCCTGTCTTGCCTTTCTTGTTCTTACACATTTTGTGGATATCCCTTTTGACCGGTGGGAAGTGATACTTCTTTGTAGTGCAGATTTGCATTGCCCGCTTGCTTGCTTGGCCAAAAAGGGCGTATGCGTTTTCTCCTGAATATATTCAGGAGAAAACGCATACGCCCTTTTTGGCCAAGTGCATCATTGTCGAAGTTGTGCCCCTCTTCCTGTGCTTTAAAGGCGATTCCAACGTACCTCTTGAAATCTGTTTCCTGCTATTCTGCCTCACTTTCAAGTCCGCCTCGTTGCCTTCCCTCAACAGATTTTTGGACGATAGTTGTCCTTTATTACTCGGCCAGTTTGTGAATTGCTGTGCCCCTGAGCTCCATTTTTCAACTCGTTTTTGGTGAGCTGACCGCAAGTCCAAAATTTTGGTTCAGGACCTATACTGGTTCCCGGTGGGTGGCTGAGAATTTGGTTAATTCTTCTTCCTGCCCGGAAATTACCGTGATATGTGCCCGTCTAAATGCCTAACAGCTACTCTCTCATTGGTTCTCCCTCTTCCCTTTCATCCTCTGCCAAATTGGCAACCTGTGCGAACCAAGAGGTTAAAGGGGCTGTCTCTCCAAGTTGGGAGGTTGATAGTAAAGCAGACGGAAAGTCAAACCGGAGCACCAGGAGAGGGACTATGCGTGGAGTTTTAGAAACCTTTCGTATTCACAGTGTGTCCGTTCTCTAGGTTTCCCGCACATGTTATAGCTGTAGTAATATTCCCTTCAACCTGGAGAGTTCGGACCCATGGAATGGGTGCCATGCATTATTGCTTTAAAGGGTCTGCATTTGCTCACCCAATCTCACCAATCGTCTCAGTCCCAAGTGTCCCTCCTTATGCCACATCCAGCTGTCGTTGTAGATAGGGTCATTCCAGCCTTCATCAGAGACCCTGAAGGAATTGTAAAGAATTTCCCAGTTTTTTTGTTTTGTTTTTGAAATTCCTTTTTATAGTGGGTTTGAGCTGATTCTCGCTGCCATGTTTATGCCAGTCTAGACACACTTGATTCCCTTACGGAGACATATCAATACATAGGTTTTAAGATTCTTACTAGTCAGATATTTTCCTCTGTGGGAAATATGGGGTTTTGAGTCCCTTTCGCTGAGGACGGTGTAGGTCTTGTCTATTCCATATTTGGTTTTTGGAACGGTACCTGTGCTTATATCAAACTCTGGTTTTATGCATCACCCCACCTCTCCTTCCCCCTTAAGCAGGTATAAGAGTGTTTTCTAAATGTGAGACACTGTTCTCTTTCCTAACTCAGTTCAAGTGTAGCCATGTTTACAGGATCTTCATAAGTGATATCTTATGATAAGTTTCTTTTTCTGTGTGACTTATTTCACTTAGAATCATCGTACCTGAATCCACCCATTTTGCTGCTACTGGTCTTATGACATTGATTTCATGGCTGAGGGATATTCCATCGTACGTAAGTACCACAATTTTTTGAACCATGTTTATATTTTCTGGGATACTTAAGGTGTATCCAAGTTGAGGTCCTTGTATGCAGTGCAGCCCTAAATTTTGGGGTGGCTCTGTCTTATTGATTTTCAGTTTTCCCAAGGTATATTCCCTAGACTGGTAGTGCCCTTGGCTCTGTAGCTCTGTTCTTTACTTGTTTTAGGGAACAGAATGCACTCCTCCAGAGAGGCAGTTGGCAATTTACATCCCGCCCATCAGCATAACAAGGCTCCCTGTTCTCCAGGGCCTGTCTTGCCTTTCTTGTTCTTACACATTTTGTGGATGTCCCTTTTGACCGGTGGGAAGTGATACTTCTTTGTAGTGCAGATTTGCATTGCCCGCTTGCTTGCTTGGCCAAAAAGGGCGTATGCGTTTTCTCCTGAATATATTCAGGAGAAAACGCATACGCCCTTTTTGGCCAAGTGCATCATTGTCGAAGTTGTGCCCCTCTTCCTGTGCTTTAAAGGCGATTCCAACGTACCTCTTGAAATCTGTTTCCTGCTATTCTGCCTCGCTTTCAAGTCCGCCTCGTTGCCTTCCCTCAACAGATTTTTGGACGATAGTTGTCCTTTATTACTCGGCCAGTTTGTGAATTGCTGTGCCCCTGAGCTCCATTTTTCAACTCGTTTTTGGTGAGCTGACCGCAAGTCCAAAATTTTGGTCAGGACCTATACTGGTTCCCGGTGGGTGGCTGAGAATTTGGTTAATTCTTCTTCCTGCCGGGAAATTACAGTGATATGTGACCGTCCAAATGCCTAACAGCTACTCTCTCATTGGTTCTCCCTCTTCCCTTTCATCCTCTGCCAAATTGGCAACCTGTACGAACCAAGAGGTTAAAGGGGCTGTCTCTCCAAGTTGGGAGGTTGATAGTAAAGCAGACGGAAAGTCAAACCGGAGCACCAGGAGAGGGACTATTCGTTGAGTTTTAGAAACCTTTCGTATTCACAGTGTGTCCGTTCTCTAGGTTTCCCGCACATGTTATAGCTGTAGTAATATTCCCTTCAACCTGGAGAGTTCGGACCCATGGAATGGGTGCCATGCATTATTGCTTTAAAGGGTCTGCATTTGCTCACCCAATCTCACCAATCGTCTCAGTCCCAAGTGTCCCTCCTTATGCCACATCCAGCTGTCGTTGTAGATAGGGTCATTCCAGCTTTCATCAGAGACCCTGAAGGAATTGTAAAGAATTTCCCAGTTTTTTTGTTTTGTTTTTGAAATTCCTTTTTATAGTGGGTTTGAGCTGATTCTCGCTGCCATGTTTATGCCAGTCTAGACACACTTGATTCCCTTATGGAGACATATCAATACATAGGTTTTAAGATTCTTACTAGTCAGATACTTTCCTCTGCGGGAAATATGGGGTTTTGAGTCCCTTTCACTGAGGACGGTGTAGGTCTTGTCTATTCCATAGTTGGTTTTTGGAACGGTACCTGTGCTTATATCAAACTCTGGTTTTATGCATCACCCCACCTCTCCTTCCCCCTTAAGCAGGTATAAGAGTGTTTTCTAAATGTGAGACACTGTTCTCTTTCCTAACTCAGTTCAAGTGTAGCCATGTTTACAGGATCTTCATAAGTGATATCTTATGATAAGTTTCTTTTTCTGTGTGACTTATTTCACTTAGAATCATCGTACCTGAATCCACCCATTTTGCTACTACTGGTCTTATGACATTGATTTCATGGCTGAGGGATATTCCATCCTACGTATGTACCACAATTTTTTGAACCATGTTTATATTTTCTGGGATACTTAAGGTGTATCCAAGTTGAGGTCCTTGTATGCAGTGCAGCCCTAAATTTTGGGGTGGCTCTGTCTTATTGATTTTCAGTTTTCCCAAGGTATATTCCCTAGACTGGTAGTGCCCTTGGCTCTGTAGCTCTGTTCTTTACTTGTTTTAGGGAACAGAATGCACTCCTCCAGAGAGGCAGTTGGCAATTTACATCCCGCCCATCAGCATAACAAGGCTCCCTGTTCTCCAGGGCCTGTCTTGCCTTTCTTGTTCTTACACATTTTGTGGATGTCCCTTTTGACCGGTGGGAAGTGATACTTCTTTGTAGTGCAGATTTGCATTGCCCGCTTGCTTGCTTGGCCAAAAAGGGCGTATGCGTTTTCTCCTGAATATATTCAGGAGAAAACGCATACGCCCTTTTTGGCCAAGTGCATCATTGTCGAAGTTGTGCCCCTCTTCCTGTGCTTTAAAGGCGATTCCAACGTACCTCTTGAAATCTGTTTCCTGCTATTCTGCCTCGCTTTCAAGTCCGCCTCGTTGCCTTCCCTCAACAGATTTTTGGACGATAGTTGTGCTTTATTACTCGGCCAGTTTGTGAATTGCTGTGCCCCTGAGCTCCATTTTTCAACTCGTTTTTGGTGAGCTGACCGCAAGTCCAAAATTTTGCTTCAGGACCTATACTGGTTCCCGGTGGGTGGCTGAGAATTTGGTTAATTCTTCTTCCTGCCGGGAAATTACAGTGATATGTGCCCGTCCAAATGCCTAACAGCTACTCTCTCATTGGTTCTCCCTCTTCCCTTTCATCCTCTGCCAAATTGGCAACCTGTGCGAACCAAGAGGTTAAAGGGGCTGTCTCTCCAAGTTGGGAGGTTGATAGTAAAGCAGACGGAAAGTCAAACCGGAGCACCAGGGGAGGGACTATGCGTTGAGTTTTAGAAACCTTTCGTATTCACAGTGTGTCCGTTCTCTAGGTTTCCCGCACATGTTATAGCTGTAGTAATATTCCCTTCAACCTGGAGAGTTCGGACCCATGGAATGGGTGCCATGCATTATTGCTTTAAAGGGTCTGCATTTGCTCACCCAATCTCACCAATCGTCTCAGTCCCAAGTGTCCCTCCTTATGCCACATCCAGCTGTCGTTGTAGATAGGGTCATTCCAGCCTTCATCAGAGACCCTTAAAGAATTGTAAAGAATTTCCCAGTTTTTTTTGTTTTGTTTTTGAAATTCCTTTTTATAGTGGGTTTGAGCTGATTCTCGCTGCCATGTTTATGCCAGTCTAGACACACTTGATTCCCTTACGGAGACATATCAATACATAGGTTTTAAGATTCTTACTAGTCAGATATTTTCCTCTGCGGGAAATATGGGGTTTTGAGTCCCTTTCGCTGAGGACGGTGTCGGTCTTGTCTATTCCATAGTTGGTTTTTGGAACGGTACCTGTGCTTATATCAAACTCTGGTTTTATGCATCACCCCACCTCTCCTTCACCCTTAAGCAGGTATAAGAGTGTTTTCTAAATGTGAGACACTGTTCTCTTTCCTAACTCAGTTCAAGTGTAGCCATGTTTACAGGATCTTCATAAGTGATATCTTATGATAAGTTTCTTTTTCTGTGTGACTTATTTCACTTAGAATCATCGTACCTGAATACACCCATTTTGCTGCTACTGGTCTTATGACATTGATTTCATGGCTGAGGGATATTCCATCATACGTAAGTACCACAATTTTTTGAACCATGTTTATATTTTCTGGGATACTTAAGGTGTATCCAAGTTGAGGTCCTTGTATGCAGTGCAGCCCTAAATTTTGGGGTGGCTCTGTCTTATTGATTTTCAGTTTTCCCAATGTATATTCCCTAGGCTGGTAGTGCCCTTGGCTCTGTAGCTCTGTTCTTTACTTGTTTTAGGGAACAGAATGCACTCCTCCAGAGAGGCAGTTGTCAAATTACATCCCGCCCATCAGCATAACAAGGCTCCCTGTTCTCCAGGGCCTGTCTTGCCTTTCTTGTTCTTACACATTTTGTGGATGTCCCTTTTGACCGGTGGGAAGTGATACTTCTTTGTAGTGCAGATTTGCATTGCCCGCTTGCTTGCTTGGCCAAAAAGGGCGTATGCGTTTTCTCCTGAATATATTCAGGAGAAAACGCATACGCCCTTTTTGGCCAAGTGCATCATTGTCGAAGTTGTGCCCCTCTTCCTGTGCTTTAAAGGCGATTCCAAAGTACCTCTTGAAATCTGTTTCCTGCTATTCTGCCTCGCTTTCAAGTCCGCCTCGTTGCCTTCCCTCAACAGATTTTTGGACGATAGTTGTCCTTTATTACTCGGCCAGTTTGTGAATTGCTGTGCCCCTGAGCTCCATTTTTCAACTCGTTTTTGGTGAGCTGACCGCAAGTCCAAAATTTTGGTTCAGGACCTATACTGGTTCCCGGTGGGTGGCTGAGAATTTGGTTAATTCTTCTTCCTGCCGGGAAATTACAGTGATATGTGCCCCTCCAAATGCCTAACAGCTACTCTCTCATTGGTTCTCACTCTTCCCTTTCATCCTCTGCCAAATTGGCAACCTGTGCGAACCAAGAGGTTAAAGGGGCTGTCTCTCCAAGTTGGGAGGTTGATAGAAAAGCAGACGGAAAGTCAAACCGGAGCACCAGGAGAGGGACTATTCGTTGAGTTTTAGAAACCTTTCGTATTCACAGTGTGTCCGTTCTCTAGGTTTCCCGCACATGTTATAGCTGTAGTAACATTCCCTTCAACCTGGAGAGTTCGGACCCATGGAATGGGTGCCATGCATTATTGCTTTAAAGGGTCTGCATTTGCTCACGCAATCTCACCAATCGTCTCAGTCCCAAGTGTCCCTCCTTATGCCACATCCAGCTGTCCTTGTAGATAGGGTCATTCCAGCTTTCATCAGAGACCCTGAAGGAATTGCAAAGAATTTCCCAGTTTTTTTGTTTTGTTTTTGAAAATCCTTTTTATAGTGGGTTTGAGCTGATTCTCGCTGCCATGTTTATGCCAGTCTAGACACACTTGATTCCCTTATGGAGACATATCAATACATAGGTTTTAAGATTCTTACTAGTCAGATACTTTCCTCTGCGGGAAATATGGGGTTTTGAGTCCCTTTCGCTGAGGACGGTGTAGGTCTTGTCTATTCCATAGTTGGTTTTTGGAACGGTACCTGTGCTTATATCAAACTCTGGTTTTATGCATCACCCCACCTCTCCTTCCCCCTTAAGCAGGTATAAGAGTGTTTTCTAAATGTGAGACACTGTTCTCTTTCCTAACTCAGTTCAAGTGTAGCCATGTTTACAGGATCTTCATAAGTGATATCTTATGATAAGTTTCTTTTTCTGTGTGACTTATTTCACTTAGAAT
Organism: Hyperoodon ampullatus; assembly: GCF_949752795.1. NCBI lineage: Eukaryota > Metazoa > Chordata > Mammalia > Artiodactyla > Ziphiidae > Hyperoodon > Hyperoodon ampullatus. The sequence continues at coordinate 306,740 of NW_027640562.1, forward strand.
CATCGTACCTGAATCCACCCATTTTGCTGCTACTGGTCTTATGACATTGATTTCATGGCTGAGGGATATTCCATCGTACGTAAGTACCACAATTTTTTGAACCATGTTTATATTTTCTTGGATACTTAAGGTGTATCCAAGTTGAGGCCCTTGTATGCAGTGCAGCCCTAAATTTTGGGGTGGCTCTGTCTTATTGATTTTCAGTTTTCCCAAGTATATTCCCTAGACTGGTAGTGCCCTTGGCTCTGTAGCTCTGTTCTTTACTTGTTTTAGGGAACAGAATGCACTCCTCCAGAGAGGCAGTTGGCAATTTACATCCCGCCCATCAGCATAACAAGGCTCCCTGTTCTCCAGGGCCTGTCTTGCCTTTCTTGTTCTTACACATTTTGTGGATGTCCCTTTTGACCGGTGGGAAGTGATACTTCTTTGTAGTGCAGATTTGCATTGCCCGCTTGCTTGCTTGGCCAAAAAGGGCGTATGCGTTTTCTCCTGAATATATTCAGGAGAAAACGCATACGCCCTTTTTGGCCAAGTGCATCATTGTCGAAGTTGTGCACCTCTTCCTGTGCTTTAAAGGCGATTCCAACGTACCTCTTGAAATCTGTTTCCTGCTATTCTGCCTCGCTTTCAAGTCCGCCTCGTTGCCTTCCCTCAACAGACTTTTGGACGATAGTTGTCCTTTATTACTCGGCCAGTTTGTGAATTGCTGTGCCCCTGAGCTCCATTTTTCAACTCGTTTTTGGTGAGCTGACCGCAAGTCCAAAATTTTGGTTCAGGACCTATACTGGTTCCCGGTGGGTGGCTGAGAATTTGGTTAATTCTTCTTCCTGCCGGGAAATTACAGTGATATGTGCCCGTCCAAATGCCTAACAGCTACTCTCTCATTGGTTCTCCCTCTTCCCTTTCATCCTCTGCCAAATTGGCAACGTGTGCGAACCAAGAGGTTAAAGGGGCTGTCTCTCCAAGTTGGGAGGTTGATTGTAAAGCAGACGGAAAGTCAAACCGGAGCACCAGGGGAGGGACTATGCGTTGAGTTTTAGAAACCTTTCGTATTCACAGTGTGTCCGTTCTCTAGGTTTCCCGCACTTGTTATAGCTGTAGTAATATTCCCTTCAACCTGGAGATTTTGGACCCATGGAATGGGTGCCATGCATTATTGCTTTAAAGGGTCTGCATTTGCTCACCCAATCTCACCAATCGTCTCAGTCCCAAGTGTCCCTCCTTATGCCACATCCAGCTGTCGTTGTAGATAGGGTCATTCCAGCCTTCATCAGAGACCCTGAAGGAATTGTAAAGAATTTCCCAGTTTTTTTGTTTTGTTTTTGAAATTCCTTTTTATAGTGGGTTTGAGCTGATTCTCGCTGCCATGTTTATGCCAGTCTAGACACACTTGATTCCCTTACGGAGACATATCAATACATAGGTTTTAAGATTCTTACTAGTCAGATATTTTCCTCTGTGGGAAATATGGGGTTTTGAGTCCCTTTCGCTGAGGACGGTGTAGGTCTTGTCTATTCCATATTTGGTTTTTGGAACGGTACCTGTGCTTATATCAAACTCTGGTTTTATGCATCACCCCACCTCTCCTTCCCCCTTAAGCAGGTATAAGAGTGTTTTCTAAATGTGAGACACTGTTCTCTTTCCTAACTCAGTTCAAGTGTAGCCATGTTTACAGGATCTTCATAAGTGATATCTTATGATAAGTTTCTTTTTCTGTGTGACTTATTTCACTTAGAATCATCGTACCTGAATCCACCCATTTTGCTGCTACTGGTCTTATGACATTGATTTCATGGCTGAGGGATATTCCATCGTACGTCAGTACCACAATTTTTTGAACCATGTTTATATTTTCTGGGATACTTAAGGTGTATCCAAGTTGAGGTCCTTGTATGCAGTGCAGCCCTAAATTTTGGGGTGGCTCTGTCTTATTGATTTTCAGTTTTCCCAAGGTATATTCCCTAGACTGGTAGTGCCCTTGGCTCTGTAGCTCTGTTCTTTACTTGTTTTAGGGAACAGAATGCACTCCTCCAGAGAGGCAGTTGGCAATTTACATCCCGCCCATCAGCATAACAAGGCTCCCTGTTCTCCAGGGCCTGTCTTGCCTTTCTTGTTCTTACACATTTTGTGGATGTCCCTTTTGACCGGTGGGAAGTGATACTTCTTTGTAGTGCAGATTTGCATTGCCCGCTTGCTTGCTTGGCCAAAAAGGGCGTATGCGTTTTCTCCTGAATATATTCAGGAGAAAACGCATACGCCCTTTTTGGCCAAGTGCATCATTGTCGAAGTTGTGCCCCTCTTCCTGTGCTTTAAAGGCGATTCCAACGTACCTCTTGAAATCTGTTTCCTGCTATTCTGCCTCGCTTTCAAGTCCGCCTCGTTGCCTTCCCTCAACAGATTTTTGGACGATAGTTGTCCTTTATTACTCGGCCAGTTTGTGAATTGCTGTGCCCCTGAGCTCCATTTTTCAACTCATTTTTGGTGAGCTGACCGCAAGTCCAAAATTTTGGTCAGGACCTATACTGGTTTCCGGTGGGTGGCTGAGAATTTGGTTAATTCTTCTTCCTGCCGGGAAATTACAGTGATATGTGACCGTCCAAATGCCTAACAGCTACTCTCTCATTGGTTCTCCCTCTTCCCTTTCATCCTCTGCCAAATTGGCAACCTGTACGAACCAAGAGGTTAAAGGGGCTGTCTCTCCAAGTTGGGAGGTTGATAGTAAAGCAGACGGAAAGTCAAACCGGAGCACCAGGAGAGGGACTATTCGTTGAGTTTTAGAAACCTTTCGTATTCACAGTGTGTCCGTTCTCTAGGTTTCCCGCACATGTTATAGCTGTAGTAATATTCCCTTCAACCTGGAGAGTTCGGACCCATGGAATGGGTGCCATGCATTATTGCTTTAAAGGGTCTGCATTTGCTCACCCAATCTCACCAATCGTCTCAGTCCCAAGTGTCCCTCCTTATGCCACATCCAGCTGTCGTTGTAGATAGGGTCATTCCAGCTTTCATCAGAGACCCTGAAGGAATTGTAAAGAATTTCCCAGTTTTTTTGTTTTGTTTTTGAAATTCCTTTTTATAGTGGGTTTGAGCTGATTCTCGCTGCCATGTTTATGCCAGTCTAGACACACTTGATTCCCTTATGGAGACATATCAATACATAGGTTTTAAGATTCTTACTAGTCAGATACTTTCCTCTGCGGGAAATATGGGGTTTTGAGTCCCTTTCACTGAGGACGGTGTAGGTCTTGTCTATTCCATAGTTGGTTTTTGGAACGGTACCTGTGCTTATATCAAACTCTGGTTTTATGCATCACCCCACCTCTCCTTCCCCCTTAAGCAGGTATAAGAGTGTTTTCTAAATGTGAGACACTGTTCTCTTTCCTAACTCAGTTCAAGTGTAGCCATGTTTACAGGATCTTCATAAGTGATATCTTATGATAAGTTTCTTTTTCTGTGTGACTTATTTCACTTAGAATCATCGTACCTGAATCCACCCATTTTGCTGCTACTGGTCTTATGACATTGATTTCATGGCTGAGGGATATTCCATCGTACGTAAGTACCACAATTTTTTGAACCATGTTTATATTTTCTGGGATACTTAAGGTGTATCCAAGTTGAGGTCCTTGTATGCAGTGCAGCCCTAAATTTTGGGGTGGCTCTGTCTTATTGATTTTCAGTTTTCCCAAGGTATATTCCCTAGACTGGTAGTGCCCTTGGCTCTGTAGCTCTGTTCTTTACTTGTTTTAGGGAACAGAATGCACTCCTCCAGAGAGGCAGTTGGCAATTTACATCCCGCCCATCAGCATAACAAGGCTCCCTGTTCTCCAGGGCCTGTCTTGCCTTTCTTGTTCTTACACATTTTGTGGATGTCCCTTTTGACCGGTGGGAAGTGATACTTCTTTGTAGTGCAGATTTGCATTGCCCGCTTGCTTGCTTGGCCAAAAAGGGCGTATGCGTTTTCTCCTGAATATATTCAGGAGAAAACGCATACGCCCTTTTTGGCCAAGTGCATCATTGTCGAAGTTGTGCCCCTCTTCCTGTGATTTAAAGGCGATTCCAACGTACCTCTTGAAATCTGTTTCCTGCTATTCTGCCTCGCTTTCAAGTCCGCCTCGTTGCCTTCCCTCAACAGATTTTTGGACGATAGTTGTGCTTTATTACTCGGCCAGTTTGTGAATTGCTGTGCCCCTGAGCTCCATTTTTCAACTCGTTTTTGGTGAGCTGACCGCAAGTCCAAAATTTTGCTTCAGGACCTATACTGGTTCCCGGTGGGTGGCTGAGAATTTGGTTAATTCTTCTTCCTGCCGTGAAATTACAGTGATATGTGCCCGTCCAAATGCCTAACAGCTACTCTCTCATTGGTTCTCCCTCTTCCCTTTCATCCTCTGCCAAATTGGCAACCTGTGCGAACCAAGAGGTTAAAGGGGCTGTCTCTCCAAGTTGGGAGGTTGATAGTAAAGCAGACGGAAAGTCAAACCGGAGCACCAGGGGAGGGACTATGCATTGAGTTTTAGAAACCTTTCGTATTCACAGTGTGTCCGTTCTCTAGGTTTCCCGCACATGTTATAGCTGTAGTAATATTCCCTTCAACCTGGAGAGTTCGGACCCATGGAATGGGTGCCATGCATTATTGCTTTAAAGGGTCTGCATTTGCTCACCCAATCTCACCAATCGTCTCAGTCCCAAGTGTCCCTCCTTATGCCACATCCAGCTGTCGTTGTAGATAGGGTCATTCCAGCCTTCATCAGAGACCCTTAAAGAATTGTAAAGAATTTCCCAGTTTTTTTTGTTTTGTTTTTGAAATTCCTTTTTATAGTGGGTTTGAGCTGATTCTCGCTGCCATGTTTATGCCAGTCTAGACACACTTGATTCCCTTACGGAGACATATCAATACATAGGTTTTAAGATTCTTACTAGTCAGATATTTTCCTCTGCGGGAAATATGGGGTTTTGAGTCCCTTTCGCTGAGGACGGTGTAGGTCTTATCTATTCCATATTTGGTTTTTGGAACGGTACCTGTGCTTATATCAAACTCTGGTTTTATGCATCACCCCACCTCTCCTTCCCCCTTAAGCAGGTATAAGAGTGTTTTCTAAATGTGAGACACTGTTCTCTTTCCTAACTCAGTTCAAGTGTAGCCATGTTTACAGGATCTTCATAAGTGATATCTTATGATAAGTTTCTTTTTCTGTGTGACTTATTTCACTTAGAATCATCGTACCTGAATCCACCCATTTTGCTGCTACTGGTCTTATGACATTGATTTCATGGCTGAGGGATATTCCATCGTACGTCAGTACCACAATTTTTTGAACCATGTTTATATTTTCTGGGATACTTAAGGTGTATCCAAGTTGAGGTCCTTGTATGCAGTGCAGCCCTAAATTTTGGGGTGGCTCTGTCTTATTGATTTTCAGTTTTCCCAAGGTATATTCCCTAGACTGGTAGTGCCCTTGGCTCTGTAGCTCTGTTCTTTACTTGTTTTAGGGAACAGAATGCACTCCTCCAGAGAGGCAGTTGGCAATTTACATCCCGCCCATCAGCATAACAAGGCTCCCTGTTCTCCAGGGCCTGTCTTGCCTTTCTTGTTCTTACACATTTTGTGGATGTCCCTTTTGACCGGTGGGAAGTGATACTTCTTTGTAGTGCAGATTTGCATTGCCCGCTTGCTTGCTTGGCCAAAAAGGGCGTATGCGTTTTCTCCTGAATATATTCAGGAGAAAACGCATACGCCCTTTTTGGCCAAGTGCATCATTGTCGAAGTTGTGCCCCTCTTCCTGTGCTTTAAAGGCGATTCCAACGTACCTCTTGAAATCTGTTTCCTGCTATTCTGCCTCGCTTTCAAGTCCGCCTCGTTGCCTTCCCTCAACAGATTTTTGGACGATAGTTGTGCTTTATTACTCGGCCAGTTTGTGAATTGCTGTGCCCCTGAGCTCCATTTTTCAACTCGTTTTTGGTGAGCTGACCGCAAGTCCAAAATTTTGCTTCAGGAACTATACTGGTTCCCGGTGGGTGGCTGAGAGTTTGGTTAATTCTTCTTCCTGCCGGGAAATTACAGTGATATGTGCCCGTCCAAATGCCTAACAGCTACTCTCTCATTGGTTCTCCCTCTTCCCTTTCATCCTCTGCCAAATTGGCAACCTGTGCGAACCAAGAGGTTAAAGGGGCTGTCTCTCCAAGTTGGGAGGTTGATAGTAAAGCAGACGGAAAGTCAAACCGGAGCACCAGGGGAGGGACTATGCGTTGAGTTTTAGAAACCTTTCGTATTCACAGTGTGTCCGTTCTCTAGGTTTCCCGCACATGTTATAGCTGTAGTAATATTCCCTTCAACCTGGAGAGTTCGGACCCATGGAATGGGTGCCATGCATTATTGCTTTAAAGGGTCTGCATTTGCTCACCCAATCTCACCAATCGTCTCAGTCCCAAGTGTCCCTCCTTATGCCACATCCAGCTGTCGTTGTAGATAGGGTCATTCCAGGCTTCATCAGAGACCCTTAAAGAATTGTAAAGAATTTCCCAGTTTTTTTTGTTTTGTTTTTGAAATTCCTTTTTATAGTGGGTTTGAGCTGATTCTCGCTGCCATGTTTATGCCAGTCTAGACACACTTGATTCCCTTACGGAGACATATCAATACATAGGTTTTAAGATTCTTACTAGTCAGATATTTTCCTCTGCGGGAAATATGGGGTTTTGAGTCCCTTTCGCTGAGGACGGTGTAGGTCTTGTCTATTCCATATTTGGTTTTTGGAACGGTACCTGTGCTTATATCAAACTCTGGTTTTATGCATCACCCCACCTCTCCTTCCCCCTTAAGCAGGTATAAGAGTGTTTTCTAAATGTGAGACACTGTTCTCTTTCCTAACTCAGTTCAAGTGTAGCCATGTTTACAGGATCTTCATAAGTGATATCTTATGATAAGTTTCTTTTTCTGTGTGACTTATTTCACTTAGAATCATCGTACCTGAATCCACCCATTTTGCTGCTACTGGTCTTATGACATTGATTTCATGGCTGAGGGATATTCCATCGTACGTCAGTACCACAATTTTTTGAACCATGTTTATATTTTCTGGGATACTTAAGGTGTATCCAAGTTGAGGTCCTTGTATGCAGTGCAGCCCTAAATTTTGGGGTGGCTCTGTCTTATTGATTTTCAGTTTTCCCAAGGTATATTCCCTAGACTGGTAGTGCCCTTGGCTCTGTAGCTCTGTTCTTTACTTGTTTTAGGGAACAGAATGCACTCCTCCAGAGAGGCAGTTGGCAATTTACATCCCGCCCATCAGCATAACAAGGCTCCCTGTTCTCCAGGGCCTGTCTTGCCTTTCTTGTTCTTACACATTTTGTGGATGTCCCTTTTGACCGGTGGGAAGTGATACTTCTTTGTAGTGCAGATTTGCATTGCCCGCTTGCTTGCTTGGCCAAAAAGGGCGTATGCGTTTTCTCCTGAATATATTCAGGAGAAAACGCATACGCCCTTTTTGGCCAAGTGCATCATTGTCGAAGTTGTGCCCCTCTTCCTGTGCTTTAAAGGCGATTCCAACGTACCTCTTGAAATCTGTTTCCTGCTATTCTGCCTCGCTTTCAAGTCCGCCTCGTTGCCTTCCCTCAACAGATTTTTGGACGATAGTTGTGCTTTATTACTCGGCCAGTTTGTGAATTGCTGTGCCCCTGAGCTCCATTTTTCAACTCGTTTTTGGTGAGCTGACCGCAAGTCCAAAATTTTGCTTCAGGAACTATACTGGTTCCCGGTGGGTGGCTGAGAATTTGGTTAATTCTTCTTCCTGCCGGGAAATTACAGTGATATGTGCCCGTCCAAATGCCTAACAGCTACTCTCTCATTGGTTCTCCCTCTTCCCTTTCATCCTCTGCCAAATTGGCAACCTGTGCGAACCAAGAGGTTAAAGGGGCTGTCTCTCCAAGTTGGGAGGTTGATAGTAAAGCAGACGGAAAGTCAAACCGGAGCACCAGGGGAGGGACTATGCGTTGAGTTTTAGAAACCTTTCGTATTCACAGTGTGTCCGTTCTCTAGGTTTCCCGCACATGTTATAGCTGTAGTAATATTCCCTTCAACCTGGAGAGTTCGGACCCATGGAATGGGTGCCATGCATTATTGCTTTAAAGGGTCTGCATTTGCTCACCCAATCTCACCAATCGTCTCAGTCCCAAGTGTCCCTCCTTATGCCACATCCAGCTGTCGTTGTAGATAGGGTCATTCCAGGCTTCATCAGAGACCCTTAAAGAATTGTAAAGAATTTCCCAGTTTTTTTTGTTTTGTTTTTGAAATTCCTTTTTATAGTGGGTTTGAGCTGATTCTCGCTGCCATGTTTATGCCAGTCTAGACACACTTGATTCCCTTACGGAGACATATCAATACATAGGTTTTAAGATTCTTACTAGTCAGATATTTTCCTCTGCGGGAAATATGGGGTTTTGAGTCCCTTTCGCTGAGGACGGTGTAGGTCTTGTCTATTCCATATTTGGTTTTTGGAACGGTACCTGTGCTTATATCAAACTCTGGTTTTATGCATCACCCCACCTCTCCTTCCCCCTTAAGCAGGTATAAGAGTGTTTTCTAAATGTGAGACACTGTTCTCTTTCCTAACTCAGTTCAAGTGTAGCCATGTTTACAGGATCTTCATAAGTGATATCTTATGATAAGTTTCTTTTTCTGTGTGACTTATTTCACTTAGAATCATCGTACCTGAATCCACCCATTTTGCTGCTACTGGTCTTATGACATTGATTTCATGGCTGAGGGATATTCCATCGTACGTCAGTACCACAATTTTTTGAACCATGTTTATATTTTCTGGGATACTTAAGGTGTATCCAAGTTGAGGTCCTTGTATGCAGTGCAGCCCTAAATTTTGGGGTGGCTCTGTCTTATTGATTTTCAGTTTTCCCAAGGTATATTCCCTAGACTGGTAGTGCCCTTGGCTCTGTAGCTCTGTTCTTTACTTGTTTTAGGGAACAGAATGCACTCCTCCAGAGAGGCAGTTGGCAATTTACATCCCGCCCATCAGCATAACAAGGCTCCCTGTTCTCCAGGGCCTGTCTTGCCTTTCTTGTTCTTACACATTTTGTGGATGTCCCTTTTGACCGGTGGGAAGTGATACTTCTTTGTAGTGCAGATTTGCATTGCCCGCTTGCTTGCTTGGCCAAAAAGGGCGTATGCGTTTTCTCCTGAATATATTCAGGAGAAAACGCATACGCCCTTTTTGGCCAAGTGCATCATTGTCGAAGTTGTGCCCCTCTTCCTGTGATTTAAAGGCGATTCCAACGTACCTCTTGAAATCTGTTTCCTGCTATTCTGCCTCGCTTTCAAGTCCGCCTCGTTGCCTTCCCTCAACAGATTTTTGGACGATAGTTGTCCTTTATTACTCGGCCAGTTTGTGAATTGCTGTGCCCCTGAGCTCCATTTTTCAACTCGTTTTTGGTGAGCTGACCGCAAGTCCAAAATTTTGGTCAGGACCTATACTGGTTCCCGGTGGGTGGCTGAGAATTTGGTTAATTCTTCTTCCTGCCGGGAAATTACAGTGATATGTGACCGTCCAAATGCCTAACAGCTACTCTCTCATTGGTTCTCCCTCTTCCCTTTCATCCTCTGCCAAATTGGCAACCTGTACGAACCAAGAGGTTAAAGGGGCTGTCTCTCCAAGTTGGGAGGTTGATAGTAAAGCAGACGGAAAGTCAAACCAGAGCACCAGGAGAGGGACTATTCGTTGAGTTTTAGAAACCTTTCGTATTCACAGTGTGTCCGTTCTCTAGGTTTCCCACACATGTTATAGCTGTAGTAATATTCCCTTCAACCTGGAGAGTTCGGACCCATGGAATGGGTGCCATGCATTATTGCTTTAAAGGGTCTGCATTTGCTCACCCAATCTCACCAATCGTCTCAGTCCCAAGTGTCCCTCCTTATGCCACATCCAGCTGTCGTTGTAGATAGGGTCATTCCAGCTTTCATCAGAGACCCTGAAGGAATTGTAAAGAATTTCCCAGTTTTTTTGTTTTGTTTTTGAAATTCCTTTTTATAGTGGGTTTGAGCTGATTCTCGCTGCCATGTTTATGCCAGTCTAGACACACTTGATTCCCTTATGGAGACATATCAATACATAGGTTTTAAGATTCTTACTAGACAAATACTTTCCTCTGCGGGAAATATGGGGTTTTGAGTCCCTTTCACTGAGGACGGTGTAGGTCTTGTCTATTCCATAGTTGGTTTTTGGAACGGTACCTGTGCTTATATCAAACTCTGGTTTTATGCATCACCCCACCTCTCCTTCCCCCTTAAGCAGGTATAAGAGTGTTTTCTAAATGTGAGACACTGTTCTCTTTCCTAACTCAGTTCAAGTGTAGCCATGTTTACAGGATCTTCATAAGTGATATCTTATGATAAGTTTCTTTTTCTGTGTGACTTATTTCACTTAGAATCATCGTACCTGAATCCACCCATTTTGCTGCTACTGGTCTTATGACATTGATTTCATGGCTGAGGGATATTCCATCGTACGTAAGTACCACAATTTTTTGAACCATGTTTATATTTTCTGGGATACTTAAGGTGTATCCAAGTTGAGGTCCTTGTATGCAGTGCAGCCCTAAATTTTGGGGTGGCTCTGTCTTATTGATTTTCAGTTTTCCCAAGGTATATTCCCTAGACTGGTAGTGCCCTTGGCTCTGTAGCTCTGTTCTTTACTTGTTTTAGGGAACAGAATGCACTCCTCCAGAGAGGCAGTTGGCAATTTACATCCCGCCCATCAGCATAACAAGGCTCCCTGTTCTCCAGGGCCTGTCTTGCCTTTCTTGTTCTTACACATTTTGTGGATGTCCCTTTTGACCGGTGGGAAGTGATACTTCTTTGTAGTGCAGATTTGCATTGCCCGCTTGCTTGCTTGGCCAAAAAGGGCGTATGCGTTTTCTCCTGAATATATTCAGGAGAAAACGCATACGCCCTTTTTGGCCAAGTGCATCATTGTCGAAGTTGTGCCCCTCTTCCTGTGCTTTAAAGGCGATTCCAACGTACCTCTTGAAATCTGTTTCCTGCTATTCTGCCTCGCTTTCAAGTCCGCCTCGTTGCCTTCCCTCAACAGATTTTTGGACGATAGTTGTCCTTTATTACTCGGCCAGTTTGTGAATTGCTGTGCCCCTGAGCTCCATTTTTCAACTCGTTTTTGGTGAGCTGACCGCAAGTCCAAAATTTTGCTTCAGGACCTATACTGGTTCCCGGTGGGTGGCTGAGAATTTGGTTAATTCTTCTTCCTGCCGGGAAATTACAGTGATATGTGCCCGTCCAAATGCCTAACAGCTACTCTCTCATTGGTTCTCCCTCTTCCCTTTCATCCTCTGCCAAATTGGCAACCTGTGCGAACCAAGAGGTTAAAGGGGCTGTCTCTCCAAGTTGGGAGGTTGATAGTAAAGCAGACGGAAAGTCAAACCGGAGCACCAGGGGAGGGACTATGCGTTGAGTTTTAGAAACCTTTCGTATTCACAGTGTGTCCGTTCTCTAGGTTTCCCGCACATGTTATAGCTGTAGTAATATTCCCTTCAACATGGAGAGTTCGGACCCATGGAATGGGTGCCATGCATTATTGCTTTAAAGGGTCTGCATTTGCTCACCCAATCTCACCAATCGTCTCAGTCCCAAGTGTCCCTCCTTATGCCACATCCAGCTGTCGTTGTAGATAGGGTCATTCCAGGCTTCATCAGAGACCCTTAAAGAATTGTAAAGAATTTCCCAGTTTTTTTTGTTTTGTTTTTGAAATTCCTTTTTATAGTGGGTTTGAGCTGATTCTCGCTGCCATGTTTATGCCAGTCTAGACACACTTGATTCCCTTACGGAGACATATCAATACATAGGTTTTAAGATTCTTACTAGTCAGATATTTTCCTCTGCGGGAAATATGGGGTTTTGAGTCCCTTTCGCTGAGGACGGTGTAGGTCTTGTCTATTCCATATTTGGTTTTTGGAACGGTACCTGTGCTTATATCAAACTCTGGTTTTATGCATCACCCCACCTCTCCTTCCCCCTTAAGCAGGTATAAGAGTGTTTTCTAAATGTGAGACACTGTTCTCTTTCCTAACTCAGTTCAAGTGTAGCCATGTTTACAGGATCTTCATAAGTGATATCTTATGATAAGTTTCTTTTTCTGTGTGACTTATTTCACTTAGAATCATCGTACCTGAATCCACCCATTTTGCTGCTACTGGTCTTATGACATTGATTTCATGGCTGAGGGATATTCCATCGTACGTCAGTACCACAATTTTTTGAACCATGTTTATATTTTCTGGGATACTTAAGGTGTATCCAAGTTGAGGTCCTTGTATGCAGTGCAGCCCTAAATTTTGGGGTGGCTCTGTCTTATTGATTTTCAGTTTTCCCAAGGTATATTCCCTAGACTGGTAGTGCCCTTGGCTCTGTAGCTCTGTTCTTTACTTGTTTTAGGGAACAGAATGCACTCCTCCAGAGAGGCAGTTGGCAATTTACATCCCGCCCATCAGCATAACAAGGCTCCCTGTTCTCCAGGGCCTGTCTTGCCTTTCTTGTTCTTACACATTTTGTGGATGTCCCTTTTGACCGGTGGGAAGTGATACTTCTTTGTAGTGCAGATTTGCATTGCCCGCTTGCTTGCTTGGCCAAAAAGGGCGTATGCGTTTTCTCCTGAATATATTCAGGAGAAAACGCATACGCCCTTTTTGGCCAAGTGCATCATTGTCGAAGTTGTGCCCCTCTTCCTGTGATTTAAAGGCGATTCCAACGTACCTCTTGAAATCTGTTTCCTGCTATTCTGCCTCGCTTTCAAGTCCGCCTCGTTGCCTTCCCTCAACAGATTTTTGGACGATAGTTGTCCTTTATTACTCGGCCAGTTTGTGAATTGCTGTGCCCCTGAGCTCCATTTTTCAACTCGTTTTTGGTGAGCTGACCGCAAGTCCAAAATTTTGGTCAGGACCTATACTGGTTCCCGGTGGGTGGCTGAGAATTTGGTTAATTCTTCTTCCTGCCGGGAAATTACAGTGATATGTGACCGTCCAAATGCCTAACAGCTACTCTCTCATTGGTTCTCCCTCTTCCCTTTCATCCTCTGCCAAATTGGCAACCTGTACGAACCAAGAGGTTAAAGGGGCTGTCTCTCCAAGTTGGGAGGTTGATAGTAAAGCAGACGGAAAGTCAAACCAGAGCACCAGGAGAGGGACTATTCGTTGAGTTTTAGAAACCTTTCGTATTCACAGTGTGTCCGTTCTCTAGGTTTCCCGCACATGTTATAGCTGTAGTAATATTCCCTTCAACCTGGAGAGTTCGGACCCATGGAATGGGTGCCATGCATTATTGCTTTAAAGGGTCTGCATTTGCTCACCCAATCTCACCAATCGTCTCAGTCCCAAGTGTCCCTCCTTATGCCACATCCAGCTGTCGTTGTAGATAGGGTCATTCCAGCTTTCATCAGAGACCCTGAAGGAATTGTAAAGAATTTCCCAGTTTTTTTGTTTTGTTTTTGAAATTCCTTTTTATAGTGGGTTTGAGCTGATTCTCGCTGCCATGTTTATGCCAGTCTAGACACACTTGATTCCCTTATGGAGACATATCAATACATAGGTTTTAAGATTCTTACTAGACAAATACTTTCCTCTGCGGGAAATATGGGGTTTTGAGTCCCTTTCACTGAGGACGGTGTAGGTCTTGTCTATTCCATAGTTGGTTTTTGGAACGGTACCTGTGCTTATATCAAACTCTGGTTTTATGCATCACCCCACCTCTCCTTCCCCCTTAAGCAGGTATAAGAGTGTTTTCTAAATGTGAGACACTGTTCTCTTTCCTAACTCAGTTCAAGTGTAGCCATGTTTACAGGATCTTCATAAGTGATATCTTATGATAAGTTTCTTTTTCTGTGTGACTTATTTCACTTAGAATCATCGTACCTGAATCCACCCATTTTGCTGCTACTGGTCTTATGACATTGATTTCATGGCTGAGGGATATTCCATCGTACGTAAGTACCACAATTTTTTGAACCATGTTTATATTTTCTGGGATACTTAAGGTGTATCCAAGTTGAGGTCCTTGTATGCAGTGCAGCCCTAAATTTTGGGGTGGCTCTGTCTTATTGATTTTCAGTTTTCCCAAGGTATATTCCCTAGACTGGTAGTGCCCTTGGCTCTGTAGCTCTGTTCTTTACTTGTTTTAGGGAACAGAATGCACTCCTCCAGAGAGGCAGTTGGCAATTTACATCCCGCCCATCAGCATAACAAGGCTCCCTGTTCTCCAGGGCCTGTCTTGCCTTTCTTGTTCTTACACATTTTGTGGATGTCCCTTTTGACCGGTGGGAAGTGATACTTCTTTGTAGTGCAGATTTGCATTGCCCGCTTGCTTGCTTGGCCAAAAAGGGCGTATGCGTTTTCTCCTGAATATATTCAGGAGAAAACGCATACGCCCTTTTTGGCCAAGTGCATCATTGTCGAAGTTGTGCCCCTCTTCCTGTGCTTTAAAGGCGATTCCAACGTACCTCTTGAAATCTGTTTCCTGCTATTCTGCCTCGCTTTCAAGTCCGCCTCGTTGCCTTCCCTCAACAGATTTTTGGACGATAGTTGTCCTTTATTACTCGGCCAGTTTGTGAATTGCTGTGCCCCTGAGCTCCATTTTTCAACTCGTTTTTGGTGAGCTGACCGCAAGTCCAAAATTTTGCTTCAGGACCTATACTGGTTCCCGGTGGGTGGCTGAGAATTTGGTTAATTCTTCTTCCTGCCGGGAAATTACAGTGATATGTGCCCGTCCAAATGCCTAACAGCTACTCTCTCATTGGTTCTCCCTCTTCCCTTTCATCCTCTGCCAAATTGGCAACCTGTGCGAACCAAGAGGTTAAAGGGGCTGTCTCTCCAAGTTGGGAGGTTGATAGTAAAGCAGACGGAAAGTCAAACCGGAGCACCAGGGGAGGGACTATGCGTTGAGTTTTAGAAACCTTTCGTATTCACAGTGTGTCCGTTCTCTAGGTTTCCCGCACATGTTATAGCTGTAGTAATATTCCCTTCAACATGGAGAGTTCGGACCCATGGAATGGGTGCCATGCATTATTGCTTTAAAGGGTCTGCATTTGCTCACCCAATCTCACCAATCGTCTCAGTCCCAAGTGTCCCTCCTTATGCCACATCCAGCTGTCGTTGTAGATAGGGTCATTCCAGCCTTCATCAGAGACCCTGAAGGAATTGTAAAGAATTTCCCAGTTTTTTTGTTTTGTTTTTGAAATTCCTTTTTATAGTGGGTTTGAGCTGATTCTCGCTGCCATGTTTATGCCAGTCTAGACACACTTGATTCCCTTATGGAGACATATCAATACATAGGTTTTAAGATTCTTACTAGACAAATACTTTCCTCTGCGGGAAATATGGGGTTTTGAGTCCCTTTCACTGAGGACGGTGTAGGTCTTGTCTATTCCATAGTTGGTTTTTGGAACGGTACCTGTGCTTATATCAAACTCTGGTTTTATGCATCACCCCACCTCTCCTTCCCCCTTAAGCAGGTATAAGAGTGTTTTCTAAATGTGAGACACTGTTCTCTTTCCTAACTCAGTTCAAGTGTAGCCATGTTTACAGGATCTTCATAAGTGATATCTTATGATAAGTTTCTTTTTCTGTGTGACTTATTTCACTTAGAATCATCGTACCTGAATCCACCCATTTTGCTGCTACTGGTCTTATGACATTGATTTCATGGCTGAGGGATATTCCATCGTACGTAAGTACCACAATTTTTTGAACCATGTTTATATTTTCTGGGATACTTAAGGTGTATCCAAGTTGAGGTCCTTGTATGCAGTGCAGCCCTAAATTTTGGGGTGGCTCTGTCTTATTGATTTTCAGTTTTCCCAAGGTATATTCCCTAGACTGGTAGTGCCCTTGGCTCTGTAGCTCTGTTCTTTACTTGTTTTAGGGAACAGAATGCACTCCTCCAGAGAGGCAGTTGGCAATTTACATCCCGCCCATCAGCATAACAAGGCTCCCTGTTCTCCAGGGCCTGTCTTGCCTTTCTTGTTCTTACACATTTTGTGGATGTCCCTTTTGACCGGTGGGAAGTGATACTTCTTTGTAGTGCAGATTTGCATTGCCCGCTTGCTTGCTTGGCCAAAAAGGGCGTATGCGTTTTCTCCTGAATATATTCAGGAGAAAACGCATACGCCCTTTTTGGCCAAGTGCATCATTGTCGAAGTTGTGCCCCTCTTCCTGTGCTTTAAAGGCGATTCCAACGTACCTCTTGAAATCTGTTTACTGCTATTCTGCCTCGCTTTCAAGTCCGCCTCGTTGCCTTCCCTCAACAGATTTTTGGACGATAGTTGTCCTTTATTACTCGGCCAGTTTGTGAATTGCTGTGCCCCTGAGCTCCATTTTTCAACTCGTTTTTGGTGAGCTGACCGCAAGTCCAAAATTTTGCTTCAGGACCTATACTGGTTCCCGGTGGGTGGCTGAGAATTTGGTTAATTCTTCTTCCTGCCGGGAAATTACAGTGATATGTGCCCGTCCAAATGCCTAACAGCTACTCTCTCATTGGTTCTCCCTCTTCCCTTTCATCCTCTGCCAAATTGGCAACCTGTGCGAACCAAGAGGTTAAAGGGGCTGTCTCTCCAAGTTGGGAGGTTGATAGTAAAGCAGACGGAAAGTCAAACTGGAGCACCAGGGGAGGGACTATGCGTTGAGTTTTAGAAACCTTTCGTATTCACAGTGTGTCCGTTCTCTAGGTTTCCCGCACATGTTATAGCTGTAGTAATATTCCCTTCAACATGGAGAGTTCGGACCCATGGAATGGGTGCCATGCATTATTGCTTTAAAGGGTCTGCATTTGCTCACCCAATCTCACCAATCGTCTCAGTCCCAAGTGTCCCTCCTTATGCCACATCCAGCTGTCGTTGTAGATAGGGTCATTCCAGCCTTCATCAGAGACCCTTAAAGAATTGTAAAGAATTTCCCAGTTTTTTTTGTTTTGTTTTTGAAATTCCTTTTTATAGTGGGTTTGAGCTGATTCTCGCTGCCATGTTTATGCCAGTCTAGACACACTTGATTCCCTTACGGAGACATATCAATACATAGGTTTTAAGATTCTTACTAGTCAGATATTTTCCTCTGCGGGAAATATGGGGTTTTGAGTCCCTTTCGCTGAGGACGGTGTCGGTCTTGTCTATTCCATAGTTGGTTTTTGGAACGGTACCTGTGCTTATATCAAACTCTGGTTTTATGCATCACCCCACCTCTCCTTCACCCTTAAGCAGGTATAAGAGTGTTTTCTAAATGTGAGACACTGTTCTCTTTCCTAACTCAGTTCAAGTGTAGCCATGTTTACAGGATCTTCATAAGTGATATCTTATGATAAGTTTCTTTTTCTGTGTGACTTATTTCACTTAGAATCATCGTACCTGAATACACCCATTTTGCTGCTACTGGTCTTATGACATTGATTTCATGGCTGAGGGATATTCCATCATACGTAAGTACCACAATTTTTTGAACCATGTTTATATTTTCTGGGATACTTAAGGTGTATCCAAGTTGAGGTCCTTGTATGCAGTGCAGCCCTAAATTTTGGGGTGGCTCTGTCTTATTGATTTTCAGTTTTCCCAATGTATATTCCCTAGGCTGGTAGTGCCCTTGGCTCTGTAGCTCTGTTCTTTACTTGTTTTAGGGAACAGAATGCACTCCTCCAGAGAGGCAGTTGTCAAATTACATCCCGCCCATCAGCATAACAAGGCTCCCTGTTCTCCAGGGCCTGTCTTGCCTTTCTTGTTCTTACACATTTTGTGGATGTCCCTTTTGACCGGTGGGAAGTGATACTTCTTTGTAGTGCAGATTTGCATTGCCCGCTTGCTTGCTTGGCCAAAAAGGGCGTATGCGTTTTCTCCTGAATATATTCAGGAGAAAACGCATACGCCCTTTTTGGCCAAGTGCATCATTGTCGAAGTTGTGCCCCTCTTCCTGTGCTTTAAAGGCGATTCCAAAGTACCTCTTGAAATCTGTTTCCTGCTATTCTGCCTCGCTTTCAAGTCCGCCTCGTTGCCTTCCCTCAACAGATTTTTGGACGATAGTTGTCCTTTATTACTCGGCCAGTTTGTGAATTGCTGTGCCCCTGAGCTCCATTTTTCAACTCGTTTTTGGTGAGCTGACCGCAAGTCCAAAATTTTGGTTCAGGACCTATACTGGTTCCCGGTGGGTGGCTGAGAATTTGGTTAATTCTTCTTCCTGCCGGGAAATTACAGTGATATGTGCCCCTCCAAATGCCTAACAGCTACTCTCTCATTGGTTCTCACTCTTCCCTTTCATCCTCTGCCAAATTGGCAACCTGTGCGAACCAAGAGGTTAAAGGGGCTGTCTCTCCAAGTTGGGAGGTTGATAGAAAAGCAGACGGAAAGTCAAACCGGAGCACCAGGAGAGGGACTATTCGTTGAGTTTTAGAAACCTTTCGTATTCACAGTGTGTCCGTTCTCTAGGTTTCCCGCACATGTTATAGCTGTAGTAACATTCCCTTCAACCTGGAGAGTTCGGACCCATGGAATGGGTGCCATGCATTATTGCTTTAAAGGGTCTGCATTTGCTCACGCAATCTCACCAATCGTCTCAGTCCCAAGTGTCCCTCCTTATGCCACATCCAGCTGTCCTTGTAGATAGGGTCATTCCAGCTTTCATCAGAGACCCTGAAGGAATTGCAAAGAATTTCCCAGTTTTTTTGTTTTGTTTTTGAAAATCCTTTTTATAGTGGGTTTGAGCTGATTCTCGCTGCCATGTTTATGCCAGTCTAGACACACTTGATTCCCTTATGGAGACATATCAATACATAGGTTTTAAGATTCTTACTAGTCAGATACTTTCCTCTGTGGGAAATATGGGGTTTTGAGTCCCTTTCGCTGAGGACGGTGTAGGTCTTGTCTATTCCATAGTTGGTTTTTGGAACGGTACCTGTGCTTATATCAAACTCTGGTTTTATGCATCACCCCACCTCTCCTTCCCCCTTAAGCAGGTATAAGAGTGTTTTCTAAATGTGAGACACTGTTCTCTTTCCTAACTCAGTTCAAGTGTAGCCATGTTTACAGGATCTTCATAAGTGATATCTTATGATAAGTTTCTTTTTCTGTGTGACTTATTTCACTTAGAATCATCGTACCTGAATCCACCCATTTTGCTGCTACTGGTCTTATGACATTGATTTCATGGCTGAGGGATATTCCATCGTACGTAAGTACCACAATTTTTTGAACCATGTTTATATTTTCTTGGATACTTAAGGTGTATCCAAGTTGAGGCCCTTGTATGCAGTGCAGCCCTAAATTTTGGGGTGGCTCTGTCTTATTGATTTTCAGTTTTCCCAAGTATATTCCCTAGACTGGTAGTGCCCTTGGCTCTGTAGCTCTGTTCTTTACTTGTTTTAGGGAACAGAATGCACTCCTCCAGAGAGGCAGTTGGCAATTTACATCCCGCCCATCAGCATAACAAGGTTCCCTGTTCTCCAGGGCCTGTCTTGCCTTTCTTGTTCTTACACATTTTGTGGATGTCCCTTTTGACCGGTGGGAAGTGATACTTCTTTGTAGTGCAGATTTGCATTGCCCGCTTGCTTGCTTGGCCAAAAAGGGCGTATGCGTTTTCTCCTGAATATATTCAGGAGAAAACGCATACGCCCTTTTTGGCCAAGTGCATCATTGTCGAAGTTGTGCCCCTCTTCCTGTGCTTTAAAGGCGATTCCAACGTACCTCTTGAAATCTGTTTCCTGCTATTCTGCCTCGCTTTCAAGTCCGCCTCGTTGCCTTCCCTCAACAGACTTTTGGACGATAGTTGTCCTTTATTACTCGGCCAGTTTGTGAATTGCTGTGCCCCTGAGCTCCATTTTTCAACTCGTTTTTGGTGAGCTGACCGCAAGTCCAAAATTTTGGTTCAGGACCTATACTGGTTCCCGGTGGGTGGCTGAGAATTTGGTTAATTCTTCTTCCTGCCGGGAAATTACAGTGATATGTGCCCGTCCAAATGCCTAACAGCTACTCTCTCATTGGTTCTCCCTCTTCCCTTTCATCCTCTGCCAAATTGGCAACGTGTGCGAACCAAGAGGTTAAAGGGGCTGTCTCTCCAAGTTGGGAGGTTGATTGTAAAGCAGACGGAAAGTCAAACCGGAGCACCAGGGGAGGGACTATGCGTTGAGTTTTAGAAACCTTTCGTATTCACAGTGTGTCCGTTCTCTAGGTTTCCCGCACTTGTTATAGCTGTAGTAATATTCCCTTCAACCTGGAGAGTTTGGACCCATGGAATGGGTGCCATGCATTATTGCTTTAAAGGGTCTGCATTTGCTCACCCAATCTCACCAATCGTCTCAGTCCCAAGTGTCCCTCCTTATGCCACATCCAGCTGTCGTTGTAGATAGGGTCATTCCAGCCTTCATCAGAGACCCTGAAGGAATTGTAAAGAATTTCCCAGTGTTTTTGTTTTGTTTTTGAAATTCCTTTTTATAGTGGGTTTGAGCTTATTCTCGCTGCCATGTTTATGCCAGTCTAGACACACTTGATTCCCTTATGGAGACATATCAATACATAGGTTTTAAGATTCTTACTTGTCAGATATTTTCCTCTGCGGGAAATATGGGGTTTTGAGTCCCTTTCGCTGAGGACGGTGTAGGTCTTGTCTATTCCATAGTTGGTTTTTGGACCGGTACCTGTGCTTATATCAAACTCTGGTTTTATGCATCACCCCACCTCTCCTTCCCCCTTAAGCAGGTATAAGAGTGTTTTCTAAATGTGAGACACTGTTCTCTTTCCTAACTCAGTTCAAGTGTAGCCATGTTTACAGGATCTTCATAAGTGATATCTTATGATAAGTTTCTTTTTCTGTGTGACTTATTTCACTTAGAATCATCGTACCTGAATCCACCCATTTTGCTGCTACTGGTCTTATGACATTGATTTCATGGCTGAGGGATATTCCATCGTACGTAAGTACCACAATTTTTTGAACCATGTTTATATTTTCTGGGATACTTAAGGTGTATCCAAGTTGAGGCCCTTGTATGCAGTGCAGCCCTAAATTTTGGGGTGGCTCTGTCTTATTGATTTTCAGTTTTCCCAAGGTATATTCCCTAGACTGGTAGTGCCCTTGGCTCTGTAGCTCTGTTCTTTACTTGTTTTAGGGAACAGAATGCACTCCTCCAGAGAGGCAGTTGGCAATTTACATCCCGCCCATCAGCATAACAAGGCTCCCTGTTCTCCAGGGCCTGTCTTGCCTTTCTTGTTCTTACACATTTTGTGGATGTCCCTTTTGACCGGTGGGAAGTGATACTTCTTTGTAGTGCAGATTTGCATTGCCCGCTTGCTTGCTTGGCCAAAAAGGGCGTATGCGTTTTCTCCTGAATATATTCAGGAGAAAACGCATACGCCCTTTTTGGCCAAGTGCGTCATTGTCGAAGTTGTGCCGCTCTTCCTGTGCTTTAAAGGCGATTCCAACGTACCTCTTGAAATCTGTTTCCTGCTATTCTGCCTCGCTTTCAAGTCCGCCTCGTTGCCTTCCCTCAACAGATTTTTGGATGATAGTTGTCCTTTATTACTCGGCCAGTTTGTGAATTGCTGTGCCCCTGAGCTCCATTTTTCAACTCGTTTTTGGTGAGCTGACCGCAAGTCCAAAATTTTGGTTCAGGACCTATACTGGTTCCCGGTGGGTGGCTGAGAATTTGGTTAATTCTTCTTCCTGCCGGGAAATTACAGTGATATGTGCCCGTCCAAATGCCTAACAGCTACTCTCTCATTCGTTCTCCCTCTTCCCTTTCATCCTCTGCCAAATTGGCAACCTGTGCGAACCAAGAGGTTAAAGGGGCTGTCTCTCCAAGTTGGGAGGTTGATAGTAAAGCAGACGGAAAGTCAAACCGGAGCACCAGGGGAGGGACTATTCGTTGAGTTTTAGAAACCTTTCGTATTCACAGTGTGTCCGTTCTCTAGGTTTCCCGCACATGTTATAGCTGTAGTAACATTCCCTTCAACCTGGAGAGTTCGGACCCATGGAATGGGTGCCATGCATTATTGCTTTAAAGGGTCTGCATTTGCTCACCCAATCTCACCAATCGTCTCAGTCCCAAGTGTCCCTACTTATGCCACATCCAGCTGTCGTTGTAGATAGGGTCATTCCAGCCTTCATCAGAGACCCTGAAGGAATTGTAAAGAATTTCCCAGTTTTTTTGTTTTGTTTTTGAAATTCCTTTTTATAGTGGGTTTGAGCTGATTCTCGCTGCCATGTTTATGCCAGTCTAGACACACTTGATTCCCTTACGGAGACATATCAATACATAGGTTTTAAGATTCTTACTAGTCAGATATTTTCCTCTGCGGGAAATATGGGGTGTTGAGTCCCTTTCGCTGAGGACGGTGTAGGTCTTGTCTATTCCATAGTTGGTTTTTGGAACGGTACCTGTGCTTATATCAAACTCTGGTTTTATGCATCACCCCACCTCTCCTTCCCCCTTAAGCAGGTATAAGAGTGTTTTCTAAATGTGAGACACTGTTCTCTTTCCTAACTCAGTTCAAGTGTAGCCATGTTTACAGGATCTTCATAAGTGATATCTTATGATAAGTTTCTTTTTCTGTGTGACTTATTTCACTTAGAATCATCGTACCTGAATCCACCCATTTTGCTGCTACTGGTCTTATGACATTGATTTCATGGCTGAGGGATATTCCATCGTACGTAAGTACCACAATTTTTTGAACCATGTTTATATTTTCTGGGATACTTAAGGTGTATCCAAGTTGAGGCCCTTGTATGCAGTGCAGCCCTAAATTTTGGGGTGGCTCTGTCTTATTGATTTTCAGTTTTCCCAAGGTATATTCCCTAGACTGGTAGTGCCCTTGGCTCTGTAGCTCTGTTCTTTACTTGTTTTAGGGAACAGAATGCACTCCTCCAGAGAGGCAGTTGGCAATTTACATCCCGCCCATCAGCATAACAAGGCTCCCTGTTCTCCCCGGCCTGTCTTGCCTTTCTTGTTCTTACACATTTTGTGGATGTCCCTTTTGACCGGTGGGAAGTGATACTTCTTTGTAGTGCAGATTTGCATTGCCCGCTTGCTTGCTTGGCCGAAAAGGGCGTATGCGTTTTCTCCTGAATATATTCAGGAGAAAACGCATACGCCCTTTTTGGCCAAGTGCATCATTGTCGAAGTTGTGCCCCTCTTCCTGTGCTTTAAAGGCGATTCCAACGTACCTCTTGAAATCTGTTTCCTGCTATTCTGCCTCGCTTTCAAGTCCGCCTCGTTGCCTTCCCTCAACAGATTTTTGGACGATAGTTGTCCTTTATTACTCGGCCAGTTTGTGAATTGCTGTGCCCCTGAGCTCCATTTTTCAACTCGTTTTTGGTGAGCTGACCGCAAGTCCAAAATTTTGGTTCAGGACCTATACTGGTTCCCGGTGGGTGGCTGAGAATTTGGTTAATTCTTCTTCCTGCCGGGAAATTACAGTGATATGTGCCCGTCCAAATGCCTAACAGCTACTCTCTCATTGGTTCTCCCTCTTCCCTTTCATCCTCTGCCAAATTGGCAACCTGTGCGAACCAAGAGGTTAAAGGGGCTGTCTCTCCAAGTTGGGAGGTTGATAGTAAAGCAGACGGAAAGTCAAACCGGAGCACCAGGAGAGGGACTATTCGTTGAGTTTTAGAAACCTTTCGTATTCACAGTGTGTCCGTTCTCTAGGTTTCCCGCACATGTTATAGCTGTAGTAACATTCCCTTCAACCTGGAGAGTTCGGACCCATGGAATGGGTGCCATGCATTATTGCTTTAAAGGGTCTGCATTTGCTCACCCAATCTCACCAATCGTCTCAGTCCCAAGTGTCCCTCCTTATGCCACATCCAGCTGTCGTTGTAGATAGGGTCATTCCAGCTTTCATCAGAGACCCTGAAGGAATTGTAAAGAATTTCCCAGAGTTTTTGTTTTGTTTTTGAAATTCCTTTTTATAGTGGGTTTGAGCTGATTCTCGCTGCCATGTTTATGCCAGTCTAGACACACTTGATTCCCTTACGGAGACATATCAATACATAGGTTTTAAGATTCTTACTAGTCAGATATTTTCCTCTGCGGGAAATATGGGGTTTTGAGTCCCTTTCGCTGAGGACGGTGTCGGTCTTGTCTATTCCATAGTTGGTTTTTGGAACGGTACCTGTGCTTATATCAAACTCTGGTTTTATGCATCACCCCACCTCTCCTTCCCCCTTAAGCAGGTATAAGAGTGTTTTCTAAATGTGAGACACTGTTCTCTTTCCTAACTCAGTTCAAGTGTAGCCATGTTTACAGGATCTTCATAAGTGATATCTTATGATAAGTTTCTTTTTCTGTGTGACTTATTTCACTTAGAATCATCGTACCTGAATCCACCCATTTTGCTGCTACTGGTCTTATGACATTGATTTCATGGCTGAGGGATATTCCATCGTACGTAAGTACCACAATTTTTTGAACCATGTTTATATTTTCTGGGATACTTAAGGTGTATCCAAGTTGAGGCCCTTGTATGCAGTGCAGCCCTAAATTTTGGGGTGGCTCTGTCTTATTGATTTTCAGTTTTCCCAAGGTATATTCCCTAGACTGGTAGTGCCCTTGGCTCTGTAGCTCTGTTCTTTACTTGTTTTAGGGAACAGAATGCACTCCTCCAGAGAGGCAGTTGGCAATTTACATCCCGCCCATCAGCATAACAAGGCTCCCTGTTCTCCAGGGCCTGTCTTGCCTTTCTTGTTCTTACACATTTTGTGGATGTCCCTTTTGACCGGTGGGAAGTGATACTTCTTTGTAGTGCAGATTTGCATTGCCCGCTTGCTTGCTTGGCCGAAAAGGGCGTATGCGTTTTCTCCTGAATATATTCAGGAGAAAACGCATACGCCCTTTTTGGCCAAGTGCATCATTGTCGAAGTTGTGCCCCTCTTCCTGTGCTTTAAAGGCGATTCCAACGTACCTCTTGAAATCTGTTTCCTGCTATTCTGCCTCGCTTTCAAGTCCGCCTCGTTGCCTTCCCTCAACAGATTTTTGGACGATAGTTGTCCTTTATTACTCGGCCAGTTTGTGAATTGCTGTGCCCCTGAGCTCCATTTTTCAACTCGTTTTTGGTGAGCTGACCGCAAGTCCAAAATTTTGGTTCAGGACCTATACTGGTTCCCGGTGGGTGGCTGAGAATTTGGTTAATTCTTCTTCCTGCCGGGAAATTACAGTGATATGTGCCCGTCCAAATGCCTAACAGCTACTCTCTCATTGGTTCTCCCTCTTCCCTTTCATCCTCTGCCAAATTGGCAACCTGTGCGAACCAAGAGGTTAAAGGGGCTGTCTCTCCAAGTTGGGAGGTTGATAGTAAAGCAGACGGAAAGTCAAACCGGAGCACCAGGAGAGGGACTATTCGTTGAGTTTTAGAAACCTTTCGTATTCACAGTGTGTCCGTTCTCTAGGTTTCCCGCACATGTTATAGCTGTAGTAACATTCCCTTCAACCTGGAGAGTTCGGACCCATGGAATGGGTGCCATGCATTATTGCTTTAAAGGGTCTGCATTTGCTCACCCAATCTCACCAATCGTCTCAGTCCCAAGTGTCCCTCCTTATGCCACATCCAGCTGTCGTTGTAGATAGGGTCATTCCAGCCTTCATCAGAGACCCTGAAGGAATTGTAAAGAATTTCCCAGTTTTTTTGTTTTGTTTTTGAAATTCCTTTTTATAGTGGGTTTGAGCTGATTCTCGCTGCCATGTTTATGCCAGTCTAGACACACTTGATTCCCTTACGGAGACATATCAATACATAGGTTTTAAGATTCTTACTAGTCAGATATTTTCCTCTGCGGGAAATATGGGGTTTTGAGTCCCTTTCGCTGAGGACGGTGTAGGTCTTGTCTATTCCATAGTTGGTTTTTGGAACGGTACCTGTGCTTATATCAAACTCTGGTTTTATGCATCACCCCACCTCTCCTTCCCCCTTAAGCAGGTATAAGAGTGTTTTCTAAATGTGAGACACTGTTCTCTTTCCTAACTCAGTTCAAGTGTAGCCATGTTTACAGGATCTTCATAAGTGATATCTTATGATAATTTTCTTTTTCTGTGTGACTTATTTCACTTAGAATCATCGTACCTGAATCCACCCATTTTGCTGCTACTGGTCTTATGACATTGATTTCATGGCTGAGGGATATTCCATCGTACGTAAGTACCACAATTTTTTGAACCATGTTTATATTTTCTGGGATACTTAAGGTGTATCCAAGTTGAGGCCCTTGTATGCAGTGCAGCCCTAAATTTTGGGGTGGCTCTGTCTTATTGATTTTCAGTTTTCCCAAGGTATATTCCCTAGACTGGTAGTGCCCTTGGCTCTGTAGCTCTGTTCTTTAATTGTTTTAGGGAACAGAATGCACACCTCCAGAGAGGCAGTAGGCAATTTACATCCCGCCCATCAGCAAAACAAGGCTCCCTGTTCTCCAGGGCCTGTCTTGCCTTTCTTGTTCTTACACATTTTGTGGATGTCCCTTTTGACCGGTGGGAAGTGATACTTCTTTGTAGTGCAGATTTGCATTGCCCGCTTGCTTGCTTGGCCAAAAAGGGCGTATGCGTTTTCTCCTGAATATATTCAGGAGAAAACGCATACGCCCTATTTGGCCAAGTGCATCATTGTCGAAGTTGTGCCCCTCTTCCTGTGCTTTAAAGGCGATTCCAACGTACCTCTTGAAATCTGTTTCCTGCTAGTCTGCCTCGCTTTCAAGTCCACCTCGTTGCCTTCCCTCAACAGATTTTTGGACGATAGTTGTCCTTTATTACTCGGCCAGTTTGTGAATTGCTGTGCCCCTGAGCTCCATTTTTCAACTCGTTTTTGGTGAGCTGACCGCAAGTCCAAAAT
The DNA here is from genome assembly GCF_949752795.1 of Hyperoodon ampullatus. NCBI lineage: Eukaryota > Metazoa > Chordata > Mammalia > Artiodactyla > Ziphiidae > Hyperoodon > Hyperoodon ampullatus. The sequence continues at coordinate 333,592 of NW_027640562.1, forward strand.
TTTGGTTCAGGACCTATACTGGTTCCCGGTGGGTGGCTGAGAATTTGGTTAATTCTTCTTCCTGCCGGGAAATTACAGTGATATGTGCCCATCCAAATGCCTAACAGCTACTCTCTCATTGGTTCTCCCTCTTCCCTTTCATCCTCTGCCAAATTGGCAACGTGTGCGAACCAAGAGGTTAAAGGGGCTGTCTCTCCAAGTTGGGAGGTTGATAGTAAAGCAGACGGAAAGTCAAACCGGAGCACCAGGGGAGGGACTATGCGTTGAGTTTTAGAAACCTTTCGTATTCACAGTGTGTCCGTTCTCTAGGTTTCCCGCACTTGTTATAGCTGTAGTAATATTCCCTTCAACCTGGAGAGTTCGGACCCATGGAATGGGTGCCATGCATTATTGCTTTAAAGGGTCTGCATTTGCTCACCCAATCTCACCAATCGTCTCAGTCCCAAGTGTCCCTCCTTATGCCACATCCAGCTGTCGTTGTAGATAGGGTCATTCCAGCCTTCATCAGAGACCCTGAAGGAATTGTAAAGAATTTCCCAGTTTTTTTGTTTTGTTTTTGAAATTCCTTTTTATAGTGGGTTTGAGCTGATTCTCGCTGCCATGTTTATGCCAGTCTAGACACACTTGATTCCCTTACGGAGACATATCAATACATAGGTTTTAAGATTCTTACTAGTCAGATATTTTCCTCTGCGGGAAATATGGGGTTTTGAGTCCCTTTCGCTGAGGACGGTGTAGGTCTTGTCTATTCCATAGTTGGTTTTTGGAACGGTACCTGTGCTTATATCAAACTCTGGTTTTATGCATCACCCCACCTCTCCTTCCCCCTTAAGCAGGTATAAGAGTGTTTTCTAAATGTGAGACACTGTTCTCTTTCCTAACTCAGTTCAAGTGTAGCCATGTTTACAGGATCTTCATAAGTGATATCTTATGATAAGTTTCTTTTTCTGTGTGACTTATTTCACTTAGAATCATCGTACCTGAATCCACCCATTTTGCTGCTACTGGTCTTATGACATTGATTTCATGGCTGAGGGATATTCCATCGTACGTAAGTACCACAATTTTTTGAACCATGTTTATATTTTCTGGGATACTTAAGGTGTATCCAAGTTGAGGCCCTTGTATGCAGTGCAGCCCTAAATTTTGGGGTGGCTCTGTCTTATTGATTTTCAGTTTTCCCAAGGTATATTCCCTAGACTGGTAGTGCCCTTGGCTCTGTAGCTCTGTTCTTTACTTGTTTTAGGGAACAGAATGCACTCCTCCAGAGAGGCAGTTGGCAATTTACATCCCGCCCATCAGCATAACAAGGCTCCCTGTTCTCCAGGGCCTGTCTTGCCTTTCTTGTTCTTACACATTTTGTGGATGTCCCTTTTGAACGGTGGGAAGTGATACTTCTTTGTAGTGCAGATTTGCATTGCCCGCTTGCTTGCTTGGCCAAAAAGGGCGTATGCGTTTTCTCCTGAATATATTCAGGAGAAAACGCATACGCCCTTTTTGGCCAAGTGCATCATTGTCGAAGTTGTGCCCCTCTTCCTGTGCTTTAAAGGCGATTCCAACGTACCTCTTGAAATCTGTTTCCTGCTATTCTGCCTCGCTTTCAAGTCCGCCTCGTTGCCTTCCCTCAACAGATTTTTGGACGATAGTTGTCCTTTATTACTCGGCCAGTTTGTGAATTGCTGTGCCCCTGAGCTCCATTTTTCAACTCGTTTTTGGTGAGCTGACCGCAAGTCCAAAATTTTGGTTCAGGACCTATACTGGTTCCCGGTGGGTGGCTGAGAATTTGGTTAATTCTTCTTCCTGCCGGGAAATTACAGTGATATGTGCCCGTCCAAATGCCTAACAGCTACTCTCTCATTGGTTCTCCCTCTTCCCTTTCATCCTCTGCCAAATTGGCAACCTGTGCGAACCAAGAGGTTAAAGGGGCTGTCTCTCCAAGTTGGGAGGTTGATAGTAAAGCAGACGGAAAGTCAAACTGGAGCACCAGGGGAGGGACTATGCGTTGAGTTTTAGAAACCTTTCGTATTCACAGTGTGTCCGTTCTCTAGGTTTCCCGCACTTGTTATAGCTGTAGTAATATTCCCTTCAACCTGGAGAGTTCGGACCCATGGAATGGGTGCCATGCATTATTGCTTTAAAGGGTCTGCATTTGCTCACCCAATCTCACCAATCGTCTCAGTCCCAAGTGTCCCTCCTTATGCCACATCCAGCTGTCGTTGTAGATAGGGTCATTCCAGCTTTCATCAGAGACCCTGAAGGAATTGTAAAGAATTTCCCAGTTTTTTTGTTTTGTTTTTGAAATTCCTTTTTATAGTGGGTTTGAGCTGATTCTCGCTGCCATGTTTATGCCAGTCTAGACACACTTGATTCCCTTATGGAGACATATCAATACATAGGTTTTAAGATTCTTACTAGTCAGATATTTTCCTCTGCGGGAAATATGGGGTTTTGAGTCCCTTTCGCTGAGGACGGTGTAGGTCTTGTCTATTCCATAGTTGGTTTTTGGACCGGTACCTGTGCTTATACCAAACTCTGGTTTTATGCATCACCCCACCTCTCCTTCCCCCTTAAGCAGGTATAAGAGTGTTTTCTAAATGTGAGACACTGTTCTCTTTCCTAACTCAGTTCAAGTGTAGCCATGTTTACAGGATCTTCATAAGTGATATCTTATGATAAGTTTCTTTTTCTGTGTGACTTATTTCACTTAGAATCATCGTACCTGAATCCACCCATTTTGCTGCTACTGGTCTTATGACATTGATTTCATGGCTGAGGGATATTCCATCGTACGTAAGTACCACAATTTTTTGAACCATGTTTATATTTTCTGGGATACTTAAGGTGTATCCAAGTTGAGGCCCTTGTATGCAGTGCAGCCCTAAATTTTGGGGTGGCTCTGTCTTATTGATTTTCAGTTTTCCCAAGGTATATTCCCTAGACTGGTAGTGCCCTTGGCTCTGTAGCTCTGTTCTTTACTTGTTTTAGGGAACAGAATGCACTCCTCCAGAGAGGCAGTTGGCAATTTACATCCCGCCCATCAGCATAACAAGGCTCCCTGTTCTCCAGGGCCTGTCTTGCCTTTCTTGTTCTTACACATTTTGTGGATGTCCCTTTTGACCGGTGGGAAGTGATACTTCTTTGTAGTGCAGATTTGCATTGCCCGCTTGCTTGCTTGGCCAAAAAGGGCGTATGCGTTTTCTCCTGAATATATTCAGGAGAAAACGCATACGCCCTTTTTGGCCAAGTGCATCATTGTCGAAGTTGTGCCCCTCTTCCTGTGCTTTAAAGGCGATTCCAACGTACCTCTTGAAATCTGTTTCCTGCTATTCTGCCTCGCTTTCAAGTCCGCCTCGTTGCCTTCCCTCAACAGATTTTTGGACGATAGTTGTCCTTTATTACTCGGCCAGTTTGTGAATTGCTGTGCCCCTGAGCTCCATTTTTCAACTCGTTTTTGGTGAGCTGACCGCAAGTCCAAAATTTTGGTTCAGGACCTATACTGGTTCCCGGTGGGTGGCTGAGAATTTGGTTAATTCTTCTTCCTGCCGGGAAATTACAGTGATATGTGCCCGTCCAAATGCCTAACAGCTACTCTCTCATTGGTTCTCCCTCTTCCCTTTCATCCTCTGCCAAATTGGCAACCTGTGCGAACCAAGAGGTTAAAGGGGCTGTCTCTCCAAGTTGGGAGGTTGATAGTAAAGCAGACAGAAAGTCAAACCGGAGCACCAGGGGAGGGACTATTCGTTGAGTTTTAGAAACCTTTCGTATTCACAGTGTGTCCGTTCTCTAGGTTTCCCGCACATGTTATAGCTGTAGTAATATTCCCTTCAACCTGGAGAGTTCGGACCCATGGAATGGGTGCCATGCATTATTGCTTTAAAGGGTCTGCATTTGCTCACCCAATCTCACCAATCGTCTCAGTCCCAAGTGTCCCTCCTTATGCCACATCCAGCTGTCGTTGTAGATAGGGTCATTCCAGCCTTCATCAGAGACCCTGAAGGAATTGTAAAGAATTTCCCCGTTTTTTTGTTTTGTTTTTGAAATTCCTTTTTATAGTGGGTTTGAGCTGATTCTCGCTGCCATGTTTATGCCAGTCTAGACACACTTGATTCCCTTACGGAGACATATCAATACATAGGTTTTAAGATTCTTACTAGTCAGATATTTTCCTCTGCGGGAAATATGGAGTTTTGAGTCCCTTTCGCTGAGGACGGTGTAGGTCTTGTCTATTCCATAGTTGGTTTTTGGAACGGTACCTGTGCTTATATCAAACTCTGGTTTTATGCATCACCCCACCTCTCCTTCCCCCTTAAGCAGGTATAAGAGTGTTTTCTAAATGTGAGACACTGTTCTCTTTCCTAACTCAGTTCAAGTGTAGCCATGTTTACAGGATCTTCATAAGTGATATCTTATGATAAGTTTCTTTTTCTGTGTGACTTATTTCACTTAGAATCATCGTACCTGAATCCACCCATTTTGCTGCTACTGGTCTTATGACATTGATTTCATGGCTGAGGGATATTCCATCGTACGTAAGTACCACAATTTTTTGAACCATGTTTATATTTTCTGGGATACTTAAGGTGTATCCAAGTTGAGGCCCTTGTATGCAGTGCAGCCCTAAATTTTGGGGTGGCTCTGTCTTATTGATTTTCAGTTTTCCCAAGGTATATTCCCTAGACTGGTAGTGCCCTTGGCTCTGTAGCTCTGTTCTTTACTTGTTTTAGGGAACAGAATGCACTCCTCCAGAGAGGCAGTTGGCAATTTACATCCCGCCCATCAGCATAACAAGGCTCCCTGTTCTCCAGGGCCTGTCTTGCCTTTCTTGTTCTTACACATTTTGTGGATGTCCCTTTTGACCGGTGGGAAGTGATACTTCTTTGTAATGCAGATTTGCATTGCCCGCTTGCTTGCTTGGCCAAAAAGGGCGTATGCGTTTTCTCCTGAATATATTCAGGAGAAAACGCATACGCCCTTTTTGGCCAAGTGCATCATTGTCGAAGTTGTGCCCCTCTTCCTGTGCTTTAAAGGCGATTCCAACGTACCTCTTGAAATCTGTTTCCTGCTATTCTGCCTCGCTTTCAAGTCCGCCTCGTTGCCTTCCCTCAACAGATTTTTGGACGATAGTTGTCCTTTATTACTCGGCCAGTTTGTGAATTGCTGTGCCCCTGAGCTCCATTTTTCAACTCGTTTTTGGTGAGCTGACCGCAAGTCCAAAATTTTGGTTCAGGACCTATACTGGTTCCCGGTGGGTGGCTGAGAATTTGGTTAATTCTTCTTCCTGCCGGGAAATTACAGTGATATGTGCCCGTCCAAATGCCTAACAGCTACTCTCTCATTGGTTCTCCCTCTTCCCTTTCATCCTCTGCCAAATTGGCAACCTGTGCGAACCAAGAGGTTAAAGGGGCTGTCTCTCCAAGTTGGGAGGTTGATAGTAAAGCAGACGGAAAGTCAAACCGGAGCACCAGGAGAGGGACTATTCGTTGAGTTTTAGAAACCTTTCGTATTCACAGTGTGTCCGTTCTCTAGGTTTCCCGCACATGTTATAGCTGTAGTAACATTCCCTTCAACCTGGAGAGTTCGGACCCATGGAATGGGTGCCATGCATTATTGCTTTAAAGGGTCTGCATTTGCTCACCCAATCTCACCAATCGTCTCAGTCCCAAGTGTCCCTCCTTATGCCACATCCAGCTGTCGTTGTAGATAGGGTCATTCCAGCCTTCATCAGAGACCCTGAAGGAATTGTAAAGAATTTCCCAGTTTTTTTGTTTTGTTTTTGAAATTCCTTTTTATAGTGGGTTTGAGCTGATTCTCGCTGCCATGTTTATGCCAGTCTAGACACACTTGATTCCCTTACGGAGACATATCAATACATAGGTTTTAAGATTCTTACTAGTCAGATATATTCCTCTGCGGGAAATATGGGGTTTTGAGTCCCTTTCGCTGAGGACGGTGTAGGTCTTGTCTATTCCATAGTTGGTTTTTGGAACGGTACCTGTGCTTATATCAAACTCTGGTTTTATGCATCACCCCACCTCTCCTTCCCCCTTAAGCAGGTATAAGAGTGTTTTCTAAATGTGAGACACTGTTCTCTTTCCTAACTCAGTTCAAGTGTAGCCATGTTTACAGGATCTTCATAAGTGATATCTTATGATAAGTTTCTTTTTCTGTGTGACTTATTTCACTTAGAATCATCGTACCTGAATCCACCCATTTTGCTGCTACTGGTCTTATGACATTGATTTCATGGCTGAGGGATATTCCATCGTACGTAAGTACCACAATTTTTTGAACCATGTTTATATTTTCTGGGATACTTAAGGTGTATCCAAGTTGAGGCCCTTGTATGCAGTGCAGCCCTAAATTTTGGGGTGGCTCTGTCTTATTGATTTTCAGTTTTCCCAAGGTATATTCCCTAGACTGGTAGTGCCCTTGGCTCTGTAGCTCTGTTCTTTACTTGTTTTAGGGAACAGAATGCACTCCTCCAGAGAGGCAGTTGGCAATTTACATCCCGCCCATCAGCATAACAAGGCTCCCTGTTCTCCAGGGCCTGTCTTGCCTTTCTTGTTCTTACACATTTTGTGGATGTCCCTTTTGACCGGTGGGAAGTGATACTTCTTTGTAATGCAGATTTGCATTGCCCGCTTGCTTGCTTGGCCAAAAAGGGCGTATGCGTTTTCTCCTGAATATATTCAGGAGAAAACGCATACGCCCTTTTTGGCCAAGTGCATCATTGTCGAAGTTGTGCCCCTCTTCCTGTGCTTTAAAGGCGATTCCAACGTACCTCTTGAAATCTGTTTCCTGCTATTCTGCCTCGCTTTCAAGTCCGCCTCGTTGCCTTCCCTCAACAGATTTTTGGACGATAGTTGTCCTTTATTACTCGGCCAGTTTGTGAATTGCTGTGCCCCTGAGCTCCATTTTTCAACTCGTTTTTGGTGAGCTGACCGCAAGTCCAAAATTTTGGTTCAGGACCTATACTGGTTCCCGGTGGGTGGCTGAGAATTTGGTTAATTCTTCTTCCTGCCGGGAAATTACAGTGATATGTGCCCGTCCAAATGCCTAACAGCTACTCTCTCATTGGTTCTCCCTCTTCCCTTTCATCCTCTGCCAAATTGGCAACCTGTGCGAACCAAGAGGTTAAAGGGGCTGTCTCTCCAAGTTGGGAGGTTGATAGTAAAGCAGACGGAAAGTCAAACCGGAGCACCAGGAGAGGGACTATTCGTTGAGTTTTAGAAACCTTTCGTATTCACAGTGTGTCCGTTCTCTAGGTTTCCCGCACATGTTATAGCTGTAGTAACATTCCCTTCAACCTGGAGAGTTCGGACCCATGGAATGGGTGCCATGCATTATTGCTTTAAAGGGTCTGCATTTGCTCACCCAATCTCACCAATCGTCTCAGTCCCAAGTGTCCCTCCTTATGCCACATCCAGCTGTCGTTGTAGATAGGGTCATTCCAGCCTTCATCAGAGACCCTGAAGGAATTGTAAAGAATTTCCCAGTTTTTTTGTTTTGTTTTTGAAATTCCTTTTTATAGTGGGTTTGAGCTGATTCTCGCTGCCATGTTTATGCCAGTCTAGACACACTTGATTCCCTTACGGAGACATATCAATACATAGGTTTTAAGATTCTTACTAGTCAGATATTTTCCTCTGCGGGAAATATGGGGTTTTGAGTCCCTTTCGCTGAGGACGGTGTAGGTCTTGTCTATTCCATAGTTGGTTTTTGGAACGGTACCTGTGCTTATATCAAACTCTGGTTTTATGCATCACCCCACCTCTCCTTCCCCCTTAAGCAGGTATAAGAGTGTTTTCTAAATGTGAGACACTGTTCTCTTTCCTAACTCAGTTCAAGTGTAGCCATGTTTACAGGATCTTCATAAGTGATATCTTATGATAAGTTTCTTTTTCTGTGTGACTTATTTCACTTAGAATCATCGTACCTGAATCCACCCATTTTGCTGCTACTGGTCTTATGACATTGATTTCATGGCTGAGGGATATTCCATCGTATGTAAGTACCACAATTTTTTGAACCATGTTTATATTTTCTGGGATACTTAAGGTGTATCCAAGTTGAGGCCCTTGTATGCAGTGCAGCCCTAAATTTTGGGGTGGCTCTGTCTTATTGATTTTCAGTTTTCCCAAGGTATATTCCCTAGACTGGTAGTGCCCTTGGCTCTGTAGCTCTGTTCTTTACTTGTTTTAGGGAACAGAATGCACACCTCCAGAGAGGCAGTTGGCAATTTACATCCCGCCCATCAGCAAAACAAGGCTCCCTGTTCTCCAGGGCCTGTCTTGCCTTTCTTGTTCTTACACATTTTGTGGATGTCCCTTTTGACCGGTGGGAAGTGATACTTCTTTGTAGTGCAGATTTGCATTGCCCGCTTGCTTGCTTGGCCAAGAAGGGCGTATGCGTTTTCTCCTGAATATATTCAGGAGAAAACGCATACGCCCTTTTTGGCCAAGTGCATCATTGTCGAAGTTGTGCCCCTCTTCCTGTGCTTTAAAGGCGATTCCAACGTACCTCTTGAAATCTGTTTCCTGCTATTCTGCCTCGCTTTCAAGTCCGCCTCGTTGCCTTCCCTCAACAGATTTTTGGACGATAGTTGTCCTTTATTACTCGGCCAGTTTGTGAATTGCTGTGCCCCTGAGCTCCATTTTTCAACTCGTTTTTGGTGAGCTGACCGCAAGTCCAAAATTTTGGTTCAGGACCTATACTGGTTCCCGGTGGGTGGCTGAGAATTTGGTTAATTCTTCTTCCTGCCGGGAAATTACAGTGATATGTGCCCGTCCAAATGCCTAACAGCTACTCTCTCATTGGTTCTCCCTCTTCCCTTTCATCCTCTGCCAAATTGGCAACCTGTGCGAACCAAGAGGTTAAAGGGGCTGTCTCTCCAAGTTGGGAGGTTGATAGTAAAGCAGACGGAAAGTCAAACCGGAGCACCAGGGGAGGGACTATGCGTTGAGTTTTAGAAACCTTTCGTATTCACAGTGTGTCCGTTCTCTAGGTTTCCCGCACTTGTTATAGCTGTAGTAATATTCCCTTCAACCTGGAGAGTTCGGACCCATGGAATGGGTGCCATGCATTATTGCTTTAAAGGGTCTGCATTTGCTCACCCAATCTCACCAATCGTCTCAGTCCCAAGTGTCCCTCCTTATGCCACATCCAGCTGTCGTTGTAGATAGGGTCATTCCAGCCTTCATCAGAGACCCTGAAGGAATTGTAAAGAATTTCCCAGTTTTTTTGTTTTGTTTTTGAAATTACTTTTTATAGTGGGTTTGAGCTGATTCTCGCTGCCATGTTTATGCCAGTCTAGACACACTTGATTCCCTTACGGAGACATATCAATACATAGGTTTTAAGATTCTTACTAGTCAGATATTTTCCTCTGCGGGAAATATGGGGTTTTGAGTCCCTTTCGCTGAGGACGGTGTAGGTCTTGTCTATTCCATAGTTGGTTTTTGGAACGGTACCTGTGCTTATATCAAACTCTGGTTTTATGCATCACCCCACCTCTCCTTCCCCCTTAAGCAGGTATAAGAGTGTTTTCTAAATGTGAGACACTGTTCTCTTTCCTAACTCAGTTCAAGTGTAGCCATGTTTACAGGATCTTCATAAGTGATATCTTATGATAAGTTTCTTTTTCTGTGTGACTTATTTCACTTAGAATCATCGTACCTGAATCCACCCATTTTGCTGCTACTGGTCTTATGACATTGATTTCATGCCTGAGGGATATTCCATCGTACGTAAGTACCACAATTTTTTGAACCATGTTTATATTTTCTGGGATACTTAAGGTGTATCCAAGTTGAGGCCCTTGTATGCAGTGCAGCCCTAAATTTTGGGGTGGCTCTGTCTTATTGATTTTCAGTTTTCCCAAGGTATATTCCCTAGACTGGTAGTGCCCTTGGCTCTGTAGCTCTGTTCTTTACTTGTTTTAGGGAACAGAATGCACTCCTCCAGAGAGGCAGTTGGCAATTTACATCCCGCCCATCAGCATAACAAGGCTCCCTGTTCTCCAGGGCCTGTCTTGCCTTTCTTGTTCTTACACATTTTGTGGATGTCCCTTTTGACCGGTGGGAAGTGATACTTCTTTGTAATGCAGATTTGCATTGCCCGCTTGCTTGCTTGGCCAAAAAGGGCGTATGCGTTTTCTCCTGAATATATTCAGGAGAAAACGCATACGCCCTTTTTGGCCAAGTGCATCATTGTCGAAGTTGTGCCCCTCTTCCTGTGCTTTAAAGGCGATTCCAACGTACCTCTTGAAATCTGTTTCCTGCTATTCTGCCTCGCTTTCAAGTCCGCCTCGTTGCCTTCCCTCAACAGATTTTTGGACGATAGTTGTCCTTTATTACTCGGCCAGTTTGTGAATTGCTGTGCCCCTGAGCTCCATTTTTCAACTCGTTTTTGGTGAGCTGACCGCAAGTCCAAAATTTTGGTTCAGGACCTATACTGGTTCCCGGTGGGTGGCTGAGAATTTGGTTAATTCTTCTTCCTGCCGGGAAATTACAGTGATATGTGCCCGTCCAAATGCCTAACAGCTACTCTCTCATTGGTTCTCCCTCTTCCCTTTCATCCTCTGCCAAATTGGCAACCTGTGCGAACCAAGAGGTTAAAGGGGCTGTCTCTCCAAGTTGGGAGGTTGATAGTAAAGCAGACGGAAAGTCAAACCGGAGCACCAGGAGAGGGACTATTCGTTGAGTTTTAGAAACCTTTCGTATTCACAGTGTGTCCGTTCTCTAGGTTTCCCGCACATGTTATAGCTGTAGTAACATTCCCTTCAACCTGGAGAGTTCGGACCCATGGAATGGGTGCCATGCATTATTGCTTTAAAGGGTCTGCATTTGCTCACCCAATCTCACCAATCGTCTCAGTCCCAAGTGTCCCTCCTTATGCCACATCCAGCTGTCGTTGTAGATAGGGTCATTCCAGCCTTCATCAGAGACCCTGAAGGAATTGTAAAGAATTTCCCAGTTTTTTTGTTTTGTTTTTGAAATTCCTTTTTATAGTGGGTTTGAGCTGATTCTCGCTGCCATGTTTATGCCAGTCTAGACACACTTGATTCCCTTACGGAGACATATCAATACATAGGTTTTAAGATTCTTACTAGTCAGATATTTTCCTCTGCGGGAAATATGGGGTTTTGAGTCCCTTTCGCTGAGGACGGTGTAGGTCTTGTCTATTCCATAGTTGGTTTTTGGAACGGTACCTGTGCTTATATCAAACTCTGGTTTTATGCATCACCCCACCTCTCCTTCCCCCTTAAGCAGGTATAAGAGTGTTTTCTAAATGTGAGACACTGTTCTCTTTCCTAACTCAGTTCAAGTGTAGCCATGTTTACAGGATCTTCATAAGTGATATCTTATGATAAGTTTCTTTTTCTGTGTGACTTATTTCACTTAGAATCATCGTACCTGAATCCACCCATTTTGCTGCTACTGGTCTTATGACATTGATTTCATGGCTGAGGGATATTCCATCGTACGTAAGTACCACAATTTTTTGAACCATGTTTATATTTTCTGGGATACTTAAGGTGTATCCAAGTTGAGGCCCTTGTATGCAGTGCAGCCCTAAATTTTGGGGTGGCTCTGTCTTATTGATTTTCAGTTTTCCCAAGGTATATTCCCTAGACTGGTAGTGCCCTTGGCTCTGTAGCTCTGTTCTTTACTTGTTTTAGGGAACAGAATGCACTCCTCCAGAGAGGCAGTTGGCAATTTACATCCCGCCCATCAGCATAACAAGGCTCCCTGTTCTCCAGGGCCTGTCTTGCCTTTCTTGTTCTTACACATTTTGTGGATGTCCCTTTTGACCGGTGGGAAGTGATACTTCTTTGTAATGCAGATTTGCATTGCCCGCTTGCTTGCTTGGCCAAAAAGGGCGTATGCGTTTTCTCCTGAATATATTCAGGAGAAAACGCATACGCCCTTTTTGGCCAAGTGCATCATTGTCGAAGTTGTGCCCCTCTTCCTGTGCTTTAAAGGCGATTCCAACGTACCTCTTGAAATCTGTTTCCTGCTATTCTGCCTCGCTTTCAAGTCCGCCTCGTTGCCTTCCCTCAACAGATTTTTGGACGATAGTTGTCCTTTATTACTCGGCCAGTTTGTGAATTGCTGTGCCCCTGAGCTCCATTTTTCAACTCGTTTTTGGTGAGCTGACCGCAAGTCCAAAATTTTGGTTCAGGACCTATACTGGTTCCCGGTGGGTGGCTGAGAATTTGGTTAATTCTTCTTCCTGCCGGGAAATTACAGTGATATGTGCCCGTCCAAATGCCTAACAGCTACTCTCTCATTGGTTCTCCCTCTTCCCTTTCATCCTCTGCCAAATTGGCAACCTGTGCGAACCAAGAGGTTAAAGGGGCTGTCTCTCCAAGTTGGGAGGTTGATAGTAAAGCAGACGGAAAGTCAAACCGGAGCACCAGGAGAGGGACTATTCGTTGAGTTTTAGAAACCTTTCGTATTCACAGTGTGTCCGTTCTCTAGGTTTCCTGCACATGTTATAGCTGTAGTAACATTCCCTTCAACCTGGAGAGTTCGGACCCATGGAATGGGTGCCATGCATTATTGCTTTAAAGGGTCTGCATTTGCTCACCCAATCTCACCAATCGTCTCAGTCCCAAGTGTCCCTCCTTATGCCACATCCAGCTGTCGTTGTAGATAGGGTCATTCCAGCCTTCATCAGAGACCCTGAAGGAATTGTAAAGAATTTCCCAGTTTTTTTGTTTTGTTTTTGAAATTCCTTTTTATAGTGGGTTTGAGCTGATTCTCGCTGCCATGTTTATGCCAGTCTAGACACACTTGATTCCCTTACGGAGACATATCAATACATAGGTTTTAAGATTCTTACTAGTCAGATATTTTCCTCTGCGGGAAATATGGGGTTTTGAGTCCCTTTCGCTGAGGACGGTGTAGGTCTTGTCTATTCCATAGTTGGTTTTTGGAACGGTACCTGTGCTTATATCAAACTCTGGTTTTATGCATCACCCCACCTCTCCTTCCCCCTTAAGCAGGTATAAGAGTGTTTTCTAAATGTGAGACACTGTTCTCTTTCCTAACTCAGTTCAAGTGTAGCCATGTTTACAGGATCTTCATAAGTGATATCTTATGATAAGTTTCTTTTTCTGTGTGACTTATTTCACTTAGAATCATCGTACCTGAATCCACCCATTTTGCTGCTACTGGTCTTATGACATTGATTTCATGGCTGAGGGATATTCCATCGTACGTAAGTACCACAATTTTTTGAACCATGTTTATATTTTCTGGGATACTTAAGGTGTATCCAAGTTGAGGCCCTTGTATGCAGTGCAGCCCTAAATTTTGGGGTGGCTCTGTCTTATTGATTTTCAGTTTTCCCAAGGTATATTCCCTAGACTGGTAGTGCCCTTGGCTCTGTAGCTCTGTTCTTTACTTGTTTTAGGGAACAGAATGCACACCTCCAGAGAGGCAGTAGGCAATTTACATCCCGCCCATCAGCAAAACAAGGCTCCCTGTTCTCCAGGGCCTGTCTTGCCTTTCTTGTTCTTACACATTTTGTGGATGTCCCTTTTGACCGGTGGGAAGTGATACTTCTTTGTAGTGCAGATTTGCATTGCCCGCTTGCTTGCTTGGCCAAAAAGGGCGTATGCGTTTTCTCCTGAATATATTCAGGAGAAAACGCATACGCCCTATTTGGCCAAGTGCATCATTGTCGAAGTTGTGCCCCTCTTCCTGTGCTTTAAAGGCGATTCCAACGTACCTCTTGAAATCTGTTTCCTGCTAGTCTGCCTCGCTTTCAAGTCCACCTCGTTGCCTTCCCTCAACAGATTTTTGGACGATAGTTGTCCTTTATTACTCGGCCAGTTTGTGAATTGCTGTGCCCCTGAGCTCCATTTTTCAACTCGTTTTTGGTGAGCTGACCGCAAGTCCAAAATTTTGGTTCAGGACCTATACTGGTTCCCGGTGGGTGGCTGAGAATTTGGTTAATTCTTCTTCCTGCCGGGAAATTACAGTGATATGTGCCCGTCCAAATGCCTAACAGCTACTCTCTCATTGGTTCTCCCTCTTCCCTTTCATCCTCTGCCAAATTGGCAACGTGTGCGAACCAAGAGGTTAAAGGGGCTGTCTCTCCAAGTTGGGAGGTTGATAGTAAAGCAGACGGAAAGTCAAACCGGAGCACCAGGGGAGGGACTATGCGTTGAGTTTTAGAAACCTTTCGTATTCACAGTGTGTCCGTTGTCTAGGTTTCCCGCACTTGTTATAGCTGTAGTAATATTCCCTTCAACCTGGAGAGTTCGGACCCATGGAATGGGTGCCATGCATTATTGCTTTAAAGGGTCTGCATTTGCTCACCCAATCTCACCAATCGTCTCAGTCCCAAGTGTCCCTCCTTATGCCACATCCAGCTGTCGTTGTAGATAGGGTCATTCCAGCCTTCATCAGAGACCCTGAAGGAATTGTAAAGAATTTCCCAGTTTTTTTGTTTTGTTTTTGAAATTCCTTTTTATAGTGGGTTTGAGCTGATTCTCGCTGCCATGTTTATGCCAGTCTAGACACACTTGATTCCCTTACGGAGACATATCAATACATAGGTTTTAAGATTCTTACTAGTCAGATATTTTCCTCTGCGGGAAATATGGGGTTTTGAGTCCCTTTCGCTGAGGACGGTGTAGGTCTTGTCTATTCCATAGTTGGTTTTTGGAACGGTACCTGTGCTTATATCAAACTCTGGTTTTATGCATCACCCCACCTCTCCTTCCCCCTTAAGCAGGTATAAGAGTGTTTTCTAAATGTGAGACACTGTTCTCTTTCCTAACTCAGTTCAAGTGTAGCCATGTTTACAGGATCTTCATAAGTGATATCTTATGATAAGTTTCTTTTTCTGTGTGACTTATTTCACTTAGAATCATCGTACCTGAATCCACCCATTTTGCTGCTACTGGTCTTATGACATTGATTTCATGGCTGAGGGATATTCCATCGTATGTAAGTACCACAATTTTTTGAACCATGTTTATATTTTCTGGGATACTTAAGGTGTATCCAAGTTGAGGCCCTTGTATGCAGTGCAGCCCTAAATTTTGGGGTGGCTCTGTCTTATTGATTTTCAGTTTTCCCAAGGTATATTCCCTAGACTGGTAGTGCCCTTGGCTCTGTAGCTCTGTTCTTTACTTGTTTTAGGGAACAGAATGCACACCTCCAGAGAGGCAGTTGGCAATTTACATCCCGCCCATCAGCAAAACAAGGCTCCCTGTTCTCCAGGGCCTGTCTTGCCTTTCTTGTTCTTACACATTTTGTGGATGTCCCTTTTGACCGGTGGGAAGTGATACTTCTTTGTAGTGCAGATTTGCATTGCCCGCTTGCTTGCTTGGCCAAAAAGGGCGTATGCGTTTTCTCCTGAATATATTCAGGAGAAAACGCATACGCCCTTTTTGGCCAAGTGCATCATTGTCGAAGTTGTGCCCCTCTTCCTGTGCTTTAAAGGCGATTCCAACGTACCTCTTGAAATCTGTTTCCTGCTATTCTGCCTCGCTTTCAAGTCCACCTCGTTGCCTTCCCTCAACAGATTTTTGGACGATAGTTGTCCTTTATTACTCGGCCAGTTTGTGAATTGCTGTGCCCCTGAGCTCCATTTTTCAACTCGTTTTTGGTGAGCTGACCGCAAGTCCAAAATTTTGGTTCAGGACCTATACTGGTTCCCGGTGGGTGGCTGAGAATTTGGTTAATTCTTCTTCCTGCCGGGAAATTACAGTGATATGTGCCCATCCAAATGCCTAACAGCTACTCTCTCATTGGTTCTCCCTCTTCCCTTTCATCCTCTGCCAAATTGGCAACCTGTGCGAACCAAGAGGTTAAAGGGGCTGTCTCTCCAAGTTGGGAGGTTGATAGTAAAGCAGACGGAAAGTCAAACCGGAGCACCAGGGGAGGGACTATGCGTTGAGTTTTAGAAACCTTTCGTATTCACAGTGTGTCCGTTCTCTAGGTTTCCCGCACTTGTTATAGCTGTAGTAATATTCCCTTCAACCTGGAGAGTTCGGACCCATGGAATGGGTGCCATGCATTATTGCTTTAAAGGGTCTGCATTTGCTCACCCAATCTCACCAATCGTCTCAGTCCCAAGTGTCCCTCCTTATGCCACATCCAGCTGTCGTTGTAGATAGGGTCATTCCAGCCTTCATCAGAGACCCTGAAGGAATTGTAAAGAATTTCCCAGTTTTTTTGTTTTGTTTTTGAAATTCCTTTTTATAGTGGGTTTGAGCTGATTCTCGCTGCCATGTTTATGCCAGTCTAGACACACTTGATTCCCTTACGGAGACATATCAATACATAGGTTTTAAGATTCTTACTAGTCAGATATTTTCCTCTGCGGGAAATATGGGGTTTTGAGTCCCTTTCGCTGAGGACGGTGTAGGTCTTGTCTATTCCATAGTTGGTTTTTGGAACGGTACCTGTGCTTATATCAAACTCTGGTTTTATGCATCACCCCACCTCTCCTTCCCCCTTAAGCAGGTATAAGAGTGTTTTCTAAATGTGAGACACTGTTCTCTTTCCTAACTCAGTTCAAGTGTAGCCATGTTTACAGGATCTTCATAAGTGATATCTTATGATAAGTTTCTTTTTCTGTGTGACTTATTTCACTTAGAATCATCGTACCTGAATCCACCCATTTTGCTGCTACTGGTCTTATGACATTGATTTCATGGCTGAGGGATATTCCATCGTATGTAAGTACCACAATTTTTTGAACCATGTTTATATTTTCTGGGATACTTAAGGTGTATCCAAGTTGAGGCCCTTGTATGCAGTGCAGCCCTAAATTTTGGGGTGGCTCTGTCTTATTGATTTTCAGTTTTCCCAAGGTATATTCCCTAGACTGGTAGTGCCCTTGGCTCTGTAGCTCTGTTCTTTACTTGTTTTAGGGAACAGAATGCACACCTCCAGAGAGGCAGTTGGCAATTTACATCCCGCCCATCAGCAAAACAAGGCTCCCTGTTCTCCAGGGCCTGTCTTGCCTTTCTTGTTCTTACACATTTTGTGGATGTCCCTTTTGACCGGTGGGAAGTGATACTTCTTTGTAGTGCAGATTTGCATTGCCCGCTTGCTTGCTTGGCCAAAAAGGGCGTATGCGTTTTCTCCTGAATATATTCAGGAGAAAACGCATACGCCCTTTTTGGCCAAGTGCATCATTGTCGAAGTTGTGCCCCTCTTCCTGTGCTTTAAAGGCGATTCCAACGTACCTCTTGAAATCTGTTTCCTGCTATTCTGCCTCGCTTTCAAGTCCGCCTCGTTGCCTTCCCTCAACAGATTTTTGGACGATAGTTGTCCTTTATTACTCGGCCAGTTTGTGAATTGCTGTGCCCCTGAGCTCCATTTTTCAACTCGTTTTTGGTGAGCTGACCGCAAGTCCAAAATTTTGGTTCAGGACCTATACTGGTTCCCGGTGGGTGGCTGAGAATTTGGTTAATTCTTCTTCCTGCCGGGAAATTACAGTGATATGTGCCCGTCCAAATGCCTAACAGCTACTCTCTCATTGGTTCTCCCTCTTCCCTTTCATCCTCTGCCAAATTGGCAACCTGTGCGAACCAAGAGGTTAAAGGGGCTGTCTCTCCAAGTTGGGAGGTTGATAGTAAAGCAGACGGAAAGTCAAACCGGAGCACCAGGGGAGGGACTATGCGTTGAGTTTTAGAAACCTTTCGTATTCACAGTGTGTCCGTTCTCTAGGTTTCCCGCACTTGTTATAGCTGTAGTAATATTCCCTTCAACCTGGAGAGTTCGGACCCATGGAATGGGTGCCATGCATTATTGCTTTAAAGGGTCTGCATTTGCTCACCCAATCTCACCAATCGTCTCAGTCCCAAGTGTCCCTCCTTATGCCACATCCAGCTGTCGTTGTAGATAGGGTCATTCCAGCCTTCATCAGAGACCCTGAAGGAATTGTAAATAATTTCCCAGTTTTTTTGTTTTGTTTTTGAAATTCCTTTTTATAGTGGGTTTGAGCTGATTCTCGCTGCCATGTTTATGCCAGTCTAGACACACTTGATTCCCTTATGGAGACATATCAATACATAGGTTTTAAGATTCTTACTAGTCAGATATTTTCCTCTGCGGGAAATATGGGGTTTTGAGTCCCTTTCGCTGAGGACGGTGTAGGTCTTGTCTATTCCATAGTTGGTTTTTGGAACGGTACCTGTGCTTATATCAAACTCTGGTTTTATGCATCACCCCACCTCTCCTTCCCCCTTAAGCAGGTATAAGAGTGTTTTCTAAATGTGAGACACTGTTCTCTTTCCTAACTCAGTTCAAGTGTAGCCATGTTTACAGGATCTTCATAAGTGATATCTTATGATAAGTTTCTTTTTCTGTGTGACTTATTTCACTTAGAATCATCGTACCTGAATCCACCCATTTTGCTGCTACTGGTCTTATGACATTGATTTCATGGCTGAGGGATATTCCATCGTATGTAAGTACCACAATTTTTTGAACCATGTTTATATTTTCTGGGATACTTAAGGTGTATCCAAGTTGAGGCCCTTGTATGCAGTGCAGCCCTAAATTTTGGGGTGGCTCTGTCTTATTGATTTTCAGTTTTCCCAAGGTATATTCCCTAGACTGGTAGTGCCCTTGGCTCTGTAGCTCTGTTCTTTACTTGTTTTAGGGAACAGAATGCACTCCTCCAGAGAGGCAGTTGGCAATTTACATCCCGCCCATCAGCATAACAAGGCTCCCTGTTCTCCAGGGCCTGTCTTGCCTTTCTTGTTCTTACACATTTTGTGGATGTCCCTTTTGACCGGTGGGAAGTGATACTTCTTTGTAGTGCAGATTTGCATTGCCCGCTTGCTTGCTTGGCCAAAAAGGGCGTATGCGTTTTCTCCTGAATATATTCAGGAGAAAACGCATACGCCCTTTTTGGCCAAGTGCATCATTGTCGAAGTTGTGCCCCTCTTCCTGTGCTTTAAAGGCGATTCCAACGTACCTCTTGAAATCTGTTTCCTGCTATTCTGCCTCGCTTTCAAGTCCGCCTCGTTGCCTTCCCTCAACAGATTTTTGGACGATAGTTGTCCTTTATTACTCGGCCAGTTTGTGAATTGCTGTGCCCCTGAGCTCCATTTTTCAACTCGTTTTTGGTGAGCTGACCGCAAGTCCAAAATTTTGGTTCAGGACCTATACTGGTTCCCGGTGGGTGGCTGAGAATTTGGTTAATTCTTCTTCCTGCCGGGAAATTACAGAGATATGTGCCCGTCCAAATGCCTAACAGCTACTCTCTCATTGGTTCTCCCTCTTCCCTTTCATCCTCTGCCAAATTGGCAACCTGTGCGAACCAAGAGGTTAAAGGGGCTGTCTCTCCAAGTTGGGAGGTTGATAGTAAAGCAGACGGAAAGTCAAACCGGAGCACCAGGGGAGGGACTATGCGTTGAGTTTTAGAAACCTTTCGTATTCACAGTGTGTCCGTTCTCTAGGTTTCCCGCACTTGTTATAGCTGTAGTAATATTCCCTTCAACCTGGAGAGTTCGGACCCATGGAATGGGTGCCATGCATTATTGCTTTAAAGGGTCTGCATTTGCTCACCCAATCTCACCAATCGTCTCAGTCCCAAGTGTCCCTCCTTATGCCACATCCAGCTGTCGTTGTAGATAGGGTCATTCCAGCCTTCATCAGAGACCCTGAAGGAATTGTAAAGAATTTCCCAGTTTTTTTGTTTTGTTTTTGAAATTCCTTTTTATAGTGGGTTTGAGCTGATTCTCGCTGCCATGTTTATGCCAGTCTAGACACACTTGATTCCCTTATGGAGACATATCAATACATAGGTTTTAAGATTCTTACTAGTCAGATATTTTCCTCTGCGGGAAATATGGGGTTTTGAGTCCCTTTCGCTGAGGACGGTGTAGGTCTTGTCTATTCCATAGTTGGTTTTTGGAACGGTACCTGTGCTTATATCAAACTCTGGTTTTATGCATCACCCCACCTCTCCTTCCCCCTTAAGCAGGTATAAGAGTGTTTTCTAAATGTGAGACACTGTTCTCTTTCCTAACTCAGTTCAAGTGTAGCCATGTTTACAGGATCTTCATAAGTGATATCTTATGATAAGTTTCTTTTTCTGTGTGACTTATTTCACTTAGAATCATCGTACCTGAATCCACCCATTTTGCTGCTACTGGTCTTATGACATTGATTTCATGGCTGAGGGATATTCCATCGTACGTAAGTACCACAATTTTTTGAACCATGTTTATATTTTCTGGGATACTTAAGGTGTATCCAAGTTGAGGCCCTTGTATGCAGTGCAGCCCTAAATTTTGGGGTGGCTCTGTCTTATTGATTTTCAGTTTTCCCAAGGTATATTCCCTAGACTGGTAGTGCCCTTGGCTCTGTAGCTCTGTTCTTTACTTGTTTTAGGGAACAGAATGCACTCCTCCAGAGAGGCAGTTGGCAATTTACATCCCGCCCATCAGCATAACAAGGCTCCCTGTTCTCCAGGGCCTGTCTTGCCTTTCTTGTTCTTACACATTTTGTGGATGTCCCTTTTGACCGGTGGGAAGTGATACTTCTTTGTAGTGCAGATTTGCATTGCCCGCTTGCTTGCTTGGCCAAAAAGGGCGTATGCGTTTTCTCCTGAATATATTCAGGAGAAAACGCATACGCCCTTTTTGGCCAAGTGCATCATTGTCGAAGTTGTGCCCCTCTTCCTGTGCTTTAAAGGCGATTCCAACGTACCTCTTGAAATCTGTTTCCTGCTATTCTGCCTCGCTTTCAAGTCCGCCTCGTTGCCTTCCCTCAACAGATTTTTGGACGATAGTTGTCCTTTATTACTCGGCCAGTTTGTGAATTGCTGTGCCCCTGAGCTCCATTTTTCAACTCGTTTTTGGTGAGCTGACCGCAAGTCCAAAATTTTGGTTCAGGACCTATACTGGTTCCCGGTGGGTGGCTGAGAATTTGGTTAATTCTTCTTCCTGCCGGGAAATTACAGTGATATGTGCCCGTCCAAATGCCTAACAGCTACTCTCTCATTGGTTCTCCCTCTTCCCTTTCATCCTCTGCCAAATTGGCAACCTGTGCGAACCAAGAGGTTAAAGGGGCTGTCTCTCCAAGTTGGGAGGTTGATAGTAAAGCAGACAGAAAGTCAAACCGGAGCACCAGGGGAGGGACTATTCGTTGAGTTTTAGAAACCTTTCGTATTCACAGTGTGTCCGTTCTCTAGGTTTCCCGCACATGTTATAGCTGTAGTAATATTCCCTTCAACCTGGAGAGTTCGGACCCATGGAATGGGTGCCATGCATTATTGCTTTAAAGGGTCTGCATTTGCTCACCCAATCTCACCAATCGTCTCAGTCCCAAGTGTCCCTCCTTATGCCACATCCAGCTGTCGTTGTAGATAGGGTCATTCCAGCCTTCATCAGAGACCCTGAAGGAATTGTAAAGAATTTCCCCGTTTTTTTGTTTTGTTTTTGAAATTCCTTTTTATAGTGGGTTTGAGCTGATTCTCGCTGCCATGTTTATGCCAGTCTAGACACACTTGATTCCCTTACGGAGACATATCAATACATAGGTTTTAAGATTCTTACTAGTCAGATATTTTCCTCTGCGGGAAATATGGGGTTTTGAGTCCCTTTCGCTGAGGACGGTGTAGGTCTTGTCTATTCCATAGTTGGTTTTTGGAACGGTACCTGTGCTTATATCAAACTCTGGTTTTATGCATCACCCCACCTCTCCTTCCCCCTTAAGCAGGTATAAGAGTGTTTTCTAAATGTGAGACACTGTTCTCTTTCCTAACTCAGTTCAAGTGTAGCCATGTTTACAGGATCTTCATAAGTGATATCTTATGATAAGTTTCTTTTTCTGTGTGACTTATTTCACTTAGAATCATCGTACCTGAATCCACCCATTTTGCTGCTACTGGTCTTATGACATTGATTTCATGGCTGAGGGATATTCCATCGTATGTAAGTACCACAATTTTTTGAACCATGTTTATATTTTCTGGGATACTTAAGGTGTATCCAAGTTGAGGCCCTTGTATGCAGTGCAGCCCTAAATTTTGGGGTGGCTCTGTCTTATTGATTTTCAGTTTTCCCAAGGTATATTCCCTAGACTGGTAGTGCCCTTGGCTCTGTAGCTCTGTTCTTTACTTGTTTTAGGGAACAGAATGCACACCTCCAGAGAGGCAGTTGGCAATTTACATCCCGACCATCAGCAAAACAAGGCTCCCTGTTCTCCAGGGCCTGTCTTGCCTTTCTTGTTCTTACACATTTTGTGGATGTCCCTTTTGACCGGTGGGAAGTGATACTTCTTTGTAGTGCAGATTTGCATTGCCCGCTTGCTTGCTTGGCCAAAAAGGGCGTATGCGTTTTCTCCTGAATATATTCAGGAGAAAACGCATACGCCCTTTTTGGCCAAGTGCATCATTGTCGAAGTTGTGCCCCTCTTCCTGTGCTTTAAAGGCGATTCCAACGTACCTCTTGAAATCTGTTTCCTGCTATTCTGCCTCGCTTTCAAGTCCACCTCGTTGCCTTCCCTCAACAGATTTTTGGACGATAGTTGTCCTTTATTACTCGGCCAGTTTGTGAATTGCTGTGCCCCTGAGCTCCATTTTTCAACTCGTTTTTGGTGAGCTGACCGCAAGTCCAAAATTTTGGTTCAGGACCTATACTGGTTCCCGGTGGGTGGCTGAGAATTTGGTTAATTCTTCTTCCTGCCGGGAAATTACAGTGATATGTGCCCGTCCAAATGCCTAACAGCTACTCTCTCATTGGTTCTCCCTCTTCCCTTTCATCCTCTGCCAAATTGGCAACCTGTGCGAACCAAGAGGTTAAAGGGGCTGTCTCTCCAAGTTGGGAGGTTGATAGTAAAGCAGACGGAAAGTCAAACCGGAGCACCAGGGGAGGGACTATGCGTTGAGTTTTAGAAACCTTTCGTATTCACAGTGTGTCCGTTCTCTAGGTTTCCCGCACTTGTTATAGCTGTAGTAATATTCCCTTCAACCTGGAGAGTTCGGACCCATGGAATGGGTGCCATGCATTATTGCTTTAAAGGGTCTGCATTTGCTCACCCAATCTCACCAATCGTCTCAGTCCCAAGTGTCCCTCCTTATGCCACATCCAGCTGTCGTTGTAGATAGGGTCATTCCAGCCTTCATCAGAGACCCTGAAGGAATTGTAAAGAATTTCCCAGTTTTTTTGTTTTGTTTTTGAAATTCCTTTTTATAGTGGGTTTGAGCTGATTCTCGCTGCCATGTTTATGCCAGTCTAGACACACTTGATTCCCTTATGGAGACATATCAATACATAGGTTTTAAGATTCTTACTAGTCAGATATTTTCCTCTGCGGGAAATATGGGGTTTTGAGTCCCTTTCGCTGAGGACGGTGTAGGTCTTGTCTATTCCATAGTTGGTTTTTGGAACGGTACCTGTGCTTATATCAAACTCTGGTTTTATGCATCACCCCACCTCTCCTTCCCCCTTAAGCAGGTATAAGAGTGTTTTCTAAATGTGAGACACTGTTCTCTTTCCTAACTCAGTTCAAGTGTAGCCATGTTTACAGGATCTTCATAAGTGATATCTTATGATAAGTTTCTTTTTCTGTGTGACTTATTTCACTTAGAATCATCGTACCTGAATCCACCCATTTTGCTGCTACTGGTCTTATGACATTGATTTCATGGCTGAGGGATATTCCATCGTACGTAAGTACCACAATTTTTTGAACCATGTTTATATTTTCTGGGATACTTAAGGTGTATCCAAGTTGAGGCCCTTGTATGCAGTGCAGCCCTAAATTTTGGGGTGGCTCTGTCTTATTGATTTTCAGTTTTCCCAAGGTATATTCCCTAGACTGGTAGTGCCCTTGGCTCTGTAGCTCTGTTCTTTACTTGTTTTAGGGAACAGAATGCACTCCTCCAGAGAGGCAGTTGGCAATTTACATCCCGCCCATCAGCATAACAAGGCTCCCTGTTCTCCAGGGCCTGTCTTGC
The DNA here is from genome assembly GCF_949752795.1 of Hyperoodon ampullatus. NCBI lineage: Eukaryota > Metazoa > Chordata > Mammalia > Artiodactyla > Ziphiidae > Hyperoodon > Hyperoodon ampullatus. The sequence goes on from NW_027640562.1 coordinate 357,538, forward strand.
CTTTCTTGTTCTTACACATTTTGTGGATGTCCCTTTTGACCGGTGGGAAGTGATACTTCTTTGTAGTGCAGATTTGCATTGCCCGCTTGCTTGCTTGGCCAAAAAGGGCGTATGCGTTTTCTCCTGAATATATTCAGGAGAAAACGCATACGCCCTTTTTGGCCAAGTGCATCATTGTCGAAGTTGTGCCCCTCTTCCTGTGCTTTAAAGGCGATTCCAACGTACCTCTTGAAATCTGTTTCCTGCTATTCTGCCTCGCTTTCAAGTCCGCCTCGTTGCCTTCCCTCAACAGATTTTTGGACGATAGTTGTCCTTTATTACTCGGCCAGTTTGTGAATTGCTGTGCCCCTGAGCTCCATTTTTCAACTCGTTTTTGGTGAGCTGACCGCAAGTCCAAAATTTTGGTTCAGGACCTATACTGGTTCCCGGTGGGTGGCTGAGAATTTGGTTAATTCTTCTTCCTGCCGGGAAATTACAGAGATATGTGCCCGTCCAAATGCCTAACAGCTACTCTCTCATTGGTTCTCCCTCTTCCCTTTCATCCTCTGCCAAATTGGCAACCTGTGCGAACCAAGAGGTTAAAGGGGCTGTCTCTCCAAGTTGGGAGGTTGATAGTAAAGCAGACGGAAAGTCAAACCGGAGCACCAGGGGAGGGACTATGCGTTGAGTTTTAGAAACCTTTCGTATTCACAGTGTGTCCGTTCTCTAGGTTTCCCGCACTTGTTATAGCTGTAGTAATATTCCCTTCAACCTGGAGAGTTCGGACCCATGGAATGGGTGCCATGCATTATTGCTTTAAAGGGTCTGCATTTGCTCACCCAATCTCACCAATCGTCTCAGTCCCAAGTGTCCCTCCTTATGCCACATCCAGCTGTCGTTGTAGATAGGGTCATTCCAGCTTTCATCAGAGACCCTGAAGGAATTGTAAAGAATTTCCCAGTTTTTTTGTTTTGTTTTTGAAATTACTTTTTATAGTGGGTTTGAGCTGATTCTCGCTGCCATGTTTATGCCAGTCTAGACACACTTGATTCCCTTATGGAGACATATCAATACATAGGTTTTAAGATTCTTACTAGTCAGATATTTTCCTCTGCGGGAAATATGGGGTTTTGAGTCCCTTTCGCTGAGGACGGTGTAGGTCTTGTCTATTCCATAGTTGGTTTTTGGAACGGTACCTGTGCTTATATCAAACTCTGGTTTTATGCATCACCCCACCTCTCCTTCCCCCTTAAGCAGGTATAAGAGTGTTTTCTAAATGTGAGACACTGTTCTCTTTCCTAACTGAGTTCAAGTGTAGCCATGTTTACAGGATCTTCATAAGTGATATCTTATGATAAGTTTCTTTTTCTGTGTGACTTATTTCACTTAGAATCATCGTACCTGAATCCACCCATTTTGCTGCTACTGGTCTTATGACATTGATTTCATGGCTGAGGGATATTCCATCGTACATAAGTACCACAATTTTTTGAACCATGTTTATATTTTCTGGGATACTTAAGGTGTATCCAAGTTGAGGCCCTTGTATGCAGTGCAGCCCTAAATTTTGGGGTGGCTCTGTCTTATTGATTTTCAGTTTTCCCAAGGTATATTCCCTAGACTGGTAGTGCCCTTGGCTCTGTAGCTCTGTTCTTTACTTGTTTTAGGGAACAGAATGCACTCCTCCAGAGAGGCAGTTGGCAATTTACATCCCGCCCATCAGCATAACAAGGCTCCCTGTTCTCCAGGGCCTGTCTTGCCTTTCTTGTTCTTACACATTTTGTGGATGTCCCTTTTGACCGGTGGGAAGTGATACTTCTTTGTAGTGCAGATTTGCATTGCCCGCTTGCTTGCTTGGCCAAAAAGGGCGTATGCGTTTTCTCCTGAATATATTCAGGAGAAAACGCATACGCCCTTTTTGGCCAAGTGCATCATTGTCGAAGTTGTGCCCCTCTTCCTGTGCTTTAAAGGCGATTCCAACGTACCTCTTGAAATCTGTTTCCTGCTATTCTGCCTCGCTTTCAAGTCCGCCTCGTTGCCTTCCCTCAACAGATTTTTGGACGATAGTTGTCCTTTATTACTCGGCCAGTTTGTGAATTGCTGTGCCCCTGAGCTCCATTTTTCAACTCGTTTTTGGTGAGCTGACCGCAAGTCCAAAATTTTGGTTCAGGACCTATACTGGTTCCCGGTGGGTGGCTGAGAATTTGGTTAATTCTTCTTCCTGCCGGGAAATTACAGTGATATGTGCCCGTCCAAATGCCTAACAGCTACTCTCTCATTGGTTCTCCCTCTTCCCTTTCATCCTCTGCCAAATTGGCAACCTGTGCGAACCAAGAGGTTAAAGGGGCTGTCTCTCCAAGTTGGGAGGTTGATAGTAAAGCAGACAGAAAGTCAAACCGGAGCACCAGGGGAGGGACTATTCGTTGAGTTTTAGAAACCTTTCGTATTCACAGTGTGTCCGTTCTCTAGGTTTCCCGCACATGTTATAGCTGTAGTAATATTCCCTTCAACCTGGAGAGTTCGGACCCATGGAATGGGTGCCATGCATTATTGCTTTAAAGGGTCTGCATTTGCTCACCCAATCTCACCAATCGTCTCAGTCCCAAGTGTCCCTCCTTATGCCACATCCAGCTGTCGTTGTAGATAGGGTCATTCCAGCCTTCATCAGAGACCCTGAAGGAATTGTAAAGAATTTCCCCGTTTTTTTGTTTTGTTTTTGAAATTCCTTTTTATAGTGGGTTTGAGCTGATTCTCGCTGCCATGTTTATGCCAGTCTAGACACACTTGATTCCCTTACGGAGACATATCAATACATAGGTTTTAAGATTCTTACTAGTCAGATATTTTCCTCTGCGGGAAATATGGGGTTTTGAGTCCCTTTCGCTGAGGACGGTGTAGGTCTTGTCTATTCCATAGTTGGTTTTTGGAACGGTACCTGTGCTTATATCAAACTCTGGTTTTATGCATCACCCCACCTCTCCTTCCCCCTTAAGCAGGTATAAGAGTGTTTTCTAAATGTGAGACACTGTTCTCTTTCCTAACTCAGTTCAAGTGTAGCCATGTTTACAGGATCTTCATAAGTGATATCTTATGATAAGTTTCTTTTTCTGTGTGACTTATTTCACTTAGAATCATCGTACCTGAATCCACCCATTTTGCTGCTACTGGTCTTATGACATTGATTTCATGGCTGAGGGATATTCCATCGTACGTAAGTACCACAATTTTTTGAACCATGTTTATATTTTCTGGGATACTTAAGGTGTATCCAAGTTGAGGCCCTTGTATGCAGTGCAGCCCTAAATTTTGGGGTGGCTCTGTCTTATTGATTTTCAGTTTTCCCAAGGTATATTCCCTAGACTGGAAGTGCCCTTGGCTCTGTAGCTCTGTTCTTTACTTGTTTTAGGGAACACAATGCACTCCTCCAGAGAGGCAGTTGGCAATTTACATCCCGCCCATCAGCATAACAAGGCTCCCTGTTCTCCAGGGCCTGTCTTGCCTTTCTTGTTCTTACACATTTTGTGGATGTCCCTTTTGACCGGTGGGAAGTGATACTTCTTTGTAGTGCAGATTTGCATTGCCCGCTTGCTTGCTTGGCCAAAAAGGGCGTATGCGTTTTCTCCTGAATATATTCAGGAGAAAACGCATACGCCCTTTTTGGCCAAGTGCATCATTGTCGAAGTTGTGCCCCTCTTCCTGTGCTTTAAAGGCGATTCCAACGTACCTCTTGAAATCTGTTTCCTGCTATTCTGCCTCGCTTTCAAGTCCGCCTCGTTGCCTTCCCTCAACAGATTTTTGGACGATAGTTGTCCTTTATTACTCGGCCAGTTTGTGAATTGCTGTGCCCCTGAGCTCCATTTTTCAACTCGTTTTTGGTGAGCTGACCGCAAGTCCAAAATTTTGGTTCAGGACCTATACTGGTTCCCGGTGGGTGGCTGAGAATTTGGTTAATTCTTCTTCCTGCCGGGAAATTACAGTGATATGTGCCCGTCCAAATGCCTAACAGCTACTCTCTCATTGGTTCTCCCTCTTCCCTTTCATCCTCTGCCAAATTGGCAACCTGTGCGAACCAAGAGGTTAAAGGGGCTGTCTCTCCAAGTTGGGAGGTTGATTGTAAAGAAGACGGAAAGTCAAACCGGAGCACCAGGGGAGGGACTATGCGTTGAGTTTTAGAAACCTTTCGTATTCACAGTGTGTCCGTTCTCTAGGTTTCCCGCACTTGTTATAGCTGTAGTAATATTCCCTTCAACCTGGAGAGTTCGGACCCATGGAATGGGTGCCATGCATTATTGCTTTAAAGGGTCTGCATTTGCTCACCCAATCTCACCAATCGTCTCAGTCCCAAGTGTCCCTCCTTATGCCACATCCAGCTGTCGTTGTAGATAGGGCCATTCCAGCTTTCATCAGAGACCCTGAAGGAATTGTAAAGAATTTCCCCGTTTTTTAGTTTTGTTTTTGAAATTCCTTTTTATAGTGGGTTTGAGCTGATTCTCGCTGCCATGTTTATGCCAGTCTAGACACACTTGATTCCCTTATGGAGACATATCAATACATAGGTTTTAAGATTCTTACTAGTCAGATATTTTCCTCTGCGGGAAATATGGGGTTTTGAGTCCCTTTCGCTGAGGACGGTGTAGGTCTTGTCTATTCCATAGTTGGTTTTTGGAATGGTACCTGTGCTTATATCAAACTCCGGTTTTATGCATCACCCCACCTCTCCTTCCCCCTTAAGCAGGTATAAGAGTGTTTTCTAAATGTGAGACACTGTTCTCTTTCCTAACTCAGTTCAAGTGTAGCCATGTTTACAGGATCTTCATAAGTGATATCTTATGATAAGTTTCTTTTTCTGTGTGACTTATTTCACTTAGAATCATCGTACCTGAATCCACCCATTTTGCTGCTACTGGTCTTATGACATTGATTTCATGGCTGAGGGATATTCCATCGTACGTAAGTACCACAATTTTTTGAACCATGTTTATATTTTCTGGGATACTTAAGGTGTATCCAAGTTGAGGCCCTTGTATGCAGTGCAGCCCTAAATTTTGGGGTGGCTCTGTCTTATTGATTTTCAGTTTTCCCAAGGTATATTCCCTAGACTGGTAGTGCCCTTGGCTCTGTAGCTCTGTTCTTTACTTGTTTTAGGGAACAGAATGCACTCCTCCAGAGAGGCAGTTGGCAATTTACATCCCGCCCATCAGCATAACAAGGCTCCCTGTTCTCCAGGGCCTGTCTTGCCTTTCTTGTTCTTACACATTTTGTGGATGTCCCTTTTGACCGGTGGGAAGTGATACTTCTTTGTAGTGCAGATTTGCATTGCCCGCTTGCTTGCTTGGCCAAAAAGGGCGTATGCGTTTTCTCCTGAATATATTCAGGAGAAAACGCATACGCCCTTTTTGGCCAAGTGCATCATTGTCGAAGTTGTGCCCCTCTTCCTGTGCTTTAAAGGCGATTCCAACGTACCTCTTGAAATCTGTTTCCTGCTATTCTGCCTCGCTTTCAAGTCCGCCTCGTTGCCTTCCCTCAACAGATTTTTGGACGATAGTTGTCCTTTATTACTCGGCCAGTTTGTGAATTGCTGTGCCCCTGAGCTCCATTTTTCAACTCGTTTTTGGTGAGCTGACCGCAAGTCCAAAATTTTGGTTCAGGACCTATACTGGTTCCCGGTGGGTGGCTGAGAATTTGGTTAATTCTTCTTCCTGCCGGGAAATTACAGTGATATGTGCCCGTCCAAATGCCTAACAGCTACTCTCTCATTGGTTCTCCCTCTTCCCTTTCATCCACTGCCAAATTGGCAACCTGTGCGAACCAAGAGGTTAAAGGGGCTGTCTCTCCAAGTTGGGAGGTTGATTGTAAAGAAGACGGAAAGTCAAACCGGAGCACCAGGGGAGGGACTATGCGTTGAGTTTTAGAAACCTTTCGTATTCACAGTGTGTCCGTTCTCTAGGTTTCCCGCACATGTTATAGCTGTAGTAATATACCCTTCAACCTGGAGAGTTCAGACCCATGGAATGGGTGCCATGCATTATTGCTTTAAAGGGTCTGCATTTGCTCACCCAATCTCACCAATCGTCTCAGTCCCAAGTGTCCCTCCTTATGCCACATCCAGCTGTCGTTGTAGATAGGGTCATTCCAGCTTTCATCAGAGACCCTGAAGGAATTGTAAAGAATTTCCCAGTTTTTTTGTTTTGTTTTTGAAATTCCTTTTTATAGTGGGTTTGAGCTGATTCTCGCTGCCATGTTTATGCCAGTCTAGACACACTTGATTCCCTTACGGAGACATATCAATACATAGGTTTTAAGATTCTTACTAGTCAGATATTTTCCTCTGCGGGAAATATGGGGTTTTGAGTCCCTTTCGCTGAGGACGGTGTAGGTCTTGTCTATTCCATACTTGGTTTTTGGAACGGTACCTGTGCTTATATCAAACTCTGGTTTTATGCATCACCCCACCTCTCCTTCCCCCTTAAGCAGGTATAAGAGTGTTTTCTAAATGTGAGACACTGTTCTCTTTCCTAACTCAGTTCAAGTGTAGCCATGTTTACAGGATCTTCATAAGTGATATCTTATGATAAGTTTCTTTTTCTGTGTGACTTATTTCACTTAGAATCATCGTACCTGAATCCACCCATTTTGCTGCTACTGGTCTTATGACATTGATTTCATGGCTGAGGGATATTCCATCGTACGTAAGTACCACAATTTTTTGAACCATGTTTATATTTTCTGGGATACTTAAGGTGTATCCAAGTTGAGGCCCTTGTATGCAGTGCAGCCCTAAATTTTGGGGTGGCTCTGTCTTATTGATTTTCAGTTTTCCCAAGGTATATTCCCTAGACTGGTAGTGCCCTTGGCTCTGTAGCTCTGTTCTTTACTTGTTTTAGGGAACAGAATGCACTCCTCCAGAGAGGCAGTTGGCAATTTACATCCCGCCCATCAGCATAACAAGGCTCCCTGTTCTCCAGGGCCTGTCTTGCCTTTCTTGTTCTTACACATTTTGTGGATGTCCCTTTTGACCGGTGGGAAGTGATACTTCTTTGTAGTGCAGATTTGCATTGCCCGCTTGCTTGCTTGGCCAAAAAGGGCGTATGCGTTTTCTCCTGAATATATTCAGGAGAAAACGCATACGCCCTTTTTGGCCAAGTGCATCATTGTCGAAGTTGTGCCCCTCTTCCTGTGCTTTAAAGGCGATTCCAACGTACCTCTTGAAATCTGTTTCCTGCTATTCTGCCTCGCTTTCAAGTCCGCCTCGTTGCCTTCCCTCAACAGATTTTTGGACGATAGTTGTCCTTTATTACTCGGCCAGTTTGTGAATTGCTGTGCCCCTGAGCTCCATTTTTCAACTCGTTTTTGGTGAGCTGACCGCAAGTCCAAAATTTTGGTTCAGGACCTATACTGGTTCCCGGTGGGTGGCTGAGAATTTGGTTAATTCTTCTTCCTGCCGGGAAATTACAGAGATATGTGCCCGTCCAAATGCCTAACAGCTACTCTCTCATTGGTTCTCCCTCTTCCCTTTCATCCTCTGCCAAATTGGCAACCTGTGCGAACCAAGAGGTTAAAGGGGCTGTCTCTCCAAGTTGGGAGGTTGATAGTAAAGCAGACAGAAAGTCAAACCGGAGCACCAGGGGAGGGACTATTCGTTGAGTTTTAGAAACCTTTCGTATTCACAGTGTGTCCGTTGTCTAGGTTTCCCGCACATGTTATAGCTGTAGTAATATTCCCTTCAACCTGGAGAGTTCGGACCCATGGAATGGGTGCCATGCATTATTGCTTTAAAGGGTCTGCATTTGCTCACCCAATCTCACCAATCGTCTCAGTCCCAAGTGTCCCTCCTTATGCCACATCCAGCTGTCGTTGTAGATAGGGTCATTCCAGCCTTCATCAGAGACCCTGAAGGAATTGTAAAGAATTTCCCCGTTTTTTTGTTTTGTTTTTGAAATTCCTTTTTATAGTGGGTTTGAGCTGATTCTCGCTGCCATGTTTATGCCAGTCTAGACACACTTGATTCCCTTACTGAGACATATCAATACATAGGTTTTAAGATTCTTACTAGTCAGATATTTTCCTCTGCGGGAAATATGGGGTTTTGAGTCCCTTTCGCTGAGGACGGTGTAGGTCTTGTCTATTCCATAGTTGGTTTTTGGAACGGTACCTGTGCTTATATCAAACTCTGGTTTTATGCATCACCCCACCTCTCCTTCCCCCTTAAGCAGGTATAAGAGTGTTTTCTAAATGTGAGACACTGTTCTCTTTCCTAACTCAGTTCAAGTGTAGCCATGTTTACAGGATCTTCATAAGTGATATCTTATGATAAGTTTCTTTTTCTGTGTGACTTATTTCACTTAGAATCATCGTACCTGAATCCACCCATTTTGCTGCTACTGGTCTTATGACATTGATTTCATGGCTGAGGGATATTCCATCGTACGTAAGTACCACAATTTTTTGAACCATGTTTATATTTTCTGGGATACTTAAGGTGTATCCAAGTTGAGGCCCTTGTATGCAGTGCAGCCCTAAATTTTGGGGTGGCTCTGTCTTATTGATTTTCAGTTTTCCCAAGGTATATTCCCTAGACTGGAAGTGCCCTTGGCTCTGTAGCTCTGTTCTTTACTTGTTTTAGGGAACACAATGCACTCCTCCAGAGAGGCAGTTGGCAATTTACATCCCGCCCATCAGCATAACAAGGCTCCCTGTTCTCCAGGGCCTGTCTTGCCTTTCTTGTTCTTACACATTTTGTGGATGTCCCTTTTGACCGGTGGGAAGTGATACTTCTTTGTAGTGCAGATTTGCATTGCCCGCTTGCTTGCTTGGCCAAAAAGGGCGTATGCGTTTTCTCCTGAATATATTCAGGAGAAAACGCATACGCCCTTTTTGGCCAAGTGCATCATTGTCGAAGTTGTGCCCCTCTTCCTGTGCTTTAAAGGCGATTCCAACGTACCTCTTGAAATCTGTTTCCTGCTATTCTGCCTCGCTTTCAAGTCCGCCTCGTTGCCTTCCCTCAACAGATTTTTGGACGATAGTTGTCCTTTATTACTCGGCCAGTTTGTGAATTGCTGTGCCCCTGAGCTCCATTTTTCAACTCGTTTTTGGTGAGCTGACCGCAAGTCCAAAATTTTGGTTCAGGACCTATACTGGTTCCCGGTGGGTGGCTGAGAATTTGGTTAATTCTTCTTCCTGCCGGGAAATTACAGTGATATGTGCCCGTCCAAATGCCTAACAGCTACTCTCTCATTGGTTCTCCCTCTTCCCTTTCATCCTCTGCCAAATTGGCAACCTGTGCGAACCAAGAGGTTAAAGGGGCTGTCTCTCCAAGTTGGGAGGTTGATTGTAAAGAAGACGGAAAGTCAAACCGGAGCACCAGGGGAGGGACTATGCGTTGAGTTTTAGAAACCTTTCGTATTCACAGTGTGTCCGTTCTCTAGGTTTCCCGCACTTGTTATAGCTGTAGTAATATTCCCTTCAACCTGGAGAGTTCGGACCCATGGAATGGGTGCCATGCATTATTGCTTTAAAGGGTCTGCATTTGCTCACCCAATCTCACCAATCGTCTCAGTCCCAAGTGTCCCTCCTTATGCCACATCCAGCTGTCGTTGTAGATAGGGCCATTCCAGCTTTCATCAGAGACCCTGAAGGAATTGTAAAGAATTTCCCCGTTTTTTAGTTTTGTTTTTGAAATTCCTTTTTATAGTGGGTTTGAGCTGATTCTCGCTGCCATGTTTATGCCAGTCTAGACACACTTGATTCCCTTATGGAGACATATCAATACATAGGTTTTAAGATTCTTACTAGTCAGATATTTTCCTCTGCGGGAAATATGGGGTTTTGAGTCCCTTTCGCTGAGGACGGTGTAGGTCTTGTCTATTCCATAGTTGGTTTTTGGAATGGTACCTGTGCTTATATCAAACTCCGGTTTTATGCATCACCCCACCTCTCCTTCCCCCTTAAGCAGGTATAAGAGTGTTTTCTAAATGTGAGACACTGTTCTCTTTCCTAACTCAGTTCAAGTGTAGCCATGTTTACAGGATCTTCATAAGTGATATCTTATGATAAGTTTCTTTTTCTGTGTGACTTATTTCACTTAGAATCATCGTACCTGAATCCACCCATTTTGCTGCTACTGGTCTTATGACATTGATTTCATGGCTGAGGGATATTCCATCGTACGTAAGTACCACAATTTTTTGAACCATGTTTATATTTTCTGGGATACTTAAGGTGTATCCAAGTTGAGGCCCTTGTATGCAGTGCAGCCCTAAATTTTGGGGTGGCTCTGTCTTATTGATTTTCAGTTTTCCCAAGGTATATTCCCTAGACTGGTAGTGCCCTTGGCTCTGTAGCTCTGTTCTTTACTTGTTTTAGGGAACAGAATGCACTCCTCCAGAGAGGCAGTTGGCAATTTACATCCCGCCCATCAGCATAACAAGGCTCCCTGTTCTCCAGGGCCTGTCTTGCCTTTCTTGTTCTTACACATTTTGTGGATGTCCCTTTTGACCGGTGGGAAGTGATACTTCTTTGTAGTGCAGATTTGCATTGCCCGCTTGCTTGCTTGGCCAAAAAGGGCGTATGCGTTTTCTCCTGAATATATTCAGGAGAAAACGCATACGCCCTTTTTGGCCAAGTGCATCATTGTCGAAGTTGTGCCCCTCTTCCTGTGCTTTAAAGGCGATTCCAACGTACCTCTTGAAATCTGTTTCCTGCTATTCTGCCTCGCTTTCAAGTCCGCCTCGTTGCCTTCCCTCAACAGATTTTTGGACGATAGTTGTCCTTTATTACTCGGCCAGTTTGTGAATTGCTGTGCCCCTGAGCTCCATTTTTCAACTCGTTTTTGGTGAGCTGACCGCAAGTCCAAAATTTTGGTTCAGGACCTATACTGGTTCCCGGTGGGTGGCTGAGAATTTGGTTAATTCTTCTTCCTGCCGGGAAATTACAGTGATATGTGCCCGTCCAAATGCCTAACAGCTACTCTCTCATTGGTTCTCCCTCTTCCCTTTCATCCACTGCCAAATTGGCAACCTGTGCGAACCAAGAGGTTAAAGGGGCTGTCTCTCCAAGTTGGGAGGTTGATAGTAAAGCAGACGGAAAGTCAAACCGGAGCACCAGGGGAGGGACTATGCGTTGAGTTTTAGAAACCTTTCGTATTCACAGTGTGTCCGTTCTCTAGGTTTCCCGCACATGTTATAGCTGTAGTAATATACCCTTCAACCTGGAGAGTTCAGACCCATGGAATGGGTGCCATGCATTATTGCTTTAAAGGGTCTGCATTTGCTCACCCAATCTCACCAATCGTCTCAGTCCCAAGTGTCCCTCCTTATGCCACATCCAGCTGTCGTTGTAGATAGGGTCATTCCAGCTTTCATCAGAGACCCTGAAGGAATTGTAAAGAATTTCCCAGTTTTTTTGTTTTGTTTTTGAAATTCCTTTTTATAGTGGGTTTGAGCTGATTCTCGCTGCCATGTTTATGCCAGTCTAGACACACTTGATTCCCTTACGGAGACATATCAATACATAGGTTTTAAGATTCTTACTAGTCAGATATTTTCCTCTGCGGGAAATATGGGGTTTTGAGTCCCTTTCGCTGAGGACGGTGTAGGTCTTGTCTATTCCATAGTTGGTTTTTGGAACGGTACCTGTGCTTATATCAAACTCTGGTTTTATGCATCACCCCACCTCTCCTTCCCCCTTAAGCAGGTATAAGAGTGTTTTCTAAATGTGAGACTCTGTTCTCTTTCCTAACTCAGTTCAAGTGTAGCCATGTTTACAGGATCTTCATAAGTGATATCTTATGATAAGTTTCTTTTTCTGTGTGACTTATTTCACTTAGAATCATCGTACCTGAATCCACCCATTTTGCTGCTACTGGTCTTATGACATTGATTTCATGGCTGAGGGATATTCCATCGTACGTAAGTACCACAATTTTTTGAACCATGTTTATATTTTCTGGGATACTTAAGGTGTATCCAAGTTGAGGTCCTTGTATGCAGTGCAGCCCTAAATTTTGGGGTGGCTCTGTCTTATTGATTTTCAGTTTTCCCAAGGTATATTCCCTAGACTGGTAGTGCCCTTGGCTCTGTAGCTCTGTTCTTTACTTGTTTTAGGGAACAGAATGCACTCCTCCAGAGAGGCAGTTGGCAATTTACATCCCGCCCATCAGCATAACAAGGCTCCCTGTTCTCCAGGGCCTGTCTTGCCTTTCTTGTTCTTACACATTTTGTGGATGTCCCTTTGACCGGTGGGAAGTGATACTTCTTTGTAGTGCAGATTTGCATTGCCCGCTTGCTTGCTTGGCCAAAAAGGGCGTATGCGTTTTCTCCTGAATATATTCAGGAGAAAACGCATACGCCCTTTTTGGCCAAGTGTATCATTGTCGAAGTTGTGCCCCTCTTCCTGTGCTTTAAAGGCGATTCCAACGTACCTCTTGAAATCTGTTTCCTGCTATTCTGCCTCGCTTTCAAGTCCGCCTCGTTGCCTTCCCTCAACAGATTTTTGGACGATAGTTGTCCTTTATTACTCGGCCAGTTTGTGAATTGCTGTGCCCCGAGCTCCATTTTTCAACTCGTTTTTGGTGAGCTGACCGCAAGTCCAAAATTTTGGTTCAGGACCTATACTGGTTCCCGGTGGGTGGCTGAGAATTTGGTTAATTCTTCTTCCTGCCGGGAAATTACAGTGATATGTGCCCGTCCAAATGCCTAACAGCTACTCTCTCATTGGTTTTCCCTCTTCCCTTTCATCCACTGCCAAATTGGCAACCTGTGCGAACCAAGAGGTTAAAGGGGCTGTCTCTCCAAGTTGGGAGGTTGATAGTAAAGCAGACGGAAAGTCAAAAGTGGAGCACCAGGGGAGGGACTATGCGTTGAGTTTTAGAAACCTTTCGTATTCACAGTGTGTCCGTTCTCTAGGTTTCCCGCACATGTTATAGCTGTAGTAATATTCCCTTCAACCTGGAGAGTTCGGACCCATGGAATGGGTGCCATGCATTATTGCTTTAAAGGGTCTGCATTTGCTCACCCAATCTCACCAATCGTCTCAGTCCCAAGTGTCCCTCCTTATGCCACATCCAGCTGTCGTTGTAGATAGGGTCATTCCAGCTTTCATCAGAGACCCTGAAGGAATTGTAAAGAATTTCCCAGTTTTTTTGTTTTGTTTTTGAAATTCCTTTTTATAGTGGGTTTGAGCTGATTCTCGCTGCCATGTTTATGCCAGTCTAGACACACTTGATTCCCTTACGGAGACATATCAATACATAGGTTTTAAGATTCTTACTAGTCAGATATTTTCCTCTGCGGGAAATATGGGGTTTTGAGTCCCTTTCGCTGAGGACGGTGTAGGTCTTGTCTATTCCATAGTTGGTTTTTGGAACGGTACCTGTGCTTATATCAAACTCTGGTTTTATGCATCACCCCACCTCTCCTTCCCCCTTAAGCAGGTATAAGAGTGTTTTCTAAATGTGAGACTCTGTTCTCTTTCCTAACTCAGTTCAAGTGTAGCCATGTTTACAGGATCTTCATAAGTGATATCTTATGATAAGTTTCTTTTTCTGTGTGACTTATTTCACTTAGAATCATCGTACCTGAATCCACCCATTTTGCTGCTACTGGTCTTATGACATTGATTTCATGGCTGAGGGATATTCCATCGTACGTAAGTACCACAATTTTTTGAACCATGTTTATATTTTCTGGGATACTTAAGGTGTATCCAAGTTGAGGTCCTTGTATGCAGTGCAGCCCTAAATTTTGGGGTGGCTCTGTCTTATTGATTTTCAGTTTTCCCAAGGTATATTCCCTAGGCTGGTAGTGCCCTTGGCTCTGTAGCTCTGTTCTTTACTTGTTTTAGGGAACAGAATGCACTCCTCCAGAGAGGAAGTTGGCAATTTACATCCCGCCCATCAGCATAACAAGGCTCCCTGTTCTCCAGGGCCTGTGTTGCCTTTCTTTTTCTTACACATTTTGTGGATGTCCCTTTTGACCGGTGGGAAGTGATACTTCTTTGTAGTGCAGATTTGCATTGCCCGCTTGCTTGCTTGGCCAAAAAGGGCGTATGAGTTTTCTCCTGAATATATTCAGGAGAAAACGCATACGCCCTTTTTGGCCAAGTGCATCATTGTCGAAGTTGTGCCCCTCTTCCTGTGCTTTAAAGGCGATTCCAACGTACCTCTTGAAATCTGTTTCCGGCTATTCTGCCTCGCTTTCAAGTCCGCCTCGTTGCCTTACCTCAACAGATTTTTGGACGATAGTTGTCCTTTATTACTCGGCCAGTTTGTGAATGGCTGTGCCCCTGAGCTCCATTTTTCAACTCGTTTTTGGTGAGCTGACCGCAAGTCCAAAATTTTGGTTCAGGACCTATACTGGTTCCCGGTGGGTGGCTGAGAATTTGGTTAATTCTTCTTCCTGCCGGGAAATTACAGTGATATGTGCCCGTCCAAATGCCTAACAGCTACTCTCTCATTGGTTCTCCCTCTTCCCTTTCATCCTCTGCCAAACTGGCAACCTGTGCGAACCAAGAGGTTAAAGGGGCTGTCTCTCCAAGTTGGGAGGTTGATAGTAAAGCAGACGGAAAGTCAAACCGGAGCACCAGGAGAGGGACTATGCGTTGAGTTTTAGAAACCTTTCGTATTCACAGTGTGTCCGTTCTCTAGGTTTCCCGCACATGTTATAGCTGTAGTAATATTCCCTTCAACCTGGAGAGTTCGGACCCATGGAATGGGTGCCATGCATTATTGCTTTAAAGGGTCTGCATTTGCTCACCCAATCTCACCAATCGTCTCAGTCCCAAGTGTCCCTCCTTATGCCACATCCAGCTGTCGTTGTAGATAGGGTCATTCCAGCCTTCATCAGAGACCCTGAAGGAATTGTAAAGAATTTCCCAGTTTTTTTGTTTTGTTTTTGAAATTCCTTTTTATAGTGGGTTTGAGCTGATTCTCGCTGCCATGTTTATGCCAGTCTAGACACACTTGATTCCCTTACGGAGACATATCAATACATAGGTTTTAAGATTCTTACTAGTCAGATATTTTCCTCTGCGGGAAATATGGGGTTTTGAGTCCCTTTCGCTGAGGACGGTGTAGGTCTTGTCTATTCCATAGTTGGTTTTTGGAACGGTACCTGTGCTTATATCAAACTCTGGTTTTATGCATCACCCCACCTCTCCTTCCCCCTTAAGCAGGTATAAGAGTGTTTTCTAAATGTGAGACACTGTTCTCTTTCCTAACTCAGTTCAAGTGTAGCCATGTTTACAGGATCTTCATAAGTGATATCTTATGATAAGTTTCTTTTTCTGTGTGACTTATTTCACTTAGAATCATCGTACCTGAATCCACCCATTTTGCTGCTACTGGTCTTATGACATTGATTTCATGGCTGAGGGATATTCCATCGTACGTAAGTACCACAATTTTTTGAACCATGTTTATTTTTCTGGGATACTTAAGGTGTATCCAAGTTGAGGTCCTTGTATGCAGTGCAGCCCTAAATTTTGGGGTGGCTCTGTCTTATTGATTTTCAGTTTTCCCAAGGTATATTCCCTAGACTGGTAGTGCCCTTGGCTCTGTAGCTCTGTTCTTTACTTGTTTTAGGGAACAGAATGCACTCCTCCAGAGAGGCAGTTGGCAATTTACATCCCGCCCATCAGCATAACAAGGCTCCCTGTTCTCCAGGGCCTGTCTTGCCTTTCTTGTTCTTACACATTTTGTGGATGTCCCTTTTGACCGGTGGGAAGTGATACTTCTTTGTAGTGCAGATTTGCATTGCCCGCTTGCTTGCTTGGCCAAAAAGGGCGTATGCGTTTTCTCCTGAATATATTCAGGAGAAAACGCATACGCCCTTTTTGGCCAAGTGCATCATTGTCGAAGTTGTGCCCCTCTTCCTGTGCTTTAAAGGCGATTCCAACGTACCTCTTGAAATCTGTTTCCTGCTATTCTGCCTCGCTTTCAAGTCCGCCTCGTTGCCTTCCCTCAACAGATTTTTGGACGATAGTTGTCCTTTATTACTCGGCCAGTTTGTGAATTGCTGTGCCCCTGAGCTCCATTTTTCAACTCGTTTTTGGTGAGCTGACCGCAAGTCCAAAATTTTGGTTCAGGACCTATACTGGTTCCCGGTGGGTGGCTGAGAATTTGGTTAATTCTTCTTCCTGCCGGGAAATTACAGTGATATGTGCCCGTCCAAATGCCTAACAGCTACTCTCTCATTGGTTCTCCCTCTTCCCTTTCATCCTCTGCCAAATTGGCAACCTGTGCGAACCAAGAGGTTAAAGGGGCTGTCTCTCCAAGTTGGGAGGTTGATAGTAAAGCAGACAGAAAGTCAAACCGGAGCACCAGGGGAGGGACTATTCGTTGAGTTTTAGAAACCTTTCGTATTCACAGTGTGTCCGTTCTCTAGGTTTCCCGCACATGTTATAGCTGTAGTAATATTCCCTTCAACCTGGAGAGTTCGGACCCATGGAATGGGTGCCATGCATTATTGCTTTAAAGGGTCTGCATTTGCTCACCCAATCTCACCAATCGTCTCAGTCCCAAGTGTCCCTCCTTATGCCACATCCAGCTGTCGTTGTAGATAGGGTCATTCCAGCCTTCATCAGAGACCCTGAAGGAATTGTAAAGAATTTCCCCGTTTTTTTGTTTTGTTTTTGAAATTCCTTTTTATAGTGGGTTTGAGCTGATTCTCGCTGCCATGTTTATGCCAGTCTAGACACACTTGATTCCCTTACGGAGACATATCAATACATAGGTTTTAAGATTCTTACTAGTCAGATATTTTCCTCTGCGGGAAATATGGGGTTTTGAGTCCCTTTCGCTGAGGACGGTGTAGGTCTTGTCTATTCCATAGTTGGTTTTTGGAACGGTACCTGTGCTTATATCAAACTCTGGTTTTATGCATCACCCCACCTCTCCTTCCCCCTTAAGCAGGTATAAGAGTGTTTTCTAAATGTGAGACACTGTTCTCTTTCCTAACTCAGTTCAAGTGTAGCCATGTTTACAGGATCTTCATAAGTGATATCTTATGATAAGTTTCTTTTTCTGTGTGACTTATTTCACTTAGAATCATCGTACCTGAATCCACCCATTTTGCTGCTACTGGTCTTATGACATTGATTTCATGGCTGAGGGATATTCCATCGTACGTAAGTACCACAATTTTTTGAACCATGTTTATATTTTCTGGGATACTTAAGGTGTATCCAAGTTGAGGCCCTTGTATGCAGTGCAGCCCTAAATTTTGGGGTGGCTCTGTCTTATTGATTTTCAGTTTTCCCAAGGTATATTCCCTAGACTGGTAGTGCCCTTGGCTCTGTAGCTCTGTTCTTTACTTGTTTTAGGGAACAGAATGCACTCCTCCAGAGAGGCAGTTGGCAATTTACATCCCGCCCATCAGCATAACAAGGCTCCCTGTTCTCCAGGGCCTGTCTTGCCTTTCTTGTTCTTACACATTTTGTGGATGTCCCTTTTGACAGGTGGGAAGTGATACTTCTTTGTAATGCAGATTTGCATTGCCCGCTTGCTTGCTTGGCCAAAAAGGGCGTATGCGTTTTCTCCTGAATATATTCAGGAGAAAACGCATACGCCCTTTTTGGCCAAGTGCATCATTGTCGAAGTTGTGCCCCTCTTCCTGTGCTTTAAAGGCGATTCCAACGTACCTCTTGAAATCTGTTTCCTGCTATTCTGCCTCGCTTTCAAGTCCGCCTCGTTGCCTTCCCTCAACAGATTTTTGGACGATAGTTGTCCTTTATTACTCGGCCAGTTTGTGAATTGCTGTGCCCCTGAGCTCCATTTTTCAACTCGTTTTTGGTGAGCTGACCGCAAGTCCAAAATTTTGGTTCAGGACCTATACTGGTTCCCGGTGGGTGGCTGAGAATTTGGTTAATTCTTCTTCCTGCCGGGAAGTTAGAGTGATATGTGCCCGTCCAAATGTCTAACAGCTACTCTCTCATTGGTTCTCCGTCTTCCCTTTCATCCTCTGCCAAATTGGCAACCTGTGCGAACCAAGAGGTTAAAGGGGCTGTCTCTCCAAGTTGGGAGGTTGATTGTAAAGAAGACGGAAAGTCAAACCGGAGCACCAGGGGAGGGACTATGCGTTGAGTTTTAGAAACCTTTCGTATTCACAGTGTGTCCGTTCTCTAGGTTTCCCGCACTTGTTATAGCTGTAGTAATATTCCCTTCAACCTGGAGAGTTCGGACCCATGGAATGGGTGCCATGCATTATTGCTTTAAAGGGTCTGCATTTGCTCACCCAATCTCACCAATCGTCTCAGTCCCAAGTGTCCCTCCTTATGCCACATCCAGCTGTCGTTGTAGATAGGGCCATTCCAGCTTTCATCAGAGACCCTGAAGGAATTGTAAAGAATTTCCCCGTTTTTTAGTTTTGTTTTTGAAATTCCTTTTTATAGTGGGTTTGAGCTGATTCTCGCTGCCATGTTTATGCCAGTCTAGACACACTTGATTCCCTTATGGAGACATATCAATACATAGGTTTTAAGATTCTTACTAGTCAGATATTTTCCTCTGCGGGAAATATGGGGTTTTGAGTCCCTTTCGCTGAGGACGGTGTAGGTCTTGTCTATTCCATAGTTGGTTTTTGGAATGGTACCTGTGCTTATATCAAACTCCGGTTTTATGCATCACCCCACCTCTCCTTCCCCCTTAAGCAGGTATAAGAGTGTTTTCTAAATGTGAAACACTGTTCTCTTTCCTAACTCAGTTCAAGTGTAGCCATGTTTACAGGATCTTCATAAGTGATATCTTATGATAAGTTTCTTTTTCTGTGTGACTTATTTCACTTAGAATCATCGTACCTGAATCCACCCATTTTGCTGCTACTGGTCTTATGACATTGATTTCATGGCTGAGGGATATTCCATCGTACGTAAGTACCACAATTTTTTGAACCATGTTTATATTTTCTGGGATACTTAAGGTGTATCCAAGTTGAGGCCCTTGTATGCAGTGCAGCCCTAAATTTTGGGGTGGCTCTGTCTTATTGATTTTCAGTTTTCCCAAGGTATATTCCCTAGACTGGTAGTGCCCTTGGCTCTGTAGCTCTGTTCTTTACTTGTTTTAGGGAACAGAATGCACTCCTCCAGAGAGGCAGTTGGCAATTTACATCCCGCCCATCAGCATAACAAGGCTCCCTGTTCTCCAGGGCCTGTCTTGCCTTTCTTGTTCTTACACATTTTGTGGATGTCCCTTTTGACCGGTGGGAAGTGATACTTCTTTGTAGTGCAGATTTGCATTGCCCGCTTGCTTGCTTGGCCAAAAAGGGCGTATGCGTTTTCTCCTGAATATATTCAGGAGAAAACGCATACGCCCTTTTTGGCCAAGTGCATCATTGTCGAAGTTGTGCCCCTCTTCCTGTGCTTTAAAGGCGATTCCAACGTACCTCTTGAAATCTGTTTCCTGCTATTCTGCCTCGCTTTCAAGTCCGCCTCGTTGCCTTCCCTCAACAGATTTTTGGACGATAGTTGTCCTTTATTACTCGGCCAGTTTGTGAATTGCTGTGCCCCTGAGCTCCATTTTTCAACTCGTTTTTGGTGAGCTGACCGCAAGTCCAAAATTTTGGTTCAGGACCTATACTGGTTCCCGGTGGGTGGCTGAGAATTTGGTTAATTCTTCTTCCTGCCGGGAAATTACAGTGATATGTGCCCGTCCAAATGCCTAACAGCTACTCTCTCATTGGTTCTCCCTCTTCCCTTTCATCCACTGCCAAATTGGCAACCTGTGCGAACCAAGAGGTTAAAGGGGCTGTCTCTCCAAGTTGGGAGGTTGATAGTAAAGCAGACGGAAAGTCAAACCGGAGCACCAGGGGAGGGACTATGCGTTGAGTTTTAGAAACCTTTCGTATTCACAGTGTGTCCGTTCTCTAGGTTTCCCGCACATGTTATAGCTGTAGTAATATACCCTTCAACCTGGAGAGTTCAGACCCATGGAATGGGTGCCATGCATTATTGCTTTAAAGGGTCTGCATTTGCTCACCCAATCTCACCAATCGTCTCAGTCCCAAGTGTCCCTCCTTATGCCACATCCAGCTGTCGTTGTAGATAGGGTCATTCCAGCTTTCATCAGAGACCCTGAAGGAATTGTAAAGAATTTCCCAGTTTTTTTGTTTTGTTTTTGAAATTCCTTTTTATAGTGGGTTTGAGCTGATTCTCGCTGCCATGTTTATGCCAGTCTAGACACACTTGATTCCCTTACGGAGACATATCAATACATAGGTTTTAAGATTCTTACTAGTCAGATATTTTCCTCTGCGGGAAATATGGGGTTTTGAGTCCCTTTCGCTGAGGACGGTGTAGGTCTTGTCTATTCCATAGTTGGTTTTTGGAACGGTACCTGTGCTTATATCAAACTCTGGTTTTATGCATCACCCCACCTCTCCTTCCCCCTTAAGCAGGTATAAGAGTGTTTTCTAAATGTGAGACTCTGTTCTCTTTCCTAACTCAGTTCAAGTGTAGCCATGTTTACAGGATCTTCATAAGTGATATCTTATGATAAGTTTCTTTTTCTGTGTGACTTATTTCACTTAGAATCATCGTACCTGAATCCACCCATTTTGCTGCTACTGGTCTTATGACATTGATTTCATGGCTGAGGGATATTCCATCGTACGTAAGTACCACAATTTTTTGAACCATGTTTATATTTTCTGGGATACTTAAGGTGTATCCAAGTTGAGGTCCTTGTATGCAGTGCAGCCCTAAATTTTGGGGTGGCTCTGTCTTATTGATTTTCAGTTTTCCCAAGGTATATTCCCTAGACTGGTAGTGCCCTTGGCTCTGTAGCTCTGTTCTTTACTTGTTTTAGGGAACAGAATGCACTCCTCCAGAGAGGCAGTTGGCAATTTACATCCCGCCCATCAGCATAACAAGGCTCCCTGTTCTCCAGGGCCTGTCTTGCCTTTCTTGTTCTTACACATTTTGTGGATGTCCCTTTTGACCGGTGGGAAGTGATACTTCTTTGTAGTGCAGATTTGCATTGCCCGCTTGCTTGCTTGGCCAAAAAGGGCGTATGCGTTTTCTCCTGAATATATTCAGGAGAAAACGCATACGCCCTTTTTGGCCAAGTGCATCATTGTCGAAGTTGTGCCCCTCTTCCTGTGCTTTAAAGGCGATTCCAACGTACCTCTTGAAATCTGTTTCCTGCTATTCTGCCTCGCTTTCAAGTCCGCCTCGTTGCCTTCCCTCAACAGATTTTTGGACGATAGTTGTCCTTTATTACTCGGCCAGTTTGTGAATTGCTGTGCCCCGAGCTCCATTTTTCAACTCGTTTTTGGTGAGCTGACCGCAAGTCCAAAATTTTGGTTCAGGACCTATACTGGTTCCCGGTGGGTGGCTGAGAATTTGGTTAATTCTTCTTCCTGCCGGGAAATTACAGTGATATGTGCCCGTCCAAATGCCTAACAGCTACTCTCTCATTGGTTTTCCCTCTTCCCTTTCATCCACTGCCAAATTGGCAACCTGTGCGAACCAAGAGGTTAAAGGGGCTGTCTCTCCAAGTTGGGAGGTTGATAGTAAAGCAGACGGAAAGTCAAACTGGAGCACCAGGGGAGGGACTATGCGTTGAGTTTTAGAAACCTTTCGTATTCACAGTGTGTCCGTTCTCTAGGTTTCCCGCACATGTTATAGCTGTAGTAATATTCCCTTCAACCTGGAGAGTTCGGACCCATGGAATGGGTGCCATGCATTATTGCTTTAAAGGGTCTGCATTTGCTCACCCAATCTCACCAATCGTCTCAGTCCCAAGTGTCCCTCCTTATGCCACATCCAGCTGTCGTTGTAGATAGGGTCATTCCAGCCTTCATCAGAGACCCTGAAGGAATTGTAAAGAATTTCCCAGTTTTTTTGTTTTGTTTTTGAAATTCCTTTTTATAGTGGGTTTGAGCTGATTCTCGCTGCCATGTTTATGCCAGTCTAGACACACTTGATTCCCTTATGGAGACATATCAATACATAGGTTTTAAGATTCTTACTAGTCAGATATTTTCCTCTGCGGGAAATATGGGGTTTTGAGTCCCTTTCGCTGAGGACGGTGTAGGTCTTGTCTATTCCATAGTTGGTTTTTGGAACGGTACCTGTGCTTTTATCAAACTCTGGTTTTATTCATCACGCCACCTCTCCTTCCCCCTTAAGCAGGTATAAGAGTGTTTTCTAAATGTGAGACACTGTCCTCTTTCCTAACTCAGTTCAAGTGTAGCCATGTTTACAGGATCTTCATAAGTGATATCTTATGATAAGTTTCTTTTTCTGTGTGACTTATTTCACTTAGAATCATCGTACCTGAATCCACCCATTTTGCTGCTACTGGTCTTATGACATTGATTTCATGGCTGAGGGATATTCCATCGTACGTAAGTACCACAATTTTTTGAACCATGTTTATATTTTCTGGGATACTTAAGGTGTATCCAAGTTGAGGCCCTTGTATGCAGTGCAGCCCTAAATTTTGGGGTGGCTCTGTCTTATTGATTTTCAGTTTTCCCAAGGTATATTCCCTAGACTGGTAGTGCCCTTGGCTCTGTAGCTCTGTTCTTTACTTGTTTTAGGGAACAGAATGCACTCCTCCAGAGAGGCAGTTGGCAATTTACATCCCGCCCATCAGCATAACAAGGCTCCCTGTTCTCCAGGGCCTGTCTTGCCTTTCTTGTTCTTACACATTTTGTGGATGTCCTTTTTGACCGGTGGGAAGTGATACTTCTTTGTAGTGCAGATTTGCATTGCCCGCTTGCTTGCTTGGCCAAAAAGGGCGTATGCGTTTTCTCCTGAATATATTCAGGAGAAAACGCATACGCCCTTTTTGGCCAAGTGCATCATTGTCGAAGTTGTGCCCCTCTTCCTGTGCTTTAAAGGCGATTCCAACGTACCTCTTGAAATCTGTTTCCTGCTATTCTGCCTCGCTTTCAAGTCCGCCTCGTTGCCTTCCCTCAAAAGATTTTTGGACGATAGTTGTCCTTTATTACTCGGCCAGTTTGTGAATGGCTGTGCCCCTGAGCTCCATTTTTCAACTCGTTTTTGGTGAGCTGACCGCAAGTCCAAAATTTTGGTTCAGGACCTATACTGGTTCCCGGTGGGTGGCTGAGAATTTGGTTAATTCTTCTTCCTGCCGGGAAATTACAGTGATATGTGCCCGTCCAAATGCCTAACAGCTACTCTCTCATTGGTTCTCCCTCTTCCCTTTCATCCTCTGCCAAACTGGCAACCTGTGCGAACCAAGAGGTTAAAGGGGCTTTCTCTCCAAGTTGGGAGGTTGATAGTAAAGCAGATGGAAAGTCAAACCGGAGCACCAGGAGAGGGACTATGCGTTGAGTTTTAGAAACCTTTCGTATTCACAGTGTGTCCGTTCTCTAGGTTTCCCGCACATGTTATAGCTGTAGTAATATTCCCTTCAACCTGGAGAGTTCAGACCCATGGAATGGGTGCCATGCATTATTGCTTTAAAGGGTCTGCATTTGCTCACCCAATCTCACCAATCGTCTCAGTCCCAAGTGTCCCTCCTTATGCCACATCCAGCTGTCGTTGTAGATAGGGTCATTCCAGCTTTCATCAGAGACCTCGAAGGAATTGTAAAGAATTTCCCAGTTTTTTTGTTTTGTTTTTGAAATTCCTTTTTATAGTGGGTTTGAGCTGATTCTCGCTGCCATGTTTATGCCAGTCTAGACACACTTGATTCCCTTACGGAGACATATCAATACATAGGTTTTAAGATTTTTACTAGTCAGATATATTCCTCTGCGGGAAATATGGGGTTTTGAGTCCCTTTCACTGAGGAAGGTGTAGGTCTTGACTATTCCATATTTGGTTTTTGGAACGGTATCTGTGCTTATATAAAACTCAGGTTTTATGCATCACCCCACCTCTCCTTCCGCCTTAAGCAGGCATAAGAGTGTTTTCTAAATGTGAGACACTGTTCTCTTTCCTAACTCAGTTCAAGTGTAGCCATGTTTACAGGATCTTCATAAGTGATATCTTATGATAAGTTTCTTTTTCTGTGTGACTTATTTCACTTAGAATCATCGTACCTGAATCCAGCTATTTTGCTGCTACTGCTCTTATGCCATTGATTTCATAGCTGAGGGATATTCCATCGCACGTAAGTACCACAATTTTTTGAACCATTTTTATATTTCCCGTGATATTTAAGGCGTACCCAGCTTGAGGTCCTTGTAAGCAGTGCAGCCCTAAATTTTGGGGTGGCTCTGTCTTATTGATATTCAGTTTTCCCAAGGTATATTCCCTAGACTGGAAGTGCCCTTGGCTCTGTAGCTCTGTTCTTTACTGGTTTTAGAGAACACAATACACTCCTCCAGAGAGGCAGTTGGCAATTTACATCCCGCCCATCAGCATAACAAGGCTCCCTGTTCTCCAGGGCCTGGCTTGCCTTTCTGGTTTTTACACATTTTGTGGATGTCCCTTTTGACCGGTGGGAAGTGACACTTCTTTGTAGTGCAGATTTTCATTGCCCGCTTGCTTGCTTGGCCAAAAAGGGCGTATGCGTTTTCTCCTGAATATATTCAGGAGAAAACGCATACGCCCTTTTTGGCCAAGTGCATCATTGTCGAAGTTGTGCCCCTCTTCCTGTGCTTTAAAGGCGATTCCAACGTACCTCTTGAAACCTGTTTCCGGCTATTCTGCCTCACTTTCAATCTGCCTCGTTGCCTTTCCTCAACAGATTTTTGGACGATAGTTGTCCTTTATTACTCGGCCTGTTTGTGAATTGCTGTGCCCCTGAGCTCCATTTTTCAACTCGTTTTTTGTGAGCTGACCGCAAGTCCAAAATTTTGGTGCAGGACCTATACTGGTTCCCGGTGGGTGGCTGAGACTTTGGTTAATTCTTCTTCCTGCCGGGAAATTACAGTGACATGTGCCCGTCCAAATGCCTAACAGCTACTCTCTCATTGGTTCTCCCTCTTCCCTTTCATCCTCTGCCAAATTGGCAACCTGTGCGATCCAGGAGGTTAAACGGGCTGTCTCTCCAAGTTTGGAGGTTGATAGTAAAGCAGATGGAAAGTCAAACCCGAGCACCAGGATAGGGACTATTCGTTGAGTTTTAGAAATCATTCGTATTCACAGTGTGTCCGTTCTCTAGGTTTCCTGTACATGTTATAGCTGTAGTAATATTCCCTTCAACCTGGAGATTTGGGACCCATGGAATGGGTGCCAGGCATTTGTGCTTTAAAGGGTCTGCATTTGCTCACCCAATCTCACCAATCCTCTCAGTCCCAAGTTTCAAGCCTTATGCCACATCCAGCTGACGTTGTAGATATGGTCATTCCAGCATTCATCAGAGACCCTGAAGGAATTGTAAAGAATTTCCCAGTTTTTTTGTTTTGTATTTGAAATTCCTTTTTATAGTGGGTTTGAGCTGATTCTCGCTGCCATGTTTATGCCAGTCTGACACACTTGATTCCCTTATGGAGACATATCAATACATACGTTTTAAGATTCTTACTAGTCAGATATATTCCTCTGCAGGAAATATGGGGTTTTGAGTCCCTTTCCCTGTGGAACGTGTAGGTCTTGTCTATTCCATAGTTGGTTTTTGGAACGGTACCTGTGCTTATATCAAACTCTGGTTTTATGCATCACCCCACCTCTCCTTCCCCCTTAAGCAGGCATAAGAGTGTTTTCTAAATGTGAGACACTGTTCTCTTTCCTAACTCAGTTCAAGTGTAGCCATGTTTACAGGATCTTCATAAGTGATATCTTATGATAAGTTTCTTTTTCTGTGTGACTTATTTCACTTAGAATCATCGTACCTGAATCTACCCATTTTGCTGTTACTGGTCTTATGACATTGATTTCATGGCTGTGGGATATTCCATCGTACGTAAGTACCACAATTTTTTGAACCATTTTTATATTTCCTGGGATATTTAATGTGTACCCAAGTTGAGGTCCTTGTAAGCAGTGCAGCCCTAAATTTTGGAGTGGCTCTGTCTTATTGATTTTCAGTTTTCCCAAGGTATATTCCCTAGACTGGAAGTGCCCTTGGCTCTGTAGCTCTGTTGTTTACTTGTTTTATGGAACACAATGCACTCTTCCAGAGAGGCAGTTGGCAATTTACATCCCGCCCATCAGCATAACAAGGCTCCCTGTTCTCCAGGGCCTGTCTTGCCTTTCTGGTTTTTACACATTTTGTGGATGTCCCTTTTGACCGGTGGGAAGTGATACTTCTTTGTAGTGCAGATTTGCATTGCCCGCTTGCTTGCTTGGCCAAAACGGGCCTATGCGTTTTCTCCTAAATATATTCAGGAGAAAACACATACGCCGTTTATGGCCAAGTGCATCATTGTAGAAGTTGTGCCCCTCTTCCTGTGCTTTAAAGGCGATTCCAACGTACCTCTTGAAATCTGTTTCCTGCTATTCTGCATCGCTTTCAAGTCCGCCTCGTTGCCTTCCCTCAACAGATTTTTGGATGATAGTTGTCCTTTATTACTCTTCCAGTTTGTGAATTGCTGTGCCCTGAGCCCCATTTTTCAGCTCATTTTTTGTGTGCTGACCGCAAGTCCAAAATTTTGGTTCAGGGCCTCTACTTTTTACCTGTGGGAGGCTGAGACTTTGGTTATTTCTTCTTCCTCCCGTGAAATTAGAGTGACATGTGCCCGTCTACATGCCTAACTGCCACTCTGTCATTGGTTCTCCCCCTTTCCTTTCATCCTCTGCCTAATTGGCAACGTGTGTGTATCAGGAGGTTAAAAGTGGAGTCTCTCCAAGTTGGGAGATTGATAGTAAAGCAGTTGGAAAGTCAAACCGGAACACCAGGAGAGGGACTATTCGTTGAGTTTTAGAAACCTTTTGTATTCACAGTGTGTCCATTCTCTAGGTTTCCTGTATATGTTATAACTGTAGTAATATTCCCTTCAACCTGGAGAGTTGGGACCCATGGAATGGGTGCCATGCATTATTGCTTTAAAGGGTCTGCATTTGCTCACCCACTCTCACGAATCCTCTCAGTCCCAAGTGTCCAGCCTTATGCCACATCCAGCTGTCGTTGTAGATAGGGTCATTCCAGGTTTCATCAGAGACCCTGAAGGAATTGTAAAGAATTTCCCAGTTTTTTTGTTTTGTTTTTGAAATTCCTTTTTATAGTGGGTTTGAGCTGATTCTCGCTGCCATGTTTATGCCAGTCTAGACACACTTGATTCCCTTACGGAGACATATCAATACATAGGTTTTAAGATTCTTACTAGTCAGATATATTCCTCTGCGGGAAATATGGGGTTTTGAGTCCCTTTCACTGAGGAAGGTGTAGGTCTTGTCTATTCCATAGTTGGTTTTTGGAACGGTACCTGTGCCTATATCAAACTCTGGTTTTATGCATCACCCTACCTCTCCTTCCCCCTTAAGCAGGCATAAGAGTGTTTTCTACATGTGAGACACTGTTCTCTTTCCTAACTCAGTTCAAGTGTAGCCATGTTTACAGGATCTTCATAAGTGATATCTTATGATAAGTTTCTTTTTCTCTGTGACTTATTTCACTTAGAATCATCGTACCTGAATCCACCCATTTTGCTGCTACTGGTCTTATGTCATTGATTTCATGGCTGAGGGATATTCCATCGTACGTAAGTACCACAATTTTTTGATCCATTTTTATATTTCCTGGGATATTTAAGGTGTACCCAAGTTGAGGTCCTTGTAAGCAGTGCAGCCCTAAATTTTGGGGTGGCTCTGTCTTATTGATTTTCAGTTTTCCAAAGGTATATTCCCTAGACTGGAAGTGCCCTTCTGCTGTGTAGCTCTGTTCTTTACTTGTTTTAGGGAACACAATGTACTCCTCCAGAGAGGCAGTTGGCAATTTACATCCCGCCCATCAGCATAACAAGGCTCCCTGTTCTCCAGGGCCTGTCTTGCCTTTCTTGTTCTTACACATTTTGTGGATGTCCCTTTTGACCGGTGGGAAGTGATGCTTCTTTGTAGTGCAGATTTGCATTGCCCGCTTGCTTGCTTGGCCAATAAGGGCGTATGCGTTTTCTCCTGAATATATTCAGGAGAAAACGCATACGCCCTTTTTGGCCAAGTGCATCATTGTCGAAGTTGTGCCCCTCTTCCTGTGCTTTTAAGGCGATTCCAACGTACCTCTTGAAATCTGTTTCCTGCTATTCTGCCTCGCTTTCAAGTCCGCCTCGTTGCCTTCCCTCAACAGATTTTTGGACGATAGTTGACCTTTATTACTCGGCCAGTTTGTTAATTGCTGTGCCCCTGAGCTCCATTTTTCAACTCGTTTTCTGTGAGTGGACCGCAAGTGCAAAATTTTGGTTCAGGACCTATACTGGTTCCCGGGGAGTGGCTGAGACTTTGGTTAATTCTTCTTCCTGCCTGGAAATTAGAGTGATATGTGCCCGTCCAAATGCCTAACAGCTACTCTCTCATTGGTTCTCCCTCTTCCATTTCATCCTCTGCCAAATTGGCAACCTTTGCGAACCAGGAGGTTAAAGGGGCTGTCTCTCCCAGTTGGGAGGTTGATAGTAAAGCAGATGGAAAGACAAACACGAGCACCAGGAGAGGGACTATTCGTTGAGTTTTAGAAACCTTTCGTGTTCACAGTGTGTCCGTTCTCTAGGTTTCCCGTACATGTTATAGCTGTAGTAATATTCCCTTTAACCTGGAGAGTTAGGACCCATGGAGTGGGTGCCAGGCATTTGTGCTTTAAAGGGTCTGTATTTGCTCACCCAATCCCACCAATCCTCTCAGTCCCAAGTGTTCAGCCTTATGCCTCATCCAGCTGTCGTTGTACATAGGGTCATTCCAGGTTTCATCAGAGACCCTGAAGGAATTGTAAAGAATTTCCCAGTTTTTTTGTTTTGTTTTTGAAATTCCTTTTTATCGTGGGTTTGAGCTGATTCTCGCTGCCATGTTTATGCCAGTCTAGACACACTTGATTCCCTTACGGAGACATATCAATACATAGGTTTTAAGATTCTTACTAGTCAGATATATTCCTCTGCAGGAAATATGGGGTTTTGAGTCCCTTTCACTGAGGAAGGTGTAGGTCTTGTCTATTCCATAGTTGGTTTTTGGAACGGTACCTATGCCTATATCAAACTCTGGTTTTATGCATCACCCCACCTCTCCTTCCCCCTTAAGCAGGCATAAGAGTGTTTTCTACATGTGAGACACTGTTCTCTTTCCTAACTCAGTTCAAGTGTAGCCATGTTTACAGGATCTTCATAAGTGATATCTTATGATAAGTTTCTTTTTCTCTGTGACTTATTTCACTTAGAATCATCGTACCTGAATCCACCCATTTTGCTGCTACTGGTCTTATGACATTGATTTCATGGCTGAGGGATATTCCATCGTACGTAAGTACCACAATTTTTTGATCCATTTTTATATTTCCTGGGATATTTAAGGTGTACCCAAGTTGAGGTCCTTGTAAGCAGTGCAGCCCTATATATTGTGGTGGCTCTGTCTCATTGATTTTCAGTTTTCCCAAGGTATATTCCCTAGACTGGAAGTGCCCTTGGCTCTGCAGCTCTGTTCTTTACTTGTTTTAGGGAACACAATGTACTCCTCCAGAGAGGCAGTTGGCAATTTACATCCCGCCCATCAGCATAACAAGGCTCCCTGTTCTCCAGGGCCTGTCTTGCCTTTCTGGTTTTTACACATTTTGTGGATGTCCCTTTTGACCGGTGGAAGTGATACTTCTTTTTATTGCAGATTTGCATTCCCTGCTTGCTTGCTTGGCCAAAAAGGGCGTATGCGTTTTCTCCTGAATATATTCAGGAGAAAACGCATACGCCCTTTTTGGCCAAGTGCATCATTGTCGAAGTTGTGCCCCTCTTCCTGTGCTTTAAAGGCGATTCCAACGTACCTCTTGAAATCTGTTTCCTGCTATTCTGGCTCGCTTTCAAGTCTGCCTCGTTGCCTTCCCTCAACAGATTTTTGGATGATAGTTGTCCTTTATTACTCAGCCAGTTTGTGAATTGCTATGCCCCTGAGCACCATTTTTCAACTCGTTTTTGGTGAGCTGACCGCAAGTCCAAAATTTTGGTTCAGGACTTATACTGGTTCCCGGTGGGTGGCTGAGACTTTGGTTAATTCTTCTTCCTGCCGGGAAATTACAGTGATATGTGCCCGTCCAAATGCCTAACAGGTACTCTCTCATTGGTTCTCCCTATTCCCTTTCATCCTCTGCCAAATTGGCAACCTGTGCGAACCAGGAGGTTAAAGGGGCTGTCTCTCCAAGTTGGGAGGTTGATAGTAAAGCTGATGGAAAGTCAAACCGGAGCACCAGGAGAGGGACTATTCATTGAGTTTTAGAACCCTTTCGTATTCACAGAGTGTCCGTTCTCTAGGTTTCCCGTACATGTTATATCTGTAGTAATATTCCCTTCAACCTGGAGAGTTGGGACCCATGGAATGTGTGCCATGCATTATTGCTTTAAAGGGTCTGCATTTGCTCACCCTATCTCTCCAATCCTCTCAGTCCCAAGTGTCCAGCCTTATGCCACATCCAGCTGTCGTTGTAGATAGGGTCATTCCAGGTTTCATCAGAGACCCTGAAGGAATTTTAAAGAATTTGCCAGTTTTTTGGTTTTGTTTTTGAAATTCCTTTTTATAGTGGGTTTTAGCTGATTCTCGCTGCCATGTTTATGCCAGTCTAGACACACTTGATTCCCTTACGGAGACATATCAATACATAGGTTTTAAGATTCTTACTAGTCAGATATATTCCTCTGCGGGAAATATGGGGTTTTGAGTCCCTTTCACTGAGGAAGGTGTAGGTCTTGTCTATTCCATAGTTGGTTTTTGGAACGGTACCTGTGCTTATATCAAACTCTGGTTTTATGCATCACCCCACCTCTCCTTCCCCCTTAAGTAGGCATAAGAGCGTTTTCTAAATGTGAGACACTGTTCTCTTTCCTAACTCAGTTCAAGTGTAGCCATGTTTACAGGATCTTCATAAGTGATAACTTATGATAAGTTTCTTTTTCTCTGTGACTTATTTCACTTAGAATCATCGTACCTGAATACACCCATTTTGCTGCTACTGGTCTTATGATATTGATTTCATGGCTGAGGGATATTCCATCGTACGTAAGTACCACAATTTTTTGAACCATTTTTATATTTTCTGGGATATTTAAGGTGTACCCAAGTTGAGGTCCTTGTAAGCAGTGCAGCCCTAAATTTTGGGGTGGCTCTGTCTTATTGATTTTCAGTTTTCCCAAGGTATATTCCCTAGACTGGAAGTGTCCTTGGCTCTGTAGCTCTGTGGTTTACTTGTTTTAGGGAACACAATGCACTCCTCCAGAGAAGCAGTTGGCAATTTACATCCCGCCCATCAGCATAACCAGGATCCCTGTTCTCCAGGGCCTGTCTTGCCTTTCTGGTTTTTACACATTTTGTGGATGTCCCTTTTGACCGGTGGGAAGTGATACTTCTTTGTAGTGCAGATTTGCATTGCCCGCTTGCTTGCTTGGCCAAAAAGGGCGTATGCGTTTTCTCCTGAATATATTCAGGAGAAAACGCATACACCCTTTTTGGCCAAGTGCATCATTGTCGAAGTTTTGCCCCTCTTCCTGTGCTTTAAAGGCGATTCCAACGTACCTCTTGAAATCTGTTTCCTGCTATTCTGCCTCGCTTTCAAGACCGCCTCGTTGCCTTCCCTCAACAGATTTTTGGACGATAGTTCTCCTTTATTACTCCGCCAGTTTGTGAATTGCTGTGCCCCTGAGCTCCATTATTCAACTCGTTTTTTGTGAGCTGACCGCAAGTCCAAAATTTTGGTTCAGGACCTATACTGGTTCCCGGTGGGTGGCTGAGACTTTGGTTAATTCTTCTTCCTGCCGGGAAATTAGAGTGATATGTGCCCGTCCATATGCCTAACAGCTACTCTCTCATTGGTTCTCCCTCTTCCCTTTCATCCTCTGCTAAATTGGCAACCTGTGTGAACCATGAGTTAAAGGGGCTGTCTCTCCAAGTTGGGAGGTTGATAGTAAAGCAGATGGAAAGTCAAACCGGGGCACCAGGAGAGGGACTATTCGTTGAGTTTTAGAAACCTTTCGTATTCACAGTGTGTCCGTTCTCTAGGTTTCCCGTACATGTTATTGCTGTAGTAATATTCCCTTCAGCCTGGAGAGTTGGGACCCATGGAATGGGTGCCATGCATTATTGCTTTAAAGGGTCTGCATTTGCTCACCCAATCTCACCAATCGTCTCAGTCCCAAGTGTCCAGCCTTATGCCACATCCAGCTGTCGTTGTAGATTGGGTCATTCCAGGTTTCATCAGAGACCCTGAAGGAATTTTAAAGAATTTGCCAGTTTTTTTGTTTTGTTTTTGAAATTCCTTTTTATAGTGGGTTTGAGCTGATTCTCGCTGCCATGTTTATGCCAGTCTAGACACACTTGATTCGCTGACGGAGACATATCAATACATAGGTTTTAAGATTCTTACTAGTCAGATATATTCCTCGGCGGGAAATATGGGGTTTTGAGTCCCTTTCACTGAGGAAGGTGTAGGTCTTTTCTATTCCATAGTTGGTTTTTGGAATGGTACCTGTGCTTATATCAAACTCTGGTTTTATGCATCACCCCACCTCTCCTTCCCCCTTAAGCAGGCAAAAGAGTATTTTCTAAATGTGAGACACTGTTTTCTTTCCTAACTCAGTTCAAGTGTAGCCATGTTTACAGGATCTTCATAAGTGATATCTTATGATAAGTTTCTTTTTCTCTGTGACTTATTTCACTTAGAATCATTGTACATGAATCCACCCATTTTGCTGCTACTGGTCTTATGAGATTGATTTCATGGCTGAGGGATATTCCATCGTACGTAAGTACCACAATTTTTTGAACCATTTTTATATTTCCTAGGATATTTAAGGTGTACCCAAGTTGAGGTCCTTGTAAGCAGTGCAGCCCTAAATTTTGGGGTGGCTCTGTCTTATTGATTTTCAGTTTTCCAAAGGTATATTCCCTAGACTGGAAGTGCCCTTCTGCTCTGTAGCTCTGTTCTTTACTTGTTTTAGGGAACACAATGCACACCTCCAGAGAGGCAGTTGGCAATTTACATGCCGCCCATCAGCATAACAAGGCTCCTTGTTCTCTAGGACCTGTCTTGCCTTTCTGGTTTTTACACATTTTGTGGATGTGTCTTTTGACCGGTGGGAAGTGATACTTCTTTGTAGTGCAGATTTGCATTGCCCGCTTGCTTTCTTGGCCAAAAAGCGCGTATGCGTTTTCTCCTGAATATATTCAGGAGAAAACGCATACGCCCTTTTTGGCCAAGTGCATCATTGTCGAAGTTGTGCCCCTCTTCCTGTGCTTTAAAGGCGATTCCAACGTACCTCTTGAAATCTGTTTCCTGTTATTCTGCCTCGCTTTCAAGTCCGCCTCGTTGCCTTCCCTCAACAGACTTTTGGACGACAGTTGTCCTTTATTACTCGGCCAGTTTGTGAATTGCTGTGCCCCTGAGCTCCATTTATCAACTCGTTTTTGGTGAGCTGACCGCAAGTCCAAAATTTTGGTTCAGGACCTATGCTGGTTCCCGGTGGGGGGCTGAGAATTTGGTTAATTCTTCTTCCTGCCGGGAAATTACAGTGATATGTGCCCGTCCAAATGCCTAACAGCTACTCTCTCATTGGTTCTCCCTCTTCCCTTTCATCCTCTGCCAAATTGGCAACCTGTGCGAACCAGGAGGTTAAAGGGGCTGTCTCTCCAAGTTGGGAGAATGATAGTAAAGCAGGTGTAAAGTCAAACCGGAGCACCAGGAGAGGGACTATTCGTTGAGTTTTAGAATCCTTTCGTATTCACAGTGTGTCCGTTCTCTAGGTTTCCCGTACATGTTATAGCTGTAGTAATATTCCCTTCAACCTGGAGAGTTGGGACCCATGGAATGGGTGCCATGCATTATTGCTTTAAAGGGTCTGCATTTGCTCACCCAATCTCACCAATCCTCTCAGTCCCAAGTGTCCAGCCTTATGCCACATCCAGCTGTCGTTGTAGATAGGGTCATTCCAGGTTTCATCAGAGACCCTGAAGGAATTGTAAAGAATTTCCCAGTTTTTTTGTTTTGTTTTTGAAATTCATTTTTATCGTGGGTTTGAGCTGATTCTCGCTGCCATGTTTATGCCAGTCTAGACACACTTGATTCCCTTACGGAGACATATCAATACATAGGTTTTAAGATTCTTACTAGTCAGATATATTCCTCTGCAGGAAATATGGGGTTTTGAGTTCCTTTCACTGAGGAAGGTGTAGGTCTTGTCTATTCCATAGTTGGTTTTTGGAACGGTACCTATGCCTATATCAAACTCTGGTTTTATGCATCACCCCACCTCTCCTTCCCCCTTAAGCAGGCATAAGAGTGTTTTCTACATGTGAGACAGTGTTCTCTTTCCTAACTCAGTTCAAGTGTAGCCATGTTTACAGGATCTTCATAAGTGATATCTTATGATAAGTTTCTTTTTCTCTGTGACTTATTTCACTTAGAATCATCGTACCTGAATCCACCCATTTTGCTGCTACTGGTCTTATGACATTGATTTCATGGCTGAGGGATATTCCATCGTACGTAAGTACCACAATTTTTTGATCCATTTTTATATTTCCTGGGATATTTAAGGTGTACCCAAGTTGAGGTCCTTGTAAGCAGTGCAGCCCTATATATTGTGGTGGCTCTGTCTCATTGATTTTCAGTTTTCCCAAGGTATATTCCCTAGACTGGAAGTGCCCTTGGCTCTGCAGCTCTGTTCTTTACTTGTTTTAGGGAACACAATGTACTCCTCCAGAGAGGCAGTTGGCAATTTACATCCCGCCCATCAGCATAACAAGGCTCCCTGTTCTCCAGGGCCTGTCTTGCCTTTCTGGTTTTTACACATTTTGTGGATGTCCCTTTTGACCGGTGGAAGTGATACTTCTTTTTATTGCAGATTTGCATTCCCTGCTTGCTTGCTTGGCCAAAAAGGGCGTATGCGTTTTCTCCTGAATATATTCAGGAGAAAACGCATACGCCCTTTTTGGCCAAGTGCATCATTGTCGAAGTTGTGCCCCTCTTCCTGTGCTTTAAAGGCGATTCCAACGTACCTCTTGAAATCTGTTTCCTGCTATTCTGGCTCGCTTTCAAGTCCGCCTCGTTGCCTTCCCTCAACAGATTTTTGGATGATAGTTGTCCTTTATTACTCAGCCAGTTTGTGAATTGCTATGCCCCTGAGCACCATTTTTCAACTCGTTTTTGGTGAGCTGACCGCAAGTCCAAAATTTTGGTTCAGGACTTATACTGGTTCCCTGTGGGTGGCTGAGACTTTGGTTAATTCTTCTTCCTGCCGGGAAATTACAGTGATATGTGCCCGTCCAAATGCCTAACAGGTACTCTCTCATTGGTTCTCCCTATTCCCTTTCATCCTCTGCCAAATTGGCAACCTGTGCGAACCAGGAGGTTAAAGGGGCTGTCTCTCCAAGTTGGGAGGTTGATAGTAAAGCTGATGGAAAGTCAAACCGGAGCACCAGGAGAGGGACTATTCATTGAGTTTTAGAACCCTTTCGTATTCACAGAGTGTCCGTTCTCTAGGTTTCCCGTACATGTTATATCTGTAGTAATATTCCCTTCAACATGGAGAGTTGGGACCCATGGAATGTGTGCCATGCATTATTGCTTTAAAGGGTCTGCATTTGCTCACCCTATCTCTCCAATCCTCTCAGTCCCAAGTGTCCAGCCTTATGCCACATCCAGCTGTCGTTGTAGATAGGGTCATTCCAGGTTTCATCAGAGACCCTGAAGGAATTTTAAAGAATTTGCCAGTTTTTTGGTTTTGTTTTTGAAATTCCTTTTTATAGTGGGTTTGAGCTGATTCTCGCTGCCATGTTTATGCCAGTCTAGACACACTTGATTCCCTTACGGAGACATATCAATACATAGGTTTTAAGATTCTTAGTAGTCAGATATATTCCTCTGCGGGAAATATGGGGTTTTGAGTCCCTTTCACTGAGGAAGGTGTAGGTCTTGTCTATTCCATAGTTGGTTTTTGGAACGGTACCTGTGCTTATATCAAACTCTGGTTTTATGCATCACCCCACCTCTCCTTCCCCCTTAAGTAGGCATAAGAGCGTTTTCTAAATGTGAGACACTGTTCTCTTTCCTAACTCAGTTCAAGTGTAGCCATGTTTACAGGATCTTCATAAGTGATAACTTATGATAAGTTTCTTTTTCTCTGTGACTTATTTCACTTAGAATCATCGTACCTGAATACACCCATTTTGCTGCTACTGGTCTTATGATATTGATTTCATGGCTGAGGGATATTCCATCGTACGTAAGTACCACAATTTTTTGAACCATTTTTATATTTCCTGGGATATTTAAGGTGTACCCAAGTTGAGGTCCTTGTAAGCAGTGCAGCCCTAAATTTTGGGGTGGCTCTGTCTTATTGATTTTCAGTTTTCCCAAGGTATATTCCCTAGACTGGAAGTGTCCTTGGCTCTGTAGCTCTGCGGTTTACTTGTTTTAGGGAACACAATGCACTCCTCCAGAGAAGCAGTTGGCAATTTACATCCCGCCCATCAGCATAACAAGGATCCCTGTTCTCCAGGGCCTGTCTTGCCTTTCTGGTTTTTACACATTTTGTGGATGTCCCTTTTGACCGGTGGGAAGTGATACTTCTTTGTAGTGCAGATTTGCATTGCCCGCTTGCTTGCTTGGCCAAAAAGGGCGTATGCGTTTTCTCCTGAATATATTCAGGAGAAAACGCATACTCCCTTTTTGGCCAAGTGCATCATTGTCGAAGTTTTGCCCCTCTTCCTGTGCTTTAAAGGCGATTCCAACGTACCTCTTGAAATCTGTTTCCTGCTATTCTGCCTCGCTTTCAAGACCGCCTCGTTGCCTTCCCTCAACAGATTTTTGGACGATAGTTCTCCTTTATTACTCCGCCAGTTTGTGAATTGCTGTGCCCCTGAGCTCCATTATTCAACTCGTTTTTTGTGAGCTGACCGCAAGTCCAAAATTTTGGTTCAGGACCTATACTGGTTCCCGGTGGGTGGCTGAGACTTTGGTTAATTCTTCTTCCTGCCGGGAAATTAGAGTGATATGTGCCCGTCCATATGCCTAACAGCTACTCTCTCATTGGTTCTCCCTCTTCCCTTTCATCCTCTGCTAAATTGGCAACCTGTGCGAACCATGAGTTAAAGGGGCTGTCTCTCCAAGTTGGGAGGTTGATAGTAAAGCAGATGGAAAGTCAAACCGGGGCACCAGGAGAGGGACTATTCGTTGAGTTTTAGAAACCTTTCGTATTCACAGTGTGTCCGTTCTCTAGGTTTCCCGTACATGTTATTGCTGTAGTAATATTCCCTTCAGCCTGGAGAGTTGGGACCCATGGAATGGGTGCCATGCATTATTGCTTTAAAGGGTCTGCATTTGCTCACCCAATCTCACCAATCGTCTCAGTCCCAAGTGTCCAGCCTTATGCCACATCCAGCTGTCGTTGTAGATTGGGTCATTCCAGGTTTCATCAGAGACCCTGAAGGAATTTTAAAGAATTTGCCAGTTTTTTTGTTTTGTTTTTGAAATTCCTTTTTATAGTGGGTTTGAGCTGATTCTCGCTGCCATGTTTATGCCAGTCTAGACACACTTGATTCCCTGACGGAGACATATCAATACATAGGTTTTAAGATTCTTACTAGTCAGATATATTCCTCGGCGGGAAATATGGGGTTTTGAGTCCCTTTCACTGAGGAAGGTGTAGGTCTTTTCTATTCCATAGTTGGTTTTTGGAATGGTACCTGTGCTTATATCAAACTCTGGTTTTATGCATCACCCCACCTCTCCTTCCCCCTTAAGCAGGCAAAAGAGTATTTTCTAAATGTGAGACACTGTTTTCTTTCCTAACTCAGTTCAAGTGTAGCCATGTTTACAGGATCTTCATAAGTGATATCTTATGATAAGTTTCTTTTTCTCTGTGACTTATTTCACTTAGAATCATTGTACATGAATCCACCCATTTTGCTGCTACTGGTCTTATGAGATTGATTTCATGGCTGAGGGATATTCCATCGTACGTAAGTACCACAATTTTTTGAACCATTTTTATATTTCCTAGGATATTTAAGGTGTACCCAAGTTGAGGTCCTTGTAAGCAGTGCAGCCCTAAATTTTGGGGTGGCTCTGTCTTATTGATTTTCAGTTTTCCAAAGGTATATTCCCTAGACTGGAAGTGCCCTTCTGCTCTGTAGCTCTGTTCTTTACTTGTTTTAGGGAACACAATGCACACCTCCAGAGAGGCAGTTGGCAATTTACATGCCGCCCATCAGCATAACAAGGCTCCTTGTTCTCTAGGACCTGTCTTGCCTTTCTGGTTTTTACACATTTTGTGGATGTGTCTTTTGACCGGTGGGAAGTGATACTTCTTTGTAGTGCAGATTTGCATTGCCCGCTTGCTTTCTTGGCCAAAAAGCGCGTATGCGTTTTCTCCTGAATATATTCAGGAGAAAACGCATACGCCCTTTTTGGCCAAGTGCATCATTGTCGAAGTTGTGCCCCTCTTCCTGTGCTTTAAAGGCGATTCCAACGTACCTCTTGAAATCTGTTTCCTGTTATTCTGCCTCGCTTTCAAGTCCGCCTCGTTGCCTTCCCTCAACAGACTTTTGGACGACAGTTGTCCTTTATTACTCGGCCAGTTTGTGAATTGCTGTGCCCCTGAGCTCCATTTATCAACTCGTTTTTGGTGAGCTGACCGCAAGTCCAAAATTTTGGTTCAGGACCTATGCTGGTTCCCGGTGGGGGGCTGAGACTTTGGTTAATTCTTCTTGCTGCCGGGGAATTACAGTGATATGTGCCCGTTCAAATGCCTAACAGCTACTCTCTCATTGGTCCTCCCTCTTCCCTTTCATCCTCTGCCAAATTGGCAACCTGTGCGAACCAGGAGGTTAAAGGGGCTGTCTCTCCAAGTTGGGAGAATGATAGTAAAGCAGGTGTAAAGTCAAACCGGAGCACCAGGAGAGGGACTATTCGTTGAGTTTTAGAAACCTTTCGTATTCACAGTGTGTCCGTTCTCTAGGTTTCCCGTACATGTTATAGCTGTAGTAATATTCCCTTCAACCTGGAGAGTTGGGACCCATGGAATGGGTGCCATGCATTATTGCTTTAAAGGGTCTGCATTTGCTCACCCAATCTCACCAATCTTGTCGGTCCCAAGTGTCCAGGCTTATGCCACATCCAGCTGTCGTTGTAGATAGGGTCATTCCAGGTTTCATCAGAGACCCTGAAGGAATTGTAAAGAATTTCCCAGTTTTTTTGTTTTGTTTTTGAAATTCCTTTTTATAGTGGGTTTGAGCTGATTCTCGCTGCCATGTTTATGCCAGTCTAGACACACTTGATTCCCTTACAGAGACATATCAATACATAGGTTTTAATATTATTACTAGTCAGATATATTCCTCTGCGGGAAATATGGAGTTTTGAGTCCCTTTCACTGAGGAAGGTGTAGGTCTTGTCTATTCCATAGTTGGTTTTTGGAACGGTACCTGTGCTTATATCAAACTCTGGTTTGATGCATCACCCCACCTCTCCTTCCCCCTTAAGCAGGCATAAGAGTGTTTTCTAAATGTGAGACCCTGTTCTCTTTCCTAACTCAGTTCAAGTGTAGCCATGTTTACAGGATCTTCATAAGTGATATCTTATGATAAGTTTCTTTTTCTCTGGGACTAATTTCACTTAGAATCATCGTACCTGAATCCACCCATTTTGCTGCTACTGGTCTTATGACATTGATTTCATGGCTGAGGGATATTCCCTCGTACGTAAGTACCACTAATTTTTGAACCATTTTTATATTTCCTGGGATATTTAAGGTGTACCCAAGTTGAGGTCCTTGTAAGCAGTGCAGCCCTAAATTTTTTGGTCGCTCTGTCTTATTGATTTTCAGTTTTCCAAAGGTATATTCCCTAGACTGGAAGTGCCCTTCTGCTCTGTAGCTCTGTTCTTTACTTGTTTTAGGGAACACAATGCACTCCTCCAGAGAGGCAGTTGGCTATTTACATGCCGCCAATCAGCATAACAAGGCTCCCTGTTCTCCAGGACCTGTCTTGCCTTTCTGGTTTTTACACATTTTGTGGATGTCCCTTTTGACCGGTGGGAAGTGATACTTCTTTGTAGTGCCGATTTGCATTGCCCGCTTGCTTGCTTGGCCAAAAAGGGCGTATGTGTTTTCTCCTGAATATATTCAGGAGAAAACGCATACGCCCTTTTTGGCCAAGTGCATCATTGTCGAAGTTGTGCCCCTCTTCCTGTGCTTTAAAGGCGATTCCAATGTACCTCTTGAAATCTCTTTCCTGCTATTCTGCCTCGCTTTCAAGTCCGCCTCGTTGCCTTCCCTCAACAGATTTTTGGACGATAGTTGTCGTTTATTACTCGGCCAGTTTGTGAATTGCTGTGCCCCTGAGCTCCATTTTTCAACTCGTTTTTGGTGAGCTGACCGCAAGTCCAAAATTTTGGTTCAGGACCCATACTGGTTCCCGGTGGGTGTCTGAGACTTTGGTTAATTCTTCTTCCTGCCGGGAAAGTACAGTGATATGTGCCCGTCCAAATGCCTAACAGCTACTCTCTCATTGGTTCTCCCTCTTCCCTTTCATCCTCTGCCAAATTGGCAACCTGTGCGAACCAGGAGGTTAAAGGGGCTGTCTCTCCAAGGTGGGAGGTTGATAGTAAAGCAGATGGAAAGTCAAACCGGAGCACAAGGAGAGGGACTATTAGTTGAGTTTTAGAAACCTTTCGTATTCACAGTGTGTCCGTTCTCTAGGTTTCCCGTACATGTTATAACTGTAGTAATATTCCCTTCAACCTGGAGAGTTCGGACCCATGGAATGGGTGCCATGCATTATTGCTTTAAAGGGTCTGCATTTGCTCACCCACTCTCACGAATCCTCTCAGTCCCAAGTGTCCAGCCTTATGCCACATCCAGCTGTCGTTGTAGATAGGGTCATTCCAGGTTTCATCAGAGACCCTGAAGGAATTGTAAAGAATTTCCCAGTTTTTTTGTTTTGTTTTTGAAATTCCTTTTTATAGTGGGTTTGAGCTGATTCTCGCTGCCATGTTTATGCCAGTCTAGACACACTTGATTCCCTTACGGAGACATATCAATACATAGGTTTTAAGATTCTTACTAGTCAGATATATTCCTCTGCGGGAAATATGGGGTTTTGAGTCCCTTTCACTGAGGAAGGTGTAGGTCTTGTCTATTCCATAGTTGGTTTTTGGAACGGTACCTGTGCCTATATCAAACTCTGGTTTTATGCATCACCCTACCTCTCCTTCCCCCTTAAGCAGGCATAAGAGTGTTTTCTACATGTGAGACACTGTTCTCTTTCCTAACTCAGTTCAAGTGTAGCCATGTTTACAGGATCTTCATAAGTGATATCTTATGATAAGTTTCTTTTTCTCTGTGACTTATTTCACTTAGAATCATCGTACCTGAATCCACCCATTTTGCTGCTACTGGTCTTATGTCATTGATTTCATGGCTGAGGGATATTCCATCGTACGTAAGTACCACAATTTTTTGATCCATTTTTATATTTCCTGGGATATTTAAGGTGTACCCAAGTTGAGGTCCTTGTAAGCAGTGCAGCCCTAAATTTTGGGGTGGCTCTGTCTTATTGATTTTCAGTTTTCCAAAGGTATATTCCCTAGACTGGAAGTGCCCTTCTGCTGTGTAGCTCTGTTCTTTACTTGTTTTAGGGAACACAATGTACTCCTCCAGAGAGGCAGTTGGCAATTTACATCCCGCCCATCAGCATAACAAGGCTCCCTGTTCTCCAGGGCCTGTCTTGCCTTTCTTGTTCTTACACATTTTGTGGATGTCCCTTTTGACCGGTGGGAAGTGATGCTTCTTTGTAGTGCAGATTTGCATTGCCCGCTTGCTTGCTTGGCCAATAAGGGCGTATGCGTTTTCTCCTGAATATATTCAGGAGAAAACGCATACGCCCTTTTTGGCCAAGTGCATCATTGTCGAAGTTGTGCCCCTCTTCCTGTGCTTTTAAGGCGATTCCAACGTACCTCTTGAAATCTGTTTCCTGCTATTCTGCCTCGCTTTCAAGTCCGCCTCGTTGCCTTCCCTCAACAGATTTTTGGACGATAGTTGACCTTTATTACTCGGCCAGTTTGTTAATTGCTGTGCCCCTGAGCTCCATTTTTCAACTCGTTTTCTGTGAGCGGACCGCAAGTGCAAAATTTTGGTTCAGGACCTATACTGGTTCCCGGGGAGTGGCTGAGACTTTGGTTAATTCTTCTTCCTGCCTGGAAATTAGAGTGATATGTGCCCGTCCAAATGCCTAACAGCTACTCTCTCATTGGTTCTCCCTCTTCCATTTCATCCTCTGCCAAATTGGCAACCTTTGCGAACCAGGAGGTTAAAGGGGCTGTCTCTCCCAGTTGGGAGGTTGATAGTAAAGCAGATGGAAAGACAAACACGAGCACCAGGAGAGGGACTATTCGTTGAGTTTTAGAAACCTTTCGTGTTCACA
Organism: Hyperoodon ampullatus; assembly: GCF_949752795.1. Taxonomy (NCBI): domain Eukaryota; kingdom Metazoa; phylum Chordata; class Mammalia; order Artiodactyla; family Ziphiidae; genus Hyperoodon; species Hyperoodon ampullatus. The sequence continues at coordinate 399,961 of NW_027640562.1, forward strand.
GTGTGTCCGTTCTCTAGGTTTCCCGTACATGTTATAGCTGTAGTAATATTCCCATTAACCTGGAGAGTTAGGACCCATGGAGTGGGTGCCAGGCATTTGTGCTTTAAAGGGTCTGCATTTGCTCACCCAATCCCACCAATCCTCTCAGTCCCAAGTGTCCAGTCTTATGCCTCATCCAGCTGTCGTTGTACATAGGGTCATTCCAGGTTTCATCAGAGACCCTGAAGGAATTGTAAAGAATTTCCCAGTTTTTTTGTTTTGTTTTTGAAATTCCTTTTTATAGTGGGTTTGAGCTGATTCTCGCTGCCATGTTTATGCCAGTCTAGACACACTTGATTCCCTTACGGAGACATATCAATACATAGGTTTTAAGATTCTTACTAGTCAGATATATTCCTCTGCGGGAAATATGGGGTTTTGAGTCCCTTTCACTGAGGAAGGTGTAGGTCTTGTCTATTCCATAGTTGGTTTTTGGAACGGTACCTGTGCTTATATCAAACTCTGGTTTTATGCATCACCCCACCTCTCCTTCCCCCTTAAGTAGGCATAAGAGCGTTTTCTAAATGTGAGACACTGTTCTCTTTCCTAACTCAGTTCAAGTGTAGCCATGTTTACAGGATCTTCATAAGTGATATCTTATGATAAGTTTCTTTTTCTCTGTGACTTATTTCACTTAGAATCATCGTACCTGAATCCACCCATTTTGCTGCTACTGGTCTTATGACATTGATTTCATGGCTGAGGGATATTCCCTCGTACGTAAGTACCACTATTTTTTGAACCATTTTTATATTTCCTGGGATATTTAAGGTGTACCCAAGTTGAGGTCCTTGTAAGCAGTGCAGCCCTAAATTTTTTGGTCGCTCTGTCTTATTGATTTTCAGTTTTCCAAAGGTATATTCCCTAGACTGGAAGTGCCCTTCTGCTCTGTAGCTCTGTTCTTTACTTGTTTTAGGGAACACAATGCACTCCTCCAGAGAGGCAGTTGGCTATTTACATGCCGCCAATCAGCATAACAAGGCTCCCTGTTCTCCAGGACCTGTCTTGCCTTTCTGGTTTTTACACATTTTGTGGATGTCCCTTTTGACCGGTGGGAAGTGATACTTCTTTGTAGTGCCGATTTGCATTGCCCGCTTGCTTGCTTGGCCAAAAAGGGCGTATGCGTTTTCTCCTGAATATATTCAGGAGAAAACGCATACGCCCTTTTTGGCCAAGTGCATCATTGTCGAAGTTGTGCCCCTCTTCCTGTGCTTTAAAGGCGATTCCAATGTACCTCTTGAAATCTCTTTCCTGCTATTCTGCCTCGCTTTCAAGTCCGCCTCGTTGCCTTCCCTCAACAGATTTTTGGACGATAGTTGTCGTTTATTACTCGGCCAGTTTGTGAATTGCTGTGCCCCTGAGCTCCATTTTTCAACTCGTTTTTGGTGAGCTGACCGCAAGTCCAAAATTTTGGTTCAGGACCCATACTGGTTCCCGGTGGGTGTCTGAGACTTTGGTTAATTCTTCTTCCTGCCGGGAAAGTACAGTGATATGTGCCCGTCCAAATGCCTAACAGCTACTCTCTCATTGGTTCTCCCTCTTCCCTTTCATCCTCTGCCAAATTGGCAACCTGTGCGAACCAGGAGGTTAAAGGGGCTGTCTCTCCAAGTTGGGAGGTTGATAGTAAAGCAGATGGAAAGTCAAACCGGAGCACAAGGAGAGGGACTATTAGTTGAGTTTTAGAAACCTTTCGTATTCACAGTGTGTCCGTTCTCTAGGTTTCCCGTACATGTTATAACTGTAGTAATATTCCCTTCAACCTGGAGAGTTCGGACCCATGGAATGGGTGCCATGCATTATTGCTTTAAAGGGTCTGCATTTGCTCACCCACTCTCACGAATCCTCTCAGTCCCAAGTGTCCAGCCTTATGCCACATCCAGCTGTCGTTGTAGATAGGGTCATTCCAGGTTTCATCAGAGACCCTGAAGGAATTGTAAAGAATTTCCCAGTTTTTTTGTTTTGTTTTTGAAATTCCTTTTTATAGTGGGTTTGAGCTGATTCTCGCTGCCATGTTTATGCCAGTCTAGACACACTTGATTCCCTTACGGAGACATATCAATACATAGGTTTTAAGATTCTTACTAGTCAGATATATTCCTCTGCGGGAAATATGGGGTTTTGAGTCCCTTTCACTGAGGAAGGTGTAGGTCTTGTCTATTCCATAGTTGGTTTTTGGAACGGTACCTGTGCCTATATCAAACTCTGGTTTTATGCATCACCCTACCTCTCCTTCCCCCTTAAGCAGGCATAAGAGTGTTTTCTACATGTGAGACACTGTTCTCTTTCCTAACTCAGTTCAAGTGTAGCCATGTTTACAGGATCTTCATAAGTGATATCTTATGATAAGTTTCTTTTTCTCTGTGACTTATTTCACTTAGAATCATCGTACCTGAATCCACCCATTTTGCTGCTACTGGTCTTATGTCATTGATTTCATGGCTGAGGGATATTCCATCGTACGTAAGTACCACAATTTTTTGATCCATTTTTATATTTCCTGGGATATTTAAGGTGTACCCAAGTTGAGGTCCTTGTAAGCAGTGCAGCCCTAAATTTTGGGGTGGCTCTGTCTTATTGATTTTCAGTTTTCCAAAGGTATATTCCCTAGACTGGAAGTGCCCTTCTGCTGTGTAGCTCTGTTCTTTACTTGTTTTAGGGAACACAATGTACTCCTCCAGAGAGGCAGTTGGCAATTTACATCCCGCCCATCAGCATAACAAGGCTCCCTGTTCTCCAGGGCCTGTCTTGCCTTTCTTGTTCTTACACATTTTGTGGATGTCCCTTTTGACCGGTGGGAAGTGATGCTTCTTTGTAGTGCAGATTTGCATTGCCCGCTTGCTTGCTTGGCCAATAAGGGCGTATGCGTTTTCTCCTGAATATATTCAGGAGAAAACGCATACGCCCTTTTTGGCCAAGTGCATCATTGTCGAAGTTGTGCCCCTCTTCCTGTGCTTTTAAGGCGATTCCAACGTACCTCTTGAAATCTGTTTCCTGCTATTCTGCCTCGCTTTCAAGTCCGCCTCGTTGCCTTCCCTCAACAGATTTTTGGACGATAGTTGACCTTTATTACTCGGCCAGTTTGTTAATTGCTGTGCCCCTGAGCTCCATTTTTCAACTCGTTTTCTGTGAGCGGACCGCAAGTGCAAAATTTTGGTTCAGGACCTATACTGGTTCCCGGGGAGTGGCTGAGACTTTGGTTAATTCTTCTTCCTGCCTGGAAATTAGAGTGATATGTGCCCGTCCAAATGCCTAACAGCTACTCTCTCATTGGTTCTCCCTCTTCCATTTCATCCTCTGCCAAATTGGCAACCTTTGCGAACCAGGAGGTTAAAGGTGCTGTCTCTCCCAGTTGGGAGGTTGATAGTAAAGCAGATGGAAAGACAAACACGAGCACCAGGAGAGGGACTATTCGTTGAGTTTTAGAAACCTTTCGTGTTCACAGTGTGTCCGTTCTCTTGGTTTCCCGTACATGTTATAGCTGTAGTAATATTCCCTTTAACCTGGAGAGTTAGGACCCATGGAGTGGGTGCCAGGCATTTGTGCTTTAAAGGGTCTGCATTTGCTCACCCAATCCCACCAATCCTCTCAGTCCCAAGTGTCCAGCCTTATGCCTCATCCAGCTGTCGTTGTACATAGGGTCATTCCAGGTTTCATCAGAGACCCTGAAGGAATTGTAAAGAATTTCCCAGTTTTTTTGTTTTGTTTTTGAAATTCCTTTTTATAGTGGGTTTGAGCTGATTCTCGCTGCCATGTTTATGCCAGTCTAGACACACTTGATTCCCTTACGGAGACATATCAATACATAGGTTTTAAGATTCTTACTAGTCAGATATATTCCTCTGCGGGAAATATGGGGTTTTGAGTCCCTTTCACTGAGGAAGGTGTAGGTCTTGTCTATTCCATAGTTGGTTTTTGGAACGGTACCTGTGCCTATATCAAACTCTGGTTTTATGCATCACCCTACCTCTCCTTCCCCCTTAAGCAGGCATAAGAGTGTTTTCTACATGTGAGACACTGTTCTCTTTCCTAACTCAGTTCAAGTGTAGCCATGTTTACAGGATCTTCATAAGTGATATCTTATGATAAGTTTCTTTTTCTCTGTGACTTATTTCACTTAGAATCATCGTACCTGAATACACCCATTTTGCTGCTACTGGTCTTATGTCATTGATTTCATGGCTGAGGGATATTCCATCGTACGTAAGTACCACAATTTTTTGATCCATTTTTATATTTCCTGGGATATTTAAGGTGTACCCAAGTTGAGGTCCTTGTAAGCAGTGCAGCCCTAAATTTTGGGGTGGCTCTGTCTTATTGATTTTCAGTTTTCCAAAGGTATATTCCCTAGACTGGAAGTGCCCTTCTGCTGTGTAGCTCTGTTCTTTACTTGTTTTAGGGAACACAATGTACTCCTCCAGAGAGGCAGTTGGCAATTTACATCCCGCCCATCAGCATAACAAGGCTCCCTGTTCTCCAGGGCCTGTCTTGCCTTTCTTGTTCTTACACATTTTGTGGATGTCCCTTTTGACCGGTGGGAAGTGATGCTTCTTTGTAGTGCAGATTTGCATTGCCCGCTTGCTTGCTTGGCCAATAAGGGCGTATGCGTTTTCTCCTGAATATATTCAGGAGAAAACGCATACGCCCTTTTTGGCCAAGTGCATCATTGTCGAAGTTGTGCCCCTCTTCCTGTGCTTTTAAGGCGATTCCAACGTACCTCTTGAAATCTGTTTCCTGCTATTCTGCCTCGCTTTCAAGTCCGCCTCGTTGCCTTCCCTCAACAGATTTTTGGACGATAGTTGACCTTTATTACTCGGCCAGTTTGTTAATTGCTGTGCCCCTGAGCTCCATTTTTCAACTCGTTTTCTGTGAGCGGACCGCAAGTGCAAAATTTTGGTTCAGGACCTATACTGGTTCTCGGGGAGTGGCTGAGACTTTGGTTAATTCTTCTTCCTGCCTGGAAATTAGAGTGATATGTGCCCGTCCAAATGCCTAACAGCTACTCTCTCATTGGTTCTCCCTCTTCCATTTCATCCTCTGCCAAATTGGCAACCTTTGCGAACCAGGAGGTTAAAGGTGCTGTCTCTCCCAGTTGGGAGGTTGATAGTAAAGCAGATGGAAAGACAAACACGAGCACCAGGAGAGGGACTATTCGTTGAGTTTTAGAAACCTTTCGTGTTCACAGTGTGTCCGTTCTCTTGGTTTCCCGTACATGTTATAGCTGTAGTAATATTCCCTTTAACCTGGAGAGTTAGGACCCATGGAGTGGGTGCCAGGCATTTGTGCTTTAAAGGGTCTGCATTTGCTCACCCAATCCCACCAATCCTCTCAGTCCCAAGTGTCCAGCCTTATGCCTCATCCAGCTGTCGTTGTACATAGGGTCATTCCAGGTTTCATCAGAGACCCTGAAGGAATTGTAAAGAATTTCCCAGTTTTTTGTTTTGTTTTTGAAATTCCTTTTTATAGTGGGTTTGAGCTGATTCTCGCTGCCATGTTTATGCCAGTCTAGACACACTTGATTCCCTTACGGAGACATATCAATACATAGGTTTTAAGATTCTTACTAGTCAGATATATTCCTCTGCGGGAAATATGGGGTTTTGAGTCCCTTTCACTGAGGAAGGTGTAGGTCTTGTCTATTCCATAGTTGGTTTTTGGAACGGTACCTGTGCTTATATCAAACTCTGGTTTTATGCATCACCCCACCTCTCCTTCCCCCTTAAGTAGGCATAAGAGCGTTTTCTAAATGTGAGACACTGTTCTCTTTCCTAACTCAGTTCAAGTGTAGCCATGTTTACAGGATCTTCATAAGTGATATCTTATGATAAGTTTCTTTTTCTCTGTGACTTATTTCACTTAGAATCATCGTACCTGAATCCACCCATTTTGCTGCTACTGGTCTTATGATATTGATTTCATGGCTGAGGGATATTCCATCGTACGTAAGTACCACAATTTTTTGAACCATTTTTATATTTCCTGGGATATTTAAGGTGTACCCAAGTTGAGGTCCTTGTAAGCAGTGCAGCCCTAAATTTTGGGGTGGCTCTGTCTTATTGATTTTCAGTTTTCCCAAGGTATATTCCCTAGACTGGAAGTGTCCTTGGCTCTGTAGCTCTGTGGTTTACTTGTTTTAGGGAACACAATGCACTCCTCCAGAGAAGCAGTTGGCAATTTACATCCCGCCCATCAGCATAACAAGGATCCCTGTTCTCCAGGGCCTGTCTTGCCTTTCTGGTTTTTACACATTTTGTGGATGTCCCTTTTGACCGGTGGGAAGTGATACTTCTTTGTAGTGCAGATTTGCATTGCCCGCTTGCTTGCTTGGCCAAAAAGGGCGAATGCGTTTTCTGCTGAATATATTCAGGAGAAAACGCATACACCCTTTTTGGCCAAGTGCATCATTGTCGAAGTTGTGCCCCTCTTCCTGTGCTTTAAAGGCGATTCCAACGTACCTCTTGAAATCTGTTTCCTGCTATTCTGCCTCGCTTTCAAGTCCGCCTCGTTGCCTTCCCTCAACAGATTTTTGGACGATAGTTGTCCCTTATTACTCGGCCAGTTTGTGAATTGCTGTGCCCCTGAGCTCCAGTTTTCAACTCGTTTTTGGTGAGCTGACCCCAAGTGCAAAATTTTGGTTCAGGACCTATACTGGTTCCCGGTGGGTGGCTGAGACTTTGGTTAATTATTCTTCCTGCCGTGAAATTACAGTGATATGTGCCCGTCCAAACGCCTAACAGCTACTCTCTCATTGGTTCTCCCTCTTCCCTTTCATCCTCTGCCAAATTGGAAACATGTGAGAACCAGGAGGTTAAAGGGGCTGTCTCTCCAAGTTGGGAGGTTGATAGTAAAGCAGATGGAAAGTCAAACCAGAGCACCAGGAGAGGGACTATTTGTTGAGTTTTAGAAACCTTTCGTATTCACAGTGTGTCCATTCTCTAGGTTTCCCGTATATGTTATAACTGTAGTAATATTCCCTTCAACCTGGAGAGTTGGGACCCATGGAATGGGTGCCATGCATTATTGCTTTAAAGGGTCTGCATTTGCTCACCCACTCTCACGAATCCTCTCAGTCCCAAGTGTCCAGCCTTATGCCACATCCAGCTGTTGTTGTAGATAGGGTCATTCCAGGTTTCATCAGAGACCCTGAAGGAATTGTAAAGAATTTCCCAGTTTTTTGGTTTTGTTTTTGAAATTCCTTTTTATAGTGGGTTTGAGATGATTCTCGCTGCCATATTTATGCCAGTCTAGACACACTTGATTCCCTTACGGAGACATATCAATACATAGGTTTTAAGATTCTTACTAGTCAGATATATTCCTCTGTGGGAAATATGGGGTTTTGAGTCCCTTTCACTGAGGAAGGTGTAGGTCTTGTCTATTCCATAGTTGGTTTTTGGAACGGTACCTGTGCCTATATCAAACTCTGGTTTTATGCATCACCCTACCTCTCCTTCCCCCTTAAGCAGGCATAAGAGTGTTTTCTACATGTGAGACACTGTTCTCTTTCCTAACTCAGTTCAAGTGTAGCCATGTTTACAGGATCTTCATAAGTGATATCTTATGATAAGTTTCTTTTTCTCTGTGACTTATTTCACTTAGAATCATCGTACCTGAATCCACCCATTTTGCTGCTACTGGTCTTATGTCATTGATTTCATGGCTGAGGGATATTCCATCGTACGTAAGTACCACAATTTTTTGATCCATTTTTATATTTCCTGGGATATTTAAGGTGTACCCAAGTTGAGGTCCTTGTAAGCAGTGCAGCCCTAAATTTTGGGGTGGCTCTGTCTTATTGATTTTCAGTTTTCCAAAGGTATATTCCCTAGACTGGAAGTGCCCTTCTGCTGTGTAGCTCTGTTCTTTACTTGTTTTAGGGAACACAATGTACTCCTCCAGAGAGGCAGTTGGCAATTTACATCCCGCCCATCATCATAACAAGGCTCCCTGTTCTCCAGGGCCTGTCTTGCCTTTCTTGTTCTTACACATTTTGTGGATGTCCCTTTTGACCGGTTGGAAGTGATGCTTCTTTGTAGTGCAGATTTGCATTGCCCGCTTGCTTGCTTGGCCAATAAGGGCGTATGCGTTTTCTCCTGAATATATTCAGGAGAAAACGCATACGCCCTTTTTGGCCAAGTGCATCATTGTCGAAGTTGTGCCCCTCTTCCTGTGCTTTTAAGGCGATTCCAACGTACCTCTTGAAATCTGTTTCCTGCTATTCTGCCTCGCTTTCAAGTCCGCCTCGTTGCCTTCCCTCAACAGATTTTTGGACGATAGTTGACCTTTATTACTCGGCCAGTTTGTTAATTGCTGTGCCCCTGAGCTCCATTTTTCAACTCGTTTTCTGTGAGCGGACCGCAAGTGCAAAATTTTGGTTCAGGACCTATACTGGTTCCCGGGGAGTGGCTGAGACTTTGGTTAATTCTTCTTCCTGCCTGGAAATTAGAGTGATATGTGCCCGTCCAAATGCCTAACAGCTACTCTCTCATTGGTTCTCCCTCTTCCATTTCATCCTCTGCCAAATTGGCAACCTTTGCGAACCAGGAGGTTAAAGGTGCTGTCTCTCCCAGTTGGGAGGTTGATAGTAAAGCAGATGGAAAGACAAACACGAGCACCAGGAGAGGGACTATTCGTTGAGTTTTAGAAACCTTTCGTGTTCACAGTGTGTCCGTTCTCTTGGTTTCCCGTACATGTTATAGCTGTAGTAATATTCCCTTTAACCTGGAGAGTTAGGACCCATGGAGTGGGTGCCAGGCATTTGTGCTTTAAAGGGTCTGCATTTGCTCACCCAATCCCACCAATCCTCTCAGTCCCAAGTGTCCAGCCTTATGCCTCATCCAGCTGTCGTTGTACATAGGGTCATTCCAGGTTTCATCAGAGACCCTGAAGGAATTGTAAAGAATTTCCCAGTTTTTTTGTTTTGTTTTTGAAATTCCTTTTTATAGTGGGTTTGAGCTGATTCTCGCTGCCATGTTTATGCCAGTCTAGACACACTTGATTCCCTTACGGAGACATATCAATACATAGGTTTTAAGATTCTTACTAGTCAGATATATTCCTCTGCGGGAAATATGGGGTTTTGAGTCCCTTTCACTGAGGAAGGTGTAGGTCTTGTCTATTCCATAGTTGGTTTTTGGAACGGTACCTGTGCTTATATCAAACTCTGGTTTTATGCATCACCCCACCTCTCCTTCCCCCTTAAGTAGGCATAAGAGCGTTTTCTAAATGTGAGACACTGTTCTCTTTCCTAACTCAGTTCAAGTGTAGCCATGTTTACAGGATCTTCATAAGTGATAACTTATGATAAGTTTCTTTTTCTCTGTGACTTATTTCACTTAGAATCATCGTACCTGAATCCACCCATTTTGCTGCTACTGGTCTTATGATATTGATTTCATGGCTGAGGGATATTCCATCGTACGTAAGTACCACAATTTTTTGAACCATTTTTATATTTCCTGGGATATTTAAGGTGTACCCAAGTTGAGGTCCTTGTAAGCAGTGCAGCCCTAAATTTTGGGCTGGGTCTTTCTTATTGATTTTCAGTTTTCCCAAGGTATATTCCCTAGACTGGAAGTGTCCTTGGCTCTGTAGCTCTGTGGTTTACTTGTTTTAGGGAACACAATGCACTCCTCCAGAGAAGCAGTTGGCAATTTACATCCCGCCCATCAGCATAACAAGGATCCCTGTTCTCCAGGGCCTGTCTTGCCTTTCTGGTTTTTACACATTTTGTGGATGTCCCTTTTGACCGGTGGGAAGTGATACTTCTTTGTAGTGCAGATTTGCATTGCCCGCTTGCTTGCTTGGCCAAAAAGGGCGTATGCGTTTTCTCCTGAATATATTCAGGAGAAAACGCATACGCCCTTTTTGGCCAAGTGCATCATTGTCGAAGTTGTGCCCCTCTTCCTGTGCTTTAAAGGCGATTCCAACGTACCTCTTGAAATCTGTTTCCTGCTATTCTGCCTCGCTTTCAAGTTCGCCTCGTTGCCTTCCCTCAACAGATTTTTGGACGATAGTTCTCCTTTATTACTCCGCCAGTTTGTGAATTGCTGTGCCCCTGAGCTCCATTATTCAACTCGTTTTTTGTGAGCTGACCGCAAGTCCAAAATTTTCGTTCAGGACCTATACTGGTTCCCGGTGGGTGGCTGAGACTTTGGTTAATTCTTCTTCCTGCCGAGAAATTACAGTGATATGTGCCCGTCCAAATGCCTAACAGCTACTCTCTCATTGGTTCTCCCTCTTCCCTTTCATCCTCTGCTAAATTGGCAACCTGTGCGAACCAGGAGTTAAAGGGGCTGTCTCTCCAAGTTGGGAGGTTGATAGTAAAGCAGATGGAAAGTCAAACCGGAGCACCAGGAGAGGGACTATTCGTTGAGTTTTAGAAACCTTTCGTATTCACAGTGTGTCCGTTCTCTAGGTTTCCCGTACATGTTATTGCTGTAGTAACATTCCCTTCAGCCTGGAGAGTTGGGAACCATGGAATGTGTGCCATGCATTATTGCTTTAAAGGGTTTGCATTTGCTCATCCAATCTCACCAATCGTCTCAGTCCCAAGTGTCCAGCCTTATGCCAAATCCAGCTGTCGTTGTAGATTGGGTCATTCCAGGTTTCATCAGAGACCCTGAAGGAATTGTAAAGAATTTCCCAGTTTTTTTGTTTTGTTTTTGAAATTCCTTTTTATAGTGGGTTTGAGCTGATTCTCGCTGCCATGTTTATGCCAGTCTAGACACACTTGATTCCCTTACGGAGACATATAAATACATAGGTTTTAAGATTCTTACTAGTCAGATATATTCCTCGGCGGGAAATATGGGGTTTTGAGTCCCTTTCACTGAGGAAGGTGTAGGTCTTTTCTATTCCATAGTTGGTTTTTGGAATGGTACCTGTGCTTATATCAAACTCTGGTTTTATGCATCACCTCACCTCTCCTTCCCCCTTAAGCAGGCAAAAGAGTATTTTCTAAATGTGAGACACTGTTCTCTTTCCTAACTCAGTTCAAGTGTAGCCATGTTTACAGGATCTTCATAAGTGATATCTTATGATAAGTTTCTTTTTCTCTGTGACTTATTTCACTTAGAATCATCGTACCTGAATCCACCCATTTTGCTGCTACTGGTCTTACGACATTGATTTCATGGCTGAGGGATATTCCATCGTACGTAAGTACCACAATTTTTTGAACCATTTTTATATTTCCTAGGATATTTAAGGTATACCCAAGTTGAGGTCCTTGTAAGCAGTGCAGCCCTAAATTTTGGGGTGGCTCTGTCTTATTGATTTTCAGTTTTCCAAAGGTATATTCCCTAGACTGGAAGTGCCCTTCTGCTCTGCAGCTCTGTTCTTTACTTCTTTTAGGGAACACAATGCACTCCTCCAGAGAGGCAGTTGGCAATTTACATGCCGCCCATCAGCATAACAAGGCTCCCTGTTCTCTAGGACCTGTCTTGACTTTCTGGTTTTTACACATTTTGTGGATGTGTCTTTTGACCGGTGGGAAGTGATACTTCTTTGTAGTGCAGAATTGCATTGCCCGCTTGCTTTCTTGGCCAAAAAGGGCGTATGCGTTTTCTCCTGAATATATTCAGGAGAAAATGCATACGCCCTTTTTGGCCAAGTGCATCATTGTCGAAGTTGTGCCCCTCTTCCTGTGCTTTAAAGGCGATCCCAACGTACCTCTTGAAATCTGTTTCCTGCTATTCTGCCTCACTTTCAAGTCCGCCTCGTTGCCTTCCCTCAACAGATTTTTGTACGACAGTTGTCCTTTATTACTCGGCCAGTTTGTGAATTGCTGTGCCCCTGAGCTCCATTTTTCCACTCGTTTTTGGTGAGTTGACCGCAAGTCCAAAATTTTGGTCAGGACCTATGCTGGTTCCCGGTGGGTGTCTGAGACTTTGGTTAATTCTTCTTGCTGCCGGGGAATTACAGTGATATGTGCCCTTTCAAATGCCTAACAGCTACTCTCTCATTGGTCTTCCCTCTTCCCTTTAATCCTCTGCCAAATTGGCAACCTTTGCGAACCAGGAGGTTAAAGGTGCTGTCTCTCCCAGTTGGGAGGTTGATAGTAAAGCTGATGGAAAGACAAACACGAGCACCAGGAGAGGGACTATTCGTTGAGTTTTAGAAACCTTTCGTATTCACAGTGTGTCCGTTCTCTAGGTTTCCCGTACATGTTATAGCTGTAGTAATATTCCCTTCAACCTGGAGAGTTGGGACCCATGGAATGGGTGCCATGCATTATTGCTTTAAAGGGTCTGCATTGGCTCACCCAATCTCACCAATCCTGTCAGTCCCAAGTGTCCAGCCTTATGCCACATCCAGCTGTCATTGTAGATAGGGTCATTCCAGGTTTCATCAGAGACCCTGAAGGAATTGTAAAGAATTTCCCAGTTTTTTGTTTTGATTTTGAAATTCCTTTTTATAGTGGGTTTGAGCTGATTCTCGCTGCCATGTTTATGCCAGTCTAGACACACTTGATTCCCTTACAGAGACATATCAATACATAGGTTTTAATATTATTACTAGTCAGATATATTCCTCTGCGGGAAATATGGAGTTTTGAGTCCCTTTCACTGAGGAAGGTGTAGGTCTTGTCTATTCCATAGTTGGTTTTTGGAACGGTACCTGTGCTTATATCAAACTCTGGTTTGATGCATCACCCCACCTCTCCTTCCCCCTTAAGCAGGCATAAGTGTGTTTTCTAAATGTGAGACCCTGTTCTCTTTCCTAACTCAGTTCAAGTGTAGCCATGTTTACAGGATCTTCATAAGTGATATCTTATGATAAGTTTCTTTTTCTCTGTGACTAATTTCACTTAGAATCATCGTACCTGAATCCACCCATTTTGCTGCTACTGGTCTTATGACATTGATTTCATGGCTGAGGGATATTCCCTCGTACGTAAGTACCACTATTTTTTGAACCATTTTTATATTTCCTGGGATATTTAAGGTGTACCCAAGTTGAGGTCCTTGTAAGCAGTGCAGCCCTAAATTTTTTGGTGGCTCTGTCTTATTGATTTTCAGTTTTCCAAAGGTATATTCCCTAGACTGGAAGTGCCCTTCTGCTCTGTAGCTCTGTTCTTTACTTGTTTTAGGGAACACAATGCACTCCTCCAGAGAGGCAGTTGGCAATTTACATGCCGCCAATCAGCATAACAAGGCTCCCTGTTCTCCAGGACCTGTCTTGCCTTTCTGGTTTTTACACATTTTGTGGATGTCCCTTTTGACCGGTGGGAAGTGATACTTCTTTGTAGTGCCGATTTGCATTGCCCACTTGCTTGCTTGGCCAAAAAGGGCGTATGCGTTTTCTCCTGAATATATTCAGGAGAAAACGCATACGCCCTTTTTGGCCAAGTGCATCATTGTCGAAGTTGTGCCCCTCTTCCTGTGCTTTAAAGGCGATTCCAATGTACCTCTTGAAATCTCTTTCCTGCTATTCTGCCTCGCTTTCAAGTCCGCCTCGTTGCCTTCCCTCAACAGATTTTTGGACGATAGTTGTCGTTTATTACTCGGCCAGTTTGTGAATTGCTGTGCCCCTGAGCTCCATTTTTCAACTCGTTTTTGGTGAGCTGACCGCAAGTCCAAAATTTTGGTTCAGGACCCATACTGGTTCCCGGTGGGTGTCTGAGACTTTGGTTAATTCTTCTTCCTGCCGGGAAATTACAGTGATATGTGCCCGTCCAAATGCCTAACAGCTACTCTCTCATTGGTTCTCCCTCTTCCCTTTCATCCTCTGCCAAATTGGCAACCTGTGCGAACCAGGAGGTTAAAGGGGCTGTCTCTCCAAGTTGGGAGGTTGATAGTAAAGCAGATGGAAAGTCAAACCGGAGCACAAGGAGAGGGACTATTAGTTGAGTTTTAGAAACCTTTCGTATTCACTGTGTGTCCGTTCTCTAGGTTTCCCGTACATGTTATAACTGTAGTAATATTCCCTTCAACCTGGAGAGTTGGGACCCATGGAATGGGTGCCATGCATTATTGCTTTAAAGGGTCTGCATTTGCTCACCCAATCTCACCAATCGTCTCATTCCCAATTGTCCAGCCTTATGCCACATCCAGCTGTCATTGTAGATAGGGTCATTCCAGGTTTCATCAGAGACCCTGAAGGAATTGTAAAGAATTTCCCAGTTTTTTTGTTTTGTTTTTGAAATTCATTTTTATAGTGGGTTTGAGCTGATTCTCGCTGCCATGTTTATGCCAGTCTAGACACACTTGATTCCCTTACAGAGACATATCAATACATAGGTTTTAATATTATTACTAGTCAGATATATTCCTCTGCGGGAAATATGGGGTTTTGAGTCCCTTTCACTGAGGAAGGTGTAGGTCTTGTCTATTCCATAGTTGGTTTTTGGAACGGTACCTGTGCTTATATCAAACTCTGGTTTGATGCATCACCCCACCTCTCCTTCCCCCTTAAGCAGGCATAAGAGTGTTTTCTAAATGTGAGACACTGTTCTCTTTCCTAACTCAGTTCAAGTGTAGCCATGTTTACAGGATCTTCATAAGTGATATCTTATGATAAGTTTCTTTTTCTCTGTGACTAATTTCACTTAGAATCATCGTACCTGAATCCACCCATTTTGCTGCTACTGGTCTTATGACATTGATTTCATGGCTGAGGGATATTCCCTCGTACGTAAGTACCACTATTTTTTGAACCATTTTTATATTTCCTGGGATATTTAAGGTGTACCCAAGTTGAGGTCCTTGTAAGCAGTGCAGCCCTAAATTTTTTGGTGGCTCTGTCTTATTGATTTTCAGTTTTCCAAAGGTATATTCCCTAGACTGGAAGTGCCCTTCTGCTCTGTAGCTCTGTTCTTTACTTGTTTTAGGGAACACAATGCACTCCTCCAGAGAAGCAGTTGGCAATTTACATGCCGCCCATCAGCATAACAAGGCTCCCTGTTCTCCAGGACCTGTCTTGCCTTTCTGGTTTTTACACATTTTGTGGATGTCCCTTTTGACCGGTGGGAAGTGATACTTCTTTGTAGTGCCGATTTGCATTGACCGCTTGCTTGCTTGGCCAAAAAGGGCGTATGCGTTTTCTCCTGAATATATTCAGGAGAAAACGCATACGCCCTTTTTGGCCAAGTGCATCATAGTCGAAGTTGTGCCCCTCTTCCTGTGCTTTAAAGGCGATTCCAATGTACCTCTTGAAATCTCTTTCCTGCTATTCTGCCTCGCTTTCAAGTCCGCCTCGTTGCCTTCCCTCAACAGATTTTTGGACGATAGTTGTCGTTTATTACTCGGCCAGTTTGTGAATTGCTGTGCCCCTGAGCTCCATTTTTCAACTCGTTTTTGGTGAGCTGACCGCAAGTCCAAAATTTTGGTTCAGGACCTATGCTGGTTCCCGGTGGGTGTCTGAGACTTTGGTTAATTCTTCTTGCTGCCGGGGAATTACAGTGATATGTGCCCTTTCAAATGCCTAACAGCTACTCTCTCATTGGTTCTCCCTCTTCCCTTTCATCCTCTGCCAAATTGGCAACCTGTGCGAACCAGGAGGTTAAAGGGGCTGTCTCTCCAAGTTGGGAGGTTGATAGTAAAGCAGATGGAAAGTCAAACCGGAGCACAAGGAGAGGGACTATTAGTTGAGTTTTAGAAACCTTTCGTATTCACAGTGTGTCCGTTCTCTAGGTTTCCCGTACATGTTATAACTGTAGTAATATTCCGTTCAACCTGGAGAGTTCGGACCCATGGAATGGGTGCCATGCATTATTGCTTTAAAGGGTCTGCATTTGCTCACCCACTCTCACGAATCCTCTCAGTCCCAAGTGTCCTGCCTTATGCCACATCCAGCTGTCGTTGTAGATAGGGTCATTCCAGGTTTCATCAGAGACCCTGAAGGAATTGTAAAGAATTTCCCTTTTTTTTTGTTTTGTTTTTGAAATTCCTTTTTATAGTGGGTTTGAGCTGATTCTCGCTGCCATGTTTATGCCAGTCTAGACACACTTGATTCCCTTACGGAGACATATCAATACATAGGTTTTAAGATTCTTACTAGTCAGATATATTCCTCTGCGGGAAATATGGGGTTTTGAGTCCCTTTCACTGAGGAAGGTGTAGGTCTTGTCTATTCCATAGTTTGTTTTTGGAACGGTACCTGTGCCTATATCAAACTCTGGTTTTATGCATCACCCCACCTCTCCTTCCCCCTTAAGCAGGCATAAGAGTGTTTTCTAAATGTGAGACACTGTTCTCTTTCCGAACTCAGTTCAAGTGTAGCCATGTTTACAGGATCTTCATAAGTGATATCTTATGATAAGTTTCTTTTTCTCTGTGACTTATTTCACTTAGAATCATCGTACCTGAATCCACCCATTTTGCTGCTACTGGTCTTATGACATTGATTTCATGGCTGAGGGATATTCCATCGTACGTAAGTACCACTATTTTTTGAACCATTTTTATATTTCCTAGGATATTTAAGGTGTACCCAAGTTGAGGTCCTTGTAAGCAGTGCAGCCCTAAATTTTGGGGTGGCTCTGTCTTATTGATTTTCAGTTTTCCAAAGGTATATTCCCTAGACTGGAAGTGCCCTTCTGCTCTGTAGCTCTGTTCTTTACTTGTTTTAGGGAACACAATGCACTCCTCCAGAGAAGCAGTTGGCAATTTACATGCCGCCCATCAGCATAACAAGGCTCCCTGTTCTCTAGGACATGTCTTGCCTTTCTGGTTTTTACACATTTTGTGGATGTCCCTTTTGACCGGTCGGAAGTGATACTTCTTTGTAGTGCAGATTTGCATTGCCCGCTTGCTTTCTTGGCCAAAAAGCGCGTATGCGTTTTCTCCTGAATATATTCAGGAGAAAACGCATACGCCCTTTTTGGCCAAGTGCATCATTGTCGAAGTTGTGCCCCTCTTCCTCTGCTTTAAAGGCGATTCCAACGTACCTCTTGAAATCTGTTTCCTGCTATTCTGCCTCGCTTTCAAGTCCGCCTCGTTGCCTTCCCTCAACAGATTTTTGGACGACAGTTGTCCTTTATTACTCGGCCAGTTTGTGAATTGCTGTGCCCCTGAGCTCCATTTTTCAACTCGTTTTTGGTGAGGTGACCGCAAGTCCAAAATTTTGGTTCAGGACGTATGCTGGTTTCCGGTGGGGGGCTGAGACTTTGGTTAATTCTTCTTGCTGGCGGGGAATTACAGTGATATGTGCCCGTTCAAATGCCTAACAGCTACTCTCTCATTGGTCCTCCCTCTTCCCTTTCATCCTCTGCCAAATTGGCAACCTGTGCGAACCAGGAGGTTAAAGGGACTGTCTCTCCAAGTTGGGAGGGTGATAGTAAAGCAGGTGTAAAGTCAAACCGGAGCACCAGGAGAGGGACTATTCGTTGAGTTTTAGAAACCTTTCGTATTCACAGTGTGTCCGTTCTCTAGGTTTCCCGTACATGTTATAGCTGTAGTAATATTCCCTTCAACCTGGAGAGTTGGGACCCATGGAATGGGTGCCATGCATTATTGCTTTAAAGGGTCTGCATTTGCTCACCCAATCTCACCAATCCTGTCAGTCCCAAGTGTCCAGCCTTATGCCACATCCAGCTGTCGTTGTAGATATGGTCATTCCAGGTTTCATCAGAGACCCTGAAGGAATTGTAAAGAATTTCCCAGTTTTTTTGTTTTGTTTTTGAAATTCATTTTTATAGTGGGTTTGAGCTGATTCTCGCTGCCATGTTTATGCCAGTCTAGACACACTTGATTCCCTTACAGAGACATATCAATACATAGGTTTTAATATTATTACTAGTCAGATATATTCCTCTGCGGGAAATATGGGGTTTTGAGTCCCTTTCACTGAGGAAGGTGTAGGTCTTGTCTATTCCATAGTTGGTTTTTGGAACGGTACCTGTGCTTATATCAAACTCTGGTTTTATGCATCACCCCACCTCTCCTTCCCCCTTAAGCAGGCATAAGAGTGTTTTCTAAATGTGAGACACTGTTCTCTTTCCTAACTCAGTTCAAGTGTAGCCATGTTTACAGGATCTTCATAAGTGATATCTTATGATAAGTTTCTTTTTCTCTGGGACTAATTTCACTTAGAATCATCGTACCTGAATCCACCCATTTTGCTGCTACTGGTCTTATGACATTGATTTCATGGCTGAGGGATATTCCCTCGTACGTAAGTACCACTATTTTTTGAACCATTTTTATATTTCCTGGGATATTTAAGGTGTACCCAAGTTGAGGTCCTTGTAAGCAGTGCAGCCCTAAATTTTTTGGTGGCTCTGTCTTATTGATTTTCAGTTTTCCAAAGGTATATTCCCTAGACTGGAAGTGCCCTTCTGCTCTGTAGCTCTGTTCTTTACTTGTTTTAGGGAACACAATGCACTCCTCCAGAGAGGCATTTGGCAATTTACATGCCGCCCATCAGCATAACAAGGCTCCCTGTTCTCCAGGACCTGTCTTGTCTTTCTGGTTTTTACACATTTTGTGGATGTCCCTTTTGACCGGTGGGAAGTGATACTTCTTTGTAGTGCCGATTTGCATTGCCCGCTTGCTTGCTTGGCCAAAACGGGCGTATGCGTTTTCTCCTGAATATATTCAGGAGAAAACGCATACGCCCTTTTTGGCCAAGTGCATCATTGTCGAAGTTGTGCCCCTCTTCCTGTGCTTTAAAGGCGATTCCAATGTACCTCTTGAAATCTCTTTCCTGCTATTCTGCCTCGCTTTCAAGTCCGCCTCGTTGCCTTCCCTCAACAGATTTTTGGACGATAGTTGTCCTTTATTACTGGGCCAGTTTGTGAATTGCTGTGCCCCTGAGCTCCATTTTTCAACTCGTTTTTGGTGAGCTGACCGCAAGTCCAAAATTTTGGTTCAGGACCCATACTGGTTCCCGGTGGGTGTCTGAGACTATGGTTAATTCTTCTTCCTGCCGGGAAATTACAGTGATATGTGCCCGTCCAAATGCCTAACAGCTACTCTCTCATTGGTTCTCCCTCTTCCCTTTCATCCTCTGCCAAATTGGCAACCTGTGCGAACCAGGAGGTTAAAGGGGCTGTCTCTCCAATTTGGGAGGTTGATAGTAAAGCAGATGGAAAGTCAAACCGGAGCACAAGGAGAGGGACTATTAGTTGAGTTTTAGAAACCTTTCGTATTCACAGTGTGTCCGTTCTCTAGGTTTCCCGTACATGTTATAACTGTAGTAATATTCCCTTCAACCTGGAGAGTTGGGACCCATTGAATGGGTGCCATGCATTATTGCTTTAAAGGGTCTGCATTTGCTCACCCAATCTCACCAATCGTCTCAGTCCCAAGTGTCCAGCCTTATGCCACATCCAGCTGTCGTTGTAGATAGGGTCATTCCAGGTTTCATCAGAGACCCTGAAGGAATTGTAAAGAATTTGCCAGTTTTTTTGTTTTGTTTTTGAAATTCCTTTTTATAGTGGGTTTGAGCTGATTCTCGCTGCCATGTTTATGCCAGTCTAGACACACTTGATTCCCTTACAGAGACATATCAATACATAGGTTTTAATATTATTACTAGTCAGATATATTCCTCTGCGGGAAATATGGGGTTTTGAGTCCCTTTCACTGAGGAAGGTGTAGGTCTTGTCTATTCCATAGTTGGTTTTTGGAACGGTACCTGTGCTTATATCAAACTCTGGTTTTATGCATCACCCCACCTCTCCTTCCCCCTTAAGCAGGCATAAGAGTGTTTTCTAAATGTGAGACACTGTTCTCTTTCCTAACTCAGTTCAAGTGTAGCCATGTGTACAGGATCTTCATAAGTGATATCTTATGATAAGTTTCTTTTTCTCTGGGACTAATTTCACTTAGAATCATCGTACCTGAATACACCCATTTTGCTGCTACTGGTCTTATGACATTGATTTCATGGCTGAGGGATATTCCATCATACGTAAGTACCACAATTTTTTGAACCATTTTTATATTTCCTGGGATATTTAAGGTGGACCCAAGTTGAGTTCCTTGTAAGCAGTGCAGCCCTAAATTTTGGGGTGGCTCTGTCTTATTGATTTTCAGTTTTCCCAAGGTATATACCCTAGACTGGAAGTGTCCTTGGCTCTGTAGCTCTGTGGTTTACTTGTTTTAGGGAACACAATGCACTCCTCCAGAGAAGCAGTTGGCAATTTACATCCGGCCCATCAGCATAACAAGGATCCCTGTTCTCCAGGGCCTGTCTTGCCTTTCTGGTTTTTACACATTTTGTGGATGTCCCTTTTGACCGGTGGGAAGTGATACTTCTTTGTAGTGCAGATTTGCATTGCCCGCTTGCTTGCTTGGCCAAAAAGGGCGTATGCGTTTTCTGCTGAATATATTCAGGAGAAAACGCATACACCCTTTTTGGCCAAGTGCATCATTGTCGAAGTTGTGCCCCTCTTCCTGTGCTTTAAAGGCGATTCCAACGTACCTCTTGAAATCTGTTTCCTGCTATTCTGCCTCGCTTTCAAGTCCGCCTCGTTGCCTTCCCTCAACAGATTTTCGGACGATAGTTGTCCCTTATTACTCGGCCAGTTTGTGAATTGCTGTGCCCCTGAGCACCAGTTTTCAACTCGTTTTTGGTGAGCTGACCCCAAGTCCAAAATTTTGGTTCAGGACCTATACTGGTTCCTGGTGGGTGGCTGAGACTTTGGTTAATTATTCTTCCTGCCGTGAAATTACAGTGATATGTGCCCGTCCAAACGCCTAACAGCTACTCTCTCATTGGTTCTCCCTCTTCCCTTTCATCCTCTGCCAAATTGGAAACATGTGAGAACCAGGAGGTTAAAGGGGCTGTCTCTCCAAGTTGGGAGGTTGATAGTAAAGCAGATGGAAAGTCAAACCGGAGCACCAGGAGAGGGACTATTTGTTGAGTTTTAGAAACCTTTCGTATTCACAGTGTGTCCATTCTCTAGGTTTCCCGTATATGTTATAACTGTAGTAATATTCCCTTCAACCTGGAGAGTTGGGACCCATGGAATGGGTGCCATGCATTATTGCTTTAAAGGGTCTGCATTTGCTCACCCAATCTCACCAATCCTCTCAGTCTCAAGTGTCCAGCCTTATGCCACATCCAGCTGTCGTTGTAGATAGGGTCATTCCAGGTTTCATCAGAGACCCTGAAGGAATTGTAAAGAATTTCCCAGTTTTTTTGTTTTGTTTTTGAAATTCATTTTTATCGTGGGTTTGAGCTGATTCTCGCTGCCATGTTTATGCCAGTCTAGACACACTTGATTCCCTTACGGAGACATATCAATACATAGGTTTTAAGATTCTTACTAGTCAGATATATTCCTCTGCAGGAAATATGGGGTTTTGAGTCCCTTTCACTGAGGAAGGTGTAGGTCTTGACTATTCCATAGTTGGTTTTTGGAACGGTACCTGTGCTTATATCAAACTCTGGTTTTATGCATCACCCCACCTCTCCTTCCCCCTTAAGCAGGCATAAGAGTGTTTTCTACATGTGAGACACTGTTCTCTTTCCTAACTCAGTTCAAGTGTAGCCATGTTTACAGGATCTTCATAAGTGATATCTTATGATAAGTTTCTTTTTCTCTGTGACTTATTTCAATTAGAATCATCGTACCTGAATCCACCCATTTTGCTGCTACTGGTCTTATGACATTGATTTCATGGCTGAGGGATATTCCATCGTACGTAAGTACCACAATTTTTTGATCCATTTTTATATTTCCTGGGATATTTAAGGTGTACCCAAGTTGAGGTCCTTGTAAGCAGTGCGGCCCTATATATTGTGGTGGCTCTGTCTCATTGATTTTCAGTTTTCCCAAGGTATATTCCCTAGACTGGAAGTGCCCTTGGCTCTGCAGCTCTGTTCTTTACTTGTTTTAGGGAACACAATGTACTCCTCCAGAGAGGCAGTTGGCAATTTACATCCCGCCCATCAGCATAACAAGGCTCCCTGTTCTCCAGGGCCTGTCTTGCCTTTCTGGTTTTTACACATTTTGTGGATGTCCCTTTTGACCGGTGGGAAGTGATACTTCTTTGTATTGCAGATTTGCATTGCCTGCTTGCTTGCTTGGCCAAAAAGGGCGTATGCGTTTTCTCCTGAATATATTCAGGAGAAAACGCATACGCCCTTTTTGGCCAAGTGCATCATTGTCGAAGTTGTGCCCCTCTTCCTGTGCTTTAAAGGTGATTCCAACGTACCTCTTGAAATATGTTTCCTGCTATTCTGCCTCGCTTTCAAATCCGCCTCGTTGCCTGCCCTCAACAGATTTTTGTACGATAGTTCTCCTTTATTACTCCACCAGTTTGTGAATTGCTGTGCCCCTGAGCTCCATTATTCAACTCGTTTTTTGTGAGCTGACCGCAAGTCCAAAATTTTGGTTCAGGACCTATACTGGTTCCCGGTGGGTGGCTGAGAATTTGGTTAATTCTTCTTCCTGCCGGGAAATTAGAGTGATATGTGCCCGTCCAAATGCCTAACAGCTACTCTCTCATTGGTTCTCCCTCTTCCCTTTCATCCTCTGCTAAATTGGCAACCTGTGCGAACCAGGAGTTAAAGGGGCTGTCTCTCCAAGTTGGGAGGTTGATAGTAAAGCAGATGGAAAGTCAAACCGGAGCACCAGGAGAGGGACTATTCGTTGAGTTTTAGAAACCTTTCGTATTCACAGTGTGTCCGTTCTCTAGGTTTCCCGTACATGTTATTGCTGTAGTAACATTCCCTTCAGCCTGGAGAGTTGGGACCCATGGAATGTGTGCCATGCATTATTGCTTTAAAGGGTCTGAAATTGCTCACCCAATCTCACCAATCGTCTCAGTCCCAAGTGTCCAGCCTTATGCCAAATCCAGCTGTCGTTGTAGATTGGGTCATTCCAGGTTTCATCAGACACCCTGAAGGAATTGTAAAGGATTTCCCAGTTTTTTTGTTTTGTTTTTGAAATTCCTTTTGATAGTGGGTTTGAGCTGATTCTCGCTGCCATGTTTATGCCAGTCTAGACACACTTGATTCCCTTATGGAGACATATCAATACATAGGTTTTAAGATTCTTACTAGTCAGATATATTCCTCTGCGGGAAATATGGGGTTTTGAGTCCCTTTCACTGAAGAAGGTATAGGTCTTGTCTATTCCATAGTTGGTTTTTGGAACGGTACCGGTGCTTATATCAAACTCTGGTTTGATGCATCACCCCACCTCTCCTTCCCCCTTAAGCAGGCATAAGAGTGTTTTCTAAATGTGAGACACTGTTCTCTTTCCTAACTCAGTTCAAGTGTAGCCATGTGTACAGGATCTTCATAAGTGATATCTTATGATAAGTTTCTTTTTCTCTGTGACTTATTTCACTTAGAATCATCGTACCTGAATCCACCCATTTTGCTGCTACTGGTCTTATGACATTGATTTCATGGCTGAAGGATATTCCATCGTAAGTAAGTACCACAATTTTTTGAACCATTTTTATATTTCCTGGGATATTTAAGGTGTACCCAAGTTGAGGTCCTTGTAAGCAGTGCAGCCCTAAATTTTGGGGTGGCTCTGTCTTATTGATTTTCAGTTTTCCCAAAGTGTATTCCCTAGGCTGGTAGTGCCCTTGGCTCTGTAGCTCTGTTCTTTACTTGTTTTAGGGAAGAGAATGCACTCCTCCAGAGAGGCAGTTGGCAATGTACATCCCGCCCATCAGCATAACAAGGCTCCCTGTTCTCCAGGGCCTGTCTTGCCTTTCTTGTTCTTACACATTTTGTGGATGTCCCTTTTGACCGGTGGGAAGTGATACTTCTTTGTAGTGCAGATTTGCATTGCCCGCTTGCTTGCTTGGCCAAAAAGGGCGTATGCGTTTTCTCCTGAATATATTCAGGAGAAAATGCATACGCCCTTTTTGGCCAATTGCATCATTGTCGAAGTTGTGCCCCTCTTCCTGTGCTTTAAAGGTGATTCCAACGTACCTCTTGAAATCTGTTTCCTGCTATTCTGCCTCGCTTTCAAGTCCGCCTCGTTGCCATTCCTCAACAGATTTTTGGACGATAGTTGTCGTTTATTACTCGGCCAGTTTGTGAATTGCTGTGCCCCTGAGCTCCATTTTTCAACTCGTTTTTTGTGAGCTGACCGCAAGTCCAAAATTTTGGTTCAGGACCCATACTGGTTCCCGGTGGGTGTCTGAGACTTTGGTTAATTCTTCTTCCTGCCGGGAAATTACAGTGATATGTGCCCGTCCAAATGCCTAACAGCTACTCTCTCATTGATTCTCCCTCTTCCCTTTCATCCTTTGCCAAATTGGCAACCTGTGCGAACCAGGAGGTTAAAGGGGCTGTCTCTCCAAGTTGGGAGGATGTAAGTAAAGCAGGTGTAAAGTCAAACTGGAGCACCAGGAGAGGGACTATTCGTTGAGTTTTAGAAACCTTTCGTATTCACTGTGTGTCCGTTCTCTAGGTTTCCCGTACATGTTATAGCTGTAGTAATATTCCCTTCAACCTGGAGAGTTGGGACCCACGGAATGGGTGCTATGCATTATTGCTTTAAAGGGTCTGCATTTGCTCACCCAATCTCACCAATCGTCTCAGTCCCAAGTGTCCAGCCTTATGCCACATCCAGCTGTCGTTGTAGATAGGGTCATTCCAGGTTTCATCAGAGACCCTGAAGGAATTGTAAAGAATTTCCCAGTTTTTTTGTTTTGTTTTTGAAATTCCTTTTTATAGTGGGTTTGAGCTGATTCTCGCTGCCATGTTTATGCCTGTCTAGACACACTTGATTCCCTTACGGAGACTTATCAATACATAGGTTTTAAGATTCTTACTAGTCAGATATATTCCATGGCGGGAAATATGGGGTTTTGAGTCCCTTTCACTGAGGAAGGTATAGGTCTTGTCTATTCCATAGTTGGTTTTTGGAACGGTACCTGTGCTTATATCAAACTCTGGTTTTATGCATCACCCCACCTCTCCTTCCCCCTTAAGCAGTCATAAGAGTGTGTTCTAAATGTGAGACACTGTTCTCTTTCCTAACTCAGTTCATGTGTAGCCATGTGTACAGGATCTTCATAAGTGATATCTTATGATAAGTTTCTTTTTCTCTGTGACTTATTTCACTTAGAATCATCGTACCTGAATCCACCCATTTTGCTGCTACTGGTCTTATGACATTGATTTCATGGCTGAGGGATATTCCATCGTACGTAAGTACCACAATTTTTTGAACCATTTTTATGTTTCCTGGGATATTTAAGGTGTACCCAAGTTGAGGTCCTTGTAAGCAGTGCAGCCCTAAATTTTGGGGTGGCTCTCTATTAATGATTTTCAGTTTTCCCAAGGTATATTCCCTAGACTGGAAGTGCCCTTGGCTCTGTAGCTCTGTTCTTTACTTGTTTTAGGGAACACAATGCACTCCTCCAGAGAGGCAGTTGGCAAGTTACATCCCCCCCCATCAGCATAACAAGGCTCCCTGTTCTCCAGGGCCTGTCTTGCCTTTCTTGTTTTTACACATCTTGTGGATGTCCCTTTTGAACGGTGGGAAGTGATACTTCTTTGTAGTGCAGATTTGCATTGCCCGCTTGCTTGCTTGGCCAAAAAGGGCGTATGCGTTTTCTCCTGAATATATTCAGGAGAAAACGCATACGCCCTTTTTGGCCAAGTGCATCATTGTCGAAGTTGTGCCTCTCTTCCAGTGCTTAAAAGGCGATTCCAACGTACCTCTTGAAATCTGTTTCCTGCTATTCTGCCTCGCTTTCAAGTCCGCCTCGTTGCCTTCCCTCAACAGATTTTTGGACGATAGTTGTCCTTTATTACTCGGCCAGTTTGTGAATTGCTGTGCCCCTGAGCTCCATTTTTCAACTCGTTTTTGTGAGCTGACCGCATTCCAAAATTTTGGTTCAGGAGTTATACTGGTTCCCGGTGAGTGGCTGAGACTTTGCTTAATTCTTCTTCCTGCCAGGAAATTAGAGTGATATGTGCCCGTCCAAATGCCTAACAGCTATTCCCTCATTGGTTCTCCCTATTCCCTTTCATCCTCTGCCAAATTGGCAACCTGTGCGAACCAGGAGGTTAAAGGGGATATCTCTCCAAGTAGGGAGTTTGATAGTAAAGCAGATGGAAAGTCAAATCGGAGCACCAGGAGAGGGACTATTCGTTGAGTTTTAGAAACCTTTCGTATTCACAGTGTG
Source organism: Hyperoodon ampullatus (assembly GCF_949752795.1). NCBI lineage: Eukaryota > Metazoa > Chordata > Mammalia > Artiodactyla > Ziphiidae > Hyperoodon > Hyperoodon ampullatus. Next base: position 426,054 of record NW_027640562.1, read on the forward strand.
TCCGTTCTCTAGGTTTCCTGCACATGTTATAGCTGTAGTAATATTCCCTTTAACCTGGAGATTTGGGACCCATGGAATGGGTGCCAGGCATTTGTGCTGTAAAGGGTCTGAATTTGCTCACCCAATCTCACCAATCCTCTAAGTCCCCAGTGTCCAGGCTTATGCCACATCCAGCTGTCGTTGTACATAGGGTCATTCCAGGTTTCATCAGAGACCCTGAAGGAATTGTAAAGAATTTCCCAGATTTTTGTTTTGTGTTTGAAATTCCTTTTTATACTGGTTTGAGCTGATTCTCGCTGCCATGTTTATGCCAGTCTAGACACACTTGATTCCCTTACGGAGACATATCAATACATAGGTTTTAAGATTCTTACTAGTCAGATATATTCCTCTGCGGGAAATATGGGGTTTTGAGTCCCTTTCACTGAGGAAGGTGTAGGTCTTGGCTATTCCATAGTTGGTTTTTGGAACGGTACCTCTGCTTATATCAAACTCTGGTTTTATGCATCACTCCACCTCTCCTTCCCCCTTCAGCAGGCATAAGAGTGTTTTCTAAATGTGAGACACTGTTCTCTTTCCTAACTCAGTTCAAGTGTTGCCATGTGTACAGGATCTTCATAAGTGATATCTTATGATAAGTTTCTTTTTCTGTGTGACTTATTTCACTTAGAATCATCGTACATGAATCCACCCATTTTGCTGCTACTGGTCTTATGACATTGATTTCATGGCTGAGGGATATTCCATCATATGAAAGTACCACAATTTTTGAAGCATTTTTATATTTCCTGGGATACTTAAGGTGTATCCAAGTTGAGGTCCTTGTAACCAGTGCAGCCCTAAATTTTGGGGTGGCTCTGTCTCATTGATTTTCAGTTTTCCCATGGTATATTCCCTAGACTGGAAGTGCCCTTGGCTCTGTAGCTGTGTTCTTTACTTGTTTTAGGGAACACAATGCTCTCCTCCAGAGAGGCAGTTGGCAATTTACATCCCGCCCATCAGCATAACAAGGCTCCCTGTTCTCCAGGGCCTGTCTTGCCTTTCTGGTTTTTACACATTTTGTGGATGTCCCTTTTGACCGCTGGGAAGTGATACTTCTTTGTAGTGCAGATTTGCAATGCCCGTTTGCTTGCTTGGCCAAAAAGGGTGTATGCGTTTTCTCCTGAGTATATTCAGGAGAAAACGCATACAACCTTTTTGGCCAAGTGCATCATTGTCGAAGTTGTGCCCCTCTTCCTGTGCTTTAAAGGCGATTCCAACGTACCTCTTGAAATCTGTTTCCTGCTATTCTGCCTCACTTTCAAGTCCCCCTCGTTGCCTTCCCTCAACAGATTTTTGGACGATAGTTGTCCTTTATTACTTGGCCAGTTTGTGAATTGCTGTGCCACTGAGCTCCATTTTTCAACCCATTTTTGGTGAGCTGACCGCAAGTCCAAAATTTTGGTTCAGGACCTATACTGGTTCCCGGTGGGTGGCTGAGACTTTGGTTAATTCTTCTTCCTGCCGGGAAGTTAGAGTGATATGTGCCCGTCGAAATGCCTAACAGCTACTCTCTCATTGGTATTCCCTCTTCCCTTTCATCCTCTGCCAAATTGGCAACCTGTGCGAACCAGGAGGTTAAAGGGGCTGTCTCTCCAAGTTGGGAGGTTGATAGTAAAGCAGATGGAAAGTCAAACCGGAGCACCAGGAGAGGGACTATTCGTTGAGTTTTAGAAACCTTTCGTATTCACAGTGTGTCTGTTCTCTAGGTTTCCCGTACATGTTATAGCTGTAGTAATATTCCCTTCAACCTGGAGAGTTGGGGCCCATGGAATGGGTGCCAGGCATTTGTGCTTTAAAGGGTCTGCATTTGATCAACCAATCTCACCAATCCTCTCAGTCCCAAGTGTCCAGCCTTATGCCACATCCAGCTGTCGTTGTAGATTGGGTCATTCCAGGTTTCATCAGAGACCCTGAAGGAATTGTAAAGAATTTCCCAGTTTTTTCGTTTTGTTTTTGAAATTCTTTTTAGAGTGGGTTTGAGCTGATTCTCGCTGCCATGTTTATGCCAGTCTAGACACACTTGATTCCCTTATGGAGACATATCAATACATAGGTTTTAAGATTCTTACTAGTCAGATATATTCCTCTGCGGGAAATATGGGGTTTTGAGTCCCTTTCACTGAGGAAGGTGTAGGTCTTGTCTATTCCATAGTTCGTTTTTGGAACTGTACCTGTGCTTATATCAAACTCTGGTTTTATGCATCACCCCACCTCTCCTTCCCCCTTAAGCAGGCATAAGAGTGTTTTCTAAATGTGAGACACTGCTCTCTTTCCTAACTCAGTTCAAGTGTAGCCATGTTTACAGGATCTTCATAAGTGATATCTTATGATAAGTTTCTTTTTCTGTGTGACTTATTTCACTTAGAATCATCGTACCTGAATCCACCCATTTTGCTGCTACTGGTCTTATGACATTGATTTCATGGCTGAGGGATATTCCATCGTACGTAAGTACCACAATTTTTTGAACCATTTTTATATTTCCTGGGATATTTAAGGTGTAACCAAGTTGAGGTCCTTGTAAGCAGTGCAGCCCTAAATTTTGGGGTGGCTCTGTCTTATTGATTTTCAGTTTTCCCAAGGTATATTCCCTAGACTGGAAGTGCCCTTGGCTCTGTAGCTCTGTTGTTTACTTGTTTTAGGGAACACAATGCACTCCTCCAGAGAGGCACCTGGCAATTTACATCCCGCCCATCAGCATAACAAGGCTCCCTGTTCTCCAGGGCCTGTCTTGCCTTTCTGGTTTTTACACATTTTGTGAATGTCCCTTTTGACCGCTGGGAAGTGATACTTCTTTGTAGTGCAGATTTGCATTGCCCGCTTGCTTGCTTGGCCAAAAAGGGCGTATGCGTTTTCTCCTGAATATATTCAGGAGAAAACGCATACACCCTTTTTGGCCAAGTGCATCATTGTCGAAGTTGTGCCCCTCTTCCTGTGCTTTAAAGGCGATTCCAACGTACCTCTTGAAATCTGTTTCCTGCTATTCTGCCTCGCTTTCAAGTCCGCCTCGTTGCCTTCCCTCAACAGATTTTCGGACGATAGTTGTCCCTTATTACTCGGCCAGTTTGTGAATTGCTGTGCCCCTGAGCTCCAGTTTTCAACTCGTTTTTGGTGAGCTGAACCCAAGTCCAAAATTTTGGTTCAGGACCTATACTGTTTCCTGGTGGGTGGCTGAGACTTTGGTTAATTATTCTTCCTGCCGTGAAATTACAGTGATATGTGCCCGTCCAAACGCCTAACAGCTACTCTCTCATTGGTTCTCCCTCTTCCCTTTCATCCTCTGACAAATTGGAAACATGTGAGAACCAGGAGGTTAAAGGGGCTGTCTCTCCAAGTTGGGAGGTTGATAGTAAAGCAGATGGAAAGTCAAACCGGAGCACCAGGAGAGGGACTATTTGTTGAGTTTTAGAAACCTTTCGTATTCACAGTGTGTCCATTCTCTAGGTTTCCCGTATATGTTATAACTGTAGTAATATTCCCTTCAACCTGGAGAGTTGGGACCCATGGAATGGGTGCCATGCATTATTGCTTTAAAGGGTCTGCATTTGCTCACCCAATCTCACCAATCCTCTCAGTCTCAAGTGTCCAGCCTTATGCCACATCCAGCTGTCGTTGTAGATAGGGTCATTCCAGGTTTCATCAGAGACCCTGAAGGAATTGTAAAGAATTTCCCAGTTTTTTTGTTTTGTTTTTAAAATTGATTTTTATCGTGGGTTTGAGCTGATTCTCGCTGCCATGTTTATGCCAGTCTAGACACACTTGATTCCCTTACGGAGACATATCAATACATAGGTTTTAAGATTCTTACTAGTCAGATATATTCCTCTGCAGGAAATATGGGGTTTTGAGTCCCTTTCACTGAGGAAGGTGTAGGTCTTGACTATTCCCTAGTTGGTTTTTGGAACGGTACCTGTGCTTATATCAAACTCTGGTTTTATGCATCACCCCACCTCTCCTTCCCCCTTAAGCAGGCATAAGAGTGTTTTCTACATGTGAGACACTGTTCTCTTTCCTAACTCAGTTCAAGTGTAGCCATGTTTACAGGATCTTCATAAGTGATATCTTATGATAAGTTTCTTTTTCTCTGTGACTTATTTCAATTAGAATCATCGTACCTGAATCCACCCATTTTGCTGCTACTGGTCTTATGACATTGATTTCATGGCTGAGGGATATTCCATCGTACGTAAGTACCACAATTTTTTGATCCATTTTTATATTTCCTGGGATATTTAAGGTGTACCCAAGTTGAGGTCCTTGTAAGCAGTGCAGCCCTATATATTGTGGTGGCTCTGTCTCATTGATTTTCAGTTTTCCCAAGGTATATTCCCTAGACTGGAAGTGCCCTTGGCTCTGCAGCTCTGTTCTTTACTTGTTTTAGGGAACACAATGTACTCCTCCAGAGAGGCAGTTGGCAATTTACATCCCGCCCATCAGCATAACAAGGCTCCCTGTTCTCCAGGGCCTGTCTTGCCTTTCTGGTTTTTACACATTTTGTGGATGTCCCTTTTGACCGGTGGGAAGTGATACTTCTTTGTATTGCAGATTTGCATTGCCTGCTTGCTTGCTTGGCCAAAAAGGGCGTATGCGTTTTCTCCTGAATATATTCAGGAGAAAACGCATACGCCCTTTTTGGCCAAGTGCATCATTGTCGAAGTTGTGCCCCTCTTCCTGTGCTTTAAAGGTGATTCCAACGTACCTCTTGAAATATGTTTCCTGCTATTCTGCCTCGCTTTCAAATCCGCCTCGTTGCCTGCCCTCAACAGATTTTTGGACGATAGTTCTCCTTTATTACTCCGCCAGTTTGTGAATTGCTGTGCCCCTGAGCTCCATTATTCAACTCGTTTTTTGTGAGCTGACCGCAAGTCCAAAATTTTGGTTCAGGACCTATACTGGTTCCCGGTGGGTGGCTGAGAATTTGGTTAATTCTTCTTCCTGCCGGGAAATTAGAGTGATATGTGCCCGTCCAAATGCCTAACAGCTACTCTCTCATTGGTTCTCCCTCTTCCCTTTCATCCTCTGCTAAATTGGCAACCTGTGCGAACCAGGAGTTAAAGGGGCTGTCTCTCCAAGTTGGGAGGTTGATAGTAAAGCAGATGGAAAGTCAAACCGGAGCACCAGGAGAGGGACTATGCGTTGAGTTTTAGAAACCTTTCGTATTCACAGTGTGTCCGTTCTCTAGGTTTCCCGTACATGTTATTGCTGTAGTAACATTCCCTTCAGCCTGGAGAGTTGGGACCCATGGAATGTGTGCCATGCATTATTGCTTTAAAGGGTATGAAATTGCTCACCCAATCTCACCAATCGTCTCAGTCCCAAGTGTCCAGCCTTATGCCAAATCCAGCTGTCGTTGTAGATTGGGTCATTCCAGGTTTCATCAGACACCCTGAAGGAATTGTAAAGAATTTCCCAGTTTTTTTGTTTTGTTTTTGAAATTCCTTTTGATAGTGGGTTTGAGCTGATTCTCGCTGCCATGTTTATGCCAGTCTAGACACACTTGATTCCCTTATGGAGACATATCAATACATAGGTTTTAAGATTCTTACTAGTCAGATATATTCCTCTGCGGGAAATATTGGGTTTTGAGTCCCTTTCACTGAAGAAGGTATAGGTCTTGTCTATTCCATAGTTGGTTTTTGGAACGGTACCGGTGCTTATATCAAACTCTGGTTTGATGCATCACCCCACCTCTCCTTCCCCCTTAAGCAGGCATAAGAGTGTTTTCTAAATGTGAGACACTGTTCTCTTTCCTAACTCAGTTCAAGTGTAGCCATGTGTACAGGATCTTCATAAGTGATATCTTATGATAAGTTTCTTTTTCTCTGTGACTTATTTCACTTAGAATCATCGTACCTGAATCCACCCATTTTGCTGCTACTGGTCTTATGACATTGATTTCATGGCTGAAGGATATTCCATCGTAAGTAAGTACCACAATTTTTTGAACCATTTTTATATTTCCTGGGATATTTAAGGTGTACCCAAGTTGAGGTCCTTGTAAGCAGTGCAGCCCTAAATTTTGGGGTGGCTCTGTCTTATTGATTTTCAGTTTTCCCAAAGTGTATTCCCTAGGCTGGTAGTGCCCTTGGCTCTGTAGCTCTGTTCTTTACTTGTTTTAGGGAAGAGAATGCACTCCTCCAGAGAGGCAGTTGGCAATTTACATCCCGCCCATCAGCATAACAAGGCTCCCTGTTCTCCAGGGCCTGTCTTGCCTTTCTTGTTCTTACACATTTTGTGGATGTCCCTTTTGACCGGTGGGAAGTGATACTTCTTTGTAGTGCAGATTTGCATTGCCCGCTTGCTTGCTTGGCCAAAAAGGGCGTATGCGTTTTCTCCTGAATATATTCAGGAGAAAACGCATACGCCCTTTTTGGCCAATTGCATCATTGTCGAAGTTGTGCCCCTCTTCCTGTGCTTTAAAGGTGATTCCAACGTACCTCTTGAAATCTGTTTCCTGCTATTCTGCCTCGCTTTCAAGTCCGCCTCGTTGCCATTCCTCAACAGATTTTTGGACGATAGTTGTCGTTTATTACTCGGCCAGTTTGTGAATTGCTGTGCCCCTGAGCTCCATTTTTCAACTCGTTTTTGGTGAGCTGACCGCAAGTCCAAAATTTTGGTTCAGGACCCATACTGGTTCCCGGTGGGTGTCTGAGACTTTGGTTAATTCTTCTTCCTGCCGGGAAATTACAGTGATATGTGCCCGTCCAAATGCCTAACAGCTACTCTCTCATTGATTCTCCCTCTTCCCTTTCATCCTTTGCCAAATTGGCAACCTGTGCGAACCAGGAGGTTAAAGGGGCTGTCTCTCCAAGTTGGGAGGATGTAAGTAAAGCAGGTGTAAAGTCAAACTGGAGCACCAGGAGAGGGACTATTCGTTGAGTTTTAGAAACCTTTCGTATTCACTGTGTGTCCGTTCTCTAGGTTTCCCGTACATGTTATAGCTGTAGTAATATTCCCTTCAACCTGGAGAGTTGGGACCCACGGAATGGGTGCTATGCATTATTGCTTTAAAGGGTCTGCATTTGCTCACCCAATCTCACCAATCGTCTCAGTCCCAAGTGTCCAGCCTTATGCCACATCCAGCTGTCGTTGTAGATAGGGTCATTCCAGGTTTCATCAGAGACCCTGAAGGAATTGTAAAGAATTTCCCAGTTTTTTTGTTTTGTTTTTGAAATTCCTTTTTATAGTGGGTTTGAGCTGATTCTCGCTGCCATGTTTATGCCTGTCTAGACACACTTGATTCCCTTACGGAGACTTATCAATACATAGGTTTTAAGATTCTTACTAGTCAGATATATTCCATGGCGGGAAATATGGGGTTTTGAGTCCCTTTCACTGAGGAAGGTATAGGTCTTGTCTATTCCATAGTTGGTTTTTGGAACGGTACCTGTGCTTATATCAAACTCTGGTTTTATGCATCACCCCACCTCTCCTTCCCCCTTAAGCAGTCATAAGAGTGTGTTCTAAATGTGAGACACTGTTCTCTTTCCTAACTCAGTTCATGTGTAGCCATGTGTACAGGATCTTCATAAGTGATATCTTATGATAAGTTTCTTTTTCTCTGTGACTTATTTCACTTAGAATCATCGTACCTGAATCCACCCATTTTGCTGCTACTGGTCTTATGACATTGATTTCATGGCTGAGGGATATTCCATCGTACGTAAGTACCACAATTTTTTGAACCATTTTTATGTTTCCTGGGATATTTAAGGTGTACCCAAGTTGAGGTCCTTGTAAGCAGTGCAGCCCTAAATTTTGGGGTGGCTCTCTATTAATGATTTTCAGTTTTCCCAAGGTATATTCCCTAGACTGGAAGTGCCCTTGGCTCTGTAGCTCTGTTCTTTACTTGTTTTAGGGAACACAATGCACTCCTCCAGAGAGGCAGTTGGCAAGTTACATCCCCCCCCATCAGCATAACAAGGCTCCCTGTTCTCCAGGGCCTGTCTTGCCTTTCTTGTTTTTACACATCTTGTGGATGTCCCTTTTGAACGGTGGGAAGTGATACTTCTTTGTAGTGCAGATTTGCATTGCCCGCTTGCTTGCTTGGCCAAAAAGGGCGTATGCGTTTTCTCCTGAATATATTCAGGAGAAAACGCATACGCCCTTTTTGGCCAAGTGCATCATTGTCGAAGTTGTGCCTCTCTTCCAGTGCTTAAAAGGCGATTCCAACGTACCTCTTGAAATCTGTTTCCTGCTATTCTGCCTCGCTTTCAAGTCCGCCTCGTTGCCTTCCCTCAACAGATTTTTGGACGATAGTTGTCCTTTATTACTCGGCCAGTTTGTGAATTGCTGTGCCCCTGAGCTCCATTTTTCAACTCGTTTTTGTGAGCTGACCGCATTCCAAAATTTTGGTTCAGGAGTTATACTGGTTCCCGGTGAGTGGCTGAGACTTTGCTTAATTCTTCTTCCTGCCAGGAAATTAGAGTGATATGTGCCCGTCCAAATGCCTAACAGCTATTCCCTCATTGGTTCTCCCTCTTCCCTTTCATCCTCTGCCAAATTGGCAACCTGTGCGAACCAGGAGGTTAAAGGGGATATCTCTCCAAGTAGGGAGTTTGATAGTAAAGCAGATGGAAAGTCAAAACGGAGCACCAGGAGAGGGACTATTCGTTGAGTTTTAGAAACCTTTCGTATTCACAGTGTGTCCGTTCTCTAGGTTTCCTGCACATGTTATAGCTGTAGTAATATTCCCTTTAACCTGGAGATTTGGGACCCATGGAATGGGTGCCAGGCATTTGTGCTGTAAAGTGTCTGAATTTGCTCACCCAATCTCACCAATCCTCTAAGTCCCCAGTGTCCAGGCTTATGCCACATCCAGCTGTCGTTGTACATAGGGTCATTCCAGGTTTCATCAGAGACCCTGAAGGAATTGTAAAGAATTTCCCAGATTTTTGTTTTGTGTTTGAAATTCCTTTTTATACTGGTTTGAGCTGATTCTCGCTGCCATGTTTATGCCAGTCTAGACACACTTGATTCCCTTACGGAGACATATCAATACATAGGTTTTAAGATTCTTACTAGTCAGATATATTCCTCTGCGGGAAATATGGGGTTTTGAGTCCCTTTCACTGAGGAAGGTGTAGGTCTTGGCTATTCCATAGTTGGTTTTTGGAACGGTACCTCTGCTTATATCAAACTCTGGTTTTATGCATCACTCCACCTCTCCTTCCCCCTTCAGCAGGCATAAGAGTGTTTTCTAAATGTGAGACACTGTTCTCTTTCCTAACTCAGTTCAAGTGTTGCCATGTGTACAGGATCTTCATAAGTGATATCTTATGATAAGTTTCTTTTTCTGTGTGACTTATTTCACTTAGAATCATCGTACATGAATCCACCCATTTTGCTGCTACTGGTCTTATGACATTGATTTCATGGCTGAGGGATATTCCATCATATGAAAGTACCACAATTTTTGAAGCATTTTTATATTTCCTGGGATACTTAAGGTGTATCCAAGTTGAGGTCCTTGTAACCAGTGCAGCCCTAAATTTTGGGGTGGCTCTGTCTCATTGATTTTCAGTTTTCCCATGGTATATTCCCTAGACTGGAAGTGCCCTTGGCTCTGTAGCTGTGTTCTTTACTTGTTTTAGGGAACACAATGCTCTCCTCCAGAGAGGCAGTTGGCAATTTACATCCCGCCCATCAGCATAACAAGGCTCCCTGTTCTCCAGGGCCTGTCTTGCCTTTCTGGTTTTTACACATTTTGTGGATGTCCCTTTTGACCGCTGGGAAGTGATACTTCTTTGTAGTGCAGATTTGCAATGCCCGTTTGCTTGCTTGGCCAAAAAGGGTGTATGCGTTTTCTCCTGAGTATATTCAGGAGAAAACGCATACAAGCTTTTTGGCCAAGTGCATCATTGTCGAAGTTGTGTCCCTCTTCCTGTGCTTTAAAGGCGATTCCAACGTACCTCTTGAAATCTGTTTCCTGCTATTCTGCCTCACTTTCAAGTCCCCCTCGTTGCCTTCCCTCAACAGATTTTTGGACGATAGTTGTCCTTTATTACTTGGCCAGTTTGTGAATTGCTGTGCCACTGAGCTCCATTTTTCAACCCATTTTTGGTGAGCTGACCGCAAGTCCAAAATTTTGGTTCAGGACCTATACTGGTTCCCGGTGGGTGGCTGAGACTTTGGTTAATTCTTCTTCCTGCCGGGAAGTTAGAGTGATATGTGCCCGTCGAAATGCCTAACAGCTACTCTCTCATTGGTATTCCCTCTTCCCTTTCATCCTCTGCCAAATTGGCAACCTGTGCGAACCAGGAGGTTAAAGGGGCTGTCTCTCCAAGTTGGGAGGTTGATAGTAAAGCAGATGGAAAGTCAAACCGGAGCACCAGGAGAGGGACTATTCGTTGAGTTTTAGAAACCTTTCGTATTCACAGTGTGTCTGTTCTCTAGGTTTCCCGTACATGTTATAGCTGTAGTAATATTCCCTTCAACCTGGAGAGTTGGGGCCCATGGAATGGGTGCCAGGCATTTGTGATTTAAAGGGTCTGCATTTGATCAACCAATCTCACCAATCCTCTCAGTCCCAAGTGTCCAGCCTTATGCCACATCCAGCTGTCGTTGTAGATTGGGTCATTCCAGGTTTCATCAGAGACCCTGAAGGAATTGTAAAGAATTTCCCAGTTTTTTCGTTTTGTTTTTGAAATTCTTTTTAGAGTGGGTTTGAGCTGATTCTCGCTGCCATGTTTATGCCAGTCTAGACACACTTGATTCCCTTATGGAGACATATCAATACATAGGTTTTAAGATTCTTACTAGTCAGATATATTCCTCTGCGGGAAATATGGGGTTTTGAGTCCCTTTCACTGAGGAAGGTGTAGGTCTTGTCTATTCCATAGTTCGTTTTTGGAACTGTACCTGTGCTTATATCAAACTCTGGTTTTATGCATCACCCCACCTCTCCTTCCCCCTTAAGCAGGCATAAGAGTGTTTTCTAAATGTGAGACACTGCTCTCTTTCCTAACTCAGTTCAAGTGTAGCCATGTTTACAGGATCTTCATAAGTGATATCTTATGATAAGTTTCTTTTTCTGTGTGACTTATTTCACTTAGAATCATCGTACCTGAATCCACCCATTTTGCTGCTACTGGTCTTATGACATTGATTTCATGGCTGAGGGATATTCCATCGTACGTAAGTACCACAATTTTTTGAACCATTTTTATATTTCCTGGGATATTTAAGGTGTAACCAAGTTGAGGTCCTTGTAAGCAGTGCAGCCCTAAATTTTGGGGTGGCTCTGTCTTATTGATTTTCAGTTTTCCCAAGGTATATTCCCTAGACTGGAAGTGCCCTTGGCTCTGTAGCTCTGTTGTTTACTTGTTTTAGGGAACACAATGCACTCCTCCAGAGAGGCACCTGGCAATTTACATCCCGCCCATCAGCATAACAAGGCTCCCTGTTCTCCAGGGCCTGTCTTGCCTTTCTGGTTTTTACACATTTTGTGAATGTCCCTTTTGACCGCTGGGAAGTGATACTTCTTTGTAGTGCAGATTTGCATTGCCCGCTTGCTTGCTTGGCCAAAAAGGGCGTATGCGTTTTCTCCTGAATATATTCAGGAGAAAACGCATACGCCCATTTTGGCCAAGTGCATCATTGTCGAAGTTGTGCCCCTTTTCCTGTGCTTTAAAGGTGATTCCAACGTACCTCTTGAAATCTGTTTCCTGCTATTCTGCCTCGCTTTCAAGTCCGCCTCGTTGCTTTCCCTCAACAGATTTTTGGACGATAGTTGTCCTTTATTACTCGGCCAGTTTGTGAATTGCTGTGCCCCTGAGCTCCATTTTTCAACTCGTTTTTCGTGAGCTGACCGCAAGTCAAAATTTTGGTTCAGTACCTATACTGGTTCCCAGTGGGTGGCTGAGACTTTGGTTAATACTTCTTCCTGCCGGGAAATTACAGTGATATGTGCCCGTCCAAATGCCTAACAGCTATTCTCTCATTGGTTCTCCCTCTTCCCTTTCATCCTCTGCCAAATTGGAAACCTGTGCAAACCAGGAGGTTAAAGGCGCTGTCTCTCCAAGTTGGGAGTTTGATAGTAAAGCAGATGGAAAGTGAAACCGGAGCACCAGGAGAGGGACTATTCGTTGAGTTTTAGAAACCTTTCATATTCACAGTGTGTCCGTTCTCTAGGTTTCCCGTACATGTTATAGCTGTAGTAATATTCCCTTCAACCTGGAGAGTTGGGACCCATGGAAAGTGTGCCATGCATTATTGATTTAAAGGGTCTGCATTTGCTCACCCAATCTCACCAATCCTCTCAGTCCTAAGTGTCCAGCCTTATGCCACATCCAGCTGTCATTATAGATACGGTCATTCCAGGTTTTATCAGAGACCCTGAAGGAATTGTAAAGAATTTCCCAGTTTTTTTGTTTTGTTTTTGAAATTCCTTTTTGTAGTGGGTTTGAGCTGATTCTCGCTGCCATGTTTATGCCAGTCTAGATACACTTGATTCCGTTATGGAGACATATCAATACATAGGTTTTAAGATTCTTACTAGTCAGATATATTCCTCTCCGGGAAATATGGTGTTTTGAGTCCCTTTCACTGAGGAAGGTGTAGGTCTTGTCTATTCCATAGTTGGTTTTTGGAACGGTACCTGTGCTTATATCAAACTCTGGTTTTATGCATCACCCCACCTCTCCTTCCCCCTTAAGCAGGCATAAGAGTGTTTTCTAAATGTGAGGCACTGTTCTCTTTCCTAACTCAGTTCAAGTGTAGCCATGTGTACAGGATCTTCATAAGTGATATCTTATGATAAGTTTCTTTTTCTGTGTGACTTATTTCACTTAGGATCATCGTACCTGAATCCACCCATTTTGCTGCTACTGGTCTTATGACATTGATTTCATGGCTGAGGGATATTCCATCGTACGTAAGTACCACAATTTTTTGAACCATTTTTATATTTCCTGGGACATTTAAGGTGTACGCAAGTTGAGGTCCTTGTAAGCAGTGCAGCCCTAAATTTTGGGGTGGCTCTGTCTTATTGATTTTCAGTTTTCCCAAGGTATATTCCCTAGACTGGAAGTGCCCTTGGCTCTGTAGCTCCGTTGTTTACTTGTTTTAGGTAACACAATGCACTCCTCCAGAGAGGCAGTTGGCAATTTACATCCCGCCCATCAGCATAACAAGGCTCCCTGTTCTCCAGGGCCTGTCTTGCCTTTCTGGTTTTTACACATTTTGTGGATGTCCCTTTTGACCGGTGGGAAGTGATACTTCTTTGTAGTGCAGATTTGCATTGCCCGCTTGCTTGCTTGGCCAAAAAGGGCGTATGCGTTTTCTCCTGAATATATTCAGGAGAAAACGCATACGCCCTTTTTGGCCAAGTGCATCATTGTCGAAGTTGTGCCCCTCTTCCTGTGCTTTAAAGGCGATTCCAACGTACCTCTTGAAATCTGTTTCCTGCTATTCTGCCTCGCATTCAAGTCCGCCTCATTGCCTTCCCTCAACAGATTTTTGGACGATAGTTGTCCTTTATTACTCGGCCAGTTTGTGAATTGCTGTGCCCCTGAGCTCCATTTTTCAACTCTTTTTTGGTGAGCTGACCGCAAGTCCAAAATATTCGTTCAGGACCTATACTGGTTCCCGGTGGGTGGCTGAGATTTTGCTTAATTCTTATTCCTGCCGGGAAATTACAGTGATATGTGCCCGTCCAAATGCCTAACAGCTACTCTCTCATTGGTTCTCCCTCTTCCCTTTCATCCTCTGCCAAATTGGCAACCTGTGCGAACCAGGAGGTTAAAGAGGCTGTCTCTCCAAGTTGGGAGGTTGATAGTAAAGCAGATGGAAAGTCAAACCGGAGCACCAGGAGAGGGACTATTCGTTGAGTTTTAGAAACCTTTCGTATTCACAGTGTGTCCGTTCTCTAGGTTTCCCGTACATGTTATAACTGTAGTAATATTCCCTTCAACCTGGAGAGTTGGGACCCATGGAATGGGTGCCAGGCATTTGTGCTTTAAAGGGTCTGCATTTGCTCACCCAATCTCACCAGTCGTCTCAGTCCCAAGTGTCCCTCGTTATGCCACATCCAGCTGTCATTGTAGATAGGGTCATTCCAGCTTTCATCAGAGACCCTGAAGGAATTGTAAAGAATTTCCCAGTTTTTTTGTTTTGTTTTTGAAATTCCTTTTTATACTGGGTTTGAGCTGATTCTCGCTGCCATGTTTATGCCAGTCTAGACACACTTGATTCCCTTATGGAGACATATCAATACATAGGTTTTAAGATGCTTACTAGTCAGATATTTTCCTCTGCGGGAAATATGGGGTTTTGAGTCCCTTTCACTGAGGACGGTGTAGGTCTTGTCTATTCCATAGTTGGTTTTTGGAACGGTACCTGTGCTTATATCAAACTCTTGTTTTATGCATCACCCCATCTCTCCTTCCCCCTTAAGCAGGTATAAGAGTGTTTTCTAAATGTGAGACACTGTTCTCTTTCCTAACTCAGTTCAAGTGTAGCCATGTTTACAGGATCTTCATAAGTGATATCTTATGATAAGTTTCTTTTTCTGTGTGACTTATTTCACTTAGAATCATCGTACCTGAATCCACCCATTTTGCTGCTACTGGTCTTATGACATTGATTTCATGGCTGAGGGATATTCCATCGTACGTAAGTACCACAATTTTTTGAACCATGTTTATATTTTCTGGGATACTTAAGGTGTATCCAAGTTGAGGTCCTTGTATGCAGTGCAGCCCTAAATTTTGGGGTGGCTCTGTCTTATTGATTTTCAGTTTTCCCAATGTATATTCCCTAGGCTGGTAGTGCCCTTGGCTCTGTAGCTCTGTTCTTTACTTGTTTTAGGGAACAGAATGCACTCCTCCAGAGAGGCAGTTGTCAAATTGCATCCCGCCCATCAGCATAACAAGGCTCCCTGTTCTCCAGGGCCTGTCTTGCCTTTATTGTTCTTACACATTTTGTGGATGTCCCTTTTGACCGGTGGGAAGTGATACTTCTTTGTAGTGCAGATTTGCATTGCCCGCTTGCTTGCTTGGCCAAAAAGGGCGTATGCGTTTTCTCCTGAATATATTCAGGAGAAAACGCATACGCCCTTTTTGGCCAATTGCATCATTGTCGAAGTTGTGCCCCTCTTCCTGTGCTTTAAAGGTGATTCCAACGTACCTCTTGAAATCTGTTCCCTGCTATTCTGCCTCGCTTTCAAGTCCGCCTCGTTGCCTTCCCTCAACAGATTTTTGGACGATAGTTGTCCTTTATTACTCGGCCAGTTTGTGAATTGCTGTGCCCCTGAGCTCCATTTTTCAACTCTTTTTTGGTGAGCTGACCGCAAGTCCAAAATTTTGGTTCAGGATCTATACTGGTTCCCGGTGGGTGGCTGAGAATTTGGTTAATTCTTCTTCCTGCCGGGAAATTACAGTGATATGTGCCCGTCCAAATGCCTAACAGCTACTCTCTCATTGGTTCTCCCTCTTCCCTTTCATCCTCTGCCAAATTGGCAACCTGTGCGAACCAAGAGGTTAAAGGGGCTGTCTCTCCAAGTTGGGAGGTTGATAGTAAAGCAGACGGAAAGTCAAACCGGAGCACCAGGGGAGGGACTATGCGTTGAGTTTTAGAAACCTTTCGTATTCACAGTGTGTCCGTTCTCTAGGTTTCCCGCACATGTTATAGCTGTAGTAATATTCCCTTCAACCTGGAGAGTTCGGACCCATGGAATGGGTGCCATGCATTATTGCTTTAAAGGGTCTGCATTTGCTCACCCAATCTCACCAATCGTCTCAGTCCCAAGTGTCCCTCCTTATGCCACATCCAGCTGTCGTTGTAGATAGGGTCATTCCAGCTTTCATTAGAGAACCTGAAGGAATTGTAAAGAATTTCCCAGAGTTTTTGTTTTGTTTTTGAAATTCCTTTTTATAGTGGGTTTGAGCTGATTCTCGCTGCCATGTTTATGCCAGTCTAGACACACTTGATTCCCTTATGGAGACATATCAATACATAGGTTTTAAGATTCTTACTAGTCAGATATTTTCCTCTGCGGGAAATATGGGGTTTTGAGTCCCTTTCGCTGAGGACGGTGTAGGTCTTGTCTATTCCATAGTTGGTTTTTGGAACGGTACCTGTGCTTATATCAAACTCTGGTTTTATGCATCACCCCACCTCTCCTTCCCCCTTAAGCAGGTATAAGAGTGTTTTCTAAATGTGAGACACTGTTCTCTTTCCTAACTCAGTTCAAGTGTAGCCATGTTTACAGGATCTTCATAAGTGATATCTTATGATAAGTTTCTTTTTCTGTGTGACTTATTTCACTTAGAATCATCGTACGTGAATCCACCCATTTTGCTGCTACTGGTCTTATGACATGGATTTCATGGCTGAGGGATATTCCATCGTACGTAAGTACCACAATTTTTTGAACCATGTTTATATTTTCTGGGATACTTAAGGTGTATCCAAGCTGAGGCCCTTGTATGCAGTGCAGCCCTAAATTTTGGGGTGGCTCTGTCTTATTGATTTTCAGTTTTCCCAAGGTATATTCCCTAGACTGGTAGTGCCCTTGGCTCTGTAGCTCTGTTCTTTACTTGTTTTAGGGAACAGAATGCACTCCTCCAGAGAGGCAGTTGGCAATTTACATCCCGCCCATCAGCATAACAAGGCTCCCTGTTCTCCAGGGCCTGTCTTGCCTTTCTTGTTCTTACACATTTTGTGGATGTCCCTTTTGACCGGTGGGAAGTGATACTTCTTTGTAGTGCAGATTTGCATTGCCCGCTTGCTTGCTTGGCCAAAAAGGGCGTATGCGTTTTCTCCTGAATATATTCAGGAGAAAACGCATACGCCCTTTTTGGCCAATTGCATCATTGTCGAAGTTGTGCCCCTCTTCCTGTGCTTTAAAGGCTATTCCAACGTACCTCTTGAAATCTGTTTCCTGCTATTCTGCCTCGCTTTCAAGTCCGCCTCGTTGCCTTCCCTCAACAGATTTTTGGACGATAGTTGTCCTTTATTACTCGGCCAGTTTGTGAATTGCTGTGCCCCTGAGCTCCATTTTTCAACTCGCTTTTGGTGAGCTGACCGCAAGTCCAAAATTTTGGTTCAGGACCTATACTGGTTCCCGGTGGGTGGCTGAGAATTTGGTTAATTCTTCTTCCTGCCGGGAAATTAGAGTGATATGTGCCCGTCCAAATGCCTAACAGCTACTCTCTCATTGGTTCTCCCTCTTCCCTTTCATCCTCTGCCAAATTGGCAACCTGTGCGAACCAAGAGGTTAAAGGGGCTGTCTCTCCAAGTTGGGAGGTTGATAGTAAAGCAGATGGAAAGTCAAACCGGAGCACCAGGGGAGGGACTATGCGTTGAGTTTTAGAAACCTTTCGTATTCACAGTGTGTCCGTTCTCTAGGTTTCCCACACATGTTATAGCTGTAGTAATATTCCCTTCAACCTGGAGAGTTCGGACCCATGGAATGGGTGCCATGCATTATTGCTTTAAAGGGTCTGCATTTGCTCACCCAATCTCACCAATCGTCTCAGTCCCAAGTGTCCCTCCTTATGCCACATCCAGCTGTCGTTGTAGATAGGGTCATTCCAGCCTTCATCAGAGACCCTGAAGGAATTGTAAAGAATTTCCCAGTTTTTTTGTTTTGTTTTTGAAATTCCTTTTTATAGTGGGTTTGAGCTGATTCTCGCTGCCATGTTTATGCCAGTGTAGACACACTTGATTCCCTTACGGAGACATATCAATACATAGGTTTTAAGATTCTTACTAGTCAGATATTTTCCTCTGTGGGAAATATGGGGTTTTGAGTCCCTTTCGCTGAGGACGGTGTAGGTCTTGTCTATTCCATATTTGGTTTTAGGAACGGTACCTGTGCTTATATCAAACTCTGGTTTTATGCATCACCCCACCTCTCCTTCCCCCTTAAGCAGGTATAAGAGTGTTTTCTAAATGTGAGACACTGTTCTCTTTCCTAACTCAGTTCAAGTGTAGCCATGTTTACAGGATCTTCATAAGTGATATCTTATGATAAGTTTCTTTTTCTGTGTGACTTATTTCACTTAGAATCATCGTACCTGAATCCACCCATTTTGCTGCTACTGGTCTTATGACATTGATTTCATGGCTGAGGGATATTCCATCGTACGTCAGTACCACAATTTTTTGAACCATGTTTATATTTTCTGGGATACTTAAGGTGTATCCAAGTTGAGGTCCTTGTATGCAGTGCAGCCCTAAATTTTGGAGTGGCTCTGTCTTATTGATTTTCAGTTTTCCCAAGGTATATTCCCTAGACTGGTAGTGCCCTTGGCTCTGTAGCTCTGTTCTTTACTTGTTTTAGGGAACAGAATGCACTCCTCCAGAGAGGCAGTTGGCAATTTACATCCCGCCCATCAGCATAACAAGGCTCCCTGTTCTCCAGGGCCTGTCTTGCCTTTCTTGTTCTTACACATTTTGTGGATGTCCCTTTTGACCGGTGGGAAGTGATACTTCTTTGTAGTGCAGATTTGCATTGCCCGCTTGCTTGCTTGGCCAAAAAGGGCGTATGCGTTTTCTCCTGAATATATTCAGGAGAAAACGCATACGCCCTTTTTGGCCAAGTGCATCATTGTCGAAG
This sequence comes from Hyperoodon ampullatus, assembly GCF_949752795.1. Lineage (NCBI taxonomy): Eukaryota > Metazoa > Chordata > Mammalia > Artiodactyla > Ziphiidae > Hyperoodon > Hyperoodon ampullatus. Next base: position 444,658 of record NW_027640562.1, read on the forward strand.
TTGTGCCCCTCTTCCTGTGCTTTAAAGGCGATTCCAACGTACCTCTTGAAATCTGTTTCCTGCTATTCTGCCTCGCTTTCAAGTCCGCCTCGTTGCCTTCCCTCAACAGATTTTTGGACGATAGTTGTCCTTTATTACTCGGCCAGTTTGTGAATTGCTGTGCCCCTGAGCTCCATTTTTCAACTCGTTTTTGGAGAGCTGACCGCAAGTCCAAAATTTTGGTTCAGGACCTATACTGGTTCCCGGTGGGTGGCTGAGAATTTGGTTAATTCTTCTTCCTGCCGGGAAATTACAGTGATATGTGACCGTCCAAATGCCTAACAGCTACTCTCTCATTGGTTCTCCCTCTTCCCTTTCATCCTCTGCCAAATTGGCAACCTGTACGAACCAAGAGGTTAAAGGGGCTGTCTCTCCAAGTTGGGAGGTTGATAGTAAAGCAGACGGAAAGTCAAACCGGAGCACCAGGAGAGGGACTATTCGTTGAGTTTTAGAAACCTTTCGTATTCACAGTGTGTCCGTTCTCTAGGTTTCCCGCACATGTTATAGCTGTAGTAATATTCCCTTCAACCTGGAGAGTTCGGACCCATGGAATGGGTGCCATGCATTATTGCTTTAAAGGGTCTGCATTTGCTCACCCAATCTCACCAATCGTCTCAGTCCCAAGTGTCCCTCCTTATGCCACATCCAGCTGTCGTTGTAGATAGGGTCATTCCAGCTTTCATCAGAGACCCTGAAGGAATTGTAAAGAATTTCCCAGTTTTTTTGTTTTGTTTTTGAAATTCCTTTTTATACTGGGTTTGAGCTGATTCTCGCTGCCATGTTTATGCCAGTCTAGACACACTTGATTCCCTTATGGAGACATATCAATACATAGGTTTTAAGATTCTTACTAGTCAGATACTTTCCTCTGCGGGAAATATGGGGTTTTGAGTCCCTTTCACTGAGGACGGTGTAGGTCTTGTCTATTCCATAGTTGGTTTTTGGAATGGTACCTGTGCTTATATCAAACTCTGGTTTTATGCATCACCCCATCTCTCCTTCCCCCTTAAGCAGGTATAAGAGTGTTTTCTAAATGTGAGACACTGTTCTCTTTCCTAACTCAGTTCAAGTGTAGCCATGTTTACAGGATCTTCATAAGTGATATCTTATGATAAGTTTCTTTTTCTGTGTGACTTATTTCACTTAGAATCATCGTACCTGAATCCACCCATTTTGCTGCTACTGGTCTTATGACATTGATTTCATGGCTGAGGGATATTCCATCGTACGTAAGTACCACAATTTTTTGAACCATTTTTATATTTCCTGGGATATTTAAGGTGTACCAAGTTGAGGTCCTTGTAAGTAGTGCAGCCCTAAATTTTGGGGTGGATCTGTCTTATTGATTTTCAGTTTTCCCAAGGTATATTCCCTAGACTGGTAGTGCCCTTGGCTCTGTAGCTCTGTTGTTTACTTGTTTTAGGGAACACAATGCTCTCCTCCAGAGAGGCACTTGGCAATTTACATCCCTTATCAGCATAACAAGGCTCCCTCTTCTCCAGGGCCTGTCTTGCCTTTCTGGTTTTTACACATTTTTGTGGATGTCCCTTTTGACCGGTCGGAAGTGATACTTCTTTGTAGTCCAGATTTGCATTGCCCGCTTGCTTGCTTGGCCAAAATGGGCGTATGCGATTTCTCCTGAATATATTCAGGAGAAAACGCATACGCCCTTTTTGGCCAAGTGCATCATTGTCGAAGTTGTGCCCCTCTTCCTGTGCTTTAAAGGCGATTCCAACGTACCTCTTGAAATCTGTTTCCTGCTATTCTGCCTCGCTTTCAAGTCCGCCTCGTTGCCTTCCCTCAACAGATTTTTGGACGATAGTTGTCCTTTATTACTCGGCCAGTTTGTGAATTGCTGTGCCCCTGAGCTCCATTTTTCAACTCGTTTTTGGTGAGCTGACCGCAAGTCCAAAATTTTGGTTCAGGACCTATACTGGTTCCCGGTGGGTGGCTGAGACTTTGGTTAATTCTTCTTCCTGCCGGGAAATTACAGTGATATGTGCCGGTCCAAATGCCTAACAGCTACTCTCTCATTGGTTCTCCCTCTTCCCTTTCATCCTCTGCCAAATTGGAAACCTGTGCGAACCAGGAGGTTAAAGGGGCTGTCTCTCCAAGTTGGGAGGTTGATAGTAAATCAGATGGAAAGTCAAACCGGAGCACCAGGAGAGGGACTATTCGTTGAGTTTTAGAAACCTTTCGTATTCACAGTGTGTCCGTTCTCTAGGTTTCCCATACATGTTATAGCTGTAGTAATATTCCCTTCAACCTGGAGAGTTGGGACCCATGGAATGTGTGCCAGGCATTTGTGCTTTAAAGGGTCTGCATTTGCTCACCCAATCTCACCAATCGTCTTAGTCCCAAGTGTCCCTCCTTATGCCACATCCATCTGTCGTTGTAGATAGGGTCATTCCAGGTTTCATCAGAGACCCTGAAGGAATTGTAAAGAATTTCCCAGTTTTTTCGTTTTGTTTTTAAAATTCCTTTTTAGAGTGGGTTTGAGCTGATTCTCGCTGCCATGCTTATGCCAGTCTAGACACACTTGATTCCCTTATGGACACATATAAATACATAGGTTTTAAGATTCTTACTAGTGAGATATATTCCTCTGCGGGAAATATGGGGTTTTGAGTCCCTTTCACTGAGGAAGGTGTAGGTCTTGTCTATTCAATAGTTGGTTTTTGGAACGGTACCTGTGCTTATATCAAACTCTGGTTTTATGCATCACCCCACCTCTCCTTCCCCCTTAAGCAGGTATAAGAGTGTTTTCTAAATGTGAGACACTGTTCTCTTTCCTAACTCAGTTCAAGTGTAGCCATGTTTACAGAATCTTCATAAGTGATATCTTATGATAAGTTTCTTTTTCTGTGTGACTTATTTCACTTAGAATCATCGTACCTGAATCCACCCATTTTGCTGCTACTGGTCTTATGACACTGATTTCATGGCTGAGGGATATTCCATCGTACGTAAGTACCTCAATTTTTTGAACCATTTTTATATTTCCTGGGATATTTAAGGTGTACCCAAGTTGAGGTCCTTGTAAGCAGTGCAGCCCTAAATTTTGGGGTGGCTCTGTCTTATTGATTTTCAGTTTCCCAAGGTATATTCCCTAGACTGGAAGTGCCCTTGGCTCTGTAGCTCTGTTGTTTACTTGTTTTAGGGAACACAATGCACTCCTCCAGAGAGGCAGTTGGCAATTTACATCCCGCCCATCAGCATAACAAGGCTCCCTGTTCTCCAGGGCCTGTCGTGCCTTTCTGGTTTTTACACATTTTTATGGATGTCCCTTTTGACCGGTGGGAGGTGATACTTCTTTGTAGTGCAGATTTGCATTGCCCGCTTGCTTGCTTGGCCAAAAAGGGCGTATGCGTTTTCTCCTGAATATATTCAGGAGAAAACCCATACGCCCTTTTTCCAAGTGCATCATTGTCGAAGTTGTGCCCCTCTTCCTGTGCTTTAAAGGCGATTCCAACGTACCTCTTGAAATCTGTTTCCTGCTATTCTGCCTCGCTTTCAAGTCCGCCTCGTTGCCTTCCCTCAACAGATTTTTGGACGATAGTTGTCCTTTATTACTCGGCCAGTTTGTGAATGGCTGTGCCCCTGAGCTCCATTTTTCAACTCGTTTTTTGGTGAGCTGACTGCAAGTCCAAAATTTTGGTTCAGGACCTATACTGGTCCCCGGTGGGTGGGTGAGACTTTGGTTAATACTTCTTCCTGCCGGGAAATTACAGTGATATGTGCCCGTCCAAATGCCTAACAGCTACTCTCTCATTGGTTCTCCCTCTTCCCTTTCATCCTCTGCCAAATTGGCAACCTGTGCGAACCAGGAGGTTAAAGGGGCTGTCTCTCCAAGTTGGGAGGTTGATAGTAAAGCAGATGGAAAGTCAAACCGGAACACCAGGAGAGGGACTATTCGTTGAGTTTTAGAAACCTTTCGTATTCACAGTGTGTCCGTTCTCTAGGTTTCCCGTACATGTTATAGCTGTAGTAATATTCCCTTCAACCTGGAGAGTTGGGGCCCATGGAATGGGTGCCAGGCATTTGTGCTTTAAAGGGTCTGCATTTGATCAACCAATCTCACCAATCCTCTCAGTCCCAAGTGTCCAGCCTTATGCCACATCCAGCTGTCGTTGTAGATTGGGTCATTCCAGGTTTCATCAGAGACCCTGAAGGAATTGTAAAGAATTTCCCAGTTTTTTCGTTTTGTTTTTGAAATTCTTTTTAGAGTGGGTTTGAGCTGATTCTCGCTGCCATGTTTATGCCAGTCTAGACACACTTGATTCCCTTATGGAGACATATCAATACATAGGTTTTAAGATTCTTACTAGTCAGATATATTCCTCTGCGGGAAATATGGGGTTTTGAGTCCCTTTCACTGAGGAAGGTGTAGGTCTTGTCTATTCCATAGTTCGTTTTTGGAACTGTACCTGTGCTTATATCAAACTCTGGTTTTATGCATCACCCCACCTCTCCTTCCCCCTTAAGCAGGCATAAGAGTGTTTTCTAAATGTGAGACACTGCTCTCTTTCCTAACTCAGTTCAAGTGTAGCCATGTTTACAGGATCTTCATAAGTGATATCTTATGATAAGTTTCTTTTTCTGTGTGACTTATTTCACTTAGAATCATCGTACCTGAATCCACCCATTTTGCTGCTACTGGTCTTATGACATTGATTTCATGGCTGAGGGATATTCCATCGTACGTAAGTACCACAATTTTTTGAACCATTTTTATATTTCCTGGGATATTTAAGGTGTAACCAAGTTGAGGTCCTTGTAAGCAGTGCAGCCCTAAATTTTGGGGTGGCTCTGTCTTATTGATTTTCAGTTTTCCCAAGGTATATTCCCTAGACTGGAAGTGCCCTTGGCTCTGTAGCTCTGTTGTTTACTTGTTTTAGGGAACACAATGCACTCCTCCAGAGAGGCACCTGGCAATTTACATCCCGCCCATCAGCATAACAAGGCTCCCTGTTCTCCAGGGCCTGTCTTGCCTTTCTGGTTTTTACACATTTTGTGAATGTCCCTTTTGACCGCTGGGAAGTGATACTTCTTTGTAGTGCAGATTTGCATTGCCCGCTTGCTTGCTTGGCCAAAAAGGGCGTATGCGTTTTCTCCTGAATATATTCAGGAGAAAACGCATACGCCCATTTTGGCCAAGTGCATCATTTTCGAAGTTGTGCCCCTCTTCCTGTGCTTTAAAGGTGATTCCAACGTACCTCTTGAAATCTGTTTCCTGCTATTCTGCCTCGCTTTCAAGTCCGCCTCGTTGCTTTCCCTCAACAGATTTTTGGACGATAGTTGTCCTTTATTACTCGGCCAGTTTGTGAATGGCTGTGCCCCTGAGCTCCATTTTTCAACTCGTTTTTCGTGAGCTGACCGCAAGTCAAAATTTTGGTTCAGTACCTATACTGGTTCCCAGTGGGTGGCTGAGACTTTGGTTAATACTTCTTCCTGCCGGGAAATTACAGTGATATGTGCCCGTCGAAATGCCTAACAGCTATTCTCTCATTGGTTCTCCCTCTTCCCTTTCATCCTCTGCCAAATTGGAAACCTGTGCAAACCAGGAGGTTAAAGGGGCTGTCTCTCCAAGTTGGGAGGTTGATAGTAAAGCAGATGGAAAGTGAAACCGGAGCACCAGGAGAGGGACTATTCGTTGAGTTTTAGAAACCTTTCATATTCACAGTGTGTCCGTTCTCTAGGTTTCCCGTACATGTTATAGCTGTAGTAATATTCCCTTCAACCTGGAGAGTTGGGACCCATGGAAAGTGTGCCATGCATTATTGATTTAAAGGGTCTGCATTTGCTCACCCAATCTCACCAATCCTCTCAGTCCTAAGTGTCCAGCCTTATGCCACATCCAGCTGTCATTATAGATACGGTCATTCCAGGTTTTATCAGAGACCCTGAAGGAATTGTAAAGAATTTCCCAGTTTTTTTGTTTTGTTTTTGAAATTCCTTTTTGTAGTGGGTTTGAGCTGATTCTCGCTGCCATGTTTATGCCAGTCTAGATACACTTGATTCCGTTATGGAGACATATCAATACATAGGTTTTAAGATTCTTACTAGTCAGATATATTCCTCTCCGGGAAATATGGTGTTTTGAGTCCCTTTCACTGAGGAAGGTGTAGGTCTTGTCTATTCCATAGTTGGTTTTTGGAACGGTACCTGTGCTTATATCAAACTCTGGTTTTATGCATCACCCCACCTCTCCTTCCCCCTTAAGCAGGCATAAGAGTGTTTTCTAAATGTGAGACACTGTTCTCTTTCCTAACTCAGTTCAAGTGTAGCCATGTGTACAGGATCTTCATAAGTGATATCTTATGATAAGTTTCTTTTTCTGTGTGACTTATTTCACTTAGAATCATCTTACCCGAATCCACCCATTTTGCTGCTACTGGTCTTATGACATTGATTTCATGGCTGAGGGATATTCTATCGTACGTAAGTACCACAAATTTTTGAACCATTTTTATATTTCCGGGGATATTTAAGGTGTACCCAAGTTGAGGTCCTTGTAAGCAGTGCAGCCCTAAATTTTGGGATGGCTCTGTCTTATTGATTTTCAGTTTTCCCAAGGTATATTCCAAAGACGGGAAGTGCCCTTGGCTCTGTAGCTCTGTTGTTTACTTGTTTTAGGGAACACAATGCACTCCTCCAGAGAGGCAGTTGGCAATTTACATCCCGCCCATCAGCATAACAAGGCTCCCTGTTCTCCAGGGCCTGTCTTGCCTTTCTGGTTTTTACACATTTTGTGGATGTCCCTTTTGACCGGTGGGAAGTGATACTTCTTTGTAGTGCAGATTTGCATTGCCCGCTTGCATGCTTGGCCAAAAAGGGCGTATGCGTTTTCTCCTGAATATATTCAGGAGAAAACGCATATGCCCTTTTTGGCCAAGTGCATCATTGTCGAAGTTGTTCCACTCTTCCTGTGCTTTAAAGGCGATTCCAACGTACCTCTTGAAATCTGTTTCCTGCTATTCTGCCTCGCTTTCAAGTCCGCCTCGTTGCCTTCCCTCAACAGAATTTTGGAAGATAGCTGTCCTTTATTACTCGGCCAGATTGTGAATTGCTGTGCCCCTGAGCTCCATTTTTCAACTCGTTTTTGGTGAGCTGACCGCAAGTCCAAAATTTTGGTTCAGGACCTATACTGGTTCCCGGTGGGTGGCTGAGACTTTGGTTAATTCTTCTTCCTGCCGGGAAATTACAGTGATAAGTGCCCGTCCAAATGCCTAACAGCTACTCTCTCATTGGTTCTCCATTTTCCCTTTCATCCTCTGCCAAATTGGCAACCTGTGCGAACCAGGAGGTTAAAGGGGCTGTCTCTCCAAGTTAGGAGGTTGATAGTAAAGTAGATGGAAAGTCAAACCGGAGCACCAGGAGAGGGACTATTCGTTGAGTTTTAGAAACCTTTCGTATTCACAGTGTGTCCGTTCTCTAGGTTTCCCGTACATGTTATAGCTGTAGTAATATTCCCTTCAACCTGGAGAGTTGGGACCCATGGAATGGTGCCAGGCATTTGTGCTTTAAAGGGTCTGCATTTGCTCACCCAATCTCACCAATCCTCTCAGTCCCAAGTGTCCAGCCTTATGCCACATCCAGCTGTCGTTGTACATAGGGTCATTCCAGGTTTCATCAGAGACCCTGTAGGAATTGTAAAGAATTTCCCAGTTTTTTGTTTTGTTTTTGAAATTCCTTTTTATAGTGCGTTTGAGCTGATTCTCGCTGCCATGTATATGACAGTCTAGACACACTTGATTCCCTTACGGAGACATATCAATACATAGGTTTTAAGATTCTTACTAGTCAGATATATTCCTCTGCGGGAAATATGGGGTTTTGAGTCCCTTTCACTGAGGAAGGTGTAGGTCTTGTCTATTCTATAGTTTGTTTTTGGAACGGTACCTGTGCTTATATCAAACTCTGGTTTTATGCATCACCCCACCTCTCATTCCCCCTTAAGCAGGCATAAGAGTGTTTTCCAAAGGTGACACTCTGTTCTCTTTCCTAACTGAGTTCAAGTGTAGCCATGTTTACAGGATCTTCATAAGTGATATTTTAATATAAGTTTCTTTTTCTGTGTGACTTATTTCACTTAGAAGCATCATACCTCAATCCACTCATTTTGCTGCTACTGGTCTTATGCCATTGATTGCATGGCTGAGGGATATTCCATCGTACGGAAGTACCGCAATTTTTTGAACCATTTTTATATTTCCTGGGATATTTAAGGTGTACCCAAGTTGAGGTTTTTGTAAGCAGTGCAGCCCTAAATTTTGGGGTGGATCTGTCTTATTGATTTTCAGATTTCCCAAGGTATATTCCCTAGACTGGAAGTGCCCTTGGCTCTGTAGCGCTGTTGTTTACTTGTTTTAGGGAACACAATGCACTCCTCCAGAGAGGCAGGTGGCAATTTACATCCCGCCCATCAGCATAACAAGGCTCCCTGTTCTCCAGGGCCTGTCTTGCCTTTCTGGTTTTTACACATTTTGTGGATGTCCCTTTTGACCGGTGGGAAGTGATACTTCTTTGTAGTGCAGATTTGCATTGCCCGCTTGCTTGCTTGGCCAAAAAGGGCGTATGCGTTTTCTCCTGAATATATTCAGGAGAAAACGCATACGCCCTTTTTGGCCAAGTGCATCATTGTCGAAGTTGTGCCCCTCTTCCTGTGCTTTAAAGGCGATTCCAACATACCTCTTGAAATCTGTTTCCTGCTATTCTGCCTCGCTTTCAAGTCTGCCTCGTTGCCTTTCCTCAACAGATTTTTGGACCATAGTTGTCCTTTATTACTCGGCCAGTTTGTGAATTGCTGTGCCCCTGAGCTCCATTTTTCAACTCGTTTTTGGTGAGCTGACCGCAAGTCCAAAATTTTGGTTCAGGACCTATACTGGTTCCCGGTGGGTGGCTGAGACATTGGTTAATTCTTCTTACTGCCGGGAAATTACAGTGATATGTGACCGTCCAAATGCCTAACAGCTACTCTCTCATTGGTTCTCCCTCTTCCCTTTCATCCTCTGCCAAATTGGCAACCTGTGCGAACCAGGAGGTTAAAGGGGCTGTCTCTCCAAGTTGGGAGGTTGATAATAAAGCAGATGTAAAATCAAAGCGGAGCACCAAGAGAGGGACTATTCGTTGAGTTTTAGAAACCTTTCGTATTCACAGTGTGTCCGTTCTCTAGGTTTCCCGTACATGTTATAACTGTAGTAATATTCCCTTCAACCTGGAGAGTTGCGACCCATGGAATGGGTGCCAGGCATTTGTGCTTTAAAGGGTCTGCATTTGCTCACCCAATCTCACCAATCGTCTCAGTCCCAAGTGTCCCTCCTTATGCCACATCCAGCTGTCGCTGTAGATACGGTCATTCCAGGTTTCCTCAGAGGCCCTGAAGGAATTGTAAAGAATTTCCCAGTTTTTTTGTTTTGTTTTTGAAATTCCTTTTTATAGTGGGTTTGAGCTGATTCTCTCTGCCATGTTTATGCCAGTCTAGACACACTTGATTCCCTTACAGAGACATATCAATACATAGGTTTTAAGATTCTTACTAGTCATATATATTCCTCTGCGGGAAATATGGTGTTTTGAGTCCCTTTCACTGAGAAAGGTGTAGGTCTTGTCTATTCCATAGTTGGTTTTTGGAATGGTACGTGTGCTTATATCAAACACAGGTTTTATGCATCACCCCACCTCTCCTTCCCCCTTAAGCAGGCATAAGAGTGCTTTCTAAATGTGAGACACTGTTCTCTTTCCTAACTCAGTTCAAGTGTAGCCATGTTTATAGGATCTTCTTAAGTGATATCTTATGATAAGTTTCTTTTTCTGTGTGACTTATTTCGCTTAGAATCATCGTACCTTAATACACCCATTTTGCTGCTACTGGTCTTATGACATTGATTTCATGGCTGAGGGATATTCCATCCTACGTAAGTACCACAATTTTTTGAACCATTTTTATATTTCCTGGGATACTTAAGGTGTATCCAAGTTGAGGTCCTTGTAAGCAGTGCAGCCCTAAATTTTGGGGTGGCTCTGTCTTATTGATTTTCCGTTTCCCAAGGTATATTCCCTAGATTGGAAGTGCCCTTTGCTCTGTACCTCTGTTCTTTACTTGTTTTAGGAAACACAATGCACTCCTCCAGAGAGGCAGTTGGCAATTTACATCCCGCCCATCAGCATAACAAGGCTCCCTGTTCTCCAGGGCCTGTCTTGCCTTTCTGGTTTTTACACATTTTGTGGATGTCCCTTTTGACCGGTGGGAAGTGATACTTCTTTGTAGTGCAGATTTGCATTGCCCGCTTGCTTGCTTGGCCAAAAAGGGCGTATGCGTTTTCTCCTGAATATATTCAGGAGAAAACGCATACGCCCTTTTTGGCCAAGTGCATCATTGTCGAAGTTGTGCCCCTCTTCCTGTGCTTTAAAGGCGATTCCAACGTACCTCTTGAAATCTGTTTCCTGCTATTCTGCCTCGCTTTCAAGTCTGCCTCGTTGCCTTTCCTCAACAGATTTTTGGACCATAGTTGTCCTTTATTACTGGGCCAGTTTGTGAATTGCTGTGCCCCTGAGCTCCATTTTTCAACTCGTTTTTGGTGAGCTGACCGCAAGTCCAAAATTTTGGTTCAGGACCTATACTGGTTCCCGGTGGGTGGCTGAGACATTGGTTAATTCTTCTTACTGCCGGGAAATTACAGTGATATGTGACCGTCCAAATGCCTAACAGCTACTCTCTCATTAGTTCTCCCTCTTCCCTTTCATCCTCTGCCAAATTGGCAACCTGTGCGAACCAGGAGGTTAAAGGGGCTGTCTCTCCAAGTTTGGAGGTTGATAGTAAAGCAGATGTAAAATCAAAGCGGAGCACCAAGAGAGGGACTATTCGTTGAGTTTTAGAAACCTTTCGTATTCACAGTGTGTCCGTTCTCTAGGTTTCCCGTACATGTTATAACTGTAGTAATATTCCCTTCAACCTGGAGAGTTGCGACCCATGGAATGGGTGCCAGGCATTTGTGCTTTAAAGGGTCTGCATTTGCTCACCCAATCTCACCAATCCTCTCAGTCCCAAGTGTCCCTCCTTATGCCACATCCAGCTGTCGCTGTAGATACGGTCATTCCAGGTTTCCTCAGAGGCCCTGAAGGAATTGTAAAGAATTTCCCAGTTTTTTTGTTTTGTTTTTGAAATTCCTTTTTATAGTGGGTTTGAGCTGATTCTCTCTGCCATGTTTATGCCAGTCTAGACACACTTGATTCCCTTACGGAGACATATCAATACATAGGTTTTAAGATTCTTACTAGTCATATATATTCCTCTGCGGGAAATATGGTGTTTTGAGTCCCTTTCACTGAGAAAGGTGTAGGTCTTGTCTATTCCATAGTTGGTTTTTGGAACGGTACGTGTGCTTATATCAAACACAGGTTTTATGCATCACCCCACCTCTCCTTCCCCCTTAAGCAGGCATAAGAGTGTTTTCTAAATGTGAGACACTGTTCTCTTTCCTAACTCAGTTCAAGTGTAGCCATGTTTACAGGATCTTCATAAGTGATATCTTATGATAAGTTTCTTTTTCTGTGTGACTTATTTCACTTAGAATCATCGTACCTGAATCCACCCATTTTGCTGCTACTGGTCTTATGACATTGATTTCATGGCTGAGGGATATTCCATCGTACGTAAGTACCACAATTTTTTGAACCATTTTTATATTTCCTGGGATATTTAAGGTGTTCCCAAGTTGAGGTCCTTGTAAGCAGTGCAGCCCTAAATTTTGGGGTGGCTCTGTCTTATTGTTTTTCAGTTTTCCCAAGGTATATTCCCTAGACTGGAAGTGCCCTTGGCTCTGTAGCTCTGTTCTTTACTTGTTTTAAGGAACACAATGCACTCCTCCAGAGAGGCAGTTGGCAATTTACATCCCGCCCATCAGCAAAACAAGGCTCCTTGTTCTCCAGGGCCTGTCTTGCCTTTCTGGTTTTTACACATTTGTGGATGCCCCTTTTGACCGGTGGGAAGTGGTACTTCTTTGTAGTGCAGATTTGCATTGCCCGCTTGCTTGCTTGGCCAAAATGGGCGTATGCGTTTTCTCCTGAATATATTCAGGAGAAAACGCATACGCCCTTTTTGGCCAAGTGCATCATTGTCGAAGTTGTGCCCCTCTTCCTGTGCTTTAAAGGCGATTCCAACGTACCTCTTGAAATCTCTTTCGTGCTATTCTGCCTCGCATTCAAGTCCGCCTCGTTGCCTTCCCTCAACAGATTTTTGGACGATAGTTGTCCTTTATTACTCGGCCAGTTTGTGAATTGCTGTGCCCCTGAGCTCCATTTTTCAACTCGTTTTTGGTGAGCTGACCGCAAGTCCAAAATTTTGCTTCAGGACCTATACTGGTTCCCGGTGGGTGGCTGAGACTTTGGTTAATTCTTCTTACTGCCGGGAAATTACAGTGATATGTGACCGTCCAAATGCCTAACAGCTATTCTCTCATTGGTTCTCCCTCTTCCCTTTCATCCTCTGCCAAATTGGAAACCTGTGCAAACCAGGAGGTTAAAGGGGCTGTCTCTCCAAGTTGGGAGGTTGATAGTAAAGCAGATGGAAAGTGAAACCGGAGCACCAGGAGAGGGACTATTCGTTGAGTTTTAGAAACCTTTCATATTCACAGTGTGTCCGTTCTCTAGGTTTCCCGTACATGTTATAGCTGTAGTAATATTCCCTTCAACCTGGAGAGTTGGGACCCATGGAAAGTGTGCCATGCATTATTGATTTAAAGGGTCTGCATTTGCTCACCCAATCTCACCAATCCTCTCAGTCCTAAGTGTCCAGCCTTATGCCACATCCAGCTGTCATTATAGATACGGTCATTCCAGGTTTTATCAGAGACCCTGAAGGAATTGTAAAGAATTTCCCAGTTTTTTTGTTTTGTTTTTGAAATTCCTTTTTGTAGTGGGTTTGAGCTGATTCTCGCTGCCATGTTTATGCCAGTCTAGATACACTTGATTCCGTTATGGAGACATATCAATACATAGGTTTTAAGATTCTTACTAGTCAGATATATTCCTCTCCGGGAAATATGGTGTTTTGAGTCCCTTTCACTGAGGAAGGTGTAGGTCTTGTCTATTCCATAGTTGGTTTTTGGAACGGTACCTGTGCTTATATCAAACTCTGGTTTTATGCATCACCCCACCTCTCCTTCCCCCTTAAGCAGGCATAAGAGTGTTTTCTAAATGTGAGACACTGTTCTCTTTCCTAACTCAGTTCAAGTGTAGCCATGTGTACAGGATCTTCATAAGTGATATCTTATGATAAGTTTCTTTTTCTGTGTGACTTATTTCACTTAGGATCATCGTACCTGAATCCACCCATTTTGCTGCTACTGGTCTTATGACATTGATTTCATGGCTGAGGGATATTCCATCGTACGTAAGTACCACAATTTTTTGAACCATTTTTATATTTCCTGGGACATTTAAGGTGTACCCAAGTTGAGGTCCTTGTAAGCAGTGCAGCCCTAAATTTTGGGGTGGCTCTGTCTTATTGATTTTCAGTTTTCCCAAGGTATATTCCCTAGACTGGAAGTGCCCTTGGCTCTGTAGCTCCGTTGTTTACTTGTTTTAGGTAACACAATGCACTCCTCCAGAGAGGCAGTTGGCAATTTACATCCCGCCCATCAGCATAACAAGGCTCCCTGTTCTCCAGGGCCTGTCTTGCCTTTCTGGTTTTTACACATTTTGTGGATGTCCCTTTTGACCGGTGGGAAGTGATACTTCTTTGTAGTGCAGATTTGCATTGCCCGCTTGCTTGCTTGGCCAAAAAGGGCGTATGCGTTTTCTCCTGAATATATTCAGGAGAAAACGCATACGCCCTTTTTGGCCAAGTGCATCATTGTCGAAGTTGTGCCCCTCTTCCTGTGCTTTAAAGGCGATTCCAACGTACCTCTTGAAATCTGTTTCCTGCTATTCTGCCTCGCATTCAAGTCCGCCTCGTTGCCTTCCCTCAACAGATTTTTGGACGATAGTTGTCCTTTATTACTCGGCCAGTTTGTGAATTGCTGTGCCCCTGAGCTCCATTTTTCAACTCTTTTTTGGTGAGCTGACCGCAAGTCCAAAATATTCGTTCAGGACCTATACTGGTTCCCGGTGGGTGGCTGAGATTTTGCTTAATTCTTATTCCTGCCGGGAAATTACAGTGATATGTGCCCGTCCAAATGCCTAACAGCTACTCTCTCATTGGTTCTCCCTCTTCCCTTTCATCCTCTGCCAAATTGGCAACCTCTGCGAACCAGGAGGTTAAAGAGGCTGTCTCTCCAAGTTGGGAGGTTGATAGTAAAGCAGATGGAAAGTCAAACCGGAGCACCAGGAGAGGGACTATTCGTTGAGTTTTAGAAACCTTTCGTATTCACAGTGTGTCCGTTCTCTAGGTTTCCCGTACATGTTATAACTGTAGTAATATTCCCTTCAACCTGGAGAGTTGGGACCCATGGAATGGGTGCCAGGCATTTGTGCTTTAAAGGGTCTGCATTTGCTCACCCAATCTCACCAGTCGTCTCAGTCCCAAGTGTCCCTCGTTATGCCACATCCAGCTGTCATTGTAGATAGGGTCATTCCAAATTTCATCAGAGACCCTGAAGGAATTGTAAAGAATTTCCCAGTTTTTTGTTTTGTTTTTGAAACTCCTTTTTATAGTGGGTTTGAGCTGATTCTCGCTGCCATGTTTATGTCAGTCTAGACACACTTGATTCCCTTACGGAGACATATCAATACATAGGTTTTAAGATTCTTACTAGTCAGATATATTCCTCTGAGGGAAATATGGGGTTTTGAGTCCCTTTCACTGAGGAAGGTGTAGGTCTTGTGTATTCCATAGTTGGTTTTTGGAACGGTACCTGTGCTTATATCAAACTCTGGTTTTATGCATCACCCCACCTCTCCTTCCCCCTTAAGCAGGCATAAGAGTGTTTTCTAAATCTGAGACTCTGTTCTCTTTCCTAACTCAGTTCAAGTGTAGCCATGTTTACAGGATCTTCATAAGTGATATCTTATGATAAGTTTCTTTTTCTGTGTGACTTATTTCACTTAGAATCATCGTACCTGAATCCACCCATTTTGCTGCTACTGGTCTTATGACATTGATTTCATGGCTGAGGGATATTCCATCGTACGTAAGTACCACAATTTTTTGAACCATTTTTATATTTCCTGGGATATTTAAGGTGTACCAAGTTGAGGTCCTTGTAAGCAGTGCAGCCCTAAATTTTGGGGTGGATCTGTCTTATTGATTTTCAGTTTTCCCAAGGTATATTCCCTAGACTGGTAGTGCCCTTGGCTCTGTAGCTCTGTTGTTTACTTGTTTTAGGGAACACAATGCTCTCCTCCAGAGAGGCACTTGGCAATTTACATCCCTTATCAGCATAACAAGGCTCCCTCTTCTCCAGGGCCTGTCTTGCCTTTCTGGTTTTTACACATTTTTGTGGATGTCCCTTTTGACCGGTGGGAAGTGATACTTCTTTGTAGTCCAGATTTGCATTGCCCGCTTGCTTGCTTGGCCAAAATGGGCGTATGCGATTTCTCCTGAATATATTCAGGAGAAAACGCATACGCCCTTTTTGGCCAAGTGCATCATTGTCGAAGTTGTGCCCCTCTTCCTGTGCTTTAAAGGCGATTCCAACGTACCTCTTGAAATCTGTTTCCTGCTATTCTGCCTCGCATTCAAGTCCGCCTCGTTGCCTTCCCTCAACAGATTTTTGGACGATAGTTGTCCTTTATTACTCGGCCAGTTTGTGAATTGCTGTGCCCCTGAGCTCCATTTTTCAACTCTTTTTTGGTGAGCTGACCGCAAGTCCAAAATATTCGTTCAGGACCTATACTGGTTCCCGGTGGGTGGCTGAGATTTTGCTTAATTCTTATTCCTGCCGGGAAATTACAGTGATATGTGCCCGTCCAAATGCCTAACAGCTACTCTCTCATTGGTTCTCCCTCTTCCCTTTCATCCTCTGCCAAATTGGCAACCTCTGCGAACCAGGAGGTTAAAGAGGCTGTCTCTCCAAGTTGGGAGGTTGATAGTAAAGCAGATGGAAAGTCAAACCGGAGCACCAGGAGAGGGACTATTCGTTGAGTTTTAGAAACCTTTCGTATTCACAGTGTGTCCGTTCTCTAGGTTTCCCGTACATGTTATAACTGTAGTAATATTCCCTTCAACCTGGAGAGTTGGGACCCATGGAATGGGTGCCAGGCATTTGTGCTTTAAAGGGTCTGCATTTGCTCACCCAATCTCAACAGTCGTCTCAGTCCCAAGTGTCCCTCGTTATGCCACATCCAGCTGTCATTGTAGATAGGGTCATTCCAAATTTCATCAGAGACCCTGAAGGAATTGTAAAGAATTTCCCAGTTTTTTGTTTTGTTTTTGAAACTCCTTTTTATAGTGGGTTTGAGCTGATTCTCGCTGCCATGTTTATGTCAGTCTAGACACACTTGATTCCCTTACGGAGACATATCAATACATAGGTTTTAAGATTCTTACTAGTCAGATATATTCCTCTGAGGGAAATATGGGGTTTTGAGTCCCTTTCACTGAGGAAGGTGTAGGTCTTGTGTATTCCATAGTTGGTTTTTGGAACGGTACCTGTGCTTATATCAAACTCTGGTTTTATGCATCACCCCACCTCTCCTTCCCCCTTAAGCAGGCATAAGAGTGTTTTCTAAATCTGAGACTCTGTTCTCTTTCCTAACTCAGTTCAAGTGTAGCCATGTTTACAGGATCTTCATAAGTGATATCTTATGATAAGTTTCTTTTTCTGTGTGACTTATTTCACTTAGAATCATCGTACCTGAATCCACCCATTTTGCTGCTACTGGTCTTATGACATTGATTTCATGGCTGAGGGATATTCCATCGTACGTAAGTACCACAATTTTTTGAACCATTTTTATATTTCCTGGGATATTTAAGGTGTACCAAGTTGAGGTCCTTGTAAGCAGTGCAGCCCTAAATTTTGGGGTGGATCTGTCTTATTGATTTTCAGTTTTCCCAAGGTATATTCCCTAGACTGGTAGTGCCCTTGGCTCTGTAGCTCTGTTGTTTACTTGTTTTAGGGAACACAATGCTCTCCTCCAGAGAGGCACTTGGCAATTTACATCCCGCCCATCAGCATAACAAGGCTCCCTGTTCTCCAGGGCCTGTCTTGCCTTTCTGGTTTTTACACATTTTTGTGGATGTCCCTTTTGACCGGTGGGAAGTGATACTTCTTTGTAGTCCAGATTTGCATTGCCCGCTTGCTTGCTTGGCCAAAATGGGCGTATGCGATTTCTCCTGAATATATTCAGGAGAAAACGCATACGCCCTTTTTGGCCAAGTGCATCATTGTCGAAGTTGTGCCCCTCTTCCTGTGCTTTAAAGGCGATTCCAACGTACCTCTTGAAATCTGTTTCCTGCTATTCTGCCTCGCATTCAAGTCCACCTCGTTGCCTTCCCTCAACAGATTTTTGGACGATAGTTGTCCTTTATTACTCGGCCAGTTTGTGAATTGCTGTGCCCCTGAGCTCCATTTTTCAACTCTTTTTTGGTGAGCTGACCGCAAGTCCAAAATATTCGTTCAGGACCTATACTGGTTCCCGGTGGGTGGCTGAGATTTTGCTTAATTCTTATTCCTGCCGGGAAATTACAGTGATATGTGCCCGTCCAAATGCCTAACAGCTACTCTCTCATTGGTTCTCCCTCTTCCCTTTCATCCTCTGCCAAATTGGCAACCTCTGCGAACCAGGAGGTTAAAGAGGCTGTCTCTCCAAGTTGGGAGGTTGATAGTAAAGCAGATGGAAAGTCAAACCGGAGCACCAGGAGAGGGACTATTCGTTGAGTTTTAGAAACCTTTCGTATTCACAGTGTGTCCGTTCTCTAGGTTTCCCGTACATGTTATAACTGTAGTAATATTCCCTTCAACCTGGAGAGTTGGGACCCATGGAATGGGTGCCAGGCATTTGTGCTTTAAAGGGTCTGCATTTGCTCACCCAACCTCACCAGTCGTCTCAGTCCCAAGTGTCCCTCGTTATGCCACATCCAGCTGTCATTGTAGATAGGGTCATTCCAAATTTCATCAGAGACCCTGAAGGAATTGTAAAGAATTTCCCAGTTTTTTGTTTTGTTTTTGAAACTCCTTTTTATAGTGGGTTTGAGCTGATTCTCGCTGCCATGTTTATGTCAGTCTAGACACACTTGATTCCCTTACGGAGACATATCAATACATAGGTTTTAAGATTCTTACTAGTCAGATATATTCCTCTGAGGGAAATATGGGGTTTTGAGTCCCTTTCACTGAGGAAGGTGTAGGTCTTGTGTATTCCATAGTTGGTTTTTGGAACGGTACTTGTGCTTATATCAAACTCTGGTTTTATGCATCACCCCACCTCTCCTTCCCCCTTAAGCAGGCATAAGAGTGTTTTCTAAATCTGAGACACTGCTCTCTTTCCTAACTCAGTTCAAGTGTAGCCATGTTTACAGGATCTTCATAAGTGATATCTTATGATAAGTTTCTTTTTCTGTGTGACTTATTTCACTTAGAATCATCGTACCTGAATCCACCCATTTTGCTGCTACTGGTCTTATGACATTGATTTCATGGCTGAGGGATATTCCATCGTACGTAAGTACCACAATTTTTTGAACCATTTTTATATTTCCTGGGATATTTAAGGTGTACCAAGTTGAGGTCCTTGTAAGCAGTGCAGCCCTAAATTTTGGGGTGGATCTGTCTTATTGATTTTCAGTTTTCCCAAGGTATATTCCCTAGACTGGTAGTGCCCTTGGCTCTGTAGCTCTGTTGTTTACTTGTTTTAGGGAACACAATGCTCTCCTCCAGAGAGGCACTTGGCAATTTACATCCCTTATCAGCATAACAAGGCTCCCTCTTCTCCAGGGCCTGTCTTGCCTTTCTGGTTTTTACACATTTTTGTGGATGTCCCTTTTGACCGGTGGGAAGTGATACTTCTTTGTAGTCCAGATTTGCATTGCCCGCTTGCTTGCTTGGCCAAAATGGGCGTATGCGATTTCTCCTGAATATATTCAGGAGAAAACGCATACGCCCTTTTTGGCCAAGTGCAAAATTGTCGAAGCTGTGCCCCTCTTCCTGTGCTTTAAAGGCGATTCCAACGTACCTCTTGAAATCTGTTTCCTGCTATTCTGCCTCGCTTTCAAGTCCGCCTCGTTGCCTTCCCTCAACAGATTTTTGGACGATAGGTGTCCTTTATTACTCGGCCAGTTTGTGAATTGCTGTGCCCCTGAGCTCCATTTTTCAACTCGTTTTTGGTGAGCTGACCGCAAGTCCAAAATTTTGATTCAGGACCTATACTGGTTCCCGGTGGGTGGCTGAGACTTTGGTTAATTCTTCTTCCTGCCGGGGAATTACAGTGATATGTGCCGGTCCAAATGCCTAACAGCTACTCTCTCATTGGTTCTCCCTCTTCCCTTTCATCCTCTGCCAAATTGGAAACCTGTGCGAACCAGGAGGTTAAAGGGGCTGTCTCTCCAAGTTGGGAGGTTGATAGTAAATCAGATGGAAAGTCAAACCGGAGCACCAGGAGAGGGACTATTCGTTGAGTTTTAGAAACCTTTCGTATTCACAGTGTGTCCGTTCTCTAGGTTTCCCATACATGTTATAGCTGTAGTAATATTCCCTTCAACCTGGAGAGTTGGGACCCATGGAATGTGTGCCAGGCATTTGTGCTTTAAAGGGTCTGCATTTGCTCACCCAATCTCACCAATCGTCTTAGTCCCAAGTGTCCCTCCTTATGCCACATCCATCTGTCGTTGTAGATAGGGTCATTCCAGGTTTCATCAGAGACCCTGAAGGAATTGTAAAGAATTTCCCAGTTTTTTCGTTTTGTTTTTAAAATTCCTTTTTAGAGTGGGTTTGAGCTGATTCTCGCTGCCATGCTTATGCCAGTCTAGACACACTTGATTCCCTTATGGACACATATAAATACATAGGTTTTAAGATTCTTACTAGTGAGATATATTCCTCTGCGGGAAATATGGGGTTTTGAGTCCCTTTCACTGAGGAAGGTGTAGGTCTTGTCTATTCAATAGTTGGTTTTTGGAACGGTACCTGTGCTTATATCAAACTCTGGTTTTATGCATCACCCCACCTCTCCTTCCCCCTTAAGCAGGTATAAGAGTGTTTTCTAAATGTGAGACACTGTTCTCTTTCCTAACTCAGTTCAAGTGTAGCCATGTTTACAGAATCTTCATAAGTGATATCTTATGATAAGTTTCTTTTTCTGTGTGACTTATTTCACTTAGAATCATCGTACCTGAATCCACCCATTTTGCTGCTACTGGTCTTATGACACTGATTTCATGGCTGAGGGATATTCCATCGTACGTAAGTACCTCAATTTTTTGAACCATTTTTATATTTCCTGGGATATTTAAGGTGTACCCAAGTTGAGGTCCTTGTAAGCAGTGCAGCCCTAAATTTTGGGGTGGCTCTGTCTTATTGATTTTCAGTTTCCCAAGGTATATTCCCTAGACTGGAAGTGCCCTTGGCTCTGTAGCTCTGTTGTTTACTTGTTTTAGGGAACACAATGCACTCCTCCAGAGAGGCAGTTGGCAATTTACATCCCGCCCATCAGCATAACAAGGCTCCCTGTTCTCCAGGGCCTGTCGTGCCTTTCTGGTTTTTACACATTTTTATGGATGTCCCTTTTGACCGGTGGGAAGTGATACTTCTTTGTAGTGCAGATTTGCATTGCCCGCTTGCTTGCTTGGCCAAAAAGGGCGTATGCGTTTTCTCCTGAATATATTCAGGAGAAAACCCATACGCCCTTTTTCCAAGTGCATCATTGTCGAAGCTGTGCCCCTCTTCCTGTGCTTTAAAGGTGATTCCAACGTACCTCTTGAAATCTGTTTCCTGCTATTCTGCCTCGCTTTCAAGTCCGCCTCGTTGCCTTCCCTCAACAGATTTTTGGACGATAGTTGTCCTTTATTACTCGGCCAGTTTGTGAATGGCTGTGCCCCTGAGCTCCATTTTTCAACTCGTTTTTTGGTGAGCTGACTGCAAGTCCAAAATTTTGGTTCAGGACCTATACTGGTCCCCGGTGGGTGGGTGAGACTTTGGTTAATTCTTCTTCCTGCCGGGAAATTACAGTGATATGTGCCCGTCCAAATGCCTAACAGCTACTCTCTCATTGGTTCTCCCTCTTCCCTTTCATCCTCTGCCAAATTGGCAACCTGTGCGAACCAGGAGGTTAAAGGGGCTGTCTCTCCAAGTTGGGAGGTTGATAGTAAAGCAGATGGAAAGTCAAACCGGAACACCAGGAGAGGGACTATTCGTTGAGTTTTAGAAACCTTTCGTATTCACAGTGTGTCCGTTCTCTAGGTTTCCCGTACATGTTATAGCTGTAGTAATATTCCCTTCAACCTGGAGAGTTGGGGCCCATGGAATGGGTGCCAGGCATTTGTGCTTTAAAGGGTCTGCATTTGATCAACCAATCTCACCAATCCTCTCAGTCCCAAGTGTCCAGCCTTATGCCACATCCAGCTGTCGTTGTAGATTGGGTCATTCCAGGTTTCATCAGAGACCCTGAAGGAATTGTAAAGAATTTCCCAGTTTTTTCGTTTTGTTTTTGAAATTCTTTTTAGAGTGGGTTTGAGCTGATTCTCGCTGCCATGTTTATGCCAGTCTAGACACACTTGATTCCCTTATGGAGACATATCAATACATAGGTTTTAAGATTCTTACTAGTCAGATATATTCCTCTGCGGGAAATATGGGGTTTTGAGTCCCTTTCACTGAGGAAGGTGTAGGTCTTGTCTATTCCATAGTTCGTTTTTGGAACTGTACCTGTGCTTATATCAAACTCTGGTTTTATGCATCACCCCACCTCTCCTTCCCCCTTAAGCAGGCATAAGAGTGTTTTCTAAATGTGAGACACTGCTCTCTTTCCTAACTCAGTTCAAGTGTAGCCATGTTTACAGGATCTTCATAAGTGATATCTTATGATAAGTTTCTTTTTCTGTGTGACTTATTTCACTTAGAATCATCGTACCTGAATCCACCCATTTTGCTGCTACTGGTCTTATGACATTGATTTCATGGCTGAGGGATATTCCATCGTACGTAAGTACCACAATTTTTTGAACCATTTTTATATTTCCTGGGATATTTAAGGTGTAACCAAGTTGAGGTCCTTGTAAGCAGTGCAGCCCTAAATTTTGGGGTGGCTCTGTCTTATTGATTTTCAGTTTTCCCAAGGTATATTCCCTAGACTGGAAGTGCCCTT
This sequence comes from Hyperoodon ampullatus, assembly GCF_949752795.1. Lineage (NCBI taxonomy): Eukaryota > Metazoa > Chordata > Mammalia > Artiodactyla > Ziphiidae > Hyperoodon > Hyperoodon ampullatus. Next base: position 466,939 of record NW_027640562.1, read on the forward strand.
GGCTCTGTAGCTCTGTTGTTTACTTGTTTTGGGGAACACAATGCACTCCTCCAGAGAGGCACCTGGCAATTTACATCCCGCCCATCAGCATAACAAGGCTCCCTGTTCTCCAGGGCCTGTCTTGCCTTTCTGGTTTTTACACATTTTGTGAATGTCCCTTTTGACCGCTGGGAAGTGATACTTCTTTGTAGTGCAGATTTGCATTGCCCGCTTGCTTGCTTGGCCAAAAAGGGCGTATGCGTTTTCTCCTGAATATATTCAGGAGAAAACGCATACGCCCATTTTGGCCAAGTGCATCATTGTCGAAGTTGTGCCCCTCTTCCTGTGCTTTAAAGGTGATTCCAACGTACCTCTTGAAATCTGTTTCCTGCTATTCTGCCTCGCTTTCAAGTCCGCCTCGTTGCTTTCCCTCAACAGATTTTTGGACGATAGTTGTCCTTTATTACTCGGCCAGTTTGTGAATGGCTGTGCCCCTGAGCTCCATTTTTCAACTCGTTTTTCGTTAGCTGACCGCAAGTCAAAATTTTGGTTCAGTACCTATACTGGTTCCCAGTGGGTGGCTGAGACTTTGGTTAATACTTCTTCCTGCCGGGAAATTACAGTGATATGTGCCCGTCGAAATGCCTAACAGCTATTCTCTCATTGGTTCTCCCTCTTCCCTTTCATCCTCTGCCAAATTGGAAACCTGTGCAAACCAGGAGGTTAAAGGGGCTGTCTCTCCAAGTTGGGAGGTTGATAGTAAAGCAGATGGAAAGTGAAACCGGAGCACCAGGAGAGGGACTATTCGTTGAGTTTTAGAAACCTTTCATATTCACAGTGTGTCCGTTCTCTAGGTTTCCCGTACATGTTATAGCTGTAGTAATATTCCCTTCAACCTGGAGAGTTGGGACCCATGGAAAGTGTGCCATGCATTATTGATTTAAAGGGTCTGCATTTGCTCACCCAATCTCACCAATCCTCTCAGTCCTATGTGTCCAGCCTTATGCCACATCCAGCTGTCATTATAGATACGGTCATTCCAGGTTTTATCAGAGACCCTGAAGGAATTGTAAAGAATTTCCCAGTTTTTTTGTTTTGTTTTTGAAATTCCTTTTTGTAGTGGGTTTGAGCTGATTCTCGCTGCCATGTTTATGCCAGTCTAGATACACTTGATTCCGTTATGGAGACATATCAATACATAGGTTTTAAGATTCTTACTAGTCAGATATATTCCTCTCCGGGAAATATGGTGTTTTGAGTCCCTTTCACTGAGGAAGGTGTAGGTCTTGTCTATTCCATAGTTGGTTTTTGGAACGGTACCTGTGCTTATATCAAACTCTGGTTTTATGCATCACCCCACCTCTCCTTCCCCCTTAAGCAGGCATAAGAGTGTTTTCTAAATGTGAGACACTGTTCTCTTTCCTAACTCAGTTCAAGTGTAGCCATGTGTACAGGATCTTCATAAGTGATATCTTATGATAAGTTTCTTTTTCTGTGTGACTTATTTCACTTAGAATCATCTTACCCGAATCCACCCATTTTGCTGCTACTGGTCTTATGACATTGATTTCATGGCTGAGGGATATTCTATCGTACGTAAGTACCACAAATTTTTGAACCATTTTTATATTTCCTGGGATATTTAAGGTGTACCCAAGTTGAGGTCCTTGTAAGCAGTGCAGCCCTAAATTTTGGGATGGCTCTGTCTTATTGATTTTCAGTTTTCCCAAGGTATATTCCACAGACGGGAAGTGCCCTTGGCTCTGTAGCTCTGTTGTTTACTTGTTTTAGGGAACACAATGCACTCCTCCAGAGAGGCAGTTGGCAATTTACATCCCGCCCATCAGCATAACAAGGCTCCCTGTTCTCCAGGGCCTGTCTTGCCTTTCTGGTTTTTACACATTTTGTGGATGTCCCTTTTGACCGGTGGGAAGTGATACTTCTTTGTAGTGCAGATTTGCATTGCCCGCTTGCATGCTTGGCCAAAAAGGGCGTATGCGTTTTCTCCTGAATATATTCAGGAGAAAACGCATACGCCCTTTTTGGCCAAGTGCATCATTGTCGAAGTTGTTCCACTCTTCCTGTGCTTTAAAGGCGATTCCAACGTACCTCTTGAAATCTGTTTCCTGCTATTCTGCCTCGCTTTCAAGTCCGCCTCGTTGCCTTCCCTCAACAGAATTTTGGAAGATAGCTGTCCTTTATTACTCGGCCAGATTGTGAATTGCTGTGCCCCTGAGCTCCATTTTTCAACTCGTTTTTGGTGAGCTGACCGCAAGTCCAAAATTTTGGTTCAGGACCTATACTGGTTCCCGGTGGGTGGCTGAGACTTTGGTTAATTCTTCTTCCTGCCGGGAAATTACAGTGATATGTGCCCGTCCAAATGCCTAACAGCTACTCTCTCATTGGTTCTCCATTTTCCCTTTCATCCTCTGCCAAATTGGCAACCTGTGCGAACCAGGAGGTTAAAGGGGCTGTCTCTCCAAGTTAGGAGGTTGATAGTAAAGAAGATGGAAAGTCAAACCGGAGCACCAGGAGAGGGACTATTCGTTGAGTTTTAGAAACCTTTCGTATTCACAGTGTGTCCGTTCTCTAGGTTTCCCGTACATGTTATAGCTGTAGTTATATTCCCTTCAACCTGGAGAGTTGGGACCCATGGAATGGTGCCAGGCATTTGTGCTTTAAAGGGTCTGCATTTGCTCACCCAATCTCACCAATCCTCTCAGTCCCAAGTGTCCAGCCTTATGCCACATCCAGCTGTCGTTGTACATAGGGTCATTCCAGCTTTCATCAGAGACCCTGTAGGAATTGTAAAGAATTTCCCAGTTTTTTGTTTTGTTTTTGAAATTCCTTTTTATAGTGCGTTTGAGCTGATTCTCGCTGCCATGTATATGACAGTCTAGACACACTTGATTCCCTTACGGAGACATATCAATACATAGGTTTTAAGATTCTTACTAGTCAGATATATTCCTCTGCGGGAAATATGGGGTTTTGAGTCCCTTTCACTGAGGAAGGTGTAGGTCTTGTCTATTCTATAGTTTGTTTTTGGAACGGTACCTGTGCTTATATCAAACACAGGTTTTATGCATCACCCCACCTCTCCTTCCCCCTTAAGCAGGCATAAGAGTGTTTTCTAAATGTGAGACACTGTTCTCTTTCCTAACTCAGTTCAAGTGTAGCCATGTTTACAGGATCTTCATAAGTGATATCTTATGATAAGTTTCTTTTTCTGTGTGACTTATTTCACTTAGAATCATCGTACCTGAATCCACCCATTTTGCTGCTACTGGTCTTATGACATTGATTTCATGGCTGAGGGATATTCCATCGTACGTAAGTACCACAATTTTTTGAACCATTTTTATATTTCCTGGGATATTTAAGGTGTACCCAAGTTGAGGTCCTTGTAAGCAGTGCAGCCCTAAATTTTGGAGTGGCTCTGTCTTATTGTTTTTCAGTTTTCCCAAGGTATATTCCCTAGACTGGAAGTGCCCTTGGCTCTGTAGCTCTGTTCTTTACTTGTTTTAAGGAACACAATGCACTCCTCCAGAGAGGCAGTTGGCAATTTACATCCCGCCCATCAGCAAAACAAGGCTCTTTGTTCTCCAGGGCCTGTCTTGCCTTTCTGGTTTTTACACATTTGTGGATGTCCCTTTTGACCGGTGGGAAGTGGTACTTCTTTGTAGTGCAGATTTGCATTGCCCGCTTGCTTGCTTGGCCAAAATGGGCGTATGCGTTTTCTCCTGAATATATTCAGGAGAAAACGCATACGCCCTTTTTGGCCAAGTGCATCATTGTCGAAGTTGTGCCCCTCTTCCTGTGCTTTAAAGGCGATTCCAACGTACCTCTTGAAATCTCTTTCCTGCTATTCTGCCTCGCTTTCAAGTCTGCCTCGTTGCCTTTCCTCAACAGATTTTTGGACGATAGTTGTCCTTTATTACTCGGCCAGTTTGTGAATTGCTGTGCCCCTGAGCTCCATTTTTCAACTCGTTTTTGGTGAGCTGACCGCAAGTCCAAAATTTTGGTTCAGGACCTATACTGGTTCCCGGTGGGTGGCTGAGACTTTGGTTAATTCTTCTTCCTGCAGGGAAATTACAGTGATATGTGACCGTCCAAATGCCTAACAGCTACTCTCTCATTAGTTCTCCCTCTTCCCTTTCATCCTCTGCCAAATTGGCAACCTGTGCGAACCAGGAGGTTAAAGGGGCTGTCTCTCCAAGTTGGGAGGTTGATAGTAAAGCAGATGTAAAATCAAAGCGGAGCACCAGGAGAGGGACTATTCGTTGAGTTTTAGAAACCTTTCGTATTCACAGTGTGTCCGTTCTCTAGGTTTCCCGTACATGTTATAACTGTAGTAATATTCCCTTCAACCTGGAGAGTTGCGACCCATGGAATGGGTGCCAGGCATTTGTGCTTTAAAGGGTCTGCATTTGCTCACCCAATCTCACCAATCGTCTCAGTCCCAAGTGTCCCTCCTTATGCCACATCCAGCTGTCGCTGTAGATACGGTCATTCCAGGTTTCCTCAGAGGCCCTGAAGGAATTGTAAAGAATTTCCCAGTTTTTTTGTTTTGTTTTTGAAATTCCTTTTTATAGTGGGTTTGAGCTGATTCTCTCTGCCATGTTTATGCCAGTCTAGACACACTTGATTCCCTTACGGAGACATATCAATACATAGGTTTTAAGATTCTTACTAGTCATATATATTCCTCTGCGGGAAATATGGTGTTTTGAGTCCCTTTCACTGAGAAAGGTGTAGGTCTTGTCTATTCCATAGTTGGTTTTTGGAATGGTACGTGTGCTTATATCAAACACAGGTTTTATGCATCACCCCACCTCTCCTTCCCCCTTAAGCAGGCATAAGAGTGTTTTCTAAATGTGAGACACTGTTCTCTTTCCTAACTCAGTTCAAGTTTAGCCATGTTTACTGGATCTTCATAAGTGATATCTTATGATAAGTTTCTTTTTCTGTGTGACTTATTTCACTTAGAATCATCGTACCTGAATCCACCCATTTTGCTGCTACTGGTCTTATGACATTGATTTCATGGCTGAGGGATATTCCATCGTACGTAAGTACCACAATTTTTTGAACCATTTTTATATTTCCTGGGATATTTAAGGTGTACCCAAGTTGAGGTCCTTGTAAGCAGTGCAGCCCTAAATATTGGGGTGGCTCTGTCTTATTGATTTTCAGTTTTCCCAAGGTATATTCCCTAGACTGGAAGTGTCCTTGGCTCTGTAGCTCTGTTCTTTACTTGTTTTAGGGAACACAATGCACTCCTCCAGAGAGGCAGTTGGCAATTTACATCCCGCCCATCAGCATAACAAGGCTCCCTGTTCTCCAGGGACCCTCTTGCCTTTCTGGTTTTTACACATTTTGTGGATGTCCCTTTTGACCGGTGGGAAGTGATACTTCTTTGTAGTGCAGATTTGCATTGCCCGCTTGCTTGCTTGGCCAAAAAGGGCGTATGCGTTTTCTCCTGAATATATTCAGGAGAAAACGCATACGCCCTTTTTGGCCAAGGGCATCATTGTCAAGGTTGTGCCCCTCTTCCTGTGCTTTAAAGGCGATTCCAACGTACCTCTTGAAATCTGTTTCCTGCTATTCTGCCTCGCTTTCATGTCCGCCTCGTTGCCTTCCCTCAACAGATTTTTGGACGATAGTTGTCCTTTATTACTCGGCCAGTTTGTGAATTGCTGTGCCCCTGAGCTCCATTTTTCAACTCGTTTTTGGTGAGCTGACCGCAAGTCCAAAATTTTGGTTCAGGACCTCTACTGGTTCCCGGTGGGTGGCTGAGACTTTGGTTAATTCTTCTTCCTGCCGGGAAATTACAGTGATATGTGCCCGTCCAAATGCCTAACAGCTACTCTCTCATTGGTTCTCCCTCATCCCTTTCATCCACTGCCAAATTGGCAACCTGTGTGAACTAGGAGGTTAAAGGTGCTGGCTCTCTAAGTTCGGAGGTTGATAGTAAAGCAGATGGAAAGTGAAACCGGGGCAGCAGGAGAGGGACTATTCGTTGTGTTTTAGAAACCTTTCGTATTCACAGTGTGTCCGTTCTCTAGGTTTCCTGTACATGTTATAACTGTAGTAATATTCCCTTCAACCTGGAGAGTTGGGACTCATGGAATGGGTGTCAATCATTTGTGCTTTAAAGTGTCTACATTTGCTCACCTAATCTCACCAATCCTCTCAGTCCCAAGTGTCCAGCCTTATGCCACATCCAGCTGTCGTTGTAGATAGGGTCATTCCAGGTTTCATCAGAGACCCTGAAGGAATTGTAAAGAATTTCCCAGTTTTTTTGTTTTGTTTTTGAAATTCCTTTTTATAGTGGGTTTGAGCTGATTCTCGCTGCCATGTTTATGCCAGTCTAGACACACTTTATTCCCTTATGGAGACATATCAATACATAGGTTTCAAGATTCTTACTAGTCAGATATATTCCTCTGCGGGAAATATGGGGTTTTGAGTCCCTTTCACTGAGGAAGGTGTAGGTCTTGTCCATTCCATAGTTGGTTTTTGGAACGGTACCTGTGCTTATATCAAACTCTGGTTTTATGCATCACCCAACCTCTCCTTCCTCCTTAAGCAGGCATAAGAGTGTTTTCTAAATGTGAGACACTGTTCTCTTTCCTAACTCAGTTCAAGTGTAGCCATGTTTACAGAATCTTCATAAGTGATATCTTATGATAACTTTCTTTTTCTGTGTGACTTATTTCACTTAAAATCATCATACCTGAATCCACCCATTTTGCTGCTACTGGTCTTATGACATTGATTTCATGGCTGAGGGATATTCCATCGTACATAAGTACCACAATTTTTTGAACCATTTTTATATTTCCTGGGATATTTAAGGTGTACCCAAGTTGAGGTCCTTGTAAGCAGTGCAGACCTAAATTTTGGGGTGGGTCTGTCTTATTGATTTTCAGTTTTCCCAAGGTATATTCCCTAGACTGGAAGTGCCCTTGGCTCCGTAGCTCTGTTCTTTTCCTTGTTTTAGGGAACACAATGCACTCCTCCTGAGAGGCAGTTGGCAATTTACATCCCGCCCATCAGCATAACAAGGCTCCCTGTTCTCCAGGGCCTGTCTTGCCTTTCTGATTTTTACACATTTTGTGGATGTCCCATTTGACCGGTGGGAAGTGATACTACTTTGTATTGCAGATTTGAATTGCCCGCTTGCTTGCTTGGCCAAAAAGGGCGTATGCGTTTTCTCCTGAATATATTCAGGAGAAAACGCATACGCCCTTTTTGGCCAAGTGCATCATTGTCGAAGTTGTGCCCCTCTTCCTATGCTTTAAAGGCGATTCCAATGTACCTCTTGATATCTGTTTACTGCTATTCTGCCTCGATTTCAAGTCTGCCTCCTTGCCTTTCCTCAACAGATTTTTGGACGATAGTTGTCCTTTATTACTCGGCCAGTTTGTGAATTGCTGTGCCCCTGAGCTCCATTTTTCAACTCGTTTTTGTTGAGCTGACCTCAAGTCCAACATTTTGCTTCAGGACCTATGCTGGCTCCCGTTGGGGGGCTGAGGCTTTGGTTAATTCTTCTTCCTGTCGGGAATTTAGAGTGATATGTGCCCGTCCAAATGCCTAACAGCTACTCTCTCATTGATTCTCCCTCTTCCCTTTCAACCTCTGCCAAATTGGATACCTGTGCGAACCAGGAGGTTAAAGGGGCTGTCTCTCCAAGTTGGGAGGTTGATAGTAAAGCAGATGGAAAGTCAAAGCGGAGCACCAGGAGAGGGACTATTCGTTGAGTTTTAGAAACCTTTCGTATTCACAGTGTGTCCGTTCTCTAGGTTTCCCGTACATGTTATAGCTGTAGTAATATTCCCTTCAACCTGGAGAGTTGGGACCCATGGAATGGGTGCCAGGCATTTGTGCTTTAAAGGGTCTGCATTTGCTCACCCAATCTCACCAATCGTCTCAGTCCCAAGTGTCCCTCCTTATGCCACATCCAGCTGTCATTGTAGATAGGGTCATTCCAGGTTTCATCAGAGACCCTGAAGGAATTGAAAAGAATTTCCCAGTTTTTTTGTTTTGTTTTTGAAATTCCTTTTTATAGTTGGTTTGAGCTGATTCTCGCTGCCATGTTTATGCCAGTCTAGACACACTTGATTCCCTTACGGAGACATATCAATAGAGAGGTTTTAAGATTCTTACTAGTCAGATATATTCCTCTGCGCGAAATATGGTGTTTTGAGTCCCTTTCACTGAGGAAGGTGTAGGTCTTGTCTATTCCATAGTTGGTTTTTGGAACGGTACCTGTGCTTATATCAAACTCTGGTTTTATGCATCACCCCACCTCTCCTTCCCCCTTAAGAGGGCATAAGAGTGTTTTCTAAATGTGAGACACTGTTCTCTTTCCTAACTCAGTTCAAGTGTAGCCATGTTTACAGGATCTTCATAAGTGATAACTTATGATAAGTTTCTTTTTCTCTGTGACTTATTTCACTTAGAATCATCGTACCTGAATCCACCCATTTTGCTGCTACTGGTCTTATGACATTGATTTCATGGCTGAGGGATATTCCATCGTACGTAAGTACCACAATTTTTTGAACCAATTTTATATTTCCTGGGATATTTAATGTGTACCCAAGTTGAGGTCCTTGTAAGCAGTGCAGCCCTAAATTTAGGGGTGGCTCTCTCTTATTGATTTTCAGTTTTTCCCAGGTATATTCCCTAGACTTGAAGTGCCCTTGGCTCTGTAACTCTGTTGTTTACTTGTTTTAGGGAACACAATGCACTCCTCCAGAGAGGCAGTTGGCAATTTACATCCCGCCCATCAGCATAACAAGGCTCCCTGTTCTCCAGGGCCTGTCTTGCCTTTCTGGTTTTTACACATTTTGTGGATGTCCCTTTTGACCCGTGGGAAGTGATACTTCTTTGTAGTGCAGATTTGCATTGCCCGCTTGCTTGCTTGGCCAAAAAGGGCGTATGCGTTTTCTCCTGAATATATTCAGGAGAAAACGCATACGCCCTTTTTGGCCAAGTGCATCATTGTCGAAGTTGTGCCCCTGTTCCTGTGCTTTAAAGGCGATTCCAACGTACCTCTTGAAATCTGTTTCCTGCTATTCTGCCTCGCTTTCAAGTCCGCCTTGTTGCCTTCCCTCAACCAATTTTTGGACGATAGTTGTACTTTATTACTCGGCCAGTTTGTGAATTGCTGTGCCCCTGAGCTCCATTTTTCAACTCGTTTTTGGAGAGCTGACCGCAAGTCCAAAATTTTGGTTCAGGATCTAGACTGATTCCCAGTGGGTGGCTGAGACTTTGGTTAATTCTTCTTCCTGCCTGGAAATTACAGTGATATGTGCCCGTCCAAATGCCTAACAGCTACTCTCTCATTGGTTCTCCCTCTTCCCTTTCATCCTCTGCCAAATTGGCAACCTGTGCGAACCAGGAGGTTAAAGGGGCTGTCTCTCCAAGTTGGGAGGTTGCTAATAAAGCAGATGGAAAGTCAAACCGGAGCACCAGGAGAGGGACTATTCGTTGAGTTTTAGAAACCTTTCGTATTCACAGTGTGTCCATTCTCTAGGATTCCCGTACATGTTATATCTGTAGTAATATTCCCTTCAACCTGGAGAGTTGGGACCCATGGAATGTGTGCCATGCATTATTGCTTTAAAGGGTCTTCATTTGGTCAAGCAATCTCACCAATCCTCTCAGTCCCAAGTGTCCAGCCTTATGCCACATACAGCTGTCATTGTAGATAGGGTTATTTCAGGTTTCATCAGAGACCCTGAAGGAATTGTAAAGAATTTCCCAGTTTTTTGGTTTTATTTTTGTAATTCCTTTTTATAGTGGGTTTGAGCTGATTCTCGCTGCCATATTTATCCCAGTCTAGACACACTTGATTCCCTTACGGAGACATATCAATACATAGGTTTTAAGATTCTTACTAGTCAGATATATTCCTCTGAGGGAAATATGGGGTTTTGAGTCCCTTTCACTGAGGAAGGTGTAGGTCTTGTCTATACCATAGTTGGTTTTTGGAACGGTACCTGTGCTTATATCAAACTCTGGTTTTATGCATCACCCCACCTCTCCTTCCCCCTTAAGCAGGCATAAGAGTGTTTTCTAAATGTGAGACACTGTTCTCTTTCCTAACTCAGTTCAAGTGTAGCCATGTTTACAGGATCTTCATAAGTGATATCTTATGATAAGTTTCTTTTTCTGTGTGACTTATTTCACTTAGAATCATCGTACCTGAATCCACCCATTTTGCTGCTACTGGTCTTATGACATTGATTTCATGGCTGAGGGATATTCGGTCATACGTAAATACCAAAATTTTTTGAACCATTTTTATATTTCCTGGGATATTTAAGGTGTACCCAGGTTGAGGTTCTTGTAAGCAGTGCAGCCCTAAATTTTGGGGTGGCTCTGTCTTATTGATTTTCAGTTTTCCCAAAGTATATTCCCTAGACTGGAAGTGCCCTTGGCTCTGTAGCTCTGTTCTTTACTTGTTTTAGGGAACACAATGTACTCCCCCAGAGAGGCAGTTGGCAATTTACATCCCGCCCATCAGCATAACAAGGCTCCCTGTTCTCCCGGGCCTGTCTTGCCTTTCTGGTTTTTACACATTTTGTGGATGTCCCTTTTGACCAGTGGGAAGTGATACTTCTTTGTAGTGCAGATTTGAATTGCCCGCTTGCTTGCTTGGCAAAAAAGGGCGTATGCGTTTTCTCCTGAATATATTCTGCAGAAAACGCATAAGCCCTTTTTGGCCAAGTGCATCATTGTCGAAGTTGTGCCCCTCTTCCTGTGCTTTAAACGCGATTCCAACGTACCTCTTGAAATCTGTTTCCTGCTCTTCTGCCTCACTTTCAAGTCCGCCTCGTTGCCTTCCCTCAAGAGATTTTTGGATGATAGTTGTCCTTTATTACTCGGCCCATTTGTGAATTGCTGTGCCCCTGAGCTCCATTTTCCAACTCGTTTTTGGTGAGGTGACCTCAAGTCCAACATTTTGCTTCAGGACCTATGCTGGCTCCTGTTGGGGGGCTGAGACTTTGGTTAATTCTTCTTCCTGCCGGGAAGTTAGAGTGATATATGCCCGTCCAAATGCCTAACAGCTACTCTCTCATTGGTTCTCCCTCTTCCTTTTCATCCTCTGCCAATTTGGAAACCTGTGCGAACCAGGAGGTTAAAGAGGCTGTCTCTCCAAGTTGGGAGGTTGATAGTAAAGCAGATGGAAAGTCAAACCGGAGCACCAGGAGAGGGACTATTCGTTGAGTTTTAGAAACCTTTCGTGTTCACAGTGTGTCCGTTCTCTAGGTTTCCCGTACATGTTATAGCTGTAGTAATATTCCCTTCAACCTGGAGAGTTGGGACCCATAGAATGGGTGCCAGGCATTTGTGCTTTAAAGGGTCTGCATTTGCTCACCCAATCTCACCAATCGTCTCAGTCCCAAGTGTCCCTCCTTATGCCACATCCAGCTGTCATTGTAGTTAGGGTCATTCCATGTTTCATCAGAGACCCTGAAGGAATTGTAAAGAACTTCCCAGTTTTTTTGTTTTGTTTTTGAAATTCCTTTTTATAGTGGGTTTGAGCTGATTCTCGCTGCCATGTTTATGCCAGTCTAGACACACTTGATTCCCTTACGGAGACATATCAATACATAGGTTTTAAGATTCTTACTAGTCAGATATATTCCTCTGCGGGAAATATGGGGTTTTGAGTCCCTTTCACTGAGGAAGGTGTAGGTCTTGTCTATTCCATAGTTGGTTTTCGGAACGGTACCTGTGCTTATATCAAACTCTGGTTTTATGCATCATCCCACCTCTCCTTCCCCCTTAAGCAGGCATAAGAGTGTTTTCTAAATGTGAGACACTGTTCTCTTTCCTAACTCAGTTCAAGTGTAGCCATGTTTACAGGATCTTCATAAGTGATATCTTATGATAAGTTTCTTTTTCTGTGTGACTCATTTCACTTAGAATCATCGTACCTGAATCCACCCATTTTGCTGCTACTGGTCTTATGACATTGATTTCATGGCTGAGGGATATTCCATCGTACGTATGTACCACAATTTTTTGAACCATTTTTATATTTCCTGGGATATTTAAGGTGTACCCAAGTTGAGGTCCTTGTAAGCAGTACCGCCCTAAATTTTGGGGTGGCTCTGTCTTATTGATTTTCAGAAGTCCCAAGATATATTCCCTAGAATGGAAGTGCTCTTGGCTCTGTAGCTCTGTTGTTTACTTGATTTAGGGAACACTATTCACTCCTCCAGAGAGGCAGTTGGCAATTTACATCCCGCCCATCAGCATAACAAGGCTCCCAGTTCTCCAGGGCCTATCTTGCCTTTCTGGTTTTTACACATTTTGTGTATGTCCCTTTCGACCCGTGGGAAGTGAAACTTCTTTGTAGTGCAGATTTGCATTGCCCACTTTCTTGCTTGGCCAAAAAGGGCGTATGCGTTTTCTCCTGAATATATTCAGGAGAAAACGCATACGCCCTTTTTGGCGAAATGCATCATTGTCGAAGTTGTGCCCCTCTTCCTGTGCTTTAAAGGCGATTCCAACGTACCTCTGGAAATCTTTTCCTGCTATTCTGCCTCGCTTTCAAGTCCGCCTCGTTGCCTTCCCTCAACAGATTTTTGGACCATAGTTGTCCTTTATTACTCGGCCAGTTTGTGAATTGCTGTGCCCCTGTGCTCCATTTTTCAACTCGTTTTTGGTGAGCTGACCGCAAGTCCAACATTTTGGTTCAGGACCTATGCTGGTTCCCAGTGGGGGGCTTAGACTTTGGTTAATTCGTCTTCCTGCCGGGAAGTTAGAGTGATATGTGCCCGTCCAAATGCCTAACAGCTACTCTCTCATTGGTTCTCCCTCTTCCATTTCATCCTCTGCCAAATTGGCAACCTGTGAGAACCAGGAGGTTAAAGGGGCTGTCTCTCCAAGTTGGGAGGTTGATAGTAAAGCAGATGGAAAGTCAAACCGGAGCAGCAGGAGAGGGTCTATTCGTTGAGTTTTAGAAACCTTTCGTATTCACAGTGTGTCCATTCTCTAGATTTCCCGTACATGTTATAGCTGTAGTAATATTCCCTTCAACCTGGAGAGTTGTGACTCATGGAATGGGTGCCAGGCATTTGTGCTTTAAAGGGTCTGCATTTGCTCACCCAATCTCACCAATCCTCTCAGTCCCAAGTGTCCCTCCTTATGCCACATCCACCTGTCATTGTAGATGGGGTCATTCCAGGTTTCATCAGAGTTCCTGAAGTAATTGTACAGAATTTCCCAGTTTTTTTGTTTTGTTTTTGAAATTCCTTTTTATAGTGGGTTTGAGCTGATTCCCGCTGCCATGTTTATGCCAGTCTACACACACTTGATTCCCTTACGGAGACATATCAATACATAGGTTTTAAGATTCTTACTAGTCAGATATATTCCTCTGCGGGAAATATGGTGTTTTGAGTCCCATTCACTGAGGAAGGTGTAGGTCTTGTCTATTCCGTAGTTGGTTTTTGGAACGGTACCTGTTCTTATATCAAACTCTGGTTTTATGCATCACCCCACCTCTCCTTCCCCCTTAAGCAGGCATAAGGGTGTTTTCTAAATGTGAGACACTGTTCTCTTTCCTAACTCAGTTCAAGTGTAGCCATGTTTACAGGATCTTCATAAGTGATATCTTATGATAAGTTTCTTTCTCTGTGACTTATTTCACTTAGAATCATCGTACCTGAATCCACCCATTTTGCTGCTACTGGTCTTATGACATTGATTTCATGGCTGAGGGATATTCCATCGTACGTAAGTACCACAATTTTTTGAACCATATTTATATTTCCTGGGATATTTAAGGTGTACCCAAGTTGAGGTCCTTGTAAGCAGTGCAGCCCTAAATTTTGGGGTGGCTCTGTCTTATTGATTTTCGGTTTACCCATGGTATATTCCCTAGACTGGAATTGCCCTTGGCTCTGTATCTCTGTTCTTTACTTGTTTTAGGGAACACAATGTACTCCTCCAGAGAGGCAGTTGTCAATTTACATCCCGCCCATCAGCATAACAAGGCTCCCTGTTCTCCAGGGCCTGTCTTGTCTTTCTGGTTTTTACACATTTTGTGGATGCCCCTTTTGACGGCTGGGAAGTGATACTTCTTTGTAGTGCAGATTTGCATTGCCCGCTTGCTTGCTTGGCCAAAAAGGGCGTATGCGTTTTCTCCTGAATATATTCAGGAGAAAATGCATACGCCCTTTTTGGCCAAGTGCATCATTGTCGATGTTGTGCGCCTCTTCCTGTGCTTTAAAACCGATGCCAACGTACCTCTTGAAATCTGTTTTTTCTTATTCTGCCTCGCTTTCAAGTCCAGTTCTTTGTCCTCCCTCAAAAGATTTTTGAACGATAGTTGTCCTTTATCACTCGGCCAGTTTGTGAATTGCTGTGCCCCTGAGCTCCATTATTCAACTCGTTTTTTGTTAGCTGACTGGAAGTCCAAAATTTTGGTTCAGAACCTATACTGGTTCCTGGTGGGTGGCTGAACGTTGGTTAATTCTTCTTCCTGCCTGGAAATTAGAGTGACATGTGCCCGTCCAAATGCCTAACAGCTACTCTCTCATTGGTTCTCCCTCTTCCCTTTCATCCTCTGCCAAATTGCAAACCTGTGCGAACCAGGAGGTTAAATGGGCTGTCTCTCCAAGTTGGGAGATTAATAGTAAAGCATATGGAAAGTCAAACCGAAGCAACTGGAGAGGGACTATTCGTTGAGTTTTAGAAACTTTTCGTATTCACAGTGTGTCCGTTCTCTAGGTTTCCCGTACATGTCATAGCTGTAGAAATATTCCCTTCAACCTGGAGAGTTGGGACCCATGGAATGGGTGCCATGCATTATTGTTTTAAAAGGTCTGCATTTGCTCACCCAATCTCACCAATCGTCACAGTCCAAAGTGTCCAGCCTTATGCCACATCCAGCTGTCATTGTACATAGGGTCATTCCAGGTTTCATCAGAGACCCTGAAGGAATTGTAAAGAATTTCCCAGTTTTTTTGTTTTGTTTTTGAAATTCATTTTTATACTGGTTTTGAGCTGATTCTCGCTGCCATGTTTATGCCAGTCTAGACACACTTGATTCCCTTACGGAGACATATCAATACATAGGTTTTAAGATTCTTACTAGTCAGATATATTCCTGTGCAGGAAATAAGGGGTTTTGAGACCCTTTCACTGAAGAAAGTGTAGGTCTTGTCTATTCCATAGTTGGTTTTTGGAACGGTACCTGTGCTTATATCAAACTCTGGTTTTATGCATCACCCCACCTCTCCTTCCCCCTTAAGCAGGCATAAGAGTGTTTTCTAAATGTGAGACACTGCTCTCTTTCCTAACTCAGTTCAAGTGTAGCCATGTTTACAGGATCTTCATGAGTGATATCTTATGATAAGTGCCTTTTTCTGTGTGACTTATTTCACTTAGAATCATCGTACCTGAATCCACTCATTTTGCTGCCAATGTTCTTATGACATTTATTTAATGGCTGAGGGATATTCCATCGTACATAAGGACCACAATTTTTTGAACCATTTTTATATTTCCTGGGATATTTAAGGTGTACCCAAGTTGAGGTTCTTTTAAGCAGTGCAGCCCTAAATTTTGGGCTGGCTCTCTCTTATTGAGTTTCAGTTTTCCCAAGGTATATTCCCTAGACTGGAAGTGCCGTTGGCTCTGTAGATCTGTTGTTTACTTGTTTTAGGGAACACAATGCACTCCTCCAGAGAGGCAGTTGGCAATTTACATCCCGCCCATCAGCATAACATGGCTCCCTGTTCTCCAGGGCCTGTCTTGCCTTTCTGCTTTTTACACATTTTGTGGATGTCCCTTTTGACCGGTGGGAAGTGATACTTCTCTCTAGTGCAGATTTGCATTGCCCGCTTGCTTGCTAGGCCAAAAAGGGCGTATGCGTTTTCTCCTGAATATATTCAGTAGAAAACGCATACGCCCTTTTTGGCCAAGTGCATCATTGTCGCAGTTCTGCCCCTCTTCCTGTGCTTTAAAGGCGATTCCAACGTACCTCTTGAAATCTGTTTCCTGCTATTCTGCCTCGCTTTCAAGTCTGCCTCGTTGCCTTCCCTCAACAGATTTTTGGACGATAGTTGTCCTTTATTACTCGGCCAGTTTCTGAATTGCTGTGGCCCTGAGCTCCATTTTTCAACTCGTTTTTGGTGAGCTGACCGCAAGTCCAAAATTTTGCTTCAGAACCTATGCTGGTTCCCGGTGGGGGGCTGAGATTTTGGTTAATTCTTCATCCTGCCGGGAAGTTAGATTGATATGTGCCCGTCCAAATGCCTAACAGCTACTCTCTCATTGGTTCTCCCTCTTCCCTTTCATCCTCTGCCAAATTGGCAACGTGTGCGAACCAGGAGGTTAAAGGGGCTGTCTCTCCAAGTTGGGAGATTGATAATAACGCAGATGGAAAGTCAAACCGGAGCACCAGGAGAGGGACTATTCGTTGAGGTTTAGAAACCTTTCATATTCACAGTGTGTCCATTCCCTAGGTTTCCCGTACATGTTATATCTGTAGTAATATTCCCTTCCACCTTGAGAGTTGGGACCCATGGAATGGGTTCCATGCATTATTGCTTTAAAGGGTCTGCATTTGCTCACCCAATCTCACCAATCATCTCAGTCCCTAGTGTCCCTCCTTATGCCATATCCAACTGTCATTGTAGATAGGGTCATTCCAGGTTTCATCACAGACCCTGAAGGAATTGTAATGAATTTCCCAGTTTTTTTGTTTTGTTTTTGAAATTCCTTTTTATAGTGGGTTTGAGCTGATTCTCGCTGCCATGTTTATGCCAGTCTAGACACACTTGATTCCCTTACGGAGACATATCAATACATAAGTTTTAAGATTCTTACTAGTAAGATATATTCCTCTGCAGGAAATATGGGGTTTTGAGTCCCGTTCACAGAGGAAGTAGTAGGTCTTGTCTATTCTGTATTTGGATTATGGAACCGTACATGTGCTAATATCAAACTCTGCTTTTATTCATCACCCCACCTCTGCTTTCCCCTTAAGCATGCATAAGAGTGTTTTCTATATATGAGACTCTGTTCCCTTTCCTAATTCATTCCATGTGTAGCCATGTTTATACACCCTTCATAAGTGATATCTTATGATAAGTTTCTTTTTCTGTGTGATTTTTTCAGTTAGAATCATGGTACATGAATCCCATCATTATGCTGCTACTGGCCTTATGACATTGACTTCATGGCTGAGGGATATTCCATCATACGTATGTACCACAATTTCTTTACCATTTTTGTCTTTCCTGGGTTATTTAAGGTGTCCCGAAGTCGAGGTTCTTGTAAGCAGTGCTGCCCTATATTTTGGGTTGGCTGTGTCTTATTGATTTTCAATTTTCCCAAGGTATATTCCCATGACTGGAAGTGCCTTAGGTTGTGAAGCTCTGTTGAGTAATTCTTTTAGGGAACACAATGCACTCCTCCAGAGTGACTGTTGGCAATCTACATCCCACCCATCAGCATAACAAGGCTCTCTGTTCTCCAGAGCCCCTCTTGCCTTTCTGGTTTTTACACATTTTACGGATATCCCTTTTGACTGGTGGGAAGTGATACTTCTTTGTAGTGCAGATTTGCATTGTGCGGTTGCTTGGTTGGCCAAAATGGGTGTATGCGTTTTCTCCTGAATATATTCAGGAGAAAACGCATGTGCCCTTTATGGACAATTCCATAATTGTCGAAGTTGTGATGCTTTTCCTGTGTTTAAAGGCGATTCCAATGTACTTCTGGAAATCTGTTTCGTGCAAATCTCCCTCATTTTCAAGTCCGCCTCATTGCTTCTCCTCAACAGATTTTTGGAAGAGAGTAGTCCTCTATAACTCTGCAAGTTAGTGAATTGCTGTGCCCCTGAGCTCCATTTTTCAACTTGTGTTTTTGTGAGCTGACCTTAAACCCACAATTTTGCTTCAGGACCTATACTAGTTATGGGTGTGGGGCAGGCTCAGAGTTTGGTTAATTCTTCTTCATGACGGGAAATTAGACTGACATGTGGCCGTCCAAATGCCTACAGCTACTCTCTCATTGGTTCTCCCTCTTCCCTTATATCCTCTGCACAATGTGCCAACTGTGCGAACCAGGAGGTTATAGGGGCTGACTCTCCAAGTTGGGAGATTGATATTAAAGCAGTTGGAATGTCAAGCTGGAGCACATGGAGAGAAAAAAATTAGTAGAGTTTTAGAAACCTTTCACCATCAGAGGGTGTCCATTCTCTAGGTTTCCCATACATGTTATAACTGTAGTGATATTCCCTTCTACCTGGAGAGTTGGGAACCATGGAATCAGTGGCAGGCATTATTGATTTAAAGCGTCTGCATTTTCTCACCCAATCTCACCAATCCTCTCAGTCCCAAGTGAACAGCCTTATGCCACATCCAGCTGTTGTTGTATGTAGGGTCATTCCAAGTTTCATCAGAACCCCTGAAGGTATTGTGTAAGAATTTCACTGTTTCTTTGTTTTGTTTTGAAATTCCTTTTTATAGTGGGTTTGAGCTTATTCTCACTGCCGTGTTTATGTCATTCTAGACACACTTGGTTCCCTTATGGAGACATATCAATACATAGGTTTTAAGATCCTTACTAGTCAGATATATTTCTCTGTGGGGAATAGGGGTGTTGAGTCCCATTCACTGAGGAAGGAGTCGGGCTTGTCTCTTCTGTATTTGGATTATAGAACGGTACCTGTGTTAATATCAAACTCTGGTTTTGTGTGTCTCCCCACCTCTCCTTCCCCCTTAAGCAAGCATAAGAGTGTTTTCTAAATCTGAGACTCTGTTCTCTTTCCTAATTCAGTTCATATGTAGCCAGGTTTACAGTCCCTTCATAAGTGATATCTTATATCAGAATGCACCATGGCCCTTGTCATAATAATGCTCCATGACCCCTGTCATCACAATGCTCCATTCCCTGGTTATCACAATGCTCCATGTCCCTTGTCATAACAATTCTCCACGTACTTGTCATCACAATGCTACATGACACTTCTCATCACAAAGTTACATGCTCGTTTCATCACAATTCTCCATGCACTTGTCATTGCAATGTTCCATGACCCCTGTCATAGCAAGCTCCAAGTGTTTGTCATCACAATGCTTCACGACTTTATCATCAAAATTCTCAATGGCACTTTTCATCACAATGTTCCGTACCCTTGTCATCACAATGCTCCATTCCCTTGTCATCACAATGCTCCATGACCCCTGTCATCACAATGCTCCCTGACACCTGTCATCACAATGCTTCATGCCCCTTGTCATTACAGTGCTCCATGATGCTCATCATCACAATTACCCAAGGTCTTCTTATCACAATGCTCCACGGTTTTGCCATCACAATGCTCCATGCCCTGGTCATCTCAAAGCTCAATGTCCCTTGTCCTCACAATTCTCCACGTCCTTGTCATCACAATGCTCCATGGCACTTCTCATCACAATGTTATATGCTCTTGTCATAACAATACTCCATGCACTTGTCATCGCAATGCTCCATGACCCCTGTCATAGGAAGCTCCATGCGCTTGTCATCACAATGTTTCACGACATGGACATTAAAATTATCAATGGCCCTTGTCATCTCAATGCTCCATGCGCTTATCATCACAATGCTCCTTTACCTTTGTCACAACAATCCTCCATGACACTTGGCATCACAATGCTCCGTGCTATTGTCATCACAATGGAACATGACATATGTCATCACAATGCTCCCTGACACCTGTCTTCACAATACTCCATGACCTTGTCATCACAATGCTCCATGCCCTTGTCATCACAATGTGCCATGCCCACTGTCATCAAAATAATCCATGAAACTTGTCAGACCAAAGCTCCATGCCACCTTTCATCACAATGCTCCATGAACCCTGTCATCACAATGCACCATGCCCATCATCATAATGCTTCATGCTCTTGTCATCACAATGAAATCAAAATGTTCCATGACCTCTGTCATCACAATGCTCCAAACCCTTGTGATCACAATGTTCCATAACACTTGTCATCACAATACCCCATGACACTACTCATCACAATTATCCATGGACTTCTCATCACAATGCCCCATGACATTTGTCATCACAATGCGCAATACACATGTCATCACAATGCTCCCTGACTCTTGCCATCAATATGCTCCCTGAACCCTTTCATGACAAGGCTCCATGCCTTTTTCATCACAATGATCCATGCCATTTTCATCACAATGCTCCAAGACCCCTGTAATCACAATGCTCCATGCCCTTGTCATCACAAAGTTCCATGATGCATGTCATCAGAATGCTCCATGGCCTTCTCATCACAATGCTCCATGCCCTTGTCATCACAATGCTCCAAGACCCCTGTAATCAAAATGGTCCATGCCCCTTTTCATCAGAATGCTCCATGAGACTTGTCATCACAAGGCTCCATGGTCTTCTCATCACAATGCTCCAGGACATTGTCATCAAAATGCCCCATTCCCTTATCATCACAATGCTCCATGACCCCTGGCATCACAATACTCCATGAACATTTTCAGCCCAATGCTCCATGACCTTCTCATCACAATGCTCCATGACCAATATCATCACAATGCTCCATGACCACAGTCATCACAACGCTCAATATCACCTGACAACACAATGATCCGGGACTCTTGTCATCACAATGCTCCATTCCCTAGTCATCACAATGCTCCATGACCCCTGTCATCACAATACTCCATGAACATTTTCAGCCCAATGCTCCATGACACTTGTCATCACAATGATGCATGCCCTTGTCATCCCAATGCTCCATGACCCCTGTAATCACAATGCTCCGTGACGCTTGTCATCACAGTGCTCCATGACACCTGTCATCACAATGCTCCATGCCTTTGTCAGCAAAATGCTACATGACCTTGTCATTACAATGTTCTATGCACTTGTCATCACAATACTCCATTACCATTGCCATCACAATCCTCCATGAACCTTGGGATCACATTGCTCCATGCCCTTGTCATCACAATGCTCCATGCTCCTTGAAATCAAAATGATCCATGACCTCTGTCATCACAATGCTCCAAACCCTTGTGATCACAATGTTCCATAACACTTGTCATCACAATGCTCCATGATGCCTGTCATCACAATACTCCATGCCCTTTTCATCACAATGCTCCATGACCTTTGTCATCACAATTCTCGATACACTTGTCATCACAATGCTCCCTGACACTTGTCGTCAGAATGCTCCTTGAACCCTGTCACAAAAAGGCTCCATGCCTTTTTCATCAAAATGCACCATGCCGTTTTCATCACAATGCTCCATGCCATTGTCATCAAAATACTCCACAAGCTTCTCATCAGAATGCTCCATGTCCCTTGTCATCACAATTTTCCATGCACTTGTCAGCACAATGCTCCCTGACCCTTGTCATCACAATGCTCCAAGCCATTGTCATCACAATGCTCCATTACCTTTGTCATCAGAATCCTCCATGACACTTGGCATCACAATGCTCCATGGCATTGTCATCACAATGCGCCATTCCAACTGTCATCGCAATAAGCCATGAAACTTATTAGACCAATGCTCCATGCCCTTGTCATCACAATGCCCCAAGCCCTTGTTATCACAATGCTCCATGTCCCCTGTCATGACAATGCTCCGTGACTCCAGTCATCACAAGGCTTCATGACCTTTGTCATCACAGTGGTCCATGCCCTTGTCATCAACAGTCTCTGTGACCTTTTTAACCACAATGCTTCATGAACTTTTCATCACAATGCTCTTTGACCCTTGTCATCACAATGCTCTATGCCTTTCTCAGCACAATGCTCCATGACCATTGTCATCACAATGCTCCATGCGCTTGTCAGCACAATGCTCCATGACCCATGTCATCACAATGCACCATGCGCTTGCCGTCACAGTGCTCCACAATCTTGTCATCACAATGCTCCATAAACCTTGTCATCACAATGCTCCATGCACTTCAAATCAAAATGCTCTCTCACCACTGATATCACAATGTTACATCACTATTCATCACAATACTCCCTCAACCCTGTCATCACAATGTTCCATGACTCCTGTCATCACAGTGCTACATGCACTTATCATCACAATGTTCGATGATCCCTGACATCACAATGTTCCATAACCCCTGTCATCAAAATGCTCCATGACCCTTTTCATCAAAATGCTCCATGACCCCTGACATCACAATGTTACATAACGCCTCTCATCAAAATGTTCCATGACCCTTTTCATCAAATTGGTCCATGACAATGTCATCACAATGCTCCCTGCCCTTCTCATCACAATGCACCACGCCCTTGTCATCAAAATGCTCCATGACCTTTGTCATCACAAAGCTCCATGACCCTTGGCATCACAATGCTCCATGCCATTGTCATCACAATACTCCATGAAACCTCTCATCACATTGTTCCATGCAATTGTCATCAAAAAGCTCCATGGTGCTTGTCATCACACTGCTCGATGCCCTTCTCATCACAAAGCTCCATGCCCTTGTCATTACAATCCTCCATGACCCATGGATCACTGTGTTCCGTGCCCTTGTCATCACAATGCTCCATGCCCACTCTCATCACAATAATCCATGAAACTTTTCAGACAAATGTTCCATGCCCTTGTCATCACAATGCTCCATTACCCCTGTCATAACAATGCTCCATGAACACTGCCATCACAACGTTCCACGGGCTTGTCATCACAAGGCTCCATGACCCTTGTCATCACAATGCTCCAAGACACCTGTAATCACAGTGCTACATGCCCTTGTCATCACAGAGCTCCATGATGCATGTCATCAGAATGCTCCATGCCCTTGCCATCACAATGCTCCATTACCCCTGTGATAACAATGCTCCATGATCCCTGCCATCACGATGTTCCATGGCCTTGTCATCACAAGGCTCCATGACCCTTCTCATCACAATGCTCCAAGACCCCTGTAATCACAATGCTCCATGTCCCTTTTTATCTCAATGATCCATGAACCCTGTCATCACAATGCACCATGCCCATCATCATAATGCTTCAGGCTATTGTCATCAAAATGAAATCAAAATGCTCCATGACCTCTGTCATAACACTGCTCCAAACCCTTGTGATCACCATATTCCATAACACTTGTCATCACAATGCCCCATGACGCTCGTCATCACAATTATCTATGGTCTTCTCTTCACAATGCTCCATGACCTTTGTCATCACAATGCTCAACACACTTGTCATCAAAATGCTCCCTGACACTTGTTCTCTGTATGCTCCTTGAACGCTATCATGACAAGGCTCCATGCCTTTTTCATCACAATGATCCATGCCTTTTTCATCACAATGCTCCAAGACGCCTGTAATTACAATGCTCCATGCCCTTGTCATCACAAAGCTCAATGACGCATGTCATCAGACTGCTCCTTGGCCTTCTCATCACAATGCTCCATGCCCTTGTCATCACAATTTTCCAAGACACTCTAATCAAAATGCTCCATGCCCCTTTTCATCAGTATGCTCCATGAGACTTGTCTCACAAGGCTCCATGGTTTTCTCATCACAATGCTCCAGCACCTTGTCATCACAATGCTTCACGACCTTGTCATGAAAATTTTCAATGGCCCTTGTCATCATAATGCTCCAAGCCCTAGTCATCACAATGCTCCATTATATTTGTCATCACAATCCTCCATTACATTTGGCATCACAATGCTCCATGCCATTGTCATTGCAATGGACCATGACATATGTCATCACAATGCTCCCTGACACCTGTCTTCACAATACTCCATGACCTTCTCATCACAATGCCCCATGCCCTTGTCATCACAATGCCCCATGCCCACTGTCATCACAATAATCTATTAAACTTGTCAGACCAATGCTCCATGCCCCTGTCATCACAATGCTCCATGCCCTTGTCATCACAATGCTCCATGACCCTTGTCATCACAATGCTCTGTGACTCCAGTCATCACAATGCTTCATAACATTTGTCATCACAGTGGTCCATGCCCACATCATCACAAGGCTCTGTGACCTTTGTAACCACAATACTCCATGAACGTTTTATCACAATGCTCCGTGACCCTTGTCATCACAATGCTCCATGCCTTTGTCAGAACAATGCTCCATGACCCTTGTCATCACAATGTGCCACGTAATTTTCATCACAACGGTCCACAAGCTTGTCATCGTAATGCTCCATAAACCTTGTAATCACAATGCTCCATGCACTTCTCATCAAAATGCTCTCTCAACAGAGATATCACAATGTTCCATCACTAGTCATCACAATACTCCCTCACCCCTGTAATCACAATGTTGCATGACCCCTGTCATCACAATGCTACATCCCCTTATCATCACAATGTTCCATGACCCCTGACATCACAATGTTCCATAACCCCTGTCATCAAAATGCTCCATGACCCTTTTCATCCCAAAGCTCCATGACCCCTGACATCACAATGTTCTATAACCCCTGTCATCAAAATGTTCCATTACACTTTTCATCAAATTGCTGCATGACCCTGTCATCAAAATGCTCCCTGCCCTTCTCATCACAATGCACCACGCCGTTGACATCAAAATGCTCCATGACTTTTGTCATCACAAAGCTCCTTAACCCTTGGAATCACAATGTTCCATGAACCGTCTCATCACATTGTTCCATGCCCTTGTCATCACAAAGCTCCATGACGCTTGTCAAAACAATGTTTGATGCCCTTCTCATCACAATGCTCCATGCCCTTGTCATTAAAATCCTCCATGACCCATGGATCACAGTGTTCCGTGACGTTGTCATCACAATGCTCCATGCCCACTCTCATCACAATAATCCATGAAACTTTTCAGACCAATGCTCCATGCCCTTCTCATCACAATGCTCCATTACCCCTGTCATAACAATGCTCCATGACCCCTGCCATCACAATGTTCCACACTATTGTCATCACAAGGCTCCATGACCCTTGTCATCACAATGCTCCAAGACCCCTGTAATCACAATGCTCCATGCCCTTGTCATCACAAAGCTCAATGACACATGTCATCAGAATGCTCCACGGCCTTCTCATCACAATGCTCCTTGCCCTTGTCATCACAATGCTCCAAGACCCCTGTAATCACAATGCTCCATGCCCCTTTTCATCTCAATGCTCCATGAACGCTGTCATCACAATGCACCATGCCCATCACCATAATGCTTCAGGCTATTGTCATCACAATGAAATCAAAATGCTCCATGACCTCTGTCATCACAATGCTCCAAACCCTTGTGATCACAATGTTCCATAAAACTTATCATCACAACACCCCATGACGCTCATCATCAAAATTATCCATGGTCTTCTCATCACAATGCTCCATGAACTTTGTCATCACAATGCTCATTACACTTGTCATCACAATGCTCCGTGACACTTGTCGTCAGTATGCTCCTAGAACCCTGTCATGACAAGGCTCCATGCCTTTTTCATAACAATGATCCATGCCATTTTCATCACAATACTCCATGCCCTTGTCAGCACAAAGCTCCATGACGCATGTCATCAGAATGCTCCATGGCCTTCTCATCACAATACTCCATGCCCTTGTCATCACAATGCTCCAAGACCCCTGTAATCACAATGCTCCATGCCCCTTTTCATCAGAATGTTCCATGAGAATTGTCATCACAAGGCTCCATGGACTTCCCATCACAATGCTCCAGGACCTTGTCATCACAGTGCTCAATTCCCTTCTCATTACATTGCTCCATGACCCGTGTCATCACAATACTCCATGAACATTTTCAGCCCAATGCTTCATGACCTTCTCATCACAATGCTCCATGACCCATATCATCACAATCCTCCATGACCACTGTCATCACAACACTCCATGACCCCTGACAACACAATGTTCCGGGACTCTTGTCATCACAATGCTCCATTCCCTTGTCATCACAATGCTCCATGAACATTTTCAGCCCAATGCTCCATGACACTTGTCATCACAATGATCCATGCCCTTGTCATCCCAATGCTCCATGAGCCCTGTAATCACAATGCTCCGTGACGCTTATCATCACAGTGCTCCATGACCCTTATCATCACAATTCTCCATGCCTGTGTCATCAAAATCCTACATGACCTTGTCATCACAATGCTCCATGAGCTTGTCATCACAATACTCCATTACCATTTTCATCACAATCCTCCATGAACCTTGGGATCACATTGCTCCATGCCCTTGTCATCACAATGCTCCATGCTCCTTGAAATCAAAATGGTCCATGACCTCTGTCATCACAATGCTCCAACCCCTTGTGATCACAATGTTCCATAACACTTGAAATCACAACACTCCATGATGACTGTCATGACAATACTCCATGCACTTGTCGTCACAATGCTCCATGACCTTTGTCATCACAATTCTCAATACACTTGTCATCACAATGCTCCCTGACACTTGTCGTCAGAATACTCCTTGAACACTGTCATGAAAAGGCTCCATGCCTTTTTCATAAAAATGCTCCATGCCCTTTTCATCACAACGCTCCATGTCATTGTCATCACAATACTCCACAAGCTTGTCATCAGAATGCTCCCTGATCATTGTCTTCAGAATGCTCCATGAACCCTGTCATCACAATGCTCCATACCCCTTGTCATTACAGTGTTCCATGACGCTCGTCATCACAATTATCCATGGACTTCTCATCACAATGCTCCATGACCTTTGTAATCACAATTCTCAATACACTTGTCATCACAATGCTCCCTGATACTTGTCATCAGTTTGCTCATTGAAACCTGTCGTGACAAGTCTCCATGCCTTTTTCATCACAATGATCCATGCCCTTTTCATCACAATGCTCCATGCCATTGTCATCACAATACTCCACAAGCTTGTCATCAGAATGCTCCATGACACTTTTCATCTCAATGATCCATGACCCCTGTCATCACAATGCTCCATGACACCTGTCATCACAATGCTCCATGCCCCTTGTCATTACAGTGCTCCATGATGTTCGTCATCACAATTATCCATGGTCTTCTCATCACAGTGCTCCACGGTCTTGCCATCACAATGCTCCATGCCCTGGTCATCACAATGCTCCATGTACCGAGTCATCACAATGCTCCATGACCCTGTCATCACAATGCTCCATACCGCTTGTCATTACAGTGCTCCATGACACTCGTAATCACAATTGTCCATGGTCTTCTCATCACAATGCTCCACGCCCTTGTCATCAAAATGCTCCATGACCCTTGTCATCACAATGCTCCATGACCACTGTCATAACAATGCTCCATGACCCCTGTCATCACAAGGCTCCATACCACTTGTCATTACAGTGCTCCATGACGCTCCTCATCACAATTATCCATGGTCTTCTCATCACAATGCTCCACGGTCTTGCCATCACAGTGCTCCATGCCTTGGGCATCACAATGCTCCATGTCCCCGGTCATCACAATGCTCCATGACCACTGTCATCACAATGCTCTATACCCCTTGTCATTACAGTGCTCCATGACACTCGTCATCACAATTATCCATGATCTTCTCATCACAGTGCTCCACGATCTTGACATCACAAGGCTCCATGCCCTGGTCATCACAATGCTCCATGTCCCAAGTCATCACAATGCTCCATGACCCCTGTCATCACAATGCTCCATACCCCTTGTCATTACAGTGCTCCATGACGCTCGTCATCACAATTATCCATGGACTTCTCATCACAGTGCTCCACGGTCTTGCCATCACAATGCTCCATGCCCTGGTCATCACAATGCTCCATGTCCCCTGTCATCACAATTCTCCACATTCTTGGTATCACTATGCTCTCTGATACTTCTCATCACAGTGTTACATGTTTTGTCATCACAATTCTCTATGCACTTGTCATCGCAATGCTCCATGACCCCTGTCATAGCAAGCTCCATGTGATTGTCATCACAATGCTTCATGAACATGTCATCAAAATTCTCAATGGCCCTTGTTATCACAATGCTCCATGACCCTTGTCATCACAATGCTCCAAGCCCTTGTCATCAAAATGCTCCATTACCTTTGTCATCACAATCCTCCATGACAATTGGCATCACAATGCTACATTCCATTGTCATTGCAATAGACCATGACATATGTCATCACAATGCTCCCTGACACCCTTCTTCACAATACTCCATGACCTTCTCATCACAATGCTCCATGCCCTTGTCATCACAATGCGCCATGCCCACTGTCATCACAATAATCCCTGAAAATTGTCAAACCAATGCAACATGCCCCTGTCATCACAATGCTCCATGCCCTTTCATCACAATGCTCTATGACCCCTGTCATCACAATGCTCCGTGACTCCAGTCATCACAATGCTTCATGACCTTTGTCATCACAATGGTCCATGCCCTCCTCATCACAAGGCTCTGTAACCTTTGTGACCACAACACTCCATGAACATTTCATCACAATGCTCGGTGACCCTTGTCATCACAATGCTCCATGCCTTTGTCAGCACATTACTCCATGACACATGGCATCAAATGTGCCATGCGCTTGTCATCACAATGCTCCACATCTTTGTCATCACAATGCTCCATAAACCTTGTCATCACAATGCTCCATGCGTTTGTCAGCACAATGTTCCATGACCCATGTCATTACAATGTGCCCTGCGTTTCTCATCACAATGCTCCACAGCCTTGTAATCACAATGCTCCATTCACCTCTCATCAAAATGCTCTCTCACCACTGATATCACAATGTTCCATAACTAGTCAACACAATACTCCCTCCACCCTGTCATCCCAATGTTCCATGACCCTTGTCACAACAAAGCTACATGCTCTTATCATCACAATGCTCCATGACCCCTGACATCACAATGCTCCATGACCCTTTACATCACAATGCTCCATGACCCCTAACATCACAATGTTCCATAAACACTGTCATCAAAATGTTCCATGACCCTTTTCATCCAATTGCTCCATGACCCTGTCATCACAATGCTCCCTGCCCTTCTCATCACAATGCACCACGCCCTTGTCATCAAAATGCTCCATGGCCTATGTCATCACAAATCTCCATGACCCTTGGAATCACAATGCTCCATGCCATTGTCATCACAAAGCTCCATGAAACCTCTCATCACATTGCTCCATGCTGTTGTCATCACAAAGCTCCATGACGCTTGTCATCACAATGCTCCATGCCCTTGTCATTGCAATCCTCCATGACACATGTATCACTGTGTTCCGTGCCCTTGTCATCACAATGCTCCATGCTCACTCTCATCACAATAATCCATGAAACTTTTCAGACCAATGATCCATGCCCTTGTCATCACAATGCTCCCTTACACCTGTCATAACAATGCTGCATGACCCCTGCCATCACAATGTTCTACGGCCTTGTCATCACAAGACTCCATGGCCCTTGTCATCACAATGCTCCAAGACCCCTGTAATCACAATGCTCCATGCCCATGTCATCACAAAGCTCCCTGACGCATGTCATCAGAATGCTCCATGGCCTTCTCATCACAATACTCCATGCCCTTGTCATCACAATGCTCCAAGACCCTTGTTATTACAATGATCCATGACTCTTTTCATCTCAATGCTCCATGAACCCTGTCATCACAATGCACCATGCCCATCATCATAATGCTTCATGCTATTGTCATCACAATGAAATCAAAATTCTCCATGACCTCTCTCATCACAATGCTCCAAACCCTTGTGATCACAATGTTCCATAACACTTGTCATCACAACGCCCCATGACGCTGGTCATCACAATTATCCATGGACTTCTCATCACAATGCTCCATGACCTTTGTCATCACAATTCTCAATACACTTGTCATCACAATGCTCCCTGACACTTGTCATCAGTATGCTCATTGAACCCTGTCATGACAAGTCTCCATGCCTTTTTCATCACAATGATCCATGCCCTTTTCATCACAATGCTTCATGCCATTGTCATCACAATACTCCACAAGCTTGTCATCAGAATGCTCCGTGACCTTTGTCATCTCAATGATCCATGACCCCTGTCATCACAATGCTCCATGACACCTGTCATCACAATGCTCCATGCCCCTTGTCATTACAGTGCTCCATGATGTTCGTCATCACAATTATCCATGGTCTTCTCATCACAGTGCTCCACGGTCTTGCCATCACAATGCTCCATGCCCTGGTCATCACAATGCTCCATGTCCCCAGTCATCACAATGCTCCATGACCCCTGTCATCACAATGCTCCATACTGCTTGTCATTACAGTGCTCCATGACACTCGTAATCACAATTGTCCATGGTCTTCTCATCACAATGCTCCACGCCCTTGTCATCAAAATGCTCCATGACCCTTGTCATCACAATGCTCCATGACCACTGTCATAACAATGCTCCATGACCCCTGTCATCACAAGGCTCCATACCACTTGTCATTACAGTGCTCCATGACGCTCCTCATCACAATTATCCATGGTCTTCTCATCACAATGCTCCACGGTCTTGCCATCACAGTGCTCCATGCCTTGGGCATCACAATGCTCCATGTCCCCGGTCATCACAATGCTCCATGACCACTGTCATCACAATGCTCTATACCCCTTGTCATTACAGTGCTCCATGACCCTCGTCATTACAATTATCCATGGTCTTCTCATCACAGTGCTCCACGATCTTGCCATCGCAATGCTCCATGCCCTGGTCATCACAATGCTCCATGTCCCCTGTCATCACAATTCTCCACGATCTTGGCATCACTATGCTCCATGACACTTCTCATCACAGTGTTACATGCTTTGTCATCACAATTCTCTATGCACTTGTCATCACAATGCTCCATGACCCCGTCATAGCAAGCTCCATGTGCTTGTCATCACAATACTCCATGCCCTTGTCATCACAATTCTCCATGACCTTTGTCATCACAATGCTCCCTGACACTTGTCGTCAGAATGCTCCCTGAAAACTGTCATGAAAAGGCTCCATGTCTTTTTCATCACAATGCCCCATGCCATTTTCATCAAAATGCTCCATGTCATTGTCATCAAAATACTCCACAAGCTTGTCATCACAATGCTCCATGAACCTTGTCATCACAATGCTCCATGACCCCTGTCATCACAATGCTCCATACCCCTTGTCATTACAGTGCTCCATGACGCTCATCATCACAATTATCCATGGTCTTCTCATCACAATGCTCCACAGTCTTGCCATCACAATACTCCATGCCCTGGTCATCACAATGCTCCATGTCCCCTGTCATAACAATTCTCCACGTTCTTGGCATCACTGTGCTCCATGATGCTTTTCATCACAGTGTTACATGCTTTGTCATCACAATTCTCTATGCACTTTTCATCGCACTGCTCCATGATCCCTGTCACAGCAAGCTCCATGTGATTGTCATCACAATGCTTCATGAACATGTCATCAAAATTCTCAATGGCCCTTGTTATCACAATGCTCCATGACCCTTGTCATCACAATGCCCCAAGCGCTTGTCATCAAAATGCTCCATTACCTTTGTCATCACAATCCTCCATGACACTTGGCATCACAATGCTCCATTCCATTGTCATCGCAATGGACCACGACATATGTCATCACAATGCTCCCTGACACCCTTCTTCACAATACTCCATGACCTTCTCATCACAATGCTCCATGCCCTTGTCATCACAATGCGCCATGCCCACTGTCATCACAATAATCCCTGAAACTTGTCAAACCAATGCAACATGCCCCTGTCATCACAATGCTCCATGCCCTTTCATCACAATGCTCTATGACCCCTGTCATCACAATGCTCCATGACTCCAGTCATCACAATGCTTCATGACCTTTGTCATTACAATGGTCCATGCCCTCGTCATCACAATGCTCTGTGACCTTTGTCACCACAGAGCTCCATGAACATTTCATCACAATGCTTGGTGACCCTTGTCCTCCCAATGATCAATGCCTTTGTTAGCACAATACTCCATGACCCATGGCATCACAATGTGCCATGCACTTGTCATCACAATGCTCCACATCTTTGTCATCACAATGCTCCATAAACCTTGTCATCACACTGCTCCATGCACTTCTCATCAAAATGCTCTCTCACCACTGATATCACAATGTTCCATCACTAGTCAACACAATACTCCCTCACCCCTGTCATCACAATATTCCATGACCCTTGTCACAACAATGCTACATGCCTTTATCATCACAATGCTCCATTCCCCTGACATCACAATGTTCCATAACCCCTGTCATCACAATGCTCCCTGCCCTTCACAACAGAATGCACCGCCCCCCTGTCATCAAAATGCTCCATGACCTTTGTCATCACAAAGCTCAATGACCCTTGTCATCACAATGCTGCATGCCATTGTCATCACAATGCTCCATGAACCCTCTCATCACATTGTTCCATGCCCTTGTCATCACAGGCTCCATGATGCTTTTCATCACAATGCTCGATGCCATTCTTATCACAATGCTCCATGCGCTTCTCATTACAATCCTCCATGACCCATGTATCACAGTGTTCCATGCCCTTGTCATCACAATGCTCCTTGCCCCCTCTCATCACAATAATCCATGAAACTTTTCAGACCAATGCTCCATGCCCTTGTCATCACAATGCTCCATTACCCCTGTCATAACAATGCTCCATGACCACTGCCATCACAATGTTCCACAGCCTTGTCATCACAAGGCTCCATGACCCTTGTCATCACAATGCTCCAAGACCCCTGTAATCACAATGCTCCATGCCCTTGTCATCACAAAGCTCCATGACGCATGTCAACAGAATGCTCCATGGCCTTCTCATTCACGATGTTCCATGCCTTTGTCATCACAATGCTCCAAGACTCCTGTAATCGCAATGCTCCATGCCCCTTTTCATCTCAATGCTCCATGAACCCTGTCATCACAATGCACCATGCCCATCATCATAATGCTTCACGCTATTGTCATCACAATGAAACCAAAATGCTCCATGACCTCTGTCATCAAAATGCTCCAAATCCTTGTGATCAATATGTTCCATAACACTTATCATCACAACGCCCCATGACGCTCGTCATCACAATTATCCATGGTCTTCTCATCACAGTGCTCCATGACCTTTGTCATCACAATACTCAATACCCTTGTCATCACAATGCTCCCTGACACTTGTTGTCAGTTTGCTCCTTGAACCCTGTCATGACAAGGCTCCATGCCTTTTTCATCACAATGATCCATGCCCTTTTCATCACAGTGCTCCAAGACCGCTGTAATCACAATGCTCCATGCCCTTGTCATCACAAAGCTCCATGATGCATGTCATCAGAACGCTCCATGGCCTTCTCATCCCAATGCTCCATGCCCTTGTCATCACAATGCTCCAAGACCCCTGTAATCACAATGCTCCATGGCACTTTTCATCAGAATGCTCCATGAGACTTGTCATCACAAGGCTCCATGGTCTTCTCATCACAGTGCTCCAGTACCTTGTCATCACAATGCTCCATGACCCCTGTCATCACGGTACTCCATGGACATTTTCAGCCCAATGCTCCATGACCTTCTCATCACAATGCGCCATGACCCCTGTCATCACAATGCTCCATGACCACTGTCATCACAACGCTGCATGAACCCTGACAACACAATGATCCGGGACTCTTGTCATTAAAATGCTCCATGACCATTGTCATCACAATGATCCATGCGCTTGTCATCCCAATGCTCCATGACCCCTGTAATCACTATGCTCCGTGATGCTTGTCATCACAGTGCTCCATGAACCTTGTCATCATAATGCTCCTTGCCTTTGTCAACAAAATGGTACATAATCTTGTCATCACAATTCTCCATGCGCTTGTCATCACAATCCTCCATGACCATTGGGATCACATTGCTTCATGCCCTTGCCATCTCTCTCTTGCCTTTCTGTTTGTTTTTTTTTTTTTTTTTTTTTTTTTTTTTTTTTGCTGTATGCGGGCCTCTCACTGCTGTGGCCTCTCCCATTGCGGGGCACAGGCTCCGGACGCGCAGGCCCAGTTGCCATGGCTCACGGGACCAGCCGCTCCGCGGCACGTGGGATCCTCCCAGACCGGGGCACGAACCCGTGTCCCTGCATCGGCAGGCAGACTCGCAGCCACTGCGCCACCAGGGAAGCCCAACCTTTCTGGTTTTTACAGATATTCGGATGTCCCTTTTGACCAGTGGTAAGTGACAATTCTTTGTAGCGTGGATTTGTATTGCACGCTTGCTTGATTGGCCAAAAAGGGTGTATGCGTTTTCTTCTGAATATATTCAGGAGAAAAGGCATACGCCCTTTTTGGCCAAGTGCATCTCTGTCCAAGTTGGGATGCTTTTCCTGTGCTTTAAAGGCGATTCCAATTTACCTCTTGAAATATATTTTGTGCAATTCTGCCTCATTTTCAAGGCCGCTTCATTGCCTTCCCTCAACAGATTTTTGGAAGAGAGTAGTACTTTATAAGTCTGCAGGTTTGTGAATTGCTGTGCCCCTGAGCTCCAATTTTCAAATCCCATCTTTGTGAGCTGGCCGCAAATCCAAAATTTTGCTTCAGGACCTATACTGGTTCCAGGGGTCGCTATATTGGTTCCCTGTGGGTGGCTGAGGCTTTGGTTAATTCTTCTTCCTGCCGGGAAATTAGAGTGACATGTGCCCGTCCAAATGCCTACATCTACTCTCTGATTGGTTCTCCCTCTTCCCTTTCATCCTCTGCACAATTAGCAAACTGTGCGAACCAGGAGGTTATAGGGGCTGACTCTTCTAAGTTGGGAGATTAATAGTAAAGCAGTTGGAATGCCAAAGTGGAGCACAAGGAGAGGAAAAATTAGGAGAGTTTTAGAAACCTTTCGCCATCACAGGGTGTCCATTTTCTAGGTTTCCCATACATGTTATAATTGTAGTGATATTCCCTTCTACCTGGAGATTTGGGACACATGGAATGGTGGCATGCATTACTACTTTAAAAGGTCTGCATTTTCTCTCCCAATCTCACCAGTCCTCTCAGTCCCAAGTGTCCAGCCTTATGTCTCATCCAGCTGTCTTTGCAGATAGGGTCATTCCAGGTTTCATCAGAACCCCTGAAGGAATTGTGTAAGAATTTCGCTGTTTTTTGGGGTTTTTTTTGAAATTCATTTTTATAATGGGGTTGAGCTGATTTTCACTGACGTGTTTATGCCAGTCTAGACACAATTGATTTCCTTACGGAGACATATCAATACATAAGTTATAAGATTCTTAGTAGTCAGATATATTCCTCTGTGGGGCATAGGGGTGTTGAGTCCCGTTCACTGAGGAAGGTGTAGGTCTTGTCTATTCTGTATTTGGTTTATGGAATGGTACCTATGCTAATATCAAACTCTGGTTTTATGCATCACCCCACCTCTCCTTTCCCCTGAAGCAGGCATAAGAGATTTTTGCTAAATGTGAGACTCTGTTCTCTTTCCTAATTCAGTTCATGTGTTGTGATATTGACATTCCCTCTATAAGTGATATCTTATGATAAGATTCTTTTTCTGTGTGACTAATTTCCCTTAAAATCATCATACGTAAATCCACTCATTATGCTGCTACTGGCCTTATATACATTGATTTCACGTCTGAGTGATATTCCGTTGTGCAAAATTACCACAAGTTCTTTATGCATTTCTCTTTTTCCTGGGATATTTTAGGTGTACCAAAGTTGAGGTTCTTGTATGCAGAGCAGCCCTAAACTTTGGGGTGCCTGTGTCTTATTGACATTTAGTCTTCCCAAGTTATATGTCCATGAGTTGAAATCCCCTTTCTCAGGGGCTTTGTATTTTAGATGTTTTATAAACAGCATACACTTCTTCAGAGTGGCTCTTGGATATTTATACCCCACCCATCAGCGTGACTAGGCTCCCTGTTTTCCATGGCCTCTCCTGCATTTCTGGTTTGTACACATTTTTTGGATGGCCTTTCTGAGCAGTGGAAATTGAGACTTCTTTGTTGTGTGGATTTGCATTTCCCTCTTGCTTGGTTGGCCAAAAACTCTGCATGTGTTTTTTTCCTGAAGATATTCACGAAAAAAACACATACACCCTTTTGCCCAACCGCATCATTTTAGAAATTCTGCTGCTTTTCATATGCTTTAAATGTGAGTACAATCTACCTTTTGAAATCTGTTTCCTGCAATTCTGCCTCTCATTCAGATCCTCTTCGTTACCTTACCTGAATATATTTTTGGACGTTGGTTATCATTTATATCTTTGCAGGTCTTTGAATTGTCTGCTCCTGAGCTCCATTTCGCAACTCGCTTTTTTTGTGAGCTGGCCGCCAAACCATTGGATTACTTCTGGCCCTATTCTGGTTCTGGGGAGGCAGGCTGAGCCTTTGGTTAATTCTTCTTCCTAATGGGAAATTAGAGTGACATGTGCCTGTCAAAACTCCTACAGCTAATCTCTCATTGGTTCCCCCTCTTCCCATTTATCCTCTGCACAAATTGCAAACTGTGTGAAACAGGAAGTTAAAGGTGCTGATTCTCCAAGTGGGGAGATTGTTAGTAATGTGGCTGGAATGGCGAACCCCAGCACCAGGAGATCAAAAATGAGGTGCATTTTAGACACCTTTCCTGAGCACACGGTGTACATTCATCTCGGTTTCCCAGGCATGTTTTCACTGTCAGAAGATTCCCTTGAACCTGCAGATTTGGGACCCATGGAATGGGTACCAGGCAGTATTACTTTAAAAGGTCTGCATTTCCTCACCCAGCCTCTCTAACATCTCTTAGCGTGCATAGCTTCCAGCCTTATATAATCATCCTGCTGTGGGTCTACATGTGTTCAATCCATGTTACATCGTAGCCCTTCAACAAAATTTGTAAGAATTTTTGCCTGTCTCACTGTTTTTATAAATAGTTTTAAATTTATTTTTATATTGGTTACAGCTGATTTTCAAAGCTCTCTTTTTTGCTGCTGTATATCCACTTGATTCATGTACTGTGAGACAACAATAACTTCTTTTTCAGATGCTTACAAGTCATATGTATTATTTTCCAGTGACTTGAGTGGGCTGAGTGCAGTTCTTTGAGGTACCGTGTAGGCCTTGTCAGTTATTCAATTTGGTACTTGGAATGGTATCTTTGCTAATTTCAACCTCCTGGATAATACCTCACCATTCCCCACCTTTCCCATTTAGCAGCCTTATGTCTATTTTCTACATATTTGACTATGTTTCTGTTTTGTAATTTATTTCATGTGTAGCCATTTTTGATTCCACCTTTAAGTGACATCTTATGATATGTGTCTTTTTCTTTCTGACATATGTCACTTAGAATGATCGTATGTAACTCCTCCAGAGTTGTTACAACTGGCCTTATTTCATTGATTTCTGGATGAGTAATATTCCACTCTACATAAGTACCCCATCTCTTTTATCCATTTTATCCTTCCAGGAACATTTAGGTTATATCCAAGTTGAGGCCCTTTTTAACAGAGAGGTGGTAAACGTTCGGGTGCCTGTTTTCTGTCGATTTTTGTTTTTCCCAAGGTACACGCCCATGAGTGCAAGTGCCCTATGCTCTGTAGCTCATTTTTTAGATGTTTTAGCAAACACAATACACTTCTCCAGAGTGGCCGTTGGCAAATTACATTTCCACTATCAGCCTCACAGGGCTCCCTTTTCTCCTCGCCCTGTCCTGCATTTCTGGTGTTTACACTTTATGTGGATGGCCCTTCTGACTGATGTGAAGTGATACATTTTGTGATATTGATTTCCAGTGCCCAACTGTTGGGTTGGATAAAAAGTGTGTATGGCCTTTACTTGAATATATTCAGAAAAAATGCATACACCCTTTTTGGCCAACTGCATCATTGGCGATGTTCAACCCCTTTTCTTGTGCTTTAATGGGGAGTCCTTTCTACCTCTTCAAATCTGTTTCCTGCCACTCTCCCTTGCTTACAAGTCCTTTTCTGTGACTTACCTCAAGACATTTTTCGACGATAGATATTTTCAACTCTGCAGTTTCATGAATTTTAGTGCCCCTGAGTTCCATTTTTCAACTTGTGTTTTTGGAAACTGGACACAAAACAGCGGGATTTCCTCTAGCCCTATTCTGTTTCCGTGGGCAATTCTAGCCTTTGATGAATTTGTCTTCTGGATTGGAAATTAGAGTGGCATGTGCCTGTCCGAACACCTAAGACTTGTCTCTAAATTTTTCTCATCCTTCCGCTTCATCCTCTGGACAAATTCCAAACTGTGTGCAACAGGATGTTGACGGTGCTGATATCCCCAAGTGAGGAGATTGTTAGGAAAGATGCTGGAGGGTTGAACCCGAGCACCAGGCGATGAGGAGATGAGGTGCCTTTTCCAAACTCTTTCCGATCAAACGGTGTACCATCCTCTAGGTGTGACAGGCATGTTTTAGCTGTAGGAAGGGTCCCGTGCATGTAAGGAGAACACCAGGGATTTTTCCAAATCAGTGCCTCCCCGAACCCAAAACTGGGGAATTTTTAAGCTACGGCTACACGTATGTCCTGTAAGGGGCTTGGGAAATAGGCAGAGCCCCAACTTTAGATGACTGAAATCTTCAGGGTCAGAAGCGCTCACCATCGGCCTTGCTTAGGTTACATTTTATCTGTCATTGATAGATGATGTCAATAAAAATATCTATTCTTTTTCAGATTATTTCCCCTTGTAGGTTATTGCAAAATATTCAGTGTAGTTCCCTGTGCTATACAGTAGTTCCTTGTTGATGATCTATTTTATACATAGCAGTGTGTATGTGTTAATCCCAAACTGTTAATTTATCCCTTCTCCTACCTTTCCCCTTTGGTAATAATAAATTATAAGATTTTATACTTCTCAGAAATGGGGGAGCTGAAAGAGAGGTATCATTTACAGTGGAAAAGCATTCAAAACAAGATTGAAGCTTCAGCCAAGAGTATTCGATGTACATCCATGGAAATAAATCACTTCATTTCTCTAATGTTGACCTGACAAATAAGACAGACGTCTTCACTGAACTTGCTTATAGGAAAGTGATGGAAATATCAAATGTAAGTCTTAGAAACATCTTATTTTACCCGAGCATTATACACTGCTCTATGTTAACTACAGTTTGGCTCACACATCTGTTCATTGAAGTTACAATGTTCTCAATTTCTGTTACTGATCCTCCAGAGTGGACCCCAACAGGAGTCCCCGTGCCCAGTGTCATTGGAGCCAACAGATCAAGACTGAGTTTGGTTCAGAAGCAAAGGAAACATTATTTTGAAAACAGAATGGAGAGGTGAGATCGTGCACTCCCCCATGGGCTGTGGGCTGGGCTGCTGTGTAGGGTCCCCGGCAGCGTCAGTGGGAGGGAGGGGATGGAGCTCTCGAGGGCTGCGTTGGCTGCAGCTCAGGCTCTATGCCACGGAGTCTGCATGGGACCCCGCTAGCTGAGGTGTCGACCCAGCCATTCTGCACTAGGAAATCGGGTCTGAAGTGCCGGGTGTGGGACCTCTGCATGCGGAACCCTAGGAGCACGTGAAATTAGACAAAGCACAAAGGAAAAACAGGTTAGACTTTATTTTATTGCCCAGATTCTCTTTTTATCTCCCAAGAATTTTTAATGAACGTTGCCGGAGACGAACACCTCCTCTGCTTTTTGTTCCGTTCCTTATTCTTGGGGTGTTGAGGGTGCAGACCCCTCTTTTGTAACTGCTTCATGCTGTGGTGGGAGCCCTGATACATGGGGGGAGGGGCAAAACGTCTCCCCACCAGCCTCCTGGTGAGGTTGATTGTCCCAAGGCCTCCTGCCTCACTTCTCGTCCGCCTGAGCACCAGCATTGGAAGTGTTACAGATTCTAATGACCTTTAAGGGTCCAGGAAAGAGAGGCGCAGAGATGCTGCGGTGGCAG
This sequence comes from Hyperoodon ampullatus, assembly GCF_949752795.1. Classification (NCBI taxonomy): domain Eukaryota; kingdom Metazoa; phylum Chordata; class Mammalia; order Artiodactyla; family Ziphiidae; genus Hyperoodon; species Hyperoodon ampullatus. The sequence goes on from NW_027640562.1 coordinate 506,842, forward strand.
GTTTCACCCCACCCCACATATGTTCGGCGACCTTAGGCTGACAGTTTTTGCCAGACTAGATGCTCTGACCAGTAGTCTGTGCTTTCTTTAATTAGGTCCCTGAATTAATGTACAAACAGCACCATGTGTCAGAGCCCTGCCCGCGGAACTCCCAGACAGTCCAGGGTCAGTGGTGATCCAGGACCATGACGTCCACTGAGTCAACGGCCTTTAGAAGTAGCCAGCAGTCCAGCCGGTCATATTGGCCACCATCACCGTGGTGTCTGTAGGGTTTTCTATGGTGAAAGTGTGATATACGTTTCCCCCGCCAAGCTTATTAGCTCCCCTCTGGGTGCAGTAAGTCCTGCAAGCAGTAGTCTGCTCTTTCGGGGCACAGTCTTGTCGTTTTCTGAGAGAAACTCCAGGTCAAGTGATGGTCACACGAGTCATCTTGGGGGCCCGTTGCCCCCGTTTATCTCTCTGGAGGTTGGAGTTGGAGGGCCTCCTCACTCGAGGTCAGTGTGTCCACAGAGCGACCCCTGCAACTTCAGGGCATGATGGGTGGTTAGGATCACCACGTGGGGTCCTTTTCCCTTAGGAGGGAGCTGGCCTTGCGGGCTGCTGATTTCCAGCTTTTTAGATACCCCAGTACCCTGGCCTGATGAGTCGGTGGGCAAAGCCCTTGGTGACCATAGTTTATCATACCTGAAGGGCATTCTTGTGTTGCTCCATTTCAAGTGGTCCCAGTTTTTGCACTAAGGCTCCAAGGGCGATTAACCTTTGACCGGGTATGTAAAGGTCAAAGGGTTTAGCTAAATTAGGGAGTTCCTGGGCAAGGGTCTGTATTGACTGCTCTTTCCATTCTTGAAAGGCTGCTTCTGGATTCTATTCAAAAGGATCATCATCTTTTCGTGTCAGTGTTTCATGTAGAGGCCCAGCTATGACACTGTAGTTAGGGATCCAGATGCAGAAAACCTTGGCCTCCCCAAGAACCCCTAAGCTGTCTTCTAGTTTTAGAAGACGTAAGGCTGCAAATGGCTTCTTCCCTATCCTGGGATGCGTTTCTCCGAATATCTGTGAGAATGAATCCCAGGCATGTCACCTTAGCCTGGGATATTTGAGCATTTTACTTGGACACCTTCTATCCTTTCTTGGCTAGGTAGTTCAGAGGCGTCTTTAGTAGGCCTGGCGATCAGAATGTCATCTGCATATTGAAGGAGGGTTCCCTTTTAAAGAGGTTGAACTTTTAGGTCTTTAGAGGACATTTCCCCAATGATGGTGTGGGGATTTTTGAACCATTGGGGCAGGACGGCCCAGCATTATTGCTTTTGTTGCATGTTGTGTCCTGCCACTCACAAGCCAAAAATTCTTGTGACTCTGAGATGAATGGAATACAGAAGAAGGCATCATTGAAGTCTAATACAGAATGCCATGGCCTGGTGGAAGGTAGAATGACCAGCAGGGAGTAGGAAATAGGAGCTACTGGATGTATATCCTCGGTGGCTTCACTGACTGTCCTGATATACTTTACCAGGTCTCCAGCAGCCCATGGGGCTCTCGTGGTCAGGCCAATCTCAGGATATGGAGCTCACCTGGGCTGCACCCCTACCCCACAGCCCACGGGGCTCTCGTGGTCAAGTCCCTCCCAGGGTATGGAGCTCACCTCTGCAGCTACCCAGCAGCCCATTGGGCTCTCCTACTCAGGCCCTTCACAGGATAAAGAGCTCCACTGGGCAGGTACCCTAGCAGGGCTGGACACACAGGAACTGTGCATATAGACCACCTTGCAGAGAACCCCCTGCTCACCTGTCGCTCACAGATGACACAGAATACCTCAGAGCAGGACTTGAACTAACAAACAGCAGTTCTGACAGGTCTGTGACCATGGCTATCACTCTCTGCAGGCTCTTTCTGCCTGGTCTTCCAGACACTTCCACTGCAGCCAGGGCACCAGGCCTCTGTCTCCACCCACCATCATTCCTCTCTCTGACTCCTGGGTTCCTCTCATTAGGATAGGGTCTTCTTGAAGTTGTTATCCACTCATGGACCAGATAAAATGATAAGAAAACAAGCCGCAGCTGCAGCCCCTTGTCTATCCTGACTCTCAAGAGCCCACACCTGTTCCTAGGGCCTGGCCCGTTTAGCAAGTTTCATTTTCTGCAACTGTGAGCCCCTGAGGGGTGAGGATTGGCTGATTTTGGCAGCCTGAAACTGCCTGCCAGCCCTCCACAGGTGTGCCTGAGTTGAGGGCAATATAAACAGCTCTCCAGTGAGCGACAGCCCTTGTAGCTGTGACTGACGCCATATTCTCTGCCCCGTAGGCAGTGCCGGGGCTGTGCTGGTGGGAGGGAGTGAGGGGCCACGGCTTTGTGGGTGGCCCAGTGTGAGTGGGGCTCTGCTGGACTTTCTGCAGGAGATGCCAGGCTGCCACCTGCTAAAGAAGAGGATGTGTCACCGATACCTGCCGCTGGAATTTCTCCCCAGGCAGAGGTGAGGAAGTAAAAAAGCAGTGGGGGCCGTGGCAGGAGGGGTATCTCAGGCAGGGAAATGGAAAGCTTCCAGAAGAGCATCTGGGGCCAGGACCAACCTGACTGGCCTGCAGGCACCAAGTCGGCCTGTGTGCTGTCGCTGGTGTGGCTCCACAGCCCTTCCTCTAAGCTTGCAAGTTCTTGTACATATTCAGGTGTTTTAACTGGAAAGGGTGGGAAGAGTTCAGCTGCAGCAGGACTGGGGCTTAGCTCACGTTTACTCACAGATGCCTTGGCTTCGTACCCCAGCTTTGCAATGAGGACCCTCCTTGCTTGGGGGGTGGGCTGCTGGCTGTATGGGAGATGATTCCCCACCTCTGACCAATTTCAGAATTGTTTATCGCTGGAGCAAGTGCCCTGATAGGGTTTTCCTCTGTATAACTGGTGGGTTCAGGTTTTTTTTCCTTTTTTGGTTCAAGTTAGATTTTATTCCTCTTTTATGTATTTATTGATATAAGCATGGAAATAATTCATTCATATAAATACATCTGTGTGAAGGGAAGAACTTTTTTCGGTTTTATTTTTAAATTTTATTTTTTAAAATTTTAAAATTTAATTTTATTTATGTTTTTATACAGCAGGTTATTATTAGTTATGTATTTTATGCATATACATGTATACAGGTCAATCCCAATCTCCCAACATATGCCACCACCACCACCCCATGGCTTCCCACACTTGGTGTCCATACGTGTGTTCTCTACATCTGTGTCTCTATTTCTTCCCTGCAAACTAGTTCATCTGTACCATTTTTCTAGGTTCCACATATATGCATTAATATACAATATTTGTTTTTCTCTTTCTGACTTACTTCATTCTGTATGACAGTCTCTATATCCATCAACGTCTCTACAAATGACCCAGTTTCATTCCTTCTTATGGCTGAGTAATATTCCATTTTATATATGTACCACATCTTTATCCATTCGTCTGTCTGTGGGTATTTAGGTTGCTTCTATTACCTGGCTATCGCAAATAGTGCTGAAATGAGCATTGTGGTGAATGTGCCTTTTTGATTTATGGTTTTATGTGGGTATATGCCCAGAAGTGGGATTGCTGGATCATATGGTAATTCTATTTCTAGTTTTTTTAAGGAAACTCCATACTGTTCTCTACCGTGACTGTATCAATTTACATTTCGACCACTAGTGGAAGAGAGATCCTTTTATGAACACCCTCCCCAGAATTCGTTGTTTGTAGATTTTCTGATGATGCCGATTCTAACAGGTGTGAGGTGATACCTCATTGTAGTTTTGATTTGCATTTCTCTAATAATTTGTGATGTTGAGCAGCTTTTCATGTCCGTCTTGGCCATCTCTGTGTCTTCTTTGAAGAAACGTCTCTTTAGATCTTCTGCCCATTTTTGTATTGGGTTGTTTGTTTTTTTAATATTAAGCTGCATGAGCTCTTTATATATATTGGAGATTAAACCTTTGTCCATTGATTCGTTTGCAAATATTTTCGCCCATTCTGAGGGATGCTTTTTGCCATTCCCGTTTTTTTTAACAAAAAAAGAAGGAAAGAAAAAGAAGCAGAACACTAATGTGTGTAAAATATGCCTTTTGAAACTGTCGTTTTGAAATATGGACGTCCTTTGAAGTTTTTGGTCGATATATGAACCCAGGATTTGTTTTCAGGGCAGGTGTCATTTACAGTCCTGCAATGATTTTGAATATCAACTGACCATTAGCGCTGGGATTAAAGCTGCTGTTGTGTGAAACGGCCACAAGGTGGCAGCAGGTCTCCCTTACCAAATCTGGTTACTGGGGCAACAGAGCCTCAATGGAAGTCATGTTCTAGATTGGAATTTAGAATGGAATGTGCCAGGAGAAAGCCCCTCAAGTTTGTCTCACTACTTCTTGTTCATGTTTTTAATTTATTTTTTTATTTTTTATTACAGCAAATTTGATTACAATGTTTGGCTTGTTGTAGGTGTGGAAGATGTGGTTCTTTTACACATATACATATGTCTGTTCTTCCTGGGATCCTTTTCCCATGTACCTTATGACAGAATGTTGAGTAGTCTTCTTTTGGTATTCTGTAGGTCTTTGGTGATTCTATATGTCACCTGTGTTTGTATATGTCTGTTAACCCCAATATCATAATGAAACCAATCCTCACACCTTTCCATTGGTGAACCATAAGTTTGTTGAATGAATCTCTGATTGCCCTTCTCCGTGGAAATATCTGCCCTGGTATCCATTTTTCGGTCACACCTATAAGAGATATGATATGATATGTGTCTTACACTTTCTGACTTACTAAAAGTCACGTGATTACCTCTAGACACACCTACAGTGCTGCAAATGGCATTGTGTCGTTTTATTCCTTGGCTTCTATTCTGCCTTAGCGAGGTCCATTTTCAACAATGTGATTTCCTGAGGGCTGAGGATTAGCTGACCTGGGTAGGTGACCCTGCCGGCCGGCCCTCCCCAGGTGTGCCTGATTTGAGGTCAATATAAACAGCGCTGAAGGCAGCAATAGCCCCTAAAGCTGTGCCTGACTCCATATTCTCTGCCCCATCAGCAGTCTCGGGGCTGTGCTGGTGGGAGGGAGTGAGGGGCCACGGCTTTGTGGGTGGCCCGGTGTGAGTGGGTCTCTGCTGGACTTTCTGCAGGAGTTGCCAGGCTTCCACCTGTAAAGAAGAGGATGTGGCACCCATACCTTCCGCTGGAATTTCTCTCCGGACAGAGGTGAGGAAGGAAAAAAACAGTGGGTGCCGGGACAGGAGGGGTATCTCAGGCAGGGCAATGGAAAGCTTCCAGAAGAGCGACCAGGTCCAGGATCATCCTGGCTGGCCTGCTGGCACCAAGTTGGCCTGTGTGCTGTCGCTGGTGTGGATCCACGCCCCTTCCTCTAGGCTTTCAAGCCCTTGTACATATTCAGGTGCTTTACCTGGGAAGGGTGGGAAAAGTTCAAGAGCAGCTGGCCTGGGGCTCAGCTCACGGTTACTCACAGATGCCTCGGCATGGACCCCCCTTTGCAGTGAGGACGCTCCTTGCATAGGAGTGGGCTGCTGGCTCTATGGGAGATGATTCCCCACCTCTGACCAATTTCAGAATTGTTTACCGCTGGAGCAAGTGCCCTGATTGTGTTTTCCTCTGTCTAACTCGTGGGTTCAGGTTTTTTTTTTTTCTTTTTTGGTTCAAGTTAGATTTTATTCCTCTTTTATGTATTTATAGATATAAGCATGGAAATCATTCATTCATATAAATACATCTGTGTGAAGGGAAGAACTTTTTTCTGTTTTATTTTTAAATTTTATTTTTAAAAATTTTGAAATTTAATTTTATTTATTTTTTTATACAGCAGGTTATTATTAGTTATGTATTTTATGCATATACATGTATACAGGTCAATCCCAGTCTCCCAACTCATCCCAACACCACCTCCCCATGGCTTCCCACACTTGGTGTCCATACGTGTGTTCTCTACCTCTGTGTCTCTATTTATTCCCTGCAAAGCAGTTCAACTGTACCATTTTTCTAGGTTCCGCATATATGCATTAATATACAATATTTGTTTTTCTCTTTCTGACTTACTTCATTCTGTATGAGAGTCTCTAGATCCATCGACGTCTCTACAAATGAACCAGTTTCATTCCTTCTTATGGCTGAGTAATATTCCATTTTATATATGTACCACATCTTTATCCATTCATCTGTCTGTGGGTATTTAGGTTGCTTCCATTACCTGACTATCGTAAATAGTGCTGAAATGAGCATTGTGGTGAATGTGGCTTTTTGATTTATGGTTTTCTCTGGGTATATGCCCAGAAGTGGGATTGCTGGATCATATGGTAATTCTATTTCTAGTTTTTTTAAGGAAACTCCATACTGTTCTCCATCGTGACTGTATCAATTTACATTTCCACCACTAGTGGAAGAGGGATCCTTTTGACCACACCCTCCCCAGAATTCGTTGTTTGTAGATTTTCTGTTGATGCCGATTCTAACAGGTGTGAGGTGATACCTCATTGTAGTTTTGATTTGCATTTCTCTAATAATTAGTGATTTTGAGCAGCTTTTCATGTGCGTCTTGGCCATCTCTGTGTCTTCTTTGAAGAAACGTCTCTTTAGATCTTCTGCCCATTTTTGTATTGGGTTGTTTGTTTTTTTAATATTAAGCTTCATGAGCTCTTTATATATATTGGAGATTAAACATTTGTCCATTGATTCATTTGCAAATATTTTCGCCCATTCTGAGGGATGCTTTTTGCCATTCCCGTTTTTTTAACAAAAAAAGAAAGAAAGAAAAAGAAGCAGAACACTAATGTGTGTAAAATATGCCTTTTGAAACTGTCGTTTTGAAATATGGACATCCTTTGAATTTTTTGGTCGATATATGAACCCAGGATTTGTTTTCAGGGCAGGTGTCATTTACAGGCCTGCAATGATTTTGAATATCAACTGACCATTAGCGCTGGGATTAAAGCTGCTGTTGTGTGAAACGGCCACAAGGTGGCAGCAGTTCTCCCTTACCAAATCTGGTTACTGGGGCAACAGAGCCTCAATGGATGTCGTGTTCTAGATTGGAATTTAGAATGGAATGTGCCAGGAGAAAGCCCCTCAAGTTTGTCTCACTACTTCTTGTTCGTGTTTTTAATTTAATTTTTTATTTTTTATTACAGGTAATTTGATTACAGTGTTTGGCTTGTTGTAGGTGTGGAAGATGTGGCTCTTCTACACATATACATATGTCTCTTATTCCTGAAATCCTTTTCCCATGTACCTTATGACAGAATGTTGAGTAGTCTTCTCTTGGTATTCTGTAGGTCTTTGGTGATTCTATATGTCACCTGTGTTTGTATATGTCTGTTAACCTCAATATCATAATGAAACCAATCCTCACACCTTTCCATTGGTGAACCATAAGTTTGTTGAATGAATCTGTGATTGCCCTTCTCCGTGGAAATATCTGCCCTGGTATCCATTTTTCGGTCACACCTATAAGAGATATGATATGGTATGTGTCTTTCACTTTCTGACTTACAACAACTCACGTGCTTACCTCTAGACACACCTACGGTGCTACAAATGGCATTGTGTCCTTTTATTCCTTGGCTTCTATTCTACCTTAGCGAGGTCCATTTTCAACAATGTGATTCCCTGAGGGCTGAGGATTAGCTGACCTGTGTAGCCTGACCCTGCCGGCCGGCCCTCCCCAGGTGTGCCTGGGTTGAGGTCAATATAAACAGCGCTGCAGGCAGCAATAGCCCCTGAAGCTGTGCCTGACTCCATATTCTCTGCCCCGTCAGCAGTGTCGGGGCTGTGCTGGTGGGAGGGAGTGAGGGGCCACGGCTTTGTGGGTGGCCCGGTGTGAGTGGGTCTCTGCTGGACTTTCTGCAGGAGTTGCCAGGCTTCCACCTGTAATGAAGAGGATGTGTCACCCATACCTTCCGCTGGAATTTCTCTCCGGACAGAGGTGAGGAAGGAAAAAAGCAGTGGGGGCCGGGACAGGAGGGGTATCTCAGGCAGGGCAATGGAAAGCTTCCAGAAGAGCGCCCAGGGCCAGGACCATCCTGACTGGCCTGCAGGCACCAAGTTGACCTGCGTGCTGTCACTGGTGTGGCTCCACGGCCCTTCCTCTAGGCTTTCAAGCCCTTGTACATATTCAGGTGTTTTACCTGGGAAGGGAGGGAAAAGTTCAAGAGCATTTGGCCTGGGGCTCAGCTCACGGTTACTCACAGATGCCTGGCATGGACCCCCCTTTGCAGTGAGGACGCTCCTTGCATAGGAGTGGGCTGCTGGCTCTATGGGAGTTGATTCCCCACCTGTGACCAATTTCAGAATTGTTTACCGCTGGAGCAAGTGCCCTGATTGTGTTTTCCTCTGTCTAACTCGTGGGTTCAGGTTTTTTTTTTCTTTTTTGGTTCAAGTTAGATTTTATTCCTCTTTTATGTATTTATAGATATAAGCATGGAAATCATTCATTCATATAAATACATCTGTGTGAAGGGAAGAACTTTTTTCTGTTTTATTTTTAAATTTTATTTTTAAAAATTTTGAAATTTAATTTTATTTATTTTTTTATACAGCAGGTTATTATTAGTTATGTATTTTATGCATATACATGTATACAGGTCAATCCCAGTCTCCCAACTCATCCCAACACCACCTCCCCATGGCTTCCCACACTTGGTGTCCATACGTGTGTTCTCTACCTCTGTGTCTCTATTTATTCCCTGCAAAGCAGTTCAACTGTACCATTTTTCTAGGTTCCGCATATATGCATTAATATACAATATTTGTTTTTCTCTTTCTGACTTACTTCATTCTGTATGAGAGTCTCTAGATCCATCGACGTCTCTACAAATGAACCAGTTTCATTCCTTCATATGGCTGAGTAATATTCCATTTTATATATGTACCACATCTTTATCCATTCATCTGTCTGTGGGTATTTAGGTTGCTTCCATTACCTGACTATCGTAAATAGTGCTGAAATGAGCATTGTGGTGAATGTGGCTTTTTGATTTATGGTTTTCTCTGGGTATATGCCCAGAAGTGGGATTGCTAGATCATATGGTAATTCTATTTCTAGTTTTTTTAAGGAAACTCCATACTGTTCTCCATCGTGACTGTATCAATTTACATTTCCACCACTAGTGGAAGAGGGATCCTTTTGACCACACCCTCCCCAGAATTCGTTGTTTGTAGATTTTCTGTTGAGGCCGATTCTAACAGGTGTGAGGTGATACCTCATTGTAGTTTTGATTTGCATTTCTCTAATAATTAGTGATGTTGAGCAGCTTTTCATGTGCGTCTTGGCCATCTCTGTGTCTTCTTTGAAGAAACGTCTCTTTAGATCTTCTGCCCATTTTTGTATTGGGTTGTTTGTTTTTTTAATATTAAGCTTCATGAGCTCTTTATATATATTGGAGATTAAACATTTGTCCATTGATTCGTTTGCAAATATTTTCGCCCATTCTGAGGGATGCTTTTTGCCATTCCCGTTTTATTAACAAAAAAAGAAAGAAAGAAAAAGAAACAGAACACTAATGTGTGTAAAATATGCCTCTTGAAACTGTCGTTTTGAAATATGGACGTCCTTTGAATTTTTTGGTCGATATATGAACCCAGGCTTTGTTTTCAGGGCAGGTGTCATTTACAGTCCTGCAATGATTTTGAATATCAACTGACCATTAGCGCTGGGATTAAAGCTGCTGTTGTGTTAAACGGCCACAAGGTGGCAGCAGGTCTCCCTTACCAAATCTGGTTACTGGGGCAACAGAGCCTCAATGGAAGTCGTGTCCTAGATTGGAATTTAGAATGGAATGTGCCAGGAGAAAGCCCCTCAAGTTTGCCTCACTACTTCTTGTTCGTGTTTTTAATTTAATTTTTTATTTTTTATTACAGCAAATTTGATTACAATGTTTGGCTTGTTGTAGGTGTGGAAGATGTGGTTCTTTTACACATACACATATGTCTGTTCTTCCTGGGATCCTTTTCCCATGTACCTTATGACAGAATGTTGAGTAGTCTTCTCTTGGTATTCTGTAGGACTTTGGTGATTATATATTTCACCTGTGTTTGTATATGTCTGTTAACCCCAATATCATAATGAAACCAATCCTCACACCTTTCCATTGGTGAACCATAAGTTTGTTGAATGAATCTCTGATTGACCTTCTCCGTGGTAATATCTGCCCTGGTATCCATTTTTCGGTCACACCTATAAGAGATATGATATGATATGTGTCTTTCACTTTCTGACTTACTAAAAGTCACGTGATTACCTCTAGACACACCTACGGTGCTGCAAATGGCATTGTGTCGTTTTATTCCTTGGCTTCTATTCTGCCTTAGCGAGGTCCATTTTCAACAATGTGATTCCCTGAGGGCTGAGGATTAGCTGACCTGGGTAGCCTGACCCTGCCGGCCGGACCTCCCCAGGTGTGCCTGGGTTGAGGTCAATATAAACAGCGCTGCAGGCAGCAATAGCCCCTGAAGCTGTGCCTGACTCCATATTCTCTGCCCCGTCAGCAGTGTCGGGGCTGTGCTGGTGGGAGGGAGTGAGGGGCCACGGCTTAGTTGGTGGCCCGGTGTGAGTGGGTCTCTGCTGGACTTTCTGCAGGAGTTGCCAGGCTTCCACCTGTAAAGAAGAGGATGTGGCACCCATACCTTCCGCTGGAATTTCTCTCCGGACAGAGGTGAGGAAGGAAAAAAGCAGAGGGTGCCGGGACAGGAGGGGTATGTCAGGCAGGACAATGGAAAGCTTCCAGAAGAGCGCCCAGGGCCAGGACCATCCTGACTGGCCTGCAGGCACCAAGTTGGCCTGCGTGCTGTCGCTGGTGTGGCTCCACGGCCCTTCCTCTAGGCTTTCAAGCCCTTGTACATATTCACGTGTTTTACCAGGGAAGGGTGGGAAAAGTTCAACAGCAGCTGGCCTGGGGCTCAGCTCACGGTTACTCACAGATGCCTCGGCATGGCCCCCCGCTTTGCAATGAGGACGCTCCTTGCGTAGGAGTGGGCTGCTGGCTCTATGGGAGATGATTCCCCACCTCTGACCAATTTCAGAATTGTTTACCGATGGAGCAAGTGCCCTGATTGTGTTTTCCTCTATCTAACTCGTGTGTTCAAGTTTTTTTTTTTCGTTTTTGGTTCAAGTTAGATTTTTTTCCTCTTTTATGTATTTATAGATATAAGCATGGAAATAATTCATTCATATAAATACATCTGTGTGAAGGGAAGAACTTTTTTCTGTTTTATTTTTAAATTTTATTGTTTAAAATTTTGAAATTTAATTTTATTTATTTTTTTATACAGCAGGTTATTTTTAGTTATGTATTTTATGCATATACATGTATACAGGTCAATCCCAATCTCCCAACTCACCCCAACACCACCTCCCCATGGCTTCCCACACTTGGTGTCCATACGTGTGTTCTCTACCTCTGTGTCTCTATTTCTTCTCTGCAAACCAGTTCATCTGTACCATTTTTCTAGGTTCCACATATATGCATTAATATACAATATTTGTTTGTCTCTTTCTGACTTACTTCATTCTGTATGACAATCTCTAGATACATCGACGTCTCTACAAATGACCCAGTTTCATTCCTTCTTATAGCTGAGTAATATTCCATTTTATATATGTACCACATCTTTATCCATTCGTCTGTCTGTCGGTATTTAGGTTGCTTCCATTACCTGGCTATCGTAAATAGTGCTGAAATGAGCATTGTGGTGAATGTGCCTTTTTGATTTATGGTTTTCTCTGGGTATATGCCCAGAAGTGGGATTGCTGGATCATATGGTAATTCTATTTCTCGTTTTTTTAAGGAAACTCCATACTGTTCTCCATCGTGACTGTATCAATTTACATTTCCACCACTAGTGGAAGAGGGATCCTTTTGTCCACACCCTCCCCAGAATTCGTTGTTTGTAGATTTTCTGATGATGCCAATTGTAACAGGTGTGAGGTGATACCTCATAGTAGTTTTGATTTGCATTTCTCTAATAATTAGTGATGTTGAGCAGCTTTTCATGTGCGTCTTGGCCACCTCTGTGTCTTCTTTGAAAAAACGTCTCTTTAGATCTTCTGCCCATTTTTGTATTGGATTGTTTGTTTTTTTAATATTAAGCTACATGAGCTCTTTATATATATTGGAGATTAAACCTTTGTCCATTGATTCGTTTGCAAATATTTTCGCCCATTCTGAGGGATGCTTTTTGCCATTCCCGTTTATTTAACAAAAAAAGAAAGAAAGAAAAAGAAGCAGAACACTAATGTGTGTAAAATATGCCTTTTGAAACTGTCGTTTTGAAATATGGACGTCCTTTGAATTTTTTGGTCGATATATGAACCCAGGATTTGTTTTCAGGGCAGGTGTCATTTACAGGCCTGCAATGATTTTGAATATCAACTGACCATTAGCGCTGGGATTAAAGCTGCTGTTGTGTGAAACGGCCACAAGGTGGCAGCAGGTCTCCCTTACCAAATCTGGTTACTGGGGCAACAGAGCCTCAATGGAAGTCGTGTTCTAGATTAGAATTTAGAATGGAATGTGCCAGGAGAAAGCCCCTCAAGTTTGTCTCACTACTTCTTGTTCGTGTTTTTAATTTAATTTTTTATTTTTTATTACAGCAAATTTGATTACAATGTTTGGCTTGTTGTAGGTGTGGAAGATGTGGTTCTTTTACACATACACATATGTTTGTTCTTCCTGGGATCCTTTTCCCATGTACCTTATGACAGAATGTTGAGTAGTCTTCTCTTGGTATTCTGTAGGTCTTTGGTGATTCTATATGTCACCTGTGTTTGTATATGTCTGTTAACCTCAATATCATAATGAAACCAATCCTCACACCTTTCCATTGGTGAACCATAAGTTTGTTGAATGAATCTGTGATTGCCCTTCTCCGTGGAAATATCTGCCCTGGTATCCATTTTTCGGTCACACCTATAAGAGATATGATATGATATGTGTCTTTCACTTTCTGACTTACTAAAAGTCACGTGATTACCTCTAGACACACCTACGGTGCTGCAAATGGCATTGTGTCCTTTTATTCCTTGGCTTCTATTCTGCCTTAGCGAGGTCCATTTTCAACAATGTGATTCCCTGAGGGCTGAGGATTAGCTGACCTGGGTAGCCTGACCCTGCCGGCCGGCCCTCCCCAGGTGTGCCTGGGTTGAGGTCAATATAAACAGCGCTGCAGGCAGCAATAGCCCCTGAAGCTGTGCCTGACTCCATATTCTCTGCCCCGTCAGCAGTGTCGGGGCTGTGCTGGTGGGAGGGAGTGAGGGGCCACGGCTTTGTGGGTGGCCCGGTGTGAGTGGGTCTCTGCTGGACTTTCTGCAGGAGTTGCCAGGCTTCCACCTGTAATGAAGAGGATGTGTCACCCATACCTTCCGCTGGAATTTCTCTCCGGACAGAGGTGAGGAAGGAAAAAAGCAGTGGGGGCCGGGACAGGAGGGGTATCTCAGGCAGGGCAATGGAAAGCTTCCAGAAGAGCGCCCAGGGCCAGGACCATCCTGACTGGCCTGCAGGCACCAAGTTGGCCTGCGTGCTGTCGCTGGTGTGGCTCCACGGCCCTTCCTCTAGGCTTTCAAGCCCTTGTACATATTCAGGTGTTTTACCTGGGAAGGGTGGGAAAAGTTCAACAGCAGCTGGCCTGGGGCTCAGCTCACGGTTACTCACAGATGCCTCGGCATGGACCCCCGCTTTGCAATGAGGACGCTCCTTGCGTAGGAGTGGGCTGCTGGCTCTATGGGAGATGATTCCCCACCTCTGACCAATTTCAGAAGTGTTTACCGATGGAGCAAGTGCCCTGATTGTGTTTTCCTCTGTCTAACTCGTGGGTTCAGGTTTTTTTTTCTTTTTTGATTCAAGTTAGATTTTATTCCTCTTTTATGTATTTATAGATATAAGCATGGAAATAATTCATTCATATAAATACATCTGTGTGAAGGGAAGAACTTTTTTCTGTTTTATTTTTAAATTTTATTTTTTTAAATTTTGAAATTTAATTTTATTTATTTTTTATACAGCAGGTTATTATTAGTTATGTATTTTATGCATATACATGTATACAGGTCAATCCCAATCTCCCAACTCACCCCAACACCACCTCCCCGTGGCTTCCCACACTTGGTGTCCATACGTGTGTTCTCTACCTCTGTGTCTCTATTTCTTCCCTGCAAACCAGTTCATCTGTACCATTTTTCTAGGTTCCACATATATGCATTAATATACAATATTTGTTTGTCTCTTTCTGACTTACTTCATTCTGTATGACAGTCTCTAGATCCATCGACGTCTCTACAAATGACCCAGTTTCATTCCTTCTTATGGCTGAGTAATATTCCATTTTATATATGTACCACATCTTTATCCATTCGTCTGTCTGTGGGTATTTAGGTTGTTTCCATTACCTGGCTATCGTAAATAGTGCTGAAATGAGCATTGTGGTGAATGTGCCTTTTTGATTTATGGTTTTCTCTGGGTATATGCCCAGAAGTGGGATTGCTGGATCATATGGTAATTCTATTACTAGATTTTTTAAGGAAACTCCATACTGTTCTCCATCGTGACTGTATCAATTTACATTTCCACCACTAGTGGAAGAGGGATCCTTTTGTCCACACCCTCCCCAGAATTCGTTGTTTGTAGATTTTCTGATGATGCCAGTTGTAACAGGTGTGAGGTGATACCTCATTGTAGATTTGATTTGCATTTCTCTAATAATTAGTGATGTTGAGCAGCTTTTCATGTGTGTCTTGGCCATCTCTCTGTCTTCTTTGAAGAAACGTCTCTTTAGATCTTCTGCCCATTTTTGTATTGGGTTGTTTGTTTTTTTAATATTAAGCTGCCTGAGCTCTTTATATATATTGGAGATTAAACCTTTGTCCATTGATTCGTTTGCAAATATTTTCGCCCATTCTGAGGGATGCTTTTTGCCATTCCCGTTTTTTTAACAAAAAAAGAAAGAAAGAAAAAGAAGCAGAACACTAATGTGTGTAAAATATGCCTTTTGAAACTGTCGTTTTGAAATATGGACGTCCTTTGAATTTTTTGGTCGATATATGAACCCAGGATTTGTTTTCAGGGCAGGTGTCATTTACAGGCCTGCAATGATTTTGAATATCAACTGACCATTAGCGCTGGGATTAAAGCTGCTGTTGTGTGAAACGGCCACAAGGTGGCAGCAGGTCTCCCTTACCAAATCTGGTTACTGGGGCAACAGAGCCTCAATGGAAGTCGTGTTCTAGATTGGAATTTAGAATGGAATGTGCCAGGAGAAAGCCCCTCAAGTTTGTCTCACTACTTCTTGTTCGTGTTTTTAATTTAATTTTTTATTTTTTATTACAGCAAATTTGATTACAATGTTTGGCTTGTTGTAGGTGTGGAAGATGTGGTTCTTTTACACATACACATATGTCTGTTCTTCCTGGGATCCTTTTCCCATGTACCTTATGACAGAATGTTGAGTAGTCTTCTCTTGGTATTCTGTAGGTCTTTGGTGATTATATATGTCACCTGTGTTTGTATATGTCTGTTAACCCCAATATCATAATGAAACCAATCCTCACACCTTTCCATTGGTGAACCATAAGTTTGTTGAATGAATCTCTGATTGCCCTTCTCCGTGGAAATATCTGCCCTGGTATCCATTTTTCGGTCACACCTATAAGAGATATGATATGATATGTGTCTTTCACTTTCTGACTTACTAAAAGTCACGTGATTACCTCTAGACACACCTACGGTGCTGCAAATGGCATTGTGTCCTTTTATTCCTTGGCTTCTATTCTGCCTTAGCGAGGTCCATTTT
This sequence comes from Hyperoodon ampullatus, assembly GCF_949752795.1. Classification (NCBI taxonomy): domain Eukaryota; kingdom Metazoa; phylum Chordata; class Mammalia; order Artiodactyla; family Ziphiidae; genus Hyperoodon; species Hyperoodon ampullatus. Next base: position 522,629 of record NW_027640562.1, read on the forward strand.
CAACAATGTGATTCCCTGAGGGCTGAAGATTAGCTGACCTGGGTAGCCTGACCCTGCCGGCCGGCCCTCCCTAGGTGTGCCTGGGTTGAGGTCAATATAAACAGCGCTGCAGGCAGCAATAGCCCCTGAAGCTGTGCCTGACTCCATATTCTCTGCCCCGTCAGCAGTGTCGGGGCTGTGCTGGTGGGAGGGAGTGAGGGGCCACGGCTTTGTGGGTGGCCCGGTGTGAGTGGGTCTTTGCTGGACTTTCTGCAGGAGTTGCCAGGCTTCCACCTGTAAAGAAGAGGATGTGGCACACATAACTTCCACTGGAATTTCTCTACGGACAGAGGAGAGGAAGGAAAAAAGCAGTGGGTGCCGGGACAGGAGGGGTATCTCAGGCAGGGCAATGGAAAGCTTCCAGAGGAGCGACCAGGTCCAGGACCATACTGGCTGGCCTGCAGGCACCAAGTTGGCCTGTGTGCTGTCGCTTGTGTGGCTCCACGCCCCTTCCTCTAGGCTTTCAAGCCCTTGTACATATTCAGGTGTTTTACCTGGGAAGGGTGGGAAAAGTTCAACAGCAGCTGGCCTGGGGCTCAGCTCACGGTTACTCACAGATGCCTCGGGTCCCTTTCACTGACGAAGGAGTAGGTCCTGTCTATTCCATAGTTTGTGTTTGGAACGGTACCTGTGCTTATATCAAACTCTTGTTTTATGCATCACCCCACCTCTCATTCCCCCTTAAGCAGGCATCAGATTGTTTTCCAAAGGTGAGACTCTGTTCCCTTTCTTAACTGAGTTCAAGTGTAGCCATGTTTATAGGATCTTCATAAGTGATATCTTAATATAAGTTTCTTTTTCTGTGTGACTTATTTCACTTAGAAGCATCATACCTCAATCCACTCATTTTGCTGCTACTGGTCTTATGCCATTGATTGCATGGTTGAGGGATATTCCATCGTACGGAAGTACCAAAAATTTTTGAACCATTTTTATATTTCCTGGGATATTTAAGGTGAACCCAAGTTGAGGTTCTTGTAAGCAGTGCACCCCTAAATTTTGGGGTGGATCTGTCTTATTGATTTTCAGGTTTCCCAAGGTATATTCCCTAGACTGGAAGTGCCCTTGGCTCTGTAGCTCTGTTGTTTTCTTGTTTTAGGGAACACAATGCACTCCTCCAGAGATGCAGTTGGCAGTTTACAACCCGCCCATCAGCAAAACAAGCCTCCCTGTTCTCCGGGGCCTGTCTTGCCTTTCTGGATTTTACACATTTTGTGGATGTCCCTTTTGAACAGTCGGAAGTGATACTTCTTTGTAGTGCAGATTTGCATTTCCCGCTTGATTGCTTGGCCAAAAAGGGCGTATGCATTTTCTCCTGAATATATTCAGGAGAAAACGCATATGCCCTTTTTGCTCAAGTGCAACATTATTGAAGTTGTGCCCCTCATCCTGTGCTTTAAAGTCAATTCCAATGTACCACTTGAAATCTGTTTCCTGCTATTCTGCCTAGCTTTCAAGTCCACCTCGTTGCCTTCCCTCAACAGATTTTTGGACAATAGGTGTCTTTATTACTCTGCCAGTTTGTGAATTGCTGTGCCCCTTAGCTCCATTTTTCAACTTGTTTTTTGTGAGCTCACCGAAAGTCCAAAATTGTGGTTCAGGATCTATACTGGTTCCCGGTGGGGGGCTGAGACTTTGGTAAATTCTTCTTCCTGCTGGGAAACTAGAGTGACATGTGCCCGTCCAAATGCCTTAGAGCTACTCTCTCACTGGTTCTCCTTCTTCCCTTTCATCCTCTGCCAAATTGGCAACCTGTGCGAACCAGGAGGTTAAAGGGGCTGTTTCTCCAAGTTGGGAGATTGATAGAAAAGCAGTAGGAAAATCAAACCGGAGCAACAGGAGAGGGACTATTCGTTGAGTTTTAGAAACCTTTCATATTCACAGTTTGTCCATTCTCTATTTTTCCCTTACATGTTATATCTGTAGTAATATTCCCTTCAACCTGGAGAGTTGGGACCCATGGAATGTCTGCCAGGCATTTGTGACTCAAAGGGTCTGAATTTTCTCACCCAATCTCACCAATCGTCTCAGACCCAAGTGTCCAGCCTTATGCCACATCCAGCTGTCGTTGTAGATAGGGTCTTTCCAGGTTTCATCAGAGACCCTGAAGGAATTGTAAATAAATTCACAGTTTTTTTGTTTTGTTTTTGAAATTCCTTTTTATAGTGGGTTTGAGCTGATTCTCGCTGCCATGTTTATGCCAGTCTAGACACACTTGATTCCCTTATGGAGACATATCAATACATAGGTTTTAAGATTCTTACTAATCAGATATATTCCTCTGCGGGAAATATGGGGTTTTGAGTCCCTTTCACTGAGGAAGGTCTATGTCTTGTCTATTTTATAGTTGGTTTTTGGAATGGTACCTGTGCTTATATCAAACTCTGGTTTTATGCATCACCCCACCTCTCCTTCCCCCTTAAGCAGGCATAAGAGTGTTTTCTATATGTGAGACACTGCTCTCTTTCCTATCTCAGTTCAAGTGTAGCCATGTTTACAGGAATTTCATAAGTGATATCTTATGATAAGATTCTTTTTCTGTGTGACTTACTTCACTTACAATCATCGTACATGAATCCATCCATTTTGCTGCTACTGGTCTTATGACATTGATTTCATGGCTGAGGGATATTCCATCGTATGTAAGTACCACAATTTTTTGAACCATATTTATATTTCCTGGGATATTTAAGGTGTACCCAAGTTGAGGTCCTTGTAAGCAGTGCAGCCTTAAATTTTGGGGTGGATCTGTCTTATTGATTTTCAGTTTTCCCAAGGTATATTCCCTAGACTGGAAGTGCCCTTGGCTCTGTACCTCTGTTGTTTAATTCTTTTAGGGAACACAATGCACTCCTCCAGTGAGGCAGTTGGGAATTTATATCCCGCCCATCAGCATAACAAGGCTCCCTGTTCTCCAGGGCATGTCTTGTCTTTCTGGTTTTTACACATTTTGTGGATGTCCCTTTTGACCGGTGGGAAGTGATACTTCTTTGTAGTGCAGATTTGCATTGCCCGCTTGCTTGCTTGGCCAAAAAGGGCGTATGCGTTTTCTCCGGATTCAGGAGAAAACGCATACGCCCTTTTTGGCCAAGTGCATCATTGTCGAAGTTGTGCCCCTCTTCCTGTGCTTTAAAGGCGATTCCAACGTACCTGTTGAAATCTGTTTCTTGCTATTCTGCCTCGCGTTCAAGTCCGCCTCGTTGCCTTCACTTAACAGATTTTTGGACGATAGTTGTCCTTTATTACTCGGCCAGTTTGTGAATTGCTGTGCCCTTGAGCTCCATTTTGCAAGCCGTTTTTTGTGAGCTGACCGCAAGTCCAAAATTTTGGTTCAGGACCTATGCTGGTTCCCGGTTGGGGGCTGAGACTTTGGTTAATTCTTTTTCCTGCCGGGAAGTTAGAGTGATATGTGCCCATCCTAATGCATAACAGCTCTTCTCTCATTGGTTTTCCCTCTTCCCTTTCATCCTCTGCCAATTTGGAAACCTGTGCGAACCAGGAGGTTAAAGGGTCTGTCTCTCCAAGTTGGGAGATTGATAGTAAAGCAGATGGAAAGTCAAACCGGAGCACCAGGAGAGGGACTATTCGTTGAGTTTTAGAAACATTTCGTTTTCACAGTGGGTCCATTCTCTAGGTTTCCTGTACATGTTATAACTGTAGTAATATTCCCTTCAACCTGGAGAGTTGGGACCCATGGAATGGGTGCCAGGCCTTTGTGCTTTAAAGGGTCTGCATTTGCTCACCCAATCTCACCAATCCTCTAAGTTCCATGTGTCCAGCCTTATGCCTCATCCAGCTGTCGTTGTACATAGGGTCATTCCAGGTTTCATCAGAGACCCTGAAGGAATTGTAAAGAATTTCCCAGTTTTTTTGTTTTGTTTTTAAATTCCTTTTATAGTGGGTTTGAGCTGATTCTCGCTGCCATGTTTATGCCAGTCTAGACACACTTGATTCCCTTACGGAGACATATCAATACATAAGTTTTAAGATTCTTACTAGTCAGATATATTCCTCTGCGGGAAATATGGGGTTTTGAGTCCCTTTCACTGAGGAAGGTGTAGGTCTTGTCTATTCCATAGTTGGTTTTTGGAACGGTACCTGTGCTTATATCAAACTCTGGTTTTATGCATCACCCCACCTCTCCTTCCCCCTTAAGCAGGCATAAGAGTGTTTTCTAAATGTGAGACACTGTTCTCTTTCCTAACTCAGTTCACGTGTAGCCATGTTTACAGGATCTTCATAAGTGATATCTTATGATAAGTTTCTTTTTCTCTGTGACTTATTTCACTTAGAATCATCGTACCTGAATCCACCCATTTTGCTGCTACTGGTCTTATGACATTGATTTCATGGCTGAGGGATATTCCATCGTACGTAAGTACCACAATTTTTTGAAGCATTTTTATATTTCCTGGGATATTTAAGGTGTACCCAAGTTGAGGTCCTTGTAAGCAGTTCAGCCTTAAATTTTGGGGTGGCTCTGTCTTACTGATTTTCAGTTTTCCCAAGGTATATTCCCTAGACTGGAAGTGCCCATGGCTCTGTAGCTCTGTTGTTTATTTGTTTTAGGGAACACAATGCACTCCTCCAGAGAGGCAGTTGTCAAGTTACATCCCGCCCATCAGCATAACAAGGCTCCCTGTTCTCCAGGGCCTGTCTTGCCTTTCTGGTTTTTACACATTTTGTGGATGTCCCTTTTGACCGGTGGGAAGTGATACTTCTTTGTAGTGCAGATTTGCATTGCCCGCTTGCTTGCTTGGCCAAAAAGGGCGTATGCGTTTTCTCTTCAATATATTCAGGAGAAAACGCATAGGCCCTTTTTGGCCAAGTGCATCATTGTCGAAGTTGTGCCCCTCTTCCTGTGCTTTAAAGTCGATTCCAACGTACCTCTTGAAATCTGTTTCCTGCTATTCTGCCTCGCTTTCAAGTCTGCCTCGTTGCCTTCCCTCAACAGATTTTTGGACGATAGTTGTCCTTTATTACTCGTCTAGTTTGTGAATTGCTGTGCCCCTGAGCTCCATTTTTCAACTCGTTTTTGTGAGCTGACCGCATGTCCAAAAATTTGGTTCAGGACCTATGCTGGTTCCCGGTGGGTGGCTAAGACTTTGGTTAATTCTTCTTCCTGCCGGGAAATTAAAGTGATATGTGACCGTCCAAATGCCTAACAGCTACTCTCTCATCGGTTCTCCCGCTTCCCTTTCATCCTCTGCCAAAATGGAAACCTGTGTGAACCAGTAGGTTAAAGGGGCTGTCTCTCCAAGTTGCGAGGTTGATAGTAAAGCAGATGGAAAGTCAAACAGGAGCACCAGGATAGGGACTATTCGTTGAGTTTTAGAAACCTTTCGTATTCACAGTTTGTCCGTTTTCTAGGTTTCCCGTACATGTTATAGCTGTAGTAATATTCCCTTAAACATGGAGAGTTGGGTCCCATGGAATGGGTGCCAGGCATTTCTGCTTTAAAGAGTCTGCATTTGCTCACCCAATCTCACCAATCCTCTCAGCCCCAAGTGTCCAGCATTAGGCCTCATCCAGCTGTCATTGTAGATAGGGTCATTCCAGGTTTCATCAGTGACCCTGAAGTAATTGTAAAGAATTTCCCAGTTTTTTTCTTTTGTTTTTGAAATTCTTTTTATAGTGGGTTTGAGCTAATTCTCGCTGCCATGTTTATGCCAGTCTAGACACACTTGATTCCCTTATGGAGACATATCAATACATAGGTTTTAAGATTCTTACTAGTCAGATATATTCCTCTGCGGGAAATATGGGGTTTTGATTCCCTTTCACTGAGGAAGGTGTAGGTCTTGTCTATTCCATAGTTGGTTTTTGGAACGGTACCTGTGCTTATATCAAACTCTGGTTTTATGCATCACCCCACCTCACCTTCCCCCTTAAGCGGGCATAAGAGTGTTTTCTAAATGTGAGACTCTGTGCTCTTTCTTAACTCAGTTCAAGTGTAGCCATGTTTACAGGATCTTCATAAGTGATATCTTATGATAAGTTTCTTTTTCTGTGTGACTTATTACACTTAGAATAATCGCACCTGAATCCACCCATTTTGCTGCTACTGGGCTTATGACATTGATTTCATGTCTGAGGGATATTCCATCATACGTAAGTACCACAATTTTTTGAACCATTTTTATATTTCATGGTATATTTATGTTGTACCCAAGTTGAGGTCCTTATAAGCAGTGCAGCCCTATATTTTGGGGTGGCTCTGTCTTATTGATTTTCAGTTATCCCAAGGTATATTCCCTAGACTGGAAGTGCCCTTGGCTCTGTAGCTCTGTTGTTTACTTGTTTTAGGTAACACAATGCACTCCTCCAGAGAGGCAGTTGGCAATTTACATCCCGCCCATCAGCATAACAAGGCTCCCTGTTCTCCAGGGCCTGTCTTGCCTTTCTGGTTTTTACACATTTTGTGGATGTCCCTTTTGACCCGTGGGAAGTGATACTTCTTTGTAGTGCAGATTTGCATTGCCCGCTTGCTTGATTGGACAAAATGGGCGTATGCGTTTTCTCCTGAATATATTCAGGAGAAAACGCATACGCCCATTTTGGCAAAGTGCATCATTGTCGAAGTTGTGCCCCTCTTCCTGTGCTTTAAAGGCGATTCCAACTTACCTCTTGAAATCTGTTTCTTGCTATTCTGCCTCGCTTTCAAGTCCGCCTCGTTGCCTTCCCTCAACAGATTTTTGGACGATAGTTGTCCTTTATTACTCGGCCACTTTGTGAATTGTTGTGCCCCTGAGCTCCATTTTTCAACTCGTTTTTGGTGAGCTGACCGCATGTCCAAAATTTTGCTTCAGGAACTATACTGGTTCCCGGTGGGTGGCTAAGACGTTGGTTAATTCTTCTTCCTGCCGGGAAATTAGAGGGATATGTGCACATCCAAATGCCTAACAGCTAATCTCTCATTGGTTCTCCCGCTTCCCTTTCATCCTCTGCCAAATTGGAAACCTGTGCGAACCAGGATGTTAAAGGGTCTGTCTCTCCACGTTGCGAGGTGGATAGTAAAGCAGATGGAAAGTCAAACCAGAGCACCAGGAGAGGGACTATTCGTTGAGTTTTAGAAACCTTTCGTATTCACAGTGTGTCCGTTCTCTAGGTTTACCGTACATGTTATAGCTGTAGTAATATTCCCTTTAACCTGGAGAGTTGGGACCCATGGAATGGGTGCCAGGGGTTTATGCTTTAAATGGTATGCATTTGCTCACCCAATCTCATCAATCCTCTCAGTCCCAAGTGTGCAGCCTTATGCCACATCCAGCTGTCATTGTACATAGGGTCATTCCAGGTTTCATCAGAGACCCTGAAGGAATTGTAAAGAATTTCCCAGTTTTTTTGTTTTGTTTTTGAAATTCCTTTTTATAGTGGGTTTGAGCTGATTCTCGCTGCCATGTTTATGCCAGTTTAGACACACTTCTTTCCCTTACAGAGACATATCAATACATAGGTTTTAAGATTCTTACTAGTCAGATATATTCCTCTGCGGGAAATATGGTGTTTTTATTCCCTTTCACTGAGGAAGGTGTAGGTCTTGTCTATTCCATAGTTGGTTTTTGGAACGGTACCTGTTCTTATATCAAACTCTGGTTTATGCATCACCCCACCTCTCCTTCCCCCTTAAGCAGGCATAAGAGTGTTTTCTAAATGTGAGACACTGTTCTCTTTCCTAACTCAGTTCAAGTGTAGCCATGTTTACAGGATCTTCATAAGTGATATCTTATGATAAGTTTCTTTTTCTGTGTGACTTATTTCACTTAGAATCATCGTACCTGAATCCACCTATTTTGCTGCTACTGATCTTGTGACATTGATTGTATGGGTGAGGGATATTCCATCGTACGTAAGTACCACAATGTTTTGAACCATTTTTATCTTTCCTGGGATATTTATGGTGTACCCAAGTTGAGGTTCTTGTAAGCAGTGCAGCCCTAAATATTGGTGTGGCTCTGTCATATTGATTTTCAGTTTTCCCAATGTATATTCCCTAGACTGGAAGTGCCCTTGGCTCTGTAGCTCTGTTGTTTACTTGTTTTAGGGAACACAATGAACTACTCCAGAGAGGCAGATGGCAATATACATCACTCGCATCAGCACGAGAAGCCTCTCTGTTCTCCAGGGCCTGTCTGGCCTTTCTGAATTTTACACATATTGTGGATGTCCCTTTTGACCGGTGGGAAGTGATACTTCTTTGTAGTTCAGATTTGCATTGCCCGCTTGGTTGCTTCGTCAAAAAGGGCGTATGCGTTTTCTCCTGAATATATTCAGGAGAAAACGCATACGCCCTTTTTGGCCAAGTGCATCATTGTCGAAGTTGTGCCCCTCTTCCTGTGCTTTAAAGGCGATTCCAACGTACCTCTTGAAATCTGTTTCCTGCTATTCTGCCTCGCTTTCAAGTCCGCCTCGTTGCCTTCCCTCAACAGATTTTTGGACGATAGTTGTCCTTTATTACTCGGCCAGTTTGTGAATTGCTGTGCCCCTGAGCTCCATTTTTCAACTCGTTTTTGGTGAGCTGACCGCAAGTCTAAAATTTTGGTTCAGGATCTATACTGATTCCTGGTGGGTGGCTGAGACTTTGGTTAATTCTTCTTCCTGCCGGGAAATTACAGTGATATGTGCCCGTCCAAATGCCTAACAGCTACTCTCTCATTGGTTCTCCCTCTTCCCTTTCATCCTCTGCCAAATTGGCAACCTGTGCGAACCAGGAGGTTAAAGGGGCTGTCTCTCCAAGTTGGGAGGTTGATAATAAAGCAGATGGAAAGTCAAACCGGAGCACCAGGAGAGGGACTATTCGTTGAGTTTTAGAAACCTTTCGTATTCACAGTGTGTCCGTTCTCTAGGTTTCCCGTACATGTTATATCTGTAGTAATATTCCCTTCAACCTGGAGAGTTGGGACCCATGGAATGTGTGCCATGCATTATTGCTTTAAAGGGTCTGCATTTGCTCACCCAATCTCACCAATCCTCTCAGTCCCAAGTGTCCAGCCTTATGCCACATCCAGCTGTCATTGTAGATAGGGTCATTTCAGGTTTCATCAGAGACCCTGAAGGAATTGTAAAGAATTTCCCAGTTTTTTTGTTTTATTTTTGAAATTCCTTTTTATAGTGGGTTTGACCTGATTCTCGCTGCCATATTTATCCCAGTCTAGACACACTTGATTCCCTTACGGAGACATATCAATACATAGGTTTTAAGATTCTTACTTTACTAGTCAGATATATTCCTCTGCGGGAAATATGGGGTTTTGAGTCCCTTTCACTGAGGAAGGTGTAGGTCTTGTCTATTCCATAGTTGGTTTTTGGAACGGTACCTGTGCTTATATCAAACTCTGGTTTTATTCATCACCCCACCTCTCTTTCCCCCTTAAGCAGGCATAAGAGTGTTTTCTAAATGTGAGACACTGTTCTCTTTCCTAACTCAGTTCAAGTGTAGCCATGTTTACAGGATCTTCATAAGTGATATCTTATGATAAGTTTCTTTTTCTCTGTGACTTATTTCACTTAGAATCATCGTACCTGAATCCACCCATTTTGCTGCTACTGGTCTTATGACATTGATTTCATGGCTGAGGGATATTCCATCGTACGTAAGTACCACAATTTTTTGAACCAATTTTATAGTTACTGGGATATTTAAGGTGTACCCAAGTTGAGGTCCTTGTAAGCAGTGCAGCCCTAAATTTTGTGGTGGCTCTGTCTTATTGATTTTCAGTTTTTCCCAGGTATATTCCCTAGACTGGAAGTGCCCTTGGCTCTGTAGCTCTGTTGTTTACTTGTTTTAGGGAACACAATGCACTCCTCCAGAGAGGCAGTTGGCAATTTACATCCCGCCCATCAGCATAACAAGGCTCCCTGTTCTCCAGGGCCTGTCTTGCCTTTCTGGTTTTTACACATTTTGTGGATGTCCCTTTTGACCGGTGGGAAGTGATACTTCTTTGTAGTGCAGATTTGCATTGCCCGCTTGCTTGCTTGGCCTAAAAGGGCGTATGCGTTTTCTCCTGAATATATTCAGGAGAAAACGCATACGCCCTTTTGGGCCAAGTGCATCATTGTCGAAGTTGTGCCCCTCTTCCTGTGCTTTAAAGGCGATTCCAACGTACCTCTTGAAATCTGTTTCCTGCTATTCTGCCTCGCTTTCAAGTCTGCCTCGTTGCCTTCCCTCAACAGATTTTTGGACGATAGTTGTCCTTTATTACTCGGCCAGTTTGTGAATTGCTGTGCCCCTGAGCTCCATTTTTCAACTCGTTTTTGGTGAGCTGACCGCAAGTCCAAAATTTTGGTTCAGGATCTATACTGATTCCCGGTGGGTGGCTGAGTCTTTGGTTAATTCTTCTTCCTGCCGGGAAATTACAGTGATATGTGCCCGTCCAAATGCCTCACAGCTACTCTCTCATTGGTTCTCCCTCTTCCCTTTCATCCTCTGCCAAATTGGCAACCTGTGCGAACCAGGAGGTTAAAGGGGCTGTCTCTCCAAGTTGGGAGGTTGATAATAAAGCAGATGGAAAGTCAAACCGGAGCACCAGGAGAGGGACTATTCGTTGAGTTTTAGAAACCTTTCGTATTCACAGTGTGTCCGTTCTCTAGGATTCTCATACATGTTATATCTGTAGTAATATTCCCTTCAACCTGGAGAGTTGGGACCCATGGAATGTGTGCCATGCATTATTGCTTTAAAGGGTCTGATTTTGCTCACCCAGTCTCACCAATTCTCTCAGTCCCAAGTGTCCAGCCTTATGCCACATCCAGCTGTCATTGTAGATAGGGTCATTTCAGGTTTCATCAGAGACCCTGAAGGAATTGTAAAGAATTTCCCAGTTTTTTTGTTTTATTTTTGAAATTCCTTTTTATAGTGTGTTTGAGCTGATTCTCGCTGCCATATTTATCCCAGTCTAGACACACTTGATTCCCTTACGGAGACATATCAATACATAGGTTTTAAGATTCTTACTAGTCAGATATATTCCTCTGCGGGAAATATGGGGTTTTGAGTCCCTTTCACTGAGGAAGGTGTAGGTCTTGTCTATTCCATAGTTGGTTTTTGGAACGGTACCTGTGCTTATATCAAACGCTGGTTTTATGCATCACCCCACCTCTCCTTCCCCCTTAAGCAGGCATAAGAGTGTTTTCTAAATGTGAGACACTGTTCTCTTTCCTAACTCAGTTCAAATGTAGCCATGTTTACAGGATCTTCATAAGTGATATCTTATGATAAGTTTCTTTTTCTGTGTGACATATTTCACTTAGAATCATCGTACCTGAATCCACCCATTTTGCTGCTACTGGTCTTATGACATTGATTTCATGGCTGAGGGATATTCCATCGTACGTAAGTACCACAATTTTTTGAACCATTTTTATATTTCCTGGGATATTTAAGGTGTACCCAAGTTGAGGTCCTTGTAAGCAGTGCAGCCCTAAATTTTGGGGTGGCTGTGTCTTTTTGATTTTCAGTTTTCCCAAGGTATATTCCCTAGACTGGAAGTGCCCTTGGCTCTGTAGCTCTGTTGTTTACTTGTTTTAGGGAACACAATGCACTCCTCCAGAGAGGCAGTTGGCAATTTACATCCCGCCCATCAGCATAACAAGGCTCCCTGTTCTCCAGGGCCTGTCTTGCCTTTCTGGTTTTTACACATTTTGTGGATGTCCCTTTTGACCGGTGGGAAGTGATACTTCTTTGTAGTGCAGATTTGCATTGCCCGCTTGCTTGCTTGGCCAAAAAGGGCGTATGCGTTTTCTCCTGAATATATTCAGGAGAAAACGCATACGCCCTTTTGGGCCAAGTGCATCATTGTCGAAGTTGTGCCCCTCTTCCTGTGCTTTAAAGGCAATTCCGACGTACCTCTGGAAATCTGTTTCCTGCTATTCTGCCTCGCTTTCAAGTCCGCCTCGTTGCCTTCCCTCAACAGATTTTTGGACGATAGTTGTCCTTTATTACTCGGCCAGTTTGTGAATTGCTGTGCCCCTGAGCTCCATTTTTCAACTCGTTTTTGGTGAGCTGACCGCAAGTCCAAAATTTTGGTTCAGGATCTATACTGATTCCCGGTGGGTGGCTGAGTCTTTGGTTAATTCTTCTTCCTGCCGGGAAATTACAGTGATATGTGCCCGTCCAAATGCCTAACAGCTACTCTCTCATTGGTTCTCCCTCTTCCCTTTCATCCTCTGCCAAATTGGCAACCTGTGCGAACCAGGAGGTTAAAGGGGCTGTCTCTCCAAGTTGGGAGGTTGATAATAAAGCAGATGGAAAGTCAAACCGGAGCACCAGGAGAGGGACTATTCGTTGAGTTTTAGAAACTTTTCGTATTCACAGTGTGTCCGTTCTCTAGGATTCCCGTACATGTTATATCTGTAGTAATATTCCCTTCAACCTGGAGAGTTGGGACCCATGGAATGTGTGCCATGCATTATTGCTTTAAAGGGTCTGCATTTGCTCACCCAATCTCACCAATCCTCTCAGTCCCAAGTGTCCAGCCTTATGCCACATCCAGCTGTCATTGTAGATAGGGTCATTTCAGGTTTCATCAGAGACCCTGAAGGAATTGTAAAGAATTTCCCAGTTTTTTTGTTTTATTTTTGAAATTCCTTTTTATAGTGGGTTTGAGCTGATTCTCGCTGCCATATTTATCCCAGTCTAGACACACTTGATTCCCTTACGGAGACATACCAATACATAGGTTTTAACATTCTTACTAGTCAGATATATTCCTCTGCGGGAAATATGGGGTTTTGAGTCCCTTTCACTGAGGAAGGTGTAGGTCTTGTCTATTCCATAGTTGGTTTTTGGAACGGTACCTGTGCTTATATCAAACTCTGGTTTTATGCATCACCCCACCTCTCCTTCCCCCTTAAGCAGGCATAAGAGTGTTTTCTAAATGTGAGACACTGTTCTCTTTCCTAACTCAGTTCAAGTGTAGCCATGTTTACAGGATCTTCATAAGTGATATCTTATGATAAGTTTCTTTTTCTGTGTGACTTATTTCACTTAGAATCATCGTACCTGAATCCACCCATTTTGCTGCTACTGGTCTTATGACATTGATTTCATGGCTGAGGGATATTCCATCGTACGTAAGTACCACAATTTTTTGAACCATTTTTATATGTCCTGGGATATTTAAGGTGTACCCAAGTTGAGGTCCTTGTAAGCAGTGCAGCCCTAAATTTTGGGGTGGCTGTGTCTTTTTGATTTTCAGTTTTCCCAAGGTATATTCCTTAGACTGGAAGTGCCCTTGGCTCTGTAGCTCTGTTGTTTACTTGTTTTAGGGAACACAATGCACTCCTCCAGAGAGGCAGTTGGCAATTTACATCCCGCCCATCAGCATAACAAGGCTCCCTGTTCTCCAGGGCCTGTCTTGCCTTTCTGGTTTTTACACATTTTGTGGATGTCCCTTTTGACCGGTGGGAAGTGATACTTCTTTGTAGTGCAGATTTGCATTGCCCGCTTGCTTGCTTGGCCAAAAAGGGCGTATGCGTTTTCTCCTGAATATATTCAGGAGAAAACGCATACGCCCTTTTTGGCCAAGTGCATCATTGTCGAAGTTGTGCCCCTCTTCCTGTGCTTTAAAGGCGATTCCGACGTACCTCTGGAAATCTGTTTCCTGCTATTCTGCCTCGCTTTCAAGTCCGCCTCGTTGCCTTCCCTCAACAGATTTTTGGACGATAGTTGTCCTTTATTACTCGGCCAGTTTGTGAATTGCTGTGCCCCTGAGCTCCATTTTTCAACTCGTTTTTGGTGAGCTGACCGCAAGTCCAAAATTTTGGTTCAGGATCTATACTGATTCCCGGTGGGTGGCTGAGACTTTGGTTAATTCTTCTTCCTGCCGGGAAATTACAGTGATATGTGCCCGTCCAAATGCCTAACAGCTACTCTCTCATTGGTTCTCCCTCTTCCCTTTCATCCTCTGCCAAATTGGAAACCTGTGCGAACCAGGAGGTTAAAGGGGCTGTCTCTCCAAGTTGGGAGGTTGATAATAAAGCAGATGGAAAGTCAAACCGGAGCACCAGGAGAGGGACTATTCGTTGAGTTTTAGAAACCTTTCGTATTCACAGTGTGTCCGTTCTCTAGGATTCCCGTACATGTTATATCTGTAGTAATATTCCCTTCAACCTGGAGAGTTGGGACCCATGGAATGTGTGCCATGCATTATTGCTTTAAAGGGTCTGCATTTGCTCACCCAATCTCACCAATTCTCTCAGTCCCAAGTGTCCAGCCTTATGCCACATCCAGCTGTCATTGTAGATAGGGTCATTTCAGGTTTCATCAGAGACCCTGAAGGAATTGTAAAGAATTTCCCAGTTTTTTTGTTTTATTTTTGAAATTCCTTTTTATAGTGGGTTTGAGCTGATTCTCGCTGCCATATTTATCCCAGTCTAGACACACTTGATTCCCTTACGGAGACATACCAATACATAGGTTTTAAGATTCTTACTAGTCAGATATATTCCTCTGCGGGAAATATGGGGTTTTGAGTCCCTTTCACTGAGGAAGGTGTAGGTCTTGTCTATTCCATAGTTGGTTTTTGGAACGGTACCTGTGCTTATATCAAACTCTGGTTTTATGCATCACCCCACCTCTCCTTCCCCCTTAAGCAGGCATAAGAGTGTTTTCTAAATGTGAGACACTGTTCTCTTTCCTAACTCAGTTCAAGTGTAGCCATGTTTACAGGATCTTCATAAGTGATATCTTATGATAAGTTTCTTTTTCTGTGTGACATATTTCACTTAGAATCATCGTACCTGAATCCACCCATTTTGCTGCTACTGGTCTTATGACATTGATTTCATGGCTGAGGGATATTCCATCGTACGTAAGTACCACAATTTTTTGAACCATTTTTATATTTCCTGGGATATTTAAGGTGTACCCAAGTTGAGGTCCTTGTAAGCAGTGCAGCCCTAAATTTTGTGGTGGCTGTGTCTTTTTGATTTTCAGTTTTTCCAAGATATATTCCCTAGACTGGAAGTGCCCTTGGCTCTGTAGCTCTGTTGTTTACTTGTTTTAGGGAACACAATGCACTCCTCCAGAGAGGCAGTTGGCAATTTACATCCCGCCCATCAGCATAACAAGGCTCCCTGTTCTCCAGGGCCTGTCTTGCCTTTCTGGTTTTTACACATTTTGTGGATGTCCCTTTTGACCGTTGGGAAGTGATACTTCGTTGTAGTGCAGATTTGCATTGCCCGCTTGCTTGCTTGGCCAAAAAGGGCGTATGCGTTTTCTCCTGAATATATTCAGGAGAAAACGCATACGCCCTTTTGGGCCAAGTGCATCATTGTCGAAGTTGTGCCCCTCTTCCTGTGCTTTAAAGGCAATTCCGACGTACCTCTGGAAATCTGTTTCCTCCTATTCTGCCTCGCTTTCAAGTCCGCCTCGTTGCCTTCCCTCAACAGATTTTTGGACGATAGTTGTCCTTTATTACTCGGCCAGTTTGTGAATTGCTGTGCCCCTGAGCTCCATTTTTCAACTCGTTTTTGGTGAGCTGACCGCAAGTCCAAAATTTTGGTTCAGGATCTATACTGATTCCCGGTGGGTGGCTGAGACTTTGGTTAATTCTTCTTCCTGCCGGGAAATTACAGTGATATGTGCCCGTCCAAATGCCTAACAGCTACTCTCTCATTGGTTCTCCCTCTTCCCTTTCATCCTCTGCCAAATTGGCAACCTGTGCGAACCAGGAGGTTAAAGGGGCTGTCTCTCCAAGTTGGGAGGTTGATAATAAAGCAGATGGAAAGTCAAACCGGAGCACCAGGAGAGGGACTATTCGTTGAGTTTTAGAAACCTTTCGTATTCACAGTGTGTCCGTTCTCTAGGATTCCCGTACATGTTATATCTGTAGTAATATTCCCTTCAACCTGGAGAGTTGGGACCCATGGAATGTGTGCCATGCATTATTGCTTTAAAGGGTCTGCATTTGCTCACCCAATCTCACCAATCCTCTCAGTCCCAAGTGTCCAGCCTTATGCCACATCCAGCTGTCATTGTAGATAGGGTCATTTCAGGTTTCATCAGAGACCCTGAAGGAATTGTAAAGAATTTCCCAGTTTTTTTGTTTTATTTTTGAAATTCCTTTTTATAGTGGGTTTGAGCTGATTCTCGCTGCCATATTTATCCCAGTCTAGACACACTTGATTCCCTTACGGAGACATACCAATACATAGGTTTTAAGATTCTTACTAGTCAGATATATTCCTCTGCGGGAAATATGGGGTTTTGAGTCCCTTTCACTGAGGAAGGTGTAGGTCTTGTCTATTCCATAGTTGGTTTTTGGAACGGTACCTGTGCTTATATCAAACTCTGGTTTTATGCATCACCCCACCTCTCCTTCCCCCTTAAGCAGGCATAAGAGTGTTTTCTAAATGTGAGACACTGTTCTCTTTCCTAACTCAGTTCAAGTGTAGCCATGTTTACAGGATCTTCATAAGTGATATCTTATGATAAGTTTCTTTTTCTCTGTGACTTATTTCACTTAGAATCATCGTACCAGAATCCACCCATTTTGCTGCTACTGGTCTTAGGACATTGATTTCATGGCTGAGGGATATTCCATCGTACGTAAGTACCACAATTTTTTGAACCATTTTTATATTTCCTGGGATATTTAAGGTGTACCCAAGTTGAGGTCCTTGTAAGCAGTGCAGCCCTAAATTTTGGGGTGGCTGTGTCTTTTTGATTTTCAGTTTTCCCAAGGTATATTCCCTAGACTGGAAGTGCCCTTGGCTCTGTAGCTCTGTTGTTTACTTGTTTTAGGGAACACAATGCACTCCTCCAGAGAGGCAGTTGGCAATTTACATCCCGCCCATCAGCATAACAAGGCTCCCTGTTCTCCAGGGCCTGTCTTGCCTTTCTGGTTTTTACACATTTTGTGGATGTCCCTTTTGACCGGTGGGAAGTGATACTTCTTTGTAGTGCAGATTTGCATTGCCCGCTTGCTTGCTTGGCCAAAAAGGGCGTATGCGTTTTCTCCTGAATATATTCAGGAGAAAACGCATACGCCCTTTTTGGCCAAGTGCATCATTGTCGAATTTGTGCCCCTCTTCCTGTGCTTTAAAGGCGATTCCAACGTACCTCTGGAAATCTGTTTCCTGCTATTCTGCCTCGCTTTCAAGTCCGCCTCGTTGCCTTCCCTCAACAGATTTTTGGACGATAGTTGTCCTTTATTACTCGGCCAGTTTGTGAATTGCTGTGCCCCTGAGCTCCATTTTTCAACTCGTTTTTGGTGAGCTGACCGCAAGTCCAAAATTTTGGTTCAGGATCTATACTGATTCCCGGTGGGTGGCTGAGACTTTGGTTAATTCTTCTTCCTGCCGGGAAATTACAGTGATATGTGCCCGTCCAAATGCCTAACAGCTACTCTCTCATTGGTTCTCCCTCTTCCCTTTCATCCTCTGCCAAATTGGCAACCTGTGCGAACCAGGAGGTTAAAGGGGCTGTCTCTCCAAGTTGGGAGGTTGATAATAAAGCAGATGGAAAGTCAAACCGGAGCACCAGGAGAGGGACTATTCGTTGAGTTTTAGAAACCTTTTGTATTCACAGTGTGTCCGTTCTCTAGGATTCCCGTACATGTTATATCTGTAGTAATATTCCCTACAACCTGGATTGTTGGGACCCATGGAATGTGTGCCATGCATTATTGCTTTAAAGGGTCTGCATTTGCTCACCCAATCTCACCAATCCTCTCAGTCCCAAGTGTCCAGCCTTATGCCACATCCAGCTGTCATTGTAGATAGGGTCATTTCAGGTTTCATCAGAGACCCTGAAGGAATTGTAAAGAATTTCCCAGTTTTTTTGTTTTATTTTTGAAATTCCTTTTTATAGTGGGTTTGAGCTGATTCTCGCTGCCATATTTATCCCAGTCTAGACACACTTGATTCCCTTAAGGAGACATATCAATACATAGGTTTTAAGATTCTTACTAGTCAGATATATTCCTCTGCGGGAAATATGGGGTTTTGAGTCCCTTTCACTGAGGATGGTGTAGGTCTTGTCTATTCCATAGTTGGTTTTTGGAACGGTACCTGTGCTTATATCAAACTCTGGTTTTATGCATCACCCCACCTCTCCTTCCCCCTTAAGCAGGCATAAGAGTGTTTTCTAAATGTGAGACACTGTTCTCTTTCCTAACTCAGTTCAAGTGTAGCCATGTTTACAGGATCTTCATAAGTGATATCTTATGATAAGTTTCTTTTTCTGTGTGACTTATTTCACTTAGAATCATCGTACCTGAATCCACCCATTTTGCTGCTACTGGTCTTATGACATTGATTTCATGGCTGAGGGATATTCCATCGTACGTAAGTAACACAATTTTTTGAACCATTTTTATATTTCCTGGGATATTTAAGGTGTACCCAAGTTGAGGTCCTTGTAAGCAGTGCAGCCCTAAATTTTGGGGTGGCTGTGTCTTTTTGATTTTCAGTTTTCCCAAGGTATATTCCCTAGACTGGAAGTGCCCTTGGCTCTGTAGCTCTGTTGTTTACTTGTTTTAGGGAACACAATGAACTCCTCCAGAGAGGCAGTTGGCAATTTACATCCCGCCCATCAGCATAACAAGGCTCCCTGTTCTCCAGGGCCTGTCTTGCCTTTCTGGTTTTTACACATTTTGTGGATGTCCCTTTTGACCGGTGGGAAGTGATACTTCTTTGTAGTGCAGATTTGCATTGCCCGCTTGCTTGCTTGGCCGAAAAGGGCGTATGCGTTTTCTCCTGAATATATTCAGGAGAAAACGCATACGCCCTTTTTGGCCAAGTGCATCATTGTCGAAGTTGTGCCCCTCTTCCTGTGCTTTAAAGGCGATTCCAACGTACCTCTGGAAATCTGTTTCCTGCTATTCTGCCTCGCTTTCAAGTCTGCCTCGTTGCCTTCCCTCAACAGATTTTTGGACGATAGTTGTCCTTTATTACTCGGCCAGTTTGTGAATTGCTGTGCCCCTGAGCTCCATTTTTCAACTCGTTTTTGGTGAGCTGACCGCAAGTCCAAAATTTTGGTTCAGGATCTATACTGATTCCCGGTGGGTGGCTGAGACTTTGGTTAATTCTTCTTCCTGCCGGGAAATTACAGTGATATGTGCCCGTCCAAATGCCTAACAGCTACTCTCTCATTGGTTCTCCCTCTTCCCTTTCATCCTCTGCCAAATTGGCAACCTGTGCGAACCAGGAGGTTAAAGGGGCTGTCTCTCCAAGTTGGGAGGTTGATAATAAAGCAGATGGAAAGTCAAACCGGAGCACCAGGAGAGGGACTATTCGTTGAGTTTTAGAAACCTTTCGTATTCACAGTGTGTCCGTTCTCTAGGATTCCCGTACATGTTATATCTGTAGTAATATTCCCTTCAACCTGGAGAGTTGGCACCCATGGAAAGTGTGCCATGCATTATTGCTTTAAAGGGTCTGCATTTGCTCACCCAATCTCACCAATCCTCTCAGTCCCAAGTGTCCAGCCTTATGCCACATCCAGCTGTCATTGTAGATAGGGTCATTTCAGGTTTCATCAGAGACCCTGAAGGAATTGTAAAGAATTTCCCAGTTTTTTTGTTTTATTTTTGAAATTCCTTTTTATAGTGGGTTTGAGCTGATTCTCGCTGCCATATTTATCCCAGTCTAGACACACTTGATTCCCTTACGGAGACATATCAATACATAGGTTTTAAGATTCTTACTAGTCAGATATATTCCTCCGCGGGAAATATGGGGTTTTGAGTCCCTTTCACTGAGGAAGGTGTAGGTCTTGTCTATTCCATAGTTGGTTTTTGGAACGGTACCTGTGCTTATATCAAACTCTGGTTTTATGCATCACCCCACCTCTCCTTCCCCCTTAAGCAGGCATAAGAGTGTTTTCTAAATGTGAGACACTGTTCTCTTTCCTAACTCAGTTCAAGTGTAGCCATGTTTACAGGATCTTCATAAGTGATATCTTATGATAAGTTTCTTTTTCTCTGTGACTTATTTCACTTAGAATCACCGTACCTGAATCCACCCATTTTGCTGCTACTGGTCTTATGACATTGATTTCATGGCTGAGGGATATTCCATCGTACGTAAGTACCACAATTTTTTGAACCATTTTTATATTTCCTGGGATATTTAAGGTGTACCCAAGTTGAGGTCCTTGTAAGCAGTGCAGCCCTAAATTTTGGGGTGGCTCTGTCTTATTGATTTTCAGTTTTCCCAAGGTATATTCCCTAGACTGGAAGTGCCCTTGGCTCTGTAGCTCTGTTCTTTACTTGTTTTAGGGAACACAATGCACTCCTCCAGAGAGGCAGTTGGCAATTTACATCCCACACATCAGCATAACAAGGCTCCCTGTTCTCCAGGGCCTGTCTTGCCTTTCTGGTTTTTACACATTTTGTGGATGTCCCTTTTGACCGGTGGGAAGTGATACTTCTTTGTAGTGCAGATTTGCATTGCCCGCTTGCTTGCTTGGCCAAAAAGGGCGTATGCGTTTTCTCCTGAATATATTCAGGAGAAAACGCATACGCCCTTTTTGGCCAAGTGCATCATTGTCGAAGTTGTGCCCCTCTTCCTGTGCTTTAAAGGCGATTCCAACGTACCTCTGGAAATCTGTTTCCTGCTATTCTGCCTCGCTTTCAAGTCCGCCTCATTGCCTTCCCTCAACAGATTTTTGGACGATAGTTGTCCTTTATTACTCGGCCAGTTTGTGAATTGCTGTGCCCCTGAGCTCCATTTTTCAACTCGTTTTTGGTGAGCTGACCGCAAGTCCAAAATTTTGGTTCAGGATCTATACTGATTCCCGGTGGGTGGCTGAGACTTTGGTTAATTCTTCTTCCTGCCGGGAAATTACAGTGATATGTGCCCGTCCAAATGCCTAACAGCTACTCTCTCATTGGTTCTCCCTCTTCCCTTTCATCCTCTGCCAAATTGGCAACCTGTGCGAACCAGGAGGTTAAAGGGGCTGTCTCTCCAAGTTGGGAGGTTGATAATAAAGCAGATGGAAAGTCAAACCGGAGCACCAGGAGAGGGACTATTCGTTGAGTTTTAGAAACCTTTCGTATTCACAGTGTGTCCGTTCTCTAGGATTCCCGTACATGTTATATCTGTAGTAATATTCCCTTCAACCTGGAGAGTTGGGACCCATGGAATGTGTGCCATGCATTATTGCTTTAAAGGGTCTGCATTTGCTCACCCAATCTCACCAATCCTCTCAGTCCCAAGTGTCCAGCCTTATGCCACATCCAGCTGTCATTGTAGATAGGGTCATTTCAGGTTTCATCAGAGACCCTGAAGGAATTGTAAAGAATTTCCCAGTTTTTTTGTTTTATTTTTGAAATTCCTTTTTATAGTGGGTTTGAGCTGATTCTCGCTGCCATATTTATCCCAGTCTAGACACACTTGATTCCCTTACGGAGACATATCAATACATAGGTTTTAAGATTCTTACTAGTCAGATATATTCCTCTGCGGGAAATATGGGGTTTTGAGTCCCTTTCACTGAGGAAGGTGTAGGTCTTGTCTATTCCATAGTTGGTTTTTGGAACGGTACCTGTGCTTATATCAAACTCTGGTTTTATGCATCACCCCACCTCTCCTTCTCCCTTAAGCAGGCATAAGAGTGTTTTCTAAATGTGAGACACTGTTCTCTTTCCTAACTCAGTTCAAGTGTAGCCATGTTTACAGGATCTTCATAAGTGATATCTTATGATAAGTTTCTTTTTCTCTGTGACTTATTTCACTTAGAATCATCGTACCTGAATCCACCCATTTTGCTGCTACTGGTCTTATGACATTGATTTCATGGCTGAGGGATATTCCATCGTACGTAAGTACCACAATTTTTTGAACCATTTTTATATTTCCTGGGATATTTAAGGTGTACCCAAGTTGAGGTCCTTGTAAGCAGTGCAGCCCTAAATTTTGGGGTGGCTGTGTCTTTTTGATTTTCAGTTTTCCCAAGGTATATTCCCTAGACTGGAAGTGCCCTTGGCTCTGTAGCTCTGTTGTTTACTTGTTTTAGGGAACACAATGCACTCCTCCAGAGAGGCAGTTGGCAATTTACATCCCGCCCATCAGCATAACAAGGCTCCCTGTTCTCCAGGGCCTGTCTTGCCTTTCTGGTTTTTACACATTTTGTGGATGTCCCTTTTGACCGGTGGGAAGTGATACTTCCCTGTAGTGCAGATTTGCATTGCCCGCTTGCTTGCTTGGCCAAAAAGGGCGTATGCATTTTCTCCTGAATATATTCAGGAGAAAACGCATACGCCCTTTTTGGCCAAGTGCATCATTGTCGAAGTTGTGCCCCTCTTCCTGTGCTTTAAAGGCGATTCCAACGTACCTCTTGAAATCTGTTTCCTGCTATTCTGCCTCGCTTTCAAGTCCGCCTCGTTGCCTTCCCTCAACAGATTTTTGGACGATAGTTGTCCTTTATTACTCGGCCAGTTTGTGAATTGCTGTGCCCCTGAGCTCCATTTTTCAACTCGTTTTTGGTGAGCTGACCGCAAGTCCAAAATTTTGGTTCAGGATCTATACTGATTCCCGGTGGGTGGCTGAGACTTTGGTTAATTCTTCTTCCTGCCGGGAAATTACAGTGATATGTGCCCGTCCAAATGCCTAACAGCTACTCTCTCATTGGTTCTCCCTCTTCCCTTTCATCCTCTGCCAAATTGGCAACCTGTGCGAACCAGGAGGTTAAAGGGGCTGTCTCTCCAAGTTGGGAGGTTGATAATAAAGCAGATGGAAAGTCAAACCGGAGCACCAGGAGAGGGACTATTCGTTGAGTTTTAGAAACCTTTCGTATTCACAGTGTGTCCGTTCTCTAGGATTCCCGTACATGTTATATCTGTAGTAATATTCCCTTCAACCTGGAGAGTTGGGACCCATGGAATGTGTGCCATGCATTATTGCTTTAAAGGGTCTGCATTTGCTCACCCAATCTCACCAATCCTCTCAGTCCCAAGTGTCCAGCCTTATGCCACATCCAGCTGTCATTGTAGATAGGGTCATTTCAGGTTTCATCAGAGACCCTGAAGGAATTGTAAAGAATTTCCCAGTTTTTTTGTTTTATTTTTGAAATTCCTTTTTATAGTGGGTTTGAGCTGATTCTCGCTGCCATATTTATCCCAGTCTAGACACACTTGATTCCCTTACGGAGACATATCAATACATAGGTTTTAAGATTCTTACTAGTCAGATATATTCCTCTGCGGGAAATATGGGGTTTTGAGTCCCTTTCACTGAGGACGGTGTAGGTCTTGTCTATTCCATAGTTGGTTTTTGGAACGGTACCTGTGCTTATATCAAACTCTGGTTTTATGCATCACCCCACCTCTCCTTCCCCCTTAAGCAGGCATAAGAGTGTTTTCTAAATGTGAGACATTGTTCTCTTTCCTAACTCAGTTCAAGTGTAGCCATGTTTACAGGATCTTCATAAGTGATATCTTATGATAAGTTTCTTTTTCTGTGTGACTTATTTCACTTAGAATCATTGTACCTGAATCCACCCATTTTGCTGCTACTGGTCTTATGACATTGATTTCATGGCTGAGGGATATTCCATCGTACGTAAGTACCACAATTTTTTGAACCATTTTTATATTTCCTGGGATATTTAAGGTGTACCCAAGTTGAGGTCCTTGTAAGCAGTGCAGCCCTAAATTTTGGGGTGGCTGTGTCTTTTTGATTTTCAGTTTTCCCAAGGTATATTCCCTAGACTGGAAGTGCCCTTGGCTCTGTAGCTCTGTTGTTTACTTGTTTTAGGGAACACAATGCACTCCTCCAGAGAGGCAGTTGGCAATTTACATCCCGCCCATCAGCATAACAAGGCTCCCTGTTCTCCAGGGCCTGTCTTGCCTTTCTGGTTTTTACACATTTTGTGGATGTCCCTTTTGACCGGTGGGAAGTGATACTTCTTTGTAGTGCAGATTTGCATTGCCCGCTTGCTTGCTTGGCCAAAAAGGGCGTATGCGTTTTCTCCTGAATATATTCAGGAGAAAACGCATACACCCTTTTTGGCCAAGTGCATCATTGTCGAAGTTGTGCCCCTCTTCCTGTGCTTTAAAGGCGATTCCAACGTAGCTCTTGAAATATGTTTCCTGCTATTCTGCCTCGCTTTCAAGTCCACCTCGTTGCCGTCCCTCAACAGATTTTTGGACGATAGTTGTCCTTTATTACTCGGCCAGTTTGTGAATTGCTGTGCCCCTGAGCTCCATTTTTCAACTCGTTTTTGGTGAGCTGACCGCAAGTCCAAAATTTTGGTTCAGGATCTATACTGATTCCCGGTGGGTGGCTGAGACTTTGGTTAATTCTTCTTCCTGCCGGGAAATTACAGTGATATGTGCCCGTCCAAATGCCTAACAGCTACTCTCTCATTGGTTCTCCCTCTTCCCTTTCATCCTCTGCCAAATTGGCAACCTGTGCGAACCAGGAGGTTAAAGGGGCTGTCTCTCCAATTTGGGAGGTTGATAATAAAGCAGATGGAAAGTCAAACCGGAGCACCAGGAGAGGGACTATTCGTTGAGTTTTAGAAACCTTTCGTATTCACAGTGTGTCCGTTCTCTAGGATTCCCGTACATGTTATATCTGTAGTAATATTCCCTTCAACCTGGAGAGTTGGGACCCATGGAATGTGTGCCATGCATTATTGCTTTAAAGGGTCTGCATTTGCTCACCCAATCTCACCAATCCTCTCAGTCCCAAGTGTCCAGCCTTATGCCACATCCAGCTGTCATTGTAGATAGGGTCATTTCAGGTTTCATCAGAGACCCTGAAGGAATTGTAAAGAATTTCCCAGTTTTTTTGTTTTATTTTTGAAATTCCTTTTTATAGTGGGTTTGAGCTGATTCTCGCTGCCATATTTATCCCAGTCTAGACACACTTGATTCCCTTACGGAGACATATCAATACATAGGTTTTAAGATTCTTACTAGTCAGATATATTCCTCTGCGGGAAATATGGGGTTTTGAGTCCCTTTCACTGAGGAAGGTGTAGGTCTTGTCTATTCCATAGTTGGTTTTTGGAACGGTACCTGTGCTTATATCAAACTCTGGTTTTATGCATCACCCCACCTCTCCTTCCCCCTTAAGCAGGCATAAGAGTGTTTTCTAAATGTGAGACACTGTTCTCTTTCCTAACTCAGTTCAAGAGTAGCCATGTTTACAGGATCTTCATAAGTGATATCTTATGATAAGTTTCTTTTTCTGTGTGACTTATTTCACTTAGAATCATCGTACCTGAATCCACCCATTTTGCTGCTACTGGTCTTATGACATTGATTTCATGGCTGAGGGATATTCCATCGTACGTAAGTACCACAATTTTTTGAACCATTTTTATATTTCCTGGGATATTTAAGGTGTACCCAAGTTGAGGTCCTTGTAAGCAGTGCAGCCCTAAATTTTGGGGTGGCTGTGTCTTTTTGATTTTCAGTTTTCCCAAGGTATATTCCCTAGACTGGAAGTGCCCTTGGCTCTGTAGCTCTGTTGTTTACTTGTTTTAGGGAACACAATGCACTCCTCCAGAGAGGCAGTTGGCAATTTACATCCCGCCCATCAGCATAACAAGGCTCCCTGTTCTCCAGGGCCTGTCTTGCCTTTCTGGTTTTTACACATTTTGTGGATGTCCCTTTTGACCGGTGGGAAGTGATACTTCTTTGTAGTGCAGATTTGCATTGCCCGCTTGCTTGCTTGGCCAAAAAGGGCGTATGCGTTTTCTCCTGAATATATTCAGGAGAAAACGCATACGCCCTTTTTGGCCAAGTGCATCATTGTCGAAGTTGTGCCCCTCTTCCTGTGCTTTAAAGGCGATTCCAACGTAGCTCTTGAAATCTGTTTCCTGCTATTCTGCCTCGCTTTCAAGTCCACCTCGTTGCCTTCCCTCAACAGATTCTTGGACGATAGTTGTCCTTTATTACTCGGCCAGTTTGTGAATTGCTGTGCCCCTGAGCTCCATTTTTCAACTCGTTTTTGGTGAGCTGACCGCAAGTCCAAAATTTTGGTTCAGGATCTATACTGATTCCCGGTGGGTGGCTGAGACTTTGGTTAATTCTTCTTCCTGCCGGGAAATTACAGTGATATGTGCCCGTCCAAATGCCTAACAGCTACTCTCTCATTGGTTCTCCCTCTTCCCTTTCATCCTCTGCCAAATTGGCAACCTGTGCGAACCAGGAGGTTAAAGGGGCTGTCTCTCCAAGTTGGGAGGTTGATAATAAAGCAGATGGAAAGTCAAACCGGAGCACCAGGAGAGGGACTATTCGTTGAGTTTTAGAAACCTTTCGTATTCACAGTGTGTCCGTTCTCTAGGATTCCCGTACATGTTATATCTGTAGTAATATTCCCTTCAACCTGGAGAGTTGGGACCCATGGAATGTGTGCCATGCATTATTGCTTTAAAGGGTCTGCATTTGCTCACCCAATCTCACCAATCCTCTCAGTCCCAAGTGTCCAGCCTTATGCCACATCCAGCTGTCATTGTAGATAGGGTCATTTCAGGTTTCATCAGAGACCCTGAAGGAATTGTAAAGAATTTCCCAGTTTTTTTGTTTTATTTTTGAAATTCCTTTTTATAGTGGGTTTGAGCTGATTCTCGCTGCCATATTTATCCCAGTCTAGACACACTTGATTCCCTTACGGAGACATATCAATACATAGGTTTTAAGATTCTTACTAGTCAGATATATTCCTCTGCGGGAAATATGGGGTTTTGAGTCCCTTTCACTGAGGAAGGTGTAGGTCTTGTCTATTCCATAGTTGGTTTTTGGAACGGTACCTGTGCTTATATCAAACTCTGGTTTTATGCATCACCCCACCTCTCCTTCCCCCTTAAGCAGGCATAAGAGTGTTTTCTAAATGTGAGACACTGTTCTCTTTCCTAACTCAGTTCAAGTGTAGCCATGTTTACAGGATCTTCATAAGTGATATCTTATGATAAGTTTCTTTTTCTCTGTGACTTATTTCACTTAGAATCATCGTACCTGAATCCACCCATTTTGCTGCTACTGGTCTTATGACATTGATTTCATGGCTGAGGGATATTCCATCGTACGTAAGTACCACAATTTTTTGAACCATTTTTATATTTCCTGGGATATTTAAGGTGTACCCAAGTTGAGGTCCTTGTAAGCAGTGCAGCCCTAAATTTTGGGGTGGCTGTGTCTTTTTGATTTTCAGTTTTCCCAAGGTATATTCCCTAGACTGGAAGTGCCCTTGGCTCTGTAGCTCTGTTGTTTACTTGTTTTAGGGAACACAATGCACTCCTCCAGAGAGGCAGTTGGCAATTTACATCCCGCCCATCAGCATAACAAGGCTCCCTGTTCTCCAGGGCCTGTCTTGCCTTTCTGGTTTTTACACATTTTGTGGATGTCCCTTTTGACCGGTGGGAAGTGATACTTCTTTGTAGTTCAGATTTGCATTGCCCGCTTGCTTGCTTGGCCAAAAAGGGCGTATGCGTTTTCTCCTGAATATATTCAGGAGAAAACGCATACGCCCTTTTTGGCCAAGTGCATCATTGTCGAAGTTGTGCCCCTCTTCCTGTGCTTTAAAGGCGATTCCAACGTACCTCTGGAAATCTGTTTCCTGCTATTCTGCCTCGCTTTCAAGTCCGCCTCGTTGCCTTCCCTCAACAGATTTTTGGACGATAGTTGTCCTTTATTACTCGGCCAGTTTGTGAATTGCTGTGCCCCTGAGCTCCATTTTTCAACTCGTTTTTGGTGAGCTGACCGCAAGTCCAAAATTTTGGTTCAGGATCTATACTGATTCCCGGTGGGTGGCTGAGACTTTGGTTAATTCTTCTTCCTGCCGGGAAATTACAGTGATATGTGCCCGTCCAAATGCCTAACAGCTACTCTCTCATTGGTTCTCCCTCTTCCCTTTCATCCTCTGCCAAATTGGCAACCTGTGAGAACCAGGAGGTTAAAGGGGCTGTCTCTCCAAGTTGGGAGGTTGATAATAAAGCAGATGGAAAGTCAAACCGGAGCACCAGGAGCGGGACTATTCGTTGAGTTTTAGAAACCTTTCGTATTCACAGTGTGTCCGTTCTCTAGGATTCCCGTACATGTTATATCTGTAGTAATATTCCCTTCAACCTGGAGAGTTGGGACCCATGGAATGTGTGCCATGCATTATTGCTTTAAAGGGTCTGCATTTGCTCACCCAATCTCACCAATCCTCTCAGTCCCAAGTGTCCAGCCTTATGCCACATCCAGCTGTCATTGTAGATAGGGTCATTTCAGGTTTCATCAGAGACCCTGAAGGAATTGTAAAGAATTTCCCAGTTTTTTTGTTTTATTTTTGAAATTCCTTTTTATAGTGGGTTTGAGCTGATTCTCGCTGCCATATTTATCCCAGTCTAGACACACTTGATTCCCTTACGGAGACATATCAATACATAGGTTTTAAGATTCTTACTAGTCAGATATATTCCTCTGCGGGAAATATGGGGTTTTGAGTCCCTTTCACTGAGGAAGGTGTAGGTCTTGTCTATTCCATAGTTGGTTTTTGGAACGGTACCTGTGCTTATATCAAACTCTGGTTTTATGCATCACCCCACCTCTCCTTCCCCCTTAAGCAGGCATAAGAGTGTTTTCTAAATGTGAGACACTGTTCTCTTTCCTAACTCAGTTCAAGTGTAGCCATGTTTACAGGATCTTCATAAGTGATATCTTATGATAAGTTTCTTTTTCTCTGTGACTTATTTCACTTAGAATCATCGTACCTGAATCCACCCATTTTGCTGCTACTGGTCTTATGACATTGATTTCATGGCTGAGGGATATTCCATCGTACGTAAGTACCACAATTTTTTGAACCATTTTTATATTTCCTGGGATATTTAAGGTGTACCCAAGTTGAGGTCCTTGTAAGCAGTGCAGCCCTAAATTTTGGGGTGGCTGTGTCTTTTTGATTTTCAGTTTTCCCAAGGTATATTCCCTAGACTGGAAGTGCCCTTGGCTCTGTAGCTCTGTTGTTTACTTGTTTTAGGGAACACAATGCACTCCTCCAGAGAGGCAGTTGGCAATTTACATCCCGCCCATCAGCATAACAAGGCTCCCTGTTCTCCAGGGCCTGTCTTGCCTTTCTGGTTTTTACACATTTTGTGGATGTCCCTTTTGACCGGTGGGAAGTGATACTTCTTTGTAGTTCAGATTTGCATTGCCCGCTTGCTTGCTTGGCCAAAAAGGGCGTATGCGTTTTCTCCTGAATATATTCAGGAGAAAACGCATACGCCCTTTTTGGCCAAGTGCATCATTGTCGAAGTTGTGCCCCTCTTCCTGTGCTTTAAAGGCGATTCCAACGTACCTCTGGAAATCTGTTTCCTGCTATTCTGCCTCGCTTTCAAGTCCGCCTCGTTGCCTTCCCTCAACAGATTTTTGGACGATAGTTGTCCTTTATTACTCGGCCAGTTTGTGAATTGCTGTGCCCCTGAGCTCCATTTTTCAACTCGTTTTTGGTGAGCTGACCGCAAGTCCAAAATTTTGGTTCAGGATCTATACTGATTCCCGGTGGGTGGCTGAGACTTTGGTTAATTCTTCTTCCTGCCGGGAAATTACAGTGATATGTGCCCGTCCAAATGCCTAACAGCTACTCTCTCATTGGTTCTCCCTCTTCCCTTTCATCCTCTGCCAAATTGGCAACCTGTGCGAACCAGGAGGTTAAAGGGGCTGTCTCTCCAAGTTGGGAGGTTGATAATAAAGCAGATGGAAAGTCAAACCGGAGCACCAGGAGAGGGACTATTCGTTGAGTTTTAGAAACCTTTCGTATTCACAGTGTGTCCGTTCTCTAGGATTCCCGTACATGTTATATCTGTAGTAATATTCCCTTCAACCTGGAGAGTTGGGACCCATGGAATGTGTGCCATGCATTATTGCTTTAAAGGGTCTGCATTTGCTCACCCAATCTCACCAATCCTCTCAGTCCCAAGTGTCCAGCCTTATGCCACATCCAGCTGTCATTGTAGATAGGGTCATTTCAGGTTTCATCAGAGACCCTGAAGGAATTGTAAAGAATTTCCCAGTTTTTTTGTTTTATTTTTGAAATTCCTTTTTATAGTGGGTTTGAGCTGATTCTCGCTGCCATATTTATCCCAGTCTAGACACACTTGATTCCCTTACGGAGACATATCAATACATAGGTTTTAAGATTCTTACTAGTCAGATATATTCCTCTGCGGGAAATATGGGGTTTTGAGTCCCTTTCACTGAGGACGGTGTAGGTCTTGTCTATTCCATAGTTGGTTTTTGGAACGGTACCTGTGCTTATATCAAACTCTGGTTTTATGCATCACCCCACCTCTCCTTCCCCCTTAAGCAGGCATAAGAGTGTTTTCTAAATGTGAGACATTGTTCTCTTTCCTAACTCAGTTCAAGTGTAGCCATGTTTACAGGATCTTCATAAGTGATATCTTATGATAAGTTTATTTTTCTGTGTGACTTATTTCACTTAGAATCATTGTACCTGAATCCACCCATTTTGCTGCTACTGGTCTTATGACATTGATTTCATGGCTGAGGGATATTCCATCGTACGTAAGTACCACAAATTTTTGAACCATTTTTATATTTCCTGGGATATTTAAGGTGTACCCAAGTTGAGGTCCTTGTAAGCAGTGCAGCCCTAAATTTTGGGGTGGCTGTGTCTTTTTGATTTTCAGTTTTCCCAAGGTATATTCCCTAGACTGGAAGTGCCCTTGGCTCTGTAGCTCTGTTGTTTACTTGTTTTAGGGAACACAATGCACTCCTCCAGAGAGGCAGTTGGCAATTTACATCCCGCCCATCAGCATAACAAGGCTCCCTGTTCTCCAGGGCCTGTCTTGCCTTTCTGGTTTTTACACATTTTGTGGATGTCCCTTTTGACCGGTGGGAAGTGATACTTCTTTGTAGTGCAGATTTGCATTGCCCGCTTGCTTGCTTGGCCAAAAAGGGCGTATGCGTTTTCTCCTGAATATATTCAGGAGAAAACGCATACGCCCTTTTTGGCCAAGTGCATCATTGTCGAAGTTGTGCCCCTCTTCCTGTGCTTTAAAGGCGATTCCAACGTACCTCTGGAAATCTGTTTCCTGCTATTCTGCCTCGCTTTCAAGTCCGCCTCGTTGCCTTCCCTCAACAGATTTTTGGACGATAGTTGTCCTTTATTACTCGGCCAGTTTGTGAATTGCTGTGCCCCTGAGCTCCATTTTTCAACTCGTTTTTGGTGAGCTGACCGCAAGTCCAAAATTTTGGTTCAGGATCTATACTGATTCCCGGTGGGTGGCTGAGACTTTGGTTAATTCTTCTTCCTGCCGGGAAATTACAGTGATATGTGCCCGTCCAAATGCCTAACAGCTACTCTCTCATTGGTTCTCCCTCTTCCCTTTCATCCTCTGCCAAATTGGCAACCTGTGCGAACCAGGAGGTTAAAGGGGCTGTCTCTCCAAGTTGGGAGGTTGATAATAAAGCAGATGGAAAGTCAAACCGGAGCACCAGGAGAGGGACTATTCGTTGAGTTTTAGAAACCTTTCGTATTCACAGTGTGTCCATTCTCTAGGATTCCCGTACATGTTATATCTGTAGTAATATTCCCTTCAACCTGGAGAGTTGGGACCCATGGAATGTGTGCCATGCATTATTGCTTTAAAGGGTCTGCATTTCCTCACCCAATCTCACCAATCCTCTCAGTCCCAAGTGTCCAGCCTTATGCCACATCCAGCTGTCATTGTAGATAGGGTCATTTCAGGTTTCATCAGAGACCCTGAAGGAATTGTAAAGAATTTCCCAGTTTTTTTGTTTTATTTTTGAAATTCCTTTTTATAGTGGGTTTGAGCTGATTCTCGCTGCCATATTTATCCCAGTCTAGACACACTTGATTCCCTTATGGAGACATATCAATACATAGGTTTTAAGATTCTTACTAGTCAGATATATTCCTCTGCGGGAAATATGGGGTTTTGAGTCCCTTTCACTGAGGAAGGTGTAGGTCTTGTCTATTCCATAGTTGGTTTTTGGAACGGTACCTGTGCTTATATCAAACTCTGGTTTTATGCATCACCCCACCTCTCCTTCCCCCTTAAGCAGGCATAAGAGTGTTTTCTAAATGTGAGACACTGTTCTCTTTCCTAACTCAGTTCAAGTGTAGCCATGTTTACAGGATCTTCATAAGTGATATCTTATCATAAGTTTCTTTTTCTGTGTGACTTATTTCACTTAGAATCATCGTACCTGAATCCACCCATTTTGCTGCTACTGGTCTTATGACATTGATTTCATGGCTGAGGGATATTCCATCGTACGTAAGTACCACAATTTTTTGAACCATTTTTATATTTCCTGGGATATTTAAGGTGTACCCAAGTTGAGGTCCTTGTAAGCAGTGCAGCCCTAAATTTTGGGGTGGCTGTGTCTTTTTGATTTTCAGTTTTCCCAAGGTATATTCCCTAGACTGGAAGTGCCCTTGGCTCTGTAGCTCTGTTGTTTACTTGTTTTAGGGAACACAATGCACTCCTCCAGAGAGGCAGTTGGCAATTTACATCCCGCCCATCAGCATAACAAGGCTCCCTGTTCTCCAGGGCCTGTCTTGCCTTTCTGGTTTTTACACATTTTGTGGATGTCCCTTTTGACCGGTGGGAAGTGATACTTCTCTGTAGTGCAGATTTGCATTGCCCGCTTGCTTGCTTGGCCAAAAAGGGCGTATGCGTTTTCTCCTGAATATATTCAGGAGAAAACGCATACGCCCTTTTTGGCCAAGTGCATCATTGTCGAAGTTGTGCCCCTCTTCCTGTGCTTTAAAGGCGATTCCAACGTACCTCTTGAAATCTGTTTCCTGCTATTCTGCCTCGCTTTCAAGTCCGCCTCGTTGCCTTCCCTCAACAGATTTTTGGACGATAGTTGTCCTTTATTACTCGGCCAGTTTGTGAATTGCTGTGCCCCTGAGCTCCATTTTTCAACTCGTTTTTGGTGAGCTGACCGCAAGTCCAAAATTTTGGTTCAGGATCTATACTGATTCCCGGTGGGTGGCTGAGACTTTGGTTATTTCTTCTTCCTGCCGGGAAATTACAGTGATATGTGCCCGTCCAAATGCCTAACAGCTACTCTCTCATTGGTTCTCCCTCTTCCCTTTCATCCTCTGCCAAATTGGCAACCTGTGCGAACCAGGAGGTTAAAGGGGCTGTCTCTCCAAGTTGGGAGGTTGATAATAAAGCAGATGGAATGTCAAACCGGAGCACCAGGAGAGGGACTATTCGTTGAGTTTTAGAAACCTTTCGTATTCACAGTGTGTCCGTTCTCTAGGATTCCCGTACATGTTATATCTGTAGTAATATTCCCTTCAACCTGGAGAGTTGGGACCCATGGAAAGTGTGCCATGCATTATTGCTTTAAAGGGTCTGCATTTGCTCACCCAATCTCACCAATCCTCTCAGTCCCAAGTGTCCAGCCTTATGCCACATCCAGCTGTCATTGTAGATAGGGTCATTTCAGGTTTCAAAAGAGACCCTGAAGGAATTGTAAAGAATTTCCCAGTTTTTTTGTTTTATTTTTGAAATTCCTTTTTATTGTGGGTTTGAGCTGATTCTCGCTGCCATATTTATCCCAGTCTAGACACACTTGATTCCCTTACGGAGACATATCAATACATAGGTTTTAAGATTCTTACTAGTCAGATATATTCCTCTGCGGGAAATATGGGGTTTTGAGTCCCTTTCACTGAGGAAGGTGTAGGTCTTGTCTATTCCATAGCTGGTTTTTGGAACGGTACCTGTGCTTATATCAAACTCTGGTTTTATGCATCACCCCACCTCTCCTTCCCCCTTAAGCAGGCATAAGAGTGTTTTCTAAATGTGAGACACTGTTCTCTTTCCTAACTCAGTTCAAGAGTAGCCATGATTACAGGATCTTCATAAGTGATATCTTATGATAAGTTTCTTTTTCTGTGTGACTTATTTCACTTAGAATCATCGTACCTGAATCCACCCATTTTGCTGCTACTGGTCTTATGACATTGATTTCATGGCTGAGGGATATTCCATCGTACGTAAGTACCACAATTTTTTGAACCATTTTTATATTTCCTGGGATATTTAAGGTGTACCCAAGTTGAGGTCCTTGTAAGCAGTGCAGCCCTAAATTTTGGGGTGGCTGTGTCTTTTTGATTTTCAGTTTTCCCAAGGTATATTCCCTAGACTGGAAGTGCCCTTGGCTCTGTAGCTCTGTTGTTTACTTGTTTTAGGGAACACAATGCACTCCTCCAGAGAGGCAGTTGGCAATTTACATCCCGCCCATCAGCATAACAAGGCTCCCTGTTCTCCAGGGCCTGTCTTGCCTTTCTGGTTTTTACACATTTTGTGGATGTCCCGTTTGACGGGTGGGAAGTGATACTTCTTTGTAGCGCAGATTTGCATTGCCCGCTTGCTTGCTTGGCCAAAAAGGGCGTATGCGTTTTCTCCTGAATATATTCAGGAGAAAACGCATACGCCCTTTTTGGCCAAGTGCATCATTGTCGAAGTTGTGCCCCTCTTCCTGTGCTTTAAAGGCGATTCCAACGTACCTCTTGAAATCTGTTTCCTGCTATTCTGCCTCGCTTTCAAGTCCGCCTCGTTGCCTTCCCTCAACAGATTTTTGGACGATAGTTGTCCTTTATTACTCGGCCAGTTTGTGAATTGCTGTGCCCCTGAGCTCCATTTTTCAACTCGTTTTTGGTGAGCTGACCGCAAGTCCAAAATTTTGGTTCAGGATCTATACTGATTCCCGGTGGGTGGCTGAGACTTTGGTTAATTCTTCTTCCTGCCGGGAAATTACAGTGATATGTGCCCGTCCAAATGCCTAACAGCTACTCTCTCATTGGTTCTCCCTCTTCCCTTTCATCCTCTGCCAAATTGGCAACCTGTGCGAACCAGGAGGTTAAAGGGGCTGTCTCTCCAAGTTGGGAGGTTGATAATAAAGCAGATGGAAAGTCAAACCGGAGCACCAGGAGAGGGACTATTCGTTGAGTTTTAGAAACCTTTCGTATTCACAGTGTGTCCGTTCTCTAGGATTCCCGTACATGTTATATCTGTAGTAATATTCCCTTCAACCTGGAGAGTTGGGACCCATGGAATGTGTGCCATGCATTATTGCTTTAAAGGGTCTGCATTTGCTCACCCAATCTCACCAATCCTCTCAGTCCCAAGTGTCCAGCCTTATGCCACATCCAGCTGTCATTGTAGATAGGGTCATTTCAGGTTTCATCAGAGACCCTGAAGGAATTGTAAAGAATTTCCCAGTTTTTTTGTTTTATTTTTGAAATTCCTTTTTATAGTGGGTTTGAGCTGATTCTCGCTGCCATATTTATCCCAGTCTAGACACACTTGATTCCCTTACGGAGACATATCAATACATAGGTTTTAAGATTCTTACTAGTCAGATATATTCCTCTGCGGGAAATATGGGGTTTTGAGTCCCTTTCACTGAGGACGGTGTAGGTCTTGTCTATTCCATAGTTGGTTTTTGGAACGGTACCTGTGCTTATATCAAACTCTGGTTTTATGCATCACCCCACCTCTCCTTCCCCCTTAAGCAGGCATAAGAGTGTTTTCTAAATGTGAGACATTGTTCTCTTTCCTAACTCAGTTCAAGTGTAGCCATGTTTACAGGATCTTCATAAGTGATATCTTATGATAAGTTTCTTTTTCTGTGTGACTTATTTCACTTAGAATCATTGTACCTGAATCCACCCATTTTGCTGCTACTGGTCTTATGACATTGATTTCATGGCTGAGGGATATTCCATCGTACGTAAGTACCACAATTTTTTGAACCATTTTTATAT
This sequence comes from Hyperoodon ampullatus, assembly GCF_949752795.1. Taxonomy (NCBI): domain Eukaryota; kingdom Metazoa; phylum Chordata; class Mammalia; order Artiodactyla; family Ziphiidae; genus Hyperoodon; species Hyperoodon ampullatus. The sequence continues at coordinate 558,380 of NW_027640562.1, forward strand.
TTCCTGGGATATTTAAGGTGTACCCAAGTTGAGGTCCTTGTAAGCAGTGCAGCCCTAAATTTTGGGGTGGCTGTGTCTTTTTGATTTTCAGTTTTCCCAAGGTATATTCCCTAGACTGGAAGTGCCCTTGGCTCTGTAGCTCTGTTGTTTACTTGTTTTAGGGAACACAATGCACTCCTCCAGAGAGGCAGTTGGCAATTTACATCCCGCCCATCAGCATAACAAGGCTCCCTGTTCTCCAGGGCCTGTCTTGCCTTTCTGGTTTTTACACATTTTGTGGATGTCCCTTTTGACCGGTGGGAAGTGATACTTCTTTGTAGTGCAGATTTGCATTGCCCGCTTGCTTGCTTGGCCAAAAAGGGCGTATGCGTTTTCTCCTGAATATATTCAGGAGAAAACGCATACGCCCTTTTTGGCCAAGTGCATCATTGTCGAAGTTGTGCCCCTCTTCCTGTGCTTTAAAGGCGATTCCAACGTACCTCTGGAAATCTGTTTCCTGCTATTCTGCCTCGCTTTCAAGTCCACCTCGTTGCCGTCCCTCAACAGATTTTTGGACGATAGTTGTCCTTTATTACTCGGCCAGTTTGTGAATTGCTGTGCCCCTGAGCTCCATTTTTCAACTCGTTTTTGGTGAGCTGACCGCAAGTCCAAAATTTTGGTTCAGGATCTATACTGATTCCCGGTGGGTGGCTGAGACTTTGGTTAATTCTTCTTCCTGCCGGGAAATTACAGTGATATGTGCCCGTCCAAATGCCTAACAGCTACTCTCTCATTGGTTCTCCCTCTTCCCTTTCATCCTCTGCCAAATTGGCAACCTGTGCGAACCAGGAGGTTAAAGGGGCTGTCTCTCCAATTTGGGAGGTTGATAATAAAGCAGATGGAAAGTCAAACCGGAGCACCAGGAGAGGGACTATTCGTTGAGTTTTAGAAACCTTTCGTATTCACAGTGTGTCCGTTCTCTAGGATTCCCGTACATGTTATATCTGTAGTAATATTCCCTTCAACCTGGAGAGTTGGGACCCATGGAATGTGTGCCATGCATTATTGCTTTAAAGGGTCTGCATTTGCTCACCCAATCTCACCAATCCTCTCAGTCCCAAGTGTCCAGCCTTATGCCACATCCAGCTGTCATTGTAGATAGGGTCATTTCAGGTTTCATCAGAGACCCTGAAGGAATTGTAAAGAATTTCCCAGTTTTTTTGTTTTATTTTTGAAATTCCTTTTTATAGTGGGTTTGAGCTGATTCTCGCTGCCATATTTATCCCAGTCTAGACACACTTGATTCCCTTACGGAGACATATCAATACATAGGTTTTAAGATTCTTACTAGTCAGATATATTCCTCTGCGGGAAATATGGGGTTTTGAGTCCCTTTCACTGAGGAAGGTGTAGGTCTTGTCTATTCCATAGTTGGTTTTTGGAACGGTACCTGTGCTTATATCAAACTCTGGTTTTATGCATCACCCCACCTCTCCTTCCCCCTTAAGCAGGCATAAGAGTGTTTTCTAAATGTGAGACACTGTTCTCTTTCCTAACTCAGTTCAAGAGTAGCCATGTTTACAGGATCTTCATAAGTGATATCTTATGATAAGTTTCTTTTTCTGTGTGACTTATTTCACTTAGAATCATCGTACCTGAATCCACCCATTTTGCTGCTACTGGTCTTATGACATTGATTTCATGGCTGAGGGATATTCCATCGTACGTAAGTACCACAATTTTTTGAACCATTTTTATATTTCCTGGGATATTTAAGGTGTACCCAAGTTGAGGTCCTTGTAAGCAGTGCAGCCCTAAATTTTGGGGTGGCTGTGTCTTTTTGATTTTCAGTTTTCCCAAGGTATATTCCCTAGACTGGAAGTGCCCTTGGCTCTGTAGCTCTGTTGTTTACTTGTTTTAGGGAACACAATGCACTCCTCCAGAGAGGCAGTTGGCAATTTACATCCCGCCCATCAGCATAACAAGGCTCCCTGTTCTCCAGGGCCTGTCTTGCCTTTCTGGTTTTTACACATTTTGTGGATGTCCCTTTTGACCGGTGGGAAGTGATACTTCTTTGTAGTGCAGATTTGCATTGCCCGCTTGCTTGCTTGGCCAAAAAGGGCGTATGCGTTTTCTCCTGAATATATTCAGGAGAAAACGCATACGCCCTTTTTGGCCAAGTGCATCATTGTCGAAGTTGTGCCCCTCTTCCTGTGCTTTAAAGGCGATTCCAACGTAGCTCTTGAAATCTGTTTCCTGCTATTCTGCCTCGCTTTCAAGTCCACCTCGTTGCCTTCCCTCAACAGATTCTTGGACGATAGTTGTCCTTTATTACTCGGCCAGTTTGTGAATTGCTGTGCCCCTGAGCTCCATTTTTCAACTCGTTTTTGGTGAGCTGACCGCAAGTCCAAAATTTTGGTTCAGGATCTATACTGATTCCCGGTGGGTGGCTGAGACTTTGGTTAATTCTTCTTCCTGCCGGGAAATTACAGTGATATGTGCCCGTCCAAATGCCTAACAGCTACTCTCTCATTGGTTCTCCCTCTTCCCTTTCATCCTCTGCCAAATTGGCAACCTGTGCGAACCAGGAGGTTAAAGGGGCTGTCTCTCCAAGTTGGGAGGTTGATAATAAAGCAGATGGAAAGTCAAACCGGAGCACCAGGAGAGGGACTATTCGTTGAGTTTTAGAAACCTTTCGTATTCACAGTGTGTCCGTTCTCTAGGATTCCCGTACATGTTATATCTGTAGTAATATTCCCTTCAACCTGGAGAGTTGGGACCCATGGAATGTGTGCCATGCATTATTGCTTTAAAGGGTCTGCATTTGCTCACCCAATCTCACCAATCCTCTCAGTCCCAAGTGTCCAGCCTTATGCCACATCCAGCTGTCATTGTAGATAGGGTCATTTCAGGTTTCATCAGAGACCCTGAAGGAATTGTAAAGAATTTCCCAGTTTTTTTGTTTTATTTTTGAAATTCCTTTTTATAGTGGGTTTGAGCTGATTCTCGCTGCCATATTTATCCCAGTCTAGACACACTTGATTCCCTTACGGAGACATATCAATACATAGGTTTTAAGATTCTTACTAGTCAGATATATTCCTCTGCGGGAAATATGGGGTTTTGAGTCCCTTTCACTGAGGAAGGTGTAGGTCTTGTCTATTCCATAGTTGGTTTTTGGAACGGTACCTGTGCTTATATCAAACTCTGGTTTTATGCATCACCCCACCTCTCCTTCCCCCTTAAGCAGGCATAAGAGTGTTTTCTAAATGTGAGACACTGTTCTCTTTCCTAACTCAGTTCAAGTGTAGCCATGTTTACAGGATCTTCATAAGTGATATCTTATGATAAGTTTCTTTTTCTCTGTGACTTATTTCACTTAGAATCATCGTACCTGAATCCACCCATTTTGCTGCTACTGGTCTTATGACATTGATTTCATGGCTGAGGGATATTCCATCGTACGTAAGTACCACAATTTTTTGAACCATTTTTATATTTCCTGGGATATTTAAGGTGTACCCAAGTTGAGGTCCTTGTAAGCAGTGCAGCCCTAAATTTTGGGGTGGCTGTGTCTTTTTGATTTTCAGTTTTCCCAAGGTATATTCCCTAGACTGGAAGTGCCCTTGGCTCTGTAGCTCTGTTGTTTACTTGTTTTAGGGAACACAATGCACTCCTCCAGAGAGGCAGTTGGCAATTTACATCCCGCCCATCAGCATAACAAGGCTCCCTGTTCTCCAGGGCCTGTCTTGCCTTTCTGGTTTTTACACATTTTGTGGATGTCCCTTTTGACCGGTGGGAAGTGATACTTCTCTGTAGTGCAGATTTGCATTGCCCGCTTGCTTGCTTGGCCAAAAAGGGCGTATGCGTTTTCTCCTGAATATATTCAGGAGAAAACGCATACGCCCTTTTTGGCCAAGTGCATCATTGTCGAAGTTGTGCCCCTCTTCCTGTGCTTTAAAGGCGATTCCAACGTACCTCTTGAAATCTGTTTCCTGCTATTCTGCCTCGCTTTCAAGTCCGCCTCGTTGCCTTCCCTCAACAGATTTTTGGACGATAGTTGTCCTTTATTACTCGGCCAGTTTGTGAATTGCTGTGCCCCTGAGCTCCATTTTTCAACTCGTTTTTGGTGAGCTGACCGCAAGTCCAAAATTTTGGTTCAGGATCTATACTGATTCCCGGTGGGTGGCTGAGACTTTGGTTATTTCTTCTTCCTGCCGGGAAATTACAGTGATATGTGCCCGTCCAAATGCCTAACAGCTACTCTCTCATTGGTTCTCCCTCTTCCCTTTCATCCTCTGCCAAATTGGCAACCTGTGCGAACCAGGAGGTTAAAGGGGCTGTCTCTCCAAGTTGGGAGGTTGATAATAAAGCAGATGGAATGTCAAACCGGAGCACCAGGAGAGGGACTATTCGTTGAGTTTTAGAAACCTTTCGTATTCACAGTGTGTCCGTTCTCTAGGATTCCCGTACATGTTATATCTGTAGTAATATTCCCTTCAACCTGGAGAGTTGGGACCCATGGAAAGTGTGCCATGCATTATTGCTTTAAAGGGTCTGCATTTGCTCACCCAATCTCACCAATCCTCTCAGTCCCAAGTGTCCAGCCTTATGCCACATCCAGCTGTCATTGTAGATAGGGTCATTTCAGGTTTCAAAAGAGACCCTGAAGGAATTGTAAAGAATTTCCCAGTTTTTTTGTTTTATTTTTGAAATTCCTTTTTATTGTGGGTTTGAGCTGATTCTCGCTGCCATATTTATCCCAGTCTAGACACACTTGATTCCCTTACGGAGACATATCAATACATAGGTTTTAAGATTCTTACTAGTCAGATATATTCCTCTGCGGGAAATATGGGGTTTTGAGTCCCTTTCACTGAGGAAGGTGTAGGTCTTGTCTATTCCATAGCTGGTTTTTGGAACGGTACCTGTGCTTATATCAAACTCTGGTTTTATGCATCACCCCACCTCTCCTTCCCCCTTAAGCAGGCATAAGAGTGTTTTCTAAATGTGAGACACTGTTCTCTTTCCTAACTCAGTTCAAGAGTAGCCATGATTACAGGATCTTCATAAGTGATATCTTATGATAAGTTTCTTTTTCTGTGTGACTTATTTCACTTAGAATCATCGTACCTGAATCCACCCATTTTGCTGCTACTGGTCTTATGACATTGATTTCATGGCTGAGGGATATTCCATCGTACGTAAGTACCACAATTTTTTGAACCATTTTTATATTTCCTGGGATATTTAAGGTGTACCCAAGTTGAGGTCCTTGTAAGCAGTGCAGCCCTAAATTTTGGGGTGGCTGTGTCTTTTTGATTTTCAGTTTTCCCAAGGTATATTCCCTAGACTGGAAGTGCCCTTGGCTCTGTAGCTCTGTTGTTTACTTGTTTTAGGGAACACAATGCACTCCTCCAGAGAGGCAGTTGGCAATTTACATCCCGCCCATCAGCATAACAAGGCTCCCTGTTCTCCAGGGCCTGTCTTGCCTTTCTGGTTTTTACACATTTTGTGGATGTCCCTTTTGACGGGTGGGAAGTGATACTTCTTTGTAGCGCAGATTTGCATTGCCCGCTTGCTTGCTTGGCCAAAAAGGGCGTATGCGTTTTCTCCTGAATATATTCAGGAGAAAACGCATACGCCCTTTTTGGCCAAGTGCATCATTGTCGAAGTTGTGCCCCTCTTCCTGTGCTTTAAAGGCGATTCCAACGTACCTCTTGAAATCTGTTTCCTGCTATTCTGCCTCGCTTTCAAGTCCGCCTCGTTGCCTTCCCTCAACAGATTTTTGGACGATAGTTGTCCTTTATTACTCGGCCAGTTTGTGAATTGCTGTGCCCCTGAGCTCCATTTTTCAACTCGTTTTTGGTGAGCTGACCGCAAGTCCAAAATTTTGGTTCAGGATCTATACTGATTCCCGGTGGGTGGCTGAGACTTTGGTTAATTCTTCTTCCTGCCGGGAAATTACAGTGATATGTGCCCGTCCAAATGCCTAACAGCTACTCTCTCATTGGTTCTCCCTCTTCCCTTTCATCCTCTGCCAAATTGGCAACCTGTGCGAACCAGGAGGTTAAAGGGGCTGTCTCTCCAAGTTGGGAGGTTGATAATAAAGCAGATGGAAAGTCAAACCGGAGCACCAGGAGAGGGACTATTCGTTGAGTTTTAGAAACCTTTCGTATTCACAGTGTGTCCGTTCTCTAGGATTCCCGTACATGTTATATCTGTAGTAATATTCCCTTCAACCTGGAGAGTTGGGACCCATGGAATGTGTGCCATGCATTATTGCTTTAAAGGGTCTGCATTTGCTCACCCAATCTCACCAATCCTCTCAGTCCCAAGTGTCCAGCCTTATGCCACATCCAGCTGTCATTGTAGATAGGGTCATTTCAGGTTTCATCAGAGACCCTGAAGGAATTGTAAAGAATTTCCCAGTTTTTTTGTTTTATTTTTGAAATTCCTTTTTATAGTGGGTTTGAGCTGATTCTCGCTGCCATATTTATCCCAGTCTAGACACACTTGATTCCCTTACGGAGACATATCAATACATAGGTTTTAAGATTCTTACTAGTCAGATATATTCCTCTGCGGGAAATATGGGGTTTTGAGTCCCTTTCACTGAGGACGGTGTAGGTCTTGTCTATTCCATAGTTGGTTTTTGGAACGGTACCTGTGCTTATATCAAACTCTGGTTTTATGCATCACCCCACCTCTCCTTCCCCCTTAAGCAGGCATAAGAGTGTTTTCTAAATGTGAGACATTGTTCTCTTTCCTAACTCAGTTCAAGTGTAGCCATGTTTACAGGATCTTCATAAGTGATATCTTATGATAAGTTTCTTTTTCTGTGTGACTTATTTCACTTAGAATCATTGTACCTGAATCCACCCATTTTGCTGCTACTGGTCTTATGACATTGATTTCATGGCTGAGGGATATTCCATCGTACGTAAGTACCACAATTTTTTGAACCATTTTTATATTTCCTGGGATATTTAAGGTGTACCCAAGTTGAGGTCCTTGTAAGCAGTGCAGCCCTAAATTTTGGGGTGGCTGTGTCTTTTTGATTTTCAGTTTTCCCAAGGTATATTCCCTAGACTGGAAGTGCCCTTGGCTCTGTAGCTCTGTTGTTTACTTGTTTTAGGGAACACAATGCACTCCTCCAGAGAGGCAGTTGGCAATTTACATCCCGCCCATCAGCATAACAAGGCTCCCTGTTCTCCAGGGCCTGTCTTGCCTTTCTGGTTTTTACACATTTTGTGGATGTCCCTTTTGACCGGTGGGAAGTGATACTTCTTTGTAGTGCAGATTTGCATTGCCCGCTTGCTTGCTTGGCCAAAAAGGGCGTATGCGTTTTCTCCTGAATATATTCAGGAGAAAACGCATACGCCCTTTTTGGCCAAGTGCATCATTGTCGAAGTTGTGCCCCTCTTCCTGTGCTTTAAAGGCGATTCCAACGTAGCTCTTGAAATCTGTTTCCTGCTATTCTGCCTCGCTTTCAAGTCCACCTCGTTGCCGTCCCTCAACAGATTTTTGGACGATAGTTGTCCTTTATTACTCGGCCAGTTTGTGAATTGCTGTGCCCCTGAGCTCCATTTTTCAACTCGTTTTTGGTGAGCTGACCGCAAGTCCAAAATTTTGGTTCAGGATCTATACTGATTCCCGGTGGGTGGCTGAGACTTTGGTTAATTCTTCTTCCTGCCGGGAAATTACAGTGATATGTGCCCGTCCAAATGCCTAACAGCTACTCTCTCATTGGTTCTCCCTCTTCCCTTTCATCCTCTGCCAAATTGGCAACCTGTGCGAACCAGGAGGTTAAAGGGGCTGTCTCTCCAATTTGGGAGGTTGATAATAAAGCAGATGGAAAGTCAAACCGGAGCACCAGGAGAGGGACTATTCGTTGAGTTTTAGAAACCTTTCGTATTCACAGTGTGTCCGTTCTCTAGGATTCCCGTACATGTTATATCTGTAGTAATATTCCCTTCAACCTGGAGAGTTGGGACCCATGGAATGTGTGCCATGCATTATTGCTTTAAAGGGTCTGCATTTGCTCACCCAATCTCACCAATCCTCTCAGTCCCAAGTGTCCAGCCTTATGCCACATCCAGCTGTCATTGTAGATAGGGTCATTTCAGGTTTCATCAGAGACCCTGAAGGAATTGTAAAGAATTTCCCAGTTTTTTTGTTTTATTTTTGAAATTCCTTTTTATAGTGGGTTTGAGCTGATTCTCGCTGCCATATTTATCCCAGTCTAGACACACTTGATTCCCTTACGGAGACATATCAATACATAGGTTTTAAGATTCTTACTAGTCAGATATATTCCTCTGCGGGAAATATGGGGTTTTGAGTCCCTTTCACTGAGGAAGGTGTAGGTCTTGTCTATTCCATAGTTGGTTTTTGGAACGGTACCTGTGCTTATATCAAACTCTGGTTTTATGCATCACCCCACCTCTCCTTCCCCCTTAAGCAGGCATAAGAGTGTTTTCTAAATGTGAGACACTGTTCTCTTTCCTAACTCAGTTCAAGAGTAGCCATGTTTACAGGATCTTCATAAGTGATATCTTATGATAAGTTTCTTTTTCTGTGTGACTTATTTCACTTAGAATCATCGTACCTGAATCCACCCATTTTGCTGCTACTGGTCTTATGACATTGATTTCATGGCTGAGGGATATTCCATCGTACGTAAGTACCACAATTTTTTGAACCATTTTTATATTTCCTGGGATATTTAAGGTGTACCCAAGTTGAGGTCCTTGTAAGCAGTGCAGCCCTAAATTTTGGGGTGGCTGTGTCTTTTTGATTTTCAGTTTTCCCAAGGTATATTCCCTAGACTGGAAGTGCCCTTGGCTCTGTAGCTCTGTTGTTTACTTGTTTTAGGGAACACAATGCACTCCTCCAGAGAGGCAGTTGGCAATTTACATCCCGCCCATCAGCATAACAAGGCTCCCTGTTCTCCAGGGCCTGTCTTGCCTTTCTGGTTTTTACACATTTTGTGGATGTCCCTTTTGACCGGTGGGAAGTGATACTTCTTTGTAGTGCAGATTTGCATTGCCCGCTTGCTTGCTTGGCCAAAAAGGGCGTATGCGTTTTCTCCTGAATATATTCAGGAGAAAACGCATACGCCCTTTTTGGCCAAGTGCATCATTGTCGAAGTTGTGCCCCTCTTCCTGTGCTTTAAAGGCGATTCCAACGTAGCTCTTGAAATCTGTTTCCTGCTATTCTGCCTCGCTTTCAAGTCCACCTCGTTGCCTTCCCTCAACAGATTCTTGGACGATAGTTGTCCTTTATTACTCGGCCAGTTTGTGAATTGCTGTGCCCCTGAGCTCCATTTTTCAACTCGTTTTTGGTGAGCTGACCGCAAGTCCAAAATTTTGGTTCAGGATCTATACTGATTCCCGGTGGGTGGCTGAGACTTTGGTTAATTCTTCTTCCTGCCGGGAAATTACAGTGATATGTGCCCGTCCAAATGCCTAACAGCTACTCTCTCATTGGTTCTCCCTCTTCCCTTTCATCCTCTGCCAAATTGGCAACCTGTGCGAACCAGGAGGTTAAAGGGGCTGTCTCTCCAAGTTGGGAGGTTGATAATAAAGCAGATGGAAAGTCAAACCGGAGCACCAGGAGAGGGACTATTCGTTGAGTTTTAGAAACCTTTCGTATTCACAGTGTGTCCGTTCTCTAGGATTCCCGTACATGTTATATCTGTAGTAATATTCCCTTCAACCTGGAGAGTTGGGACCCATGGAATGTGTGCCATGCATTATTGCTTTAAAGGGTCTGCATTTGCTCACCCAATCTCACCAATCCTCTCAGTCCCAAGTGTCCAGCCTTATGCCACATCCAGCTGTCATTGTAGATAGGGTCATTTCAGGTTTCATCAGAGACCCTGAAGGAATTGTAAAGAATTTCCCAGTTTTTTTGTTTTATTTTTGAAATTCCTTTTTATAGTGGGTTTGAGCTGATTCTCGCTGCCATATTTATCCCAGTCTAGACACACTTGATTCCCTTACGGAGACATATCAATACATAGGTTTTAAGATTCTTACTAGTCAGATATATTCCTCTGCGGGAAATATGGGGTTTTGAGTCCCTTTCACTGAGGAAGGTGTAGGTCTTGTCTATTCCATAGTTGGTTTTTGGAACGGTACCTGTGCTTATATCAAACTCTGGTTTTATGCATCACCCCACCTCTCCTTCCCCCTTAAGCAGGCATAAGAGTGTTTTCTAAATGTGAGACACTGTTCTCTTTCCTAACTCAGTTCAAGTGTAGCCATGTTTACAGGATCTTCATAAGTGATATCTTATGATAAGTTTCTTTTTCTCTGTGACTTATTTCACTTAGAATCATCGTACCTGAATCCACCCATTTTGCTGCTACTGGTCTTATGACATTGATTTCATGGCTGAGGGATATTCCATCGTACGTAAGTACCACAATTTTTTGAACCATTTTTATATTTCCTGGGATATTTAAGGTGTACCCAAGTTGAGGTCCTTGTAAGCAGTGCAGCCCTAAATTTTGGGGTGGCTGTGTCTTTTTGATTTTCAGTTTTCCCAAGGTATATTCCCTAGACTGGAAGTGCCCTTGGCTCTGTAGCTCTGTTGTTTACTTGTTTTAGGGAACACAATGCACTCCTCCAGAGAGGCAGTTGGCAATTTACATCCCGCCCATCAGCATAACAAGGCTCCCTGTTCTCCAGGGCCTGTCTTGCCTTTCTGGTTTTTACACATTTTGTGGATGTCCCTTTTGACCGGTGGGAAGTGATACTTCTTTGTAGTTCAGATTTGCATTGCCCGCTTGCTTGCTTGGCCAAAAAGGGCGTATGCGTTTTCTCCTGAATATATTCAGGAGAAAACGCATACGCCCTTTTTGGCCAAGTGCATCATTGTCGAAGTTGTGCCCCTCTTCCTGTGCTTTAAAGGCGATTCCAACGTACCTCTGGAAATCTGTTTCCTGCTATTCTGCCTCGCTTTCAAGTCCGCCTCGTTGCCTTCCCTCAACAGATTTTTGGACGATAGTTGTCCTTTATTACTCGGCCAGTTTGTGAATTGCTGTGCCCCTGAGCTCCATTTTTCAACTCGTTTTTGGTGAGCTGACCGCAAGTCCAAAATTTTGGTTCAGGATCTATACTGATTCCCGGTGGGTGGCTGAGACTTTGGTTAATTCTTCTTCCTGCCGGGAAATTACAGTGATATGTGCCCGTCCAAATGCCTAACAGCTACTCTCTCATTGGTTCTCCCTCTTCCCTTTCATCCTCTGCCAAATTGGCAACCTGTGCGAACCAGGAGGTTAAAGGGGCTGTCTCTCCAAGTTGGGAGGTTGATAATAAAGCAGATGGAAAGTCAAACCGGAGCACCAGGAGAGGGACTATTCGTTGAGTTTTAGAAACCTTTCGTATTCACAGTGTGTCCGTTCTCTAGGATTCCCGTACATGTTATATCTGTAGTAATATTCCCTTCAACCTGGAGAGTTGGGACCCATGGAATGTGTGCCATGCATTATTGCTTTAAAGGGTCTGCATTTGCTCACCCAATCTCACCAATCCTCTCAGTCCCAAGTGTCCAGCCTTATGCCACATCCAGCTGTCATTGTAGATAGGGTCATTTCAGGTTTCATCAGAGACCCTGAAGGAATTGTAAAGAATTTCCCAGTTTTTTTGTTTTATTTTTGAAATTCCTTTTTATAGTGGGTTTGAGCTGATTCTCGCTGCCATATTTATCCCAGTCTAGACACACTTGATTCCCTTACGGAGACATATCAATACATAGGTTTTAAGATTCTTACTAGTCAGATATATTCCTCTGCGGGAAATATGGGGTTTTGAGTCCCTTTCACTGAGGACGGTGTAGGTCTTGTCTATTCCATAGTTGGTTTTTGGAACGGTACCTGTGCTTATATCAAACTCTGGTTTTATGCATCACCCCACCTCTCCTTCCCATTTAAGCAGGCATAAGAGTGTTTTCTAAATGTGAGACATTGTTCTCTTTCCTAACTCAGTTCAAGTGTAGCCATGTTTACAGGATCTTCATAAGTGATATCTTATGATAAGTTTCTTTTTCTGTGTGACTTATTTCACTTAGAATCATTGTACCTGAATCCACCCATTTTGCTGCTACTGGTCTTATGACATTGATTTCATGGCTGAGGGATATTCCATCGTACGTAAGTACCACAATTTTTTGAACCATTTTTATATTTCCTGGGATATTTAAGGTGTACCCAAGTTGAGGTCCTTGTAAGCAGTGCAGCCCTAAATTTTGGGGTGGCTGTGTCTTTTTGATTTTCAGTTTTCCCAAGGTATATTCCCTAGACTGGAAGTGCCCTTGGCTCTGTAGCTCTGTTGTTTACTTGTTTTAGGGAACACAATGCACTCCTCCAGAGAGGCAGTTGGCAATTTACATCCCGCCCATCAGCATAACAAGGCTCCCTGTTCTCCAGGGCCTGTCTTGCCTTTCTGGTTTTTACACATTTTGTGGATGTCCCTTTTGACCGGTGGGAAGTGATACTTCTTTGTAGTGCAGATTTGCATTGCCCGCTTGCTTGCTTGGCCAAAAAGGGCGTATGCGTTTTCTCCTGAATATATTCAGGAGAAAACACATACGCCCTTTTTGGCCAAGTGCATCATTGTCGAAGTTGTGCCCCTCTTCCTGTGCTTTAAAGGCGATTCCAACGTACCTCTGGAAATCTGTTTCCTGCTATTCTGCCTCGCTTTCAAGTCCGCCTCGTTGCCTTCCCTCAACAGATTTTTGGACGATAGTTGTCCTTTATTACTCGGCCAGTTTGTGAATTGCTGTGCCCCTGAGCTCCATTTTTCAACTCGTTTTTGGTGAGCTGACCGCAAGTCCAAAATTTTGGTTCAGGATCTATACTGATTCCCGGTGGGTGGCTGAGACTTTGGTTAATTCTTCTTCCTGCCGGGAAATTACAGTGATATGTGCCCGTCCAAATGCCTAACAGCTACTCTCTCATTGGTTCTCCCTCTTCCCTTTCATCCTCTGCCAAATTGGCAACCTGTGCGAACCAGGAGGTTAAAGGGGCTGTCTCTCCAAGTTGGGAGGTTGATAATAAAGCAGATGGAAAGTCAAACCGGAGCACCAGGAGAGGGACTATTCGTTGAGTTTTAGAAACCTTTCGTATTCACAGTGTGTCCATTCTCTAGGATTCCCGTACATGTTATATCTGTAGTAATATTCCCTTCAACCTGGAGAGTTGGGACCCATGGAATGTGTGCCATGCATTATTGCTTTAAAGGGTCTGCATTTCCTCACCCAATCTCACCAATCCTCTCAGTCCCAAGTGTCCAGCCTTATGCCACATCCAGCTGTCATTGTAGATAGGGTCATTTCAGGTTTCATCAGAGACCCTGAAGGAATTGTAAAGAATTTCCCAGTTTTTTTGTTTTATTTTTGAAATTCCTTTTTATAGTGGGTTTGAGCTGATTCTCGCTGCCATATTTATCCCAGTCTAGACACACTTGATTCCCTTATGGAGACATATCAATACATAGGTTTTAAGATTCTTACTAGTCAGATATATTCCTCTGCGGGAAATATGGGGTTTTGAGTCCCTTTCACTGAGGAAGGTGTAGGTCTTGTCTATTCCATAGTTGGTTTTTGGAACGGTACCTGTGCTTATATCAAACTCTGGTTTTATGCATCACCCCACCTCTCCTTCCCCCTTAAGCAGGCATAAGAGTGTTTTCTAAATGTGAGACACTGTTCTCTTTCCTAACTCAGTTCAAGTGTAGCCATGTTTACAGGATCTTCATAAGTGATATCTTATCATAAGTTTCTTTTTCTGTGTGACTTATTTCACTTAGAATCATCGTACCTGAATCCACCCATTTTGCTGCTACTGGTCTTATGACATTGATTTCATGGCTGAGGGATATTCCATCGTACGTAAGTACCACAATTTTTTGAACCATTTTTATATTTCCTGGGATATTTAAGGTGTACCCAAGTTGAGGTCCTTGTAAGCAGTGCAGCCCTAAATTTTGGGGTGGCTGTGTCTTTTTGATTTTCAGTTTTCCCAAGGTATATTCCCTAGACTGGAAGTGCCCTTGGCTTTGTAGCTCTGTTGTTTACTTGTTTTAGGGAACACAATGCACTCCTCCAGAGAGGCAGTTGGTAATTTACATCCCGCCCAACAGCATAACAAGACTCCCTGTTCTCCAGGGCCTGTCTTGCCTTTCTGGTTTTTACATATTTTGTGGATGTCCCTTTTGACCGGTGGGAAGTGATACTTCTTTGTAGTGCAGATTTGCATTGCCCGCTTGCTTGCTTGGCCAAAAAGGGCGTATGCGTTTTCTCCTGAATATATTCAGGAGAAAACGCATACGCCCTTTTTGGCCAAGTGCATCATTGTCGAAGTTGTGCCCCTCTTCCTGTGCTTTAAAGGCGATTCCAACGTACCTCTGGAAATCTGTTTCCTGCTATTCTGCCTCGCTTTCAAGTCCGCCTCGTTGCCTTCCCTCAACAGATTTTTGGACGATAGTTGTCCTTTATTACTCGGCCAGTTTGTGAATTGCTGTGCCCCTGAGCTCCATTTTTCAACTCGTTTTTGGTGAGCTGACCGCAAGTCCAAAATTTTGGTTCAGGATCTATACTGATTCCCGGTGGGTGGCTGAGACTTTGGTTATTTCTTCTTCCTGCCGGGAAATTACAGTGATATGTGCCCGTCCAAATGCCTAACAGCTACTCTCTCATTGGTTCTCCCTCTTCCCTTTCATCCTCTGCCAAATTGGCAACCTGTGCGAACCAGGAGGTTAAAGGGGCTGTCTCTCCAAGTTGGGAGGTTGATAATAAAGCAGATGGAAAGTCAAACCGGAGCACCAGGAGAGGGACTATTCGTTGAGTTTTAGAAACCTTTCGTATTCACAGTGTGTCCATTCTCTAGGATTCCCGTACATGTTATATCTGTAGTAATATTCCCTTCAACCTGGAGAGTTGGGACCCATGGAATGTGTGCCATGCATTATTGCTTTAAAGGGTCTGCATTTGCTCACCCAATCTCACCAATCCTCTCAGTCCCAAGTGTCCAGCCTTATGCCACATCCAGCTGTCATTGTAGATAGGGTCATTTCAGGTTTCATCAGAGACCCTGAAGGAATTGTAAAGAATTTCCCAGTTTTTTTGTTTTATTTTTGAAATTCCTTTTTATAGTGGGTTTGAGCTGATTCTCGCTGCCATATTTATCCCAGTCTAGACACACTTGATTCCCTTACGGAGACATATCAATACATAGGTTTTAAGATTCTTACTAGTCAGATATATTCCTCTGCGGGAAATATGGGGTTTTGAGTCCCTTTCACTGAGGAAGGTGTAGGTCTTGTCTATTCCATAGTTGGTTTTTGGAACGGTACCTGTGCTTATATCAAACTCTGGTTTTATGCATCACCCCACCTCTCCTTCCCCCTTAAGCAGGCATAAGAGTGTTTTCTAAATGTGAGACACTGTTCTCTTTCCTAACTCAGTTCAAGTGTAGCCATGTTTACAGGATCTTCATAAGTGATATCTTATGATAAGTTTCTTTTTCTGTGTGACTTATTTCACTTAGAATCATCGTACCTGAATCCACCCATTTTGCTGCTACTGGTCTTATGACATTGATTTCATGGCTGAGGGATATTCCATCGTACGTAAGTACCACAATTTTTTGAACCATTTTTATATTTCCTGGGATATTTAAGGTGTACCCAAGTTGAGGTCCTTGTAAGCAGTGCAGCCCTAAATTTTGGGGTGGCTGTGTCTTTTTGATTTTCAGTTTTCCCAAGGTATATTCCCTAGACTGGAAGTGCCCTTGGCTCTGTAGCTCTGTTGTTTACTTGTTTTAGGGAACACAATGCACTCCTCCAGAGAGGCAGTTGGCAATTTACATCCCGCCCATCAGCATAACAAGGCTCCCTGTTCTCCAGGGCCTGTCTTGCCTTTCTGGTTTTTACACATTTTGTGGATGTCCCTTTTGACCGGTGGGAAGTGATACTTCTTTGTAGTGCAGATTTGCATTGCCCGCTTGCTTGCTTGGCCAAAAAGGGCGTATGCGTTTTCTCCTGAATATATTCAGGAGAAAACGCATACGCCCTTTTTGGCCAAGTGCATCATTGTCGAAGTTGTGCCCCTCTTCCTGTGCTTTAAAGGCGATTCCAACGTACCTCTGGAAATCTGTTTCCTGCTATTCTGCCTCGCTTTCAAGTCCGCCTCGTTGCCTTCCCTCAACAGATTTTTGGAAGATAGTTGTCCTTTATTACTCGGCCAGTTTGTGAATTGCTGTGCCCCTGAGCTCCATTTTTCAACTCGTTTTTGGTGAGCTGACCGCAAGTCCAAAATTTTGGTTCAGGATCTATACTGATTCCCGGTGGGTGGCTGAGACTTTGGTTAATTCTTCTTCCTGCCGGGAAATTACAGTGATATGTGCCCGTCCAAATGCCTAACAGCTACTCTCTCATTGGTTCTCCCTCTTCCCTTTCATCCTCTGCCAAATTGGCAACCTGTGCGAACCAGGAGGTTAAAGGGGCTGTCTCTCCAAGTTGGGAGGTTGATAATAAAGCAGATGGAAAGTCAAACCGGAGCACCAGGAGAGGGACTATTCGTTGAGTTTTAGAAACCTTTCGTATTCACAGTGTGTCCATTCTCTAGGATTCCCGTACATGTTATATCTGTAGTAATATTCCCTTCAACCTGGAGAGTTGGGACCCATGGAATGTGTGCCATGCATTATTGCTTTAAAGGGTCTGCATTTGCTCACCCAATCTCACCAATCCTCTCAGTCCCAAGTGTCCAGCCTTATGCCACATCCAGCTGTCATTGTAGATAGGGTCATTTCAGGTTTCATCAGAGACCCTGAAGGAATTGTAAAGAATTTCCCAGTTTTTTTGTTTTATTTTTGAAATTCCTTTTTATAGTGGGTTTGAGCTGATTCTCGCTGCCATATTTATCCCAGTCTAGACACACTTGATTCCCTTATGGAGACATATCAATACATAGGTTTTAAGATTCTTACTAGTCAGATATATTCCTCTGCGGGAAATATGGGGTTTTGAGTCCCTTTCACTGAGGAAGGTGTAGGTCTTGTCTATTCCATAGTTGGTTTTTGGAACGGTACCTGTGCTTATATCAAACTCTGGTTTTATGCATCACCCCACCTCTCCTTCCCCCTTAAGCAGGCATAAGAGTGTTTTCTAAATGTGAGACACTGTTCTCTTTCCTAACTCAGTTCAAGTGTAGCCATGTTTACAGGATCTTCATAAGTGATATCTTATCATAAGTTTCTTTTTCTGTGTGACTTATTTCACTTAGAATCATCGTACCTGAATCCACCCATTTTGCTGCTACTGGTCTTATGACATTGATTTCATGGCTGAGGGATATTCCATCGTACGTAAGTACCACAATTTTTTGAACCATTTTTATATTTCCTGGGATATTTAAGGTGTACCCAAGTTGAGGTCCTTGTAAGCAGTGCAGCCCTAAATTTTGGGGTGGCTGTGTCTTTTTGATTTTCAGTTTTCCCAAGGTATATTCCCTAGACTGGAAGTGCCCTTGGCTTTGTAGCTCTGTTGTTTACTTGTTTTAGGGAACACAATGCACTCCTCCAGAGAGGCAGTTGGTAATTTACATCCCGCCCAACAGCATAACAAGGCTCCCTGTTCTCCAGGGCCTGTCTTGCCTTTCTGGTTTTTACATATTTTGTGGATGTCCCTTTTGACCGGTGGGAAGTGATACTTCTTTGTAGTGCAGATTTGCATTGCCCGCTTGCTTGCTTGGCCAAAAAGGGCGTATGCGTTTTCTCCTGAATATATTCAGGAGAAAACGCATACGCCCTTTTTGGCCAAGTGCATCATTGTCGAAGTTGTGCCCCTCTTCCTGTGCTTTAAAGGCGATTCCAACGTACCTCTGGAAATCTGTTTCCTGCTATTCTGCCTCGCTTTCAAGTCCGCCTCGTTGCCTTCCCTCAACAGATTTTTGGACGATAGTTGTCCTTTATTACTCGGCCAGTTTGTGAATTGCTGTGCCCCTGAGCTCCATTTTTCAACTCGTTTTTGGTGAGCTGACCGCAAGTCCAAAATTTTGGTTCAGGATCTATACTGATTCCCGGTGGGTGGCTGAGACTTTGGTTATTTCTTCTTCCTGCCGGGAAATTACAGTGATATGTGCCCGTCCAAATGCCTAACAGCTACTCTCTCATTGGTTCTCCCTCTTCCCTTTCATCCTCTGCCAAATTGGCAACCTGTGCGAACCAGGAGGTTAAAGGGGCTGTCTCTCCAAGTTGGGAGGTTGATAATAAAGCAGATGGAAAGTCAAACCGGAGCACCAGGAGAGGGACTATTCGTTGAGTTTTAGAAACCTTTCGTATTCACAGTGTGTCCATTCTCTAGGATTCCCGTACATGTTATATCTGTAGTAATATTCCCTTCAACCTGGAGAGTTGGGACCCATGGAATGTGTGCCATGCATTATTGCTTTAAAGGGTCTGCATTTGCTCACCCAATCTCACCAATCCTCTCAGTCCCAAGTGTCCAGCCTTATGCCACATCCAGCTGTCATTGTAGATAGGGTCATTTCAGGTTTCATCAGAGACCCTGAAGGAATTGTAAAGAATTTCCCAGTTTTTTTGTTTTATTTTTGAAATTCCTTTTTATAGTGGGTTTGAGCTGATTCTCGCTGCCATATTTATCCCAGTCTAGACACACTTGATTCCCTTACGGAGACATATCAATACATAGGTTTTAAGATTCTTACTAGTCAGATATATTCCTCTGCGGGAAATATGGGGTTTTGAGTCCCTTTCACTGAGGAAGGTGTAGGTCTTGTCTATTCCATAGTTGGTTTTTGGAACGGTACCTGTGCTTATATCAAACTCTGGTTTTATGCATCACCCCACCTCTCCTTCCCCCTTAAGCAGGCATAAGAGTGTTTTCTAAATGTGAGACACTGTTCTCTTTCCTAACTCAGTTCAAGTGTAGCCATGTTTACAGGATCTTCATAAGTGATATCTTATGATAAGTTTCTTTTTCTCTGTGACTTATTTCACTTAGAATCATCGTACCTGAATCCACCCATTTTGCTGCTACTGGTCTTATGACATTGATTTCATGGCTGAGGGATATTCCATCGTACGTAAGTACCACAATTTTTTGAACCATTTTTATATTTCCTGGGATATTTAAGGTGTACCCAAGTTGAGGTCCTTGTAAGCAGTGCAGCCCTAAATTTTGGGGTGGCTGTGTCTTTTTGATTTTCAGTTTTCCCAAGGTATATTCCCTAGACTGGAAGTGCCCTTGGCTCTGTAGCTCTGTTGTTTACTTGTTTTAGGGAACACAATGCACTCCTCCAGAGAGGCAGTTGGCAATTTACATCCCGCCCATCAGCATAACAAGGCTCCCTGTTCTCCAGGGCCTGTCTTGCCTTTCTGGTTTTTACACATTTTGTGGATGTCCCTTTTGACCGGTGGGAAGTGATACTTCTCTGTAGTGCAGATTTGCATTGCCCGCTTGCTTGCTTGGCCAAAAAGGGCGTATGCGTTTTCTCCTGAATATATTCAGGAGAAAACGCATACGCCCTTTTTGGCCAAGTGCATCATTGTCGAAGTTGTGCCCCTCTTCCTGTGCTTTAAAGGCGATTCCAACGTACCTCTTGAAATCTGTTTCCTGCTATTCTGCCTCGCTTTCAAGTCCGCCTCGTTGCCTTCCCTCAACAGATTTTTGGACGATAGTTGTCCTTTATTACTCGGCCAGTTTGTGAATTGCTGTGCCCCTGAGCTCCATTTTTCAACTCGTTTTTGGTGAGCTGACCGCAAGTCCAAAATTTTGGTTCAGGATCTATACTGATTCCCGGTGGGTGGCTGAGACTTTGGTTAATTCTTCTTCCTGCCGGGAAATTACAGTGATATGTGCCCGTCCAAATGCCTAACAGCTACTCTCTCATTGGTTCTCCCTCTTCCCTTTCATCCTCTGCCAAATTGGCAACCTGTGCGAACCAGGAGGTTAAAGGGGCTGTCTCTCCAAGTTGGGAGGTTGATAATAAAGCAGATGGAAAGTCAAACCGGAGCACCAGGAGAGGGACTATTCGTTGAGTTTTAGAAACCTTTCGTATTCACAGTGTGTCCGTTCTCTAGGATTCCCGTACATGTTATATCTGTAGTAATATTCCCTTCAACCTGGAGAGTTGGGACCCATGGAATGTGTGCCATGCATTATTGCTTTAAAGGGTCTGCATTTGCTCACCCAATCTCACCAATCCTCTCAGTCCCAAGTGTCCAGCCTTATGCCACATCCAGCTGTCATTGTAGATAGGGTCATTTCAGGTTTCATCAGAGACCCTGAAGGAATTGTAAAGAATTTCCCAGTTTTTTTGTTTTATTTTTGAAATTCCTTTTTATAGTGGGTTTGAGCTGATTCTCGCTGCCATATTTAACCCAGTCTAGACACACTTGATTCCCTTACGGAGACATACCAATACATAGGTTTTAAGATTCTTACTAGTCAGATATATTCCTCTGCGGGAAATATGGGGTTTTGAGTCCCTTTCACTGAGGAAGGTGTAGGTCTTGTCTATTCCATAGTTGGTTTTTGGAACGGTACCTGTGCTTATATCAAACTCTGGTTTTATGCATCACCCCACCTCTCCTTCCCCCTTAAGCAGGCATAAGAGTGTTTTCTAAATGTGAGACACTGTTCTCTTTCCTAACTCAGTTCAAGTGTAGCCATGTTTACAGGATCTTCATAAGTGATATCTTATGATAAGTTTCTTTTTCTGTGTGACTTATTTCACTTAGAATCATCGTACCTGAATCCACCCATTTTGCTGCTACTGGTCTTATGACATTGATTTCATGGCTGAGGGATATTCCATCGTACGTAAGTACCACAATTTTTTGAACCATTTTTATATTTCCTGGGATATTTAAGGTGTACCCAAGTTGAGGTCCTTGTAAGCAGTGCAGCCCTAAATTTTGGGGTGGCTGTGTCTTTTTGATTTTCAGTTTTCCCAAGGTATATTCCCTAGACTGGAAGTGCCCTTGGCTCTGTAGCTCTGTTGTTTACTTGTTTTAGGGAACACAATGCACTCCTCCAGAGAGGCAGTTGGCAATTTACATCCCGCCCATCAGCATAACAAGGCTCCCTGTTCTCCAGGGCCTGTCTTGCCTTTCTGGTTTTTACACATTTTGTGGATGTCCCTTTTGACCGGTGGGAAGTGATACTTCTTTGTAGTGCAGATTTGCATTGCCCGCTTGCTTGCTTGGCCAAAAAGGGCGTATGCGTTTTCTCCTGAATATATTCAGGAGAAAACGCATACGCCCTTTTTGGCCAAGTGCATCATTGTCGAAGTTGTGCCCCTCTTCCTGTGCTTTAAAGGCGATTCCAACGTACCTCTGGAAATCTGTTTCCTGCTATTCTGCCTCGCTTTCAAGTCCGCCTCGTTGCCTTCCCTCAACAGATTTTTGGAAGATAGTTGTCCTTTATTACTCGGCCAGTTTGTGAATTGCTGTGCCCCTGAGCTCCATTTTTCAACTCGTTTTTGGTGAGCTGACCGCAAGTCCAAAATTTTGGTTCAGGATCTATACTGATTCCCGGTGGGTGGCTGAGACTTTGGTTAATTCTTCTTCCTGCCGGGAAATTACAGTGATATGTGCCCGTCCAAATGCCTAACAGCTACTCTCTCATTGGTTCTCCCTCTTCCCTTTCATCCTCTGCCAAATTGGCAACCTGTGCGAACCAGGAGGTTAAAGGGGCTGTCTCTCCAAGTTGGGAGGTTGATAATAAAGCAGATGGAAAGTCAAACCGGAGCACCAGGAGAGGGACTATTCGTTGAGTTTTAGAAACCTTTCGTATTCACAGTGTGTCCATTCTCTAGGATTCCCGTACATGTTATATCTGTAGTAATATTCCCTTCAACCTGGAGAGTTGGGACCCATGGAATGTGTGCCATGCATTATTGCTTTAAAGGGTCTGCATTTGCTCACCCAATCTCACCAATCCTCTCAGTCCCAAGTGTCCAGCCTTATGCCACATCCAGCTGTCATTGTAGATAGGGTCATTTCAGGTTTCATCAGAGACCCTGAAGGAATTGTAAAGAATTTCCCAGTTTTTTTGTTTTATTTTTGAAATTCCTTTTTATAGTGGGTTTGAGCTGATTCTCGCTGCCATATTTATCCCAGTCTAGACACACTTGATTCCCTTATGGAGACATATCAATACATAGGTTTTAAGATTCTTACTAGTCAGATATATTCCTCTGCGGGAAATATGGGGTTTTGAGTCCCTTTCACTGAGGAAGGTGTAGGTCTTGTCTATTCCATAGTTGGTTTTTGGAACGGTACCTGTGCTTATATCAAACTCTGGTTTTATGCATCACCCCACCTCTCCTTCCCCCTTAAGCAGGCATAAGAGTGTTTTCTAAATGTGAGACACTGTTCTCTTTCCTAACTCAGTTCAAGTGTAGCCATGTTTACAGGATCTTCATAAGTGATATCTTATGATAAGTTTCTTTTTCTCTGTGACTTATTTCACTTAGAATCATCGTACCTGAATCCACCCATTTTGCTGCTACTGGTCTTATGACATTGATTTCATGGCTGAGGGATATTCCATCGTACGTAAGTACCACAATTTTTTGAACCATTTTTATATTTCCTGGGATATTTAAGGTGTACCCAAGTTGAGGTCCTTGTAAGCAGTGCAGCCCTAAATTTTGGGGTGGCTCTGCCTTATTTATTTTCAGTTTTCCCAAGGTATATTCCCTAGACTGGAAGTGCCCTTGGCTCTGTAGCTCTGTACTTTACTTGTTTTAGGGAACACAATGCACTCCTCCAGAGAGGCAGTTGGCAATTTACATCCCGCCCATCAGCATAACAAGGCTCCCTGTTCTCCAGGGCCTGTCTTGCCTTTCTGGTTTTTACACATTTTGTGGATGTCCCTTTTGACCGGTGGGAAGTGATACTTCTTTGTAGTGCAGATTTGCATTGCCCGCTTGCTTGCTTGGCCAAAAAGGGCGTATGCGTTTTCTCCTGAATATATTCAGGAGAAAACGCATACGCCCTTTTTGGCCAAGTGCATCATTGTCGAAGTTGTGCCCCTCTTCCTGTGCTTTAAAGGCGATTCCAACGTACCTCTGGAAATCTGTTTCCTGCTATTCTGCCTCGCTTTCAAGTCTGCCTCGTTGCCTTCCCTCAACAGATTTTTGGACGATAGTTGTCCTTTATTACTCGGCCAGTTTGTGAATTGCTGTGCCCCTGAGCTCCATTTTTCAACTCGTTTTTGGTGAGCTGACCGCAAGTCCAAAATTTTGGTTCAGGATCTATACTGATTCCCGGTGGGTGGCTGAGACTTTGGTTAATTCTTCTTCCTGCCGGGAAATTACAGTGATATGTGCCCGTCCAAATGCCTAACAGCTACTCTCTCATTGGTTCTCCCTCTTCCCTTTCATCCTCTGCCAAATTGGCAACCTGTGCGAACCAGGAGGTTAAAGGGGCTGTCTCTCCAAGTTGGGAGGTTGATAATAAAGCAGATGGAAAGTCAAACCGGAGCACCAGGAGAGGGACTATTCGTTGAGTTTTAGAAACCTTTCGTATTCACAGTGTGTCCGTTCTCTAGGATTCCCGTACATGTTATATCTGTAGTAATATTCCCTTCAACCTGGAGAGTTGGGACCCATGGAATGTGTGCCATGCATTATTGCTTTAAAGGGTCTGCATTTGCTCACCCAATCTCACCAATTCTCTCAGTCCCAATGTCCAGCCTTATGCCACATCCAGCTGTCATTGTAGATAGGGTCATTTCAGGTTTCATCAGAGACCCTGAAGGAATTGTAAAGAATTTCCCAGTTTTTTTGTTTTATTTTTGAAATTCCTTTTTATAGTGGGTTTGAGCTGATTCTCGCTGCCATATTTATCCCAGTCTAGACACACTTGATTCCCTTACGGAGACATATCAATACATAGGTTTTAAGATTCTTACTAGTCAGATATATTCCTCTGCGGGAAATATGGGGTTTTGAGTCCCTTTCACTGAGGAAGGTGTAGGTCTTGTCTATTCCATAGTTGGTTTTTGGAACGGTACCTGTGCTTATATCAAACTCTGGTTTTATGCATCACCCCACCTCTCCTTCCCCCTTAAGCAGGCATAAGAGTGTTTTCTAAATGTGAGACACTGTTCTCTTTCCTAACTCAGTTCAAGTGTAGCCATGTTTACAGGATCTTCATAAGTGATATCTTATCATAAGTTTCTTTTTCTGTGTGACTTATTTCACTTAGAATCATCGTACCTGAATCCACCCATTTTGCTGCTACTGGTCTTATGACATTGATTTCATGGCTGAGGGATATTCCATCGTACGTAAGTACCACAATTTTTTGAACCATTTTTATATTTCCTGGGATATTTAAGGTGTACCCAAGTTGAGGTCCTTGTAAGCAGTGCAGCCCTAAATTTTGGGGTGGCTGTGTCTTTTTGATTTTCAGTTTTCCCAAGGTATATTCCCTAGACTGGAAGTGCCCTTGGCTCTGTAGCTCTGTTGTTTACTTGTTTTAGGGAACACAATGCACCCCTCCAGAGAGGCAGTTGGTAATTTACATCCCGCCCAACAGCATAACAAGGCTCCCTGTTCTCCAGGGCCTGTCTTGCCTTTCTGGTTTTTACATATTTTGTGGATGTCCCTTTTGACCGGTGGGAAGTGATACTTCTTTGTAGTGCAGATTTGCATTGCCCGCTTGCTTGCTTGGCCAAAAAGGGCGTATGCGTTTTCTCCTGAATATATTCAGGAGAAAACGCATACGCCCTTTTTGGCCAAGTGCATCATTGTCGAAGTTGTGCCCCTCTTCCTGTGCTTTAAAGGCGATTCCAACGTACCTCTGGAAATCTGTTTCCTGCTATTCTGCCTCGCTTTCAAGTCCGCCTCGTTGCCTTCCCTCAACAGATTTTTGGACGATAGTTGTCCTTTATTACTCGGCCAGTTTGTGAATTGCTGTGCCCCTGAGCTCCATTTTTCAACTCGTTTTTGGTGAGCTGACCGCAAGTCCAAAATTTTGGTTCAGGATCTATACTGATTCCCGGTGGGTGGCTGAGACTTTGGTTAATTCTTCTTCCTGCCGGGAAATTACAGTGATATGTGCCCGTCCAAATGCCTAACAGCTACTCTCTCATTGGTTCTCCCTCTTCCCTTTCATCCTCTGCCAAATTGGCAACCTGTGCGAACCAGGAGGTTAAAGGGGCTGTCTCTCCAAGTTGGGAGGTTGATAATAAAGCAGATGGAAAGTCAAACCGGAGCACCAGGAGAGGGACTATTCGTTGAGTTTTAGAAACCTTTCATATTCACAGTGTGTCCATTCTCTAGGATTCCCGTACATGTTATATCTGTAGTAATATTCCCTTCAACCTGGAGAGTTGGGACCCATGGAATGTGTGCCATGCATTATTGCTTTAAAGGGTCTGCATTTGCTCACCCAATCTCACCAATCCTCTCAGTCCCAAGTGTCCAGCCTTATGCCACATCCAGCTGTCATTGTAGATAGGGTCATTTCAGGTTTCATCAGAGACCCTGAAGGAATTGTAAAGAATTTCCCAGTTTTTTTGTTTTATTTTTGAAATTCCTTTTTATAGTGGGTTTGAGCTGATTCTCGCTGCCATATTTATCCCAGTCTAGACACACTTGATTCCCTTACGGAGACATATCAATACATAGGTTTTAAGATTCTTACTAGTCAGATATATTCCTCTGCGGGAAATATGGGGTTTTGAGTCCCTTTCACTGAGGAAGGTGTAGGTCTTGTCTATTCCATAGTTGGTTTTTGGAACGGTACCTGTGCTTATATCAAACTCTGGTTTTATGCATCACCCCACCTCTCCTTCCCCCTTAAGCAGGCATAAGAGTGTTTTCTAAATGTGAGACACTGTTCTCTTTCCTAACTCAGTTCAAGTGTAGCCATGTTTACAGGATCTTCATAAGTGATATCTTATGATAAGTTTCTTTTTCTGTGTGACTTATTTCACTTAGAATCATCGTACCTGAATCCACCCATTTTGCTGCTACTGGTCTTATGACATTGATTTCATGGCTGAGGGATATTCCATCGTACGTAAGTACCACAATTTTTTGAACCATTTTTATATTTCCTGGGATATTTAAGGTGTACCCAAGTTGAGGTCCTTGTAAGCAGTGCAGCCCTAAATTTTGGGGTGGCTCTGCCTTATTTATTTTCAGTTTTCCCAAGGTATATTCCCTAGACTGGAAGTGCCCTTGGCTCTGTAGCTCTGTACTTTACTTGTTTTAGGGAACACAATGCACTCCTCCAGAGAGGCAGTTGGCAATTTACATCCCGCCCATCAGCATAACAAGGCTCCCTGTTCTCCAGGGCCTGTCTTGCCTTTCTGGTTTTTACACATTTTGTGGATGTCCCTTTTGACCGGTGGGAAGTGATACTTCTTTGTAGTGCAGATTTGCATTGCCCGCTTGCTTGCTTGGCCAAAAAGGGCGTATGCGTTTTCTCCTGAATATATTCAGGAGAAAACACATACGCCCTTTTTGGCCAAGTGCATCATTGTCGAAGTTGTGCCCCTTTTCCTGTGCTTTAAAGGCGATTCCAACGTACCTCTGGAAATCTGTTTCCTGCTATTCTGCCTCGCTTTCAAGTCCGCCTCGTTGCCTTCCCTCAACAGATTTTTGGACGATAGTTGTCCTTTATTACTCGGCCAGTTTGTGAATTGCTGTGCCCCTGAGCTCCATTTTTCAACTCGTTTTTGGTGAGCTGACCGCAAGTCCAAAATTTTGGTTCAGGATCTATACTGATTCCCGGTGGGTGGCTGAGACTTTGGTTAATTCTTCTTCCTGCCGGGAAATTACAGTGATATGTGCCCGTCCAAATGCCTAACAGCTACTCTCTCATTGGTTCTCCCTCTTCCCTTTCATCCTCCGCCAAATTGGCAACCTGTGCGAACCAGGAGGTTAAAGGGGCTGTCTCTCCAAGTTGGGAGGTTGATAATAAAGCAGATGGAAAGTCAAACCGGAGCACCAGGAGAGGGACTATTCGTTGAGTTTTAGAAACCTTTCGTATTCACAGTGTGTCCGTTCTCTAGGATTCCCGTACATGTTATATCTGTAGTAATATTCCCTTCAACCTGGAGAGTTGGGACCCATGGAATGTGTGCCATGCATTATTGCTTTAAAGGGTCTGCATTTGCTCACCCAATCTCACCAATCCTCTCAGTCCCAAGTGTCCAGCCTTATGCCACATCCAGCTGTCATTGTAGATAGGGTCATTTCAGGTTTCATCAGAGACCCTGAAGGAATTGTAAAGAATTTCCCAGTTTTTTTGTTTTATTTTTGAAATTCCTTTTTATAGTGGGTTTGAGCTGATTCTCGCTGCCATATTTATCCCAGTCTAGACACACTTGATTCCCTTACGGAGACATATCAATACATAGGTTTTAAGATTCTTACTAGTCAGATATATTCCTCTGCGGGAAATATGAGGTTTTGAGTCCCTTTCACTGAGCAAGGTGTAGGTCTTGTCTATTCCATAGTTGGTTTTTGGAACGGTACCTGTGCTTATATCAAACTCTGGTTTTATGCATCACCCCACCTCTCCTTCCCCCTTAAGCAGGCATAAGAGTGTTTTCTAAATGTGAGACACTGTTCTCTTTCCTAACTCAGTTCAAGAGTAGCCATGTTTACAGGATCTTCATAAGTGATATCTTATGATAAGTTTCTTTTTCTGTGTGACTTATTTCACTTAGAATCATCGTACCTGAATCCACCCATTTTGCTGCTACTGGTCTTATGACATTGATTTCATGGCTGAGGGATATTCCATCGTACGTAAGTACCACAATTTTTTGAACCATTTTTATATTTCCTGGGATATTTAAGGTGTACCCAAGTTGAGGTCCTTGTAAGCAGTGCAGCCCTAAATTTTGGGGTGGCTGTGTCTTTTTGATTTTCAGTTTTCCCAAGGTATATTCCCTAGACTGGAAGTGCCCTTGGCTCTGTAGCTCTGTTGTTTACTTGTTTTAGGGAACACAATGCACTCCTCCAGAGAGGCAGTTGGCAATTTACATCCCGCCCATCAGCATAACAAGGCTCCCTGTTCTCCAGGGCCTGTCTTGCCTTTCTGGTTTTTACACATTTTGTGGATGTCCCTTTTGACCGGTGGGAAGTGATACTTCTTTGTAGTGCAGATTTGCATTGCCCGCTTGCTTGCTTGGCCAAAAAGGGCGTATGCGTTTTCTCCTGAATATATTCAGGAGAAAACGCATACGCCCTTTTTGGCCAAGTGCATCATTGTCGAAGTTGTGCCCCTCTTCCTGTGCTTTAAAGGCGATTCCGACGTACCTCTGGAAATCTGTTTCCTGCTATTCTGCCTCGCTTTCAAGTCCGCCTCGTTGCCTTCCCTCAACAGATTTTTGGACGATAGTTGTCCTTTATTACTCGGCCAGTTTGTGAATTGCTGTGCCCCTGAGCTCCATTTTTCAACTCGTTTTTGGTGAGCTGACCGCAAGTCCAAAATTTTGGTTCAGGATCTATACTGATTCCCGGTGGGTGGCTGAGACTTTGGTTAATTCTTCTTCCTGCCGGGAAGTTACAGTGATATGTGCCCGTCCAAATGCCTAACAGCTACTCTCTCATTGGTTCTCCCTCTTCCCTTTCATCCTCTGCCAAATTGGAAACCTGTGCGAACCAGGAGGTTAAAGGGGCTGTCTCTCCAAGTTGGGAGGTTGATAATAAAGCAGATGGAAAGTCAAACCGGAGCACCAGGAGAGGGACTATTCGTTGAGTTTTAGAAACCTTTCGTATTCACAGTGTGTCCGTTCTCTAGGATTCCCGTACATGTTATAAATGTAGTAATATTCCCTTCAACCTGGAGAGTTGGGACCCATGGAATGTGTGCCATGCATTATTGCTTTAAAGGGTCTGCATTTGCTCACCCAATCTCACCAATTCTCTCAGTCCCAAGTGTCCAGCCTTATGCCACATCCAGCTGTCATTGTAGATAGGGTCATTTCAGGTTTCATCAGAGACCCTGAAGGAATTGTAAAGAATTTCCCAGTTTTTTTGTTTTATTTTTGAAATTCCTTTTTATAGTGGGTTTGAGCTGATTCTCGCTGCCATATTTATCCCAGTCTAGACACACTTGATTCCCTTATGGAGACATATCAATACATAGGTTTTAAGATTCTTACTAGTCAGATATATTCCTCTGCGGGAAATATGGGGTTTTGAGTCCCTTTCACTGAGGAAGGTGTAGGTCTTGTCTATTCCATAGTTGGTTTTTGGAACGGTACCTGTGCTTATATCAAACTCTGGTTTTATGCATCACCCCACCTCTCCTTCCCCCTTAAGCAGGCATAAGAGTGTTTTCTAAATGTGAGACACTGTTCTCTTTCCTAACTCAGTTCAAGTGTAGCCATGTTTACAGGATCTTCATAAGTGATATCTTATGATAAGTTTCTTTTTCTCTGTGACTTATTTCACTTAGAATCATCGTACCTGAATCCACCCATTTTGCTGCTACTGGTCTTATGACATTGATTTCATGGCTGAGGGATATTCCATCATACGTAAGTACCACAATTTTTTGAACCATTTTTATATTTCCTGGGATATTTAAGGTGTACCCAAGTTGAGGTCCTTGTAAGCAGTGCAGCCCTAAAGTTTGGGGTGGCTGTGTCTTTTTGATTTTCAGTTTTCCCAAGGTATATTCCCCAGACTGGAAGTGCCCTTGGCTCTGTAGCTCTGTTCTTTACTTGTTTTAGGGAACACAATGCACTCCTCCAGAGAGGCAGTTGGCAATTTACATCCCGCCCATCAGCATAACAAGGCTCCCTGTTCTCCAGGGCCTGTCTTGCCTTTCTGGTTTTTACACATTTTGTGGATGTCCCTTTTGACCGGTGGGAAGTGATACTTCTTTGTAGTGCAGATTTGCATTGCCCGCTTGCTTGCTTGGCCAAAAAGGGCGTATGCGTTTTCTCCTGAATATATTCAGGAGAAAACGCATACGCCCTTTTTGGCCAAGTGCATCATTGTCGAAGTTGTGCCCCTCTTCCTGTGCTTTAAAGGCGATTCCAACATACCTCTTGAAATCTGTTTCCTGCTATTCTGCCTCGCTTTCAAGTCCGCCTCGTTGCCTTCCCTCAACAGATTTTTGGACGATAGTTGTCCTTTATTACTCGGCCAGTTTGTGAATTGCTGTGCCCCTGAGCTCCATTTTTCAACTCGTTTTTGGTGAGCTGACCGCAAGTCCAAAATTTTGGTTCAGGATCTATACTGATTCCCGGTTGGTGGCTGAGACTTTGGTTAATTCTTCTTCCTGCCGGGAAATTACAGTGATATGTGCCCATCCAAATGCCTAACAGCTACTCTCTCATTGGTTCTCCCTCTTCCCTTTCATCCTCTGCCAAATTGGCAACCTGTGCGAACCAGGAGGTTAAAGGGGCTGTCTCTCCAAGTTGGGAGGTTGATAATAAAGCAGATGGAAAGTCAAACCGGAGCACCAGGAGAGGGACTATTCATTGAGTTTTAGAAACCTTTCGTATTCACAGTGTGTCCGTTCTCTAGGATTCCTGTACATGTTATATCTGTAGTAATATTCCCTTCAACCTGGAGAGTTGGGACCCATGGAATGTGTGCCATGCATTATTGCTTTAAAGGGTCTGCATTTGCTCACCCAATCTCACCAATCCTCTCAGTCCCAAGTGTCCAGCCTTATGCCACATCCAGCTGTCATTGTAGATAGGGTCATTTCAGGTTTCATCAGAGACCCTGAAGGAATTGTAAAGAATTTCCCAGTTTTTTTGTTTTATTTTTGAAATTCCTTTTTATAGTGGGTTTGAGCTGATTCTCGCTGCCATATTTATCCCAGTCTAGACACACTTGATTCCCTTACGGAGACATATCAATACATAGGTTTTAAGATTCTTACTAGTCAGATATATTCCTCTGCGGGAAATATGGGGTTTTGAGTCCCTTTCACTGAGGAAGGTGTAGGTCTTGTCTATTCCATAGTTGGTTTTTGGAACGGTACCTGTGCTTATATCAAACTCTGGTTTTATGCATCACCCCACCTCTCCTTCCCCCTTAAGCAGGCATAAGAGTGTTTTCTAAATGTGAGACACTGTTCTCTTTCCTAACTCAGTTCAAGTGTAGCCATGTTTACAGGATCTTCATAAGTGATATCTTATGATAAGTTTCTTTTTCTCTGTGACTTATTTCACTTAGAATCATCGTACCTGAATCCACCCATTTTGCTGCTACTGGTCTTATGACATTGATTTCATGGCTGAGGGATATTCCATCGTACGTAAGTACCACAATTTTTTGAACCATTTTTATATTTCCTGGGATATTTAAGGTGTACCCAAGTTGAGGTCCTTGTAAGCAGTGCAGCCCTAAATTTTGGGGTGGCTGTGTCTTTTTGATTTTCAGTTTTCCCAAGGTATATTCCCTAGACTGGAAGTGCCCTTGGCTCTGTAGCTCTGTTCTTTACTTGTTTTAGGGAACACAATGCACTCCTCCAGAGAGGCAGTTGGCAATTTACATCCCGCCCATCAGCATAACAAGGCTCCCTGTTCTCCAGGGCCTGTCTTGCCTTTCTGGTTTTTACACATTTTGTGGATGTCCCTTTTGACCGGTGGGAAGTGATACTTCTTTGTAGTGCAGATTTGCATTGCCCGCTTGCTTGCTTGGCCAAAAAGGGCGTATGCGTTTTCTCCTGAATATATTCAGGAGAAAACGCATACACCCTTTTTGGCCAAGTGCATCATTGTCGAAGTTGTGCCCCTCTTCCTGTGCTTTAAAGGCGATTCCAACATACCTCTTGAAATCTGTTTCCTGCTATTCTGCCTCGCTTTCAAGTCCGCCTCGTTGCCTTCCCTCAACAGATTTTTGGACGATAGTTGTCCTTTATTACTCGGCCAGTTTGTGAATTGCTGTGCCCCTGAGCTCCATTTTTCAACTCGTTTTTGGTGAGCTGACCGCAAGTCCAAAATTTTGGTTCAGGATCTATACTGATTCCCGGTGGGTGGCTGAGACTTTGGTTAATTCTTCTTCCTGCCGGGAAATTACAGTGATATGTGCCCGTCCAAATGCCTAACAGCTACTCTCTCATTGGTTCTCCCTCTTCCCTTTCATCCTCTGCCAAATTGGCAACCTGTGCGAACCAGGAGGTTAAAGGGGCTGTCTCTCCAAGTTGGGAGGTTGATAATAAAGCAGATGGAAAGTCAAACCGGAGCACCAGGAGAGGGACTATTCGTTGAGTTTTAGAAACCTTTCGTATTCACAGTGTGTCCGTTCTCTAGGATTCCCGTACATGTTATATCTGTAGTAATATTCCCTTCAACCTGGAGAGTTGGGACCCATGGAATGTGTGCCATGCATTATTGCTTTAAAGGGTCTGCATTTGCTCACCCAATCTCACCAATCCTCTCAGTCCCAAGTGTCCAGCCTTATGCCACATCCAGCTGTCATTGTAGATAGGGTCATTTCAGGTTTCATCAGAGACCCTGAAGGAATTGTAAAGAATTTCCCAGTTTTTTTGTTTTATTTTTGAAATTCCTTTTTATAGTGCGTTTGAGCTGATTCTCGCTGCCATATTTATCCCAGTCTAGACACACTTGATTCCCTTACGGAGACATATCAATACATAGGTTTTAAGATTCTTACTAGTCAGATATATTCCTCTGCGGGAAATATGGGGTTTTGAGTCCCTTTCACTGAGGAAGGTGTAGGTCTTGTCTATTCCATAGTTGGTTTTTGGAACGGTACCTGTGCTTATATCAAACTCTGCTTTTATGCATCACCCCACCTCTCCTTCCCCCTTAAGCAGGCATAAGAGTGTTTTCTAAATGTGAGACACTGTTCTCTTTCCTAACTCAGTTCAAGTGTAGCCATGTTTACAGGATCTTCATAAGTGATATCTTATGATAAGTTTCTTTTTCTCTGTGACTTATTTCACTTAGAATCATCGTACCTGAATCCACCCATTTTGCTGCTACTGGTCTTATGACATTGATTTCATGGCTGAGGGATATTCCATCGTACGTAAGTACCACAATTTTTTGAACCATTTTTATATTTCCTGGGATATTTAAGGTGTACCCAAGTTGAGGTCCTTTTAAGCAGTGCAGCCCTAAATTTTGGGGTGGCTGTGTCTTTTTGATTTTCAGTTTTCCCAAGGTATATTCCCTAGACTGGAAGTGCCCTTGGCTCTGTAGCTCTGTTGTTTACTTGTTTTAGGGAACACAATGCACTCCTCCAGAGAGGCCGTTGGCAATTTACATCCCGCCCATCAGCATAACAAGGCTCCCTGTTCTCCAGGGCCTGTCTTGCCTTTCTGGTTTTTACACATTTTGTGGATGTCCCTTTTGACCGGTGGGAAGTGATACTTCTTTGTAGTGCAGATTTGCATTGCCCGCTTGCTTGCTTGGCCAAAAAGGGCGTATGCGTTTTCTCCTGAATATATTCAGGAGAAAACGCATACGCCCTTTTTGGCCAAGTGCATCATTGTCGAAGTTGTGCCCCTCTTCCTGTGCTTTAAAGGCGATTCCAACGTACCTCTTGAAATCTGTTTCCTGCTATTCTGCCTCGCTTTCAAGTCCGCCTCGTTGCCTTCCCTCAACAGATTTTTGGACGATAGTTGTCCTTTATTACTCGGCCAGTTTGTGAATTGCTGTGCCCCTGAGCTCCATTTTTCAACTCGTTTTTGGTGAGCTGACCGCAAGTCCAAAATTTTGGTTCAGGATCTATACTGATTCCCGGTGGGTGGCTGAGACTTTGGTTAATTCTTCTTCCTGCCGGGAAATTACAGTGATATGTGCCCGTCCAAATGCCTAACAGCTACTCTCTCATTGGTTCTCCCTCTTCCCTTTCATCCTCTGCCAAATTGGCAACCTGTGCGAACCAGGAGGTTAAAGGGGCTGTCTCTCCAAGTTGGGAGGTTGATAATAAAGCAGATGGAAAGTCAAACCGGAGCACCAGGAGAGGGACTATTCGTTGAGTTTTAGAAACCTTTCGTATTCACAGTGTGTCCGTTCTCTAGGATTCCCGTACATGTTATATCTGTAGTAATATTCCCTTCAACCTGGAGAGTTGGGACCCATGGAATGTGTGCCATGCATTATTGCTTTAAAGGGTCTGCATTTGCTCACCCAATCTCACCAATCCTCTCAGTCCCAAGTGTCCAGCCTTATGCCACATCCAGCTGTCATTGTAGATAGGGTCATTTCAGGTTTCATCAGAGACCCTGAAGGAATTGTAAAGAATTTCCCAGTTTTTTTGTTTTATTTTTGAAATTCCTTTTTATAGTGGGTTTGAGCTGATTCTCGCTGCCATATTTATCCCAGTCTAGACACACTTGATTCCCTTACGGAGACATATCAATACATAGGTTTTAAGATTCTTACTAGTCAGATATATTCCTCTGCGGGAAATATGGGGTTTTGAGTCCCTTTCACTGAGGAAGGTGTAGGTCTTGTCTATTCCATAGTTGGTTTTTGGAACGGTACCTGTGTTTATATCAAACTCTGGTTTTATGCATCACCCCACCTCTCCTTCCCCCTTAAGCAGGCATAAGAGTGTTTTCTAAATGTGAGACACTGTTCTCTTTCCTAACTCAGTTCAAGTGTAGCCATGTTTACAGGATCTTCATAAGTGATATCTTATGATAAGTTTCTTTTTCTGTGTGACTTATTTCACTTAGAATCATCGTACCTGAATCCACCCATTTTGCTGCTACTGGTCTTATGACATTGATTTCATGGCTGAGGGATATTCCATCGTACGTAAGTACCACAATTTTTTGAACCATTTTTATATTTCCTGGGATATTTAAGGTGTACCCAAGTTGAGGTCCTTGTAAGCAGTGCAGTCCTAAATTTTGGGGTGGTTGTGTCTTTTTGATTTTCAGTTTTCCCAAGGTATATTCCCTAGACTGGAAGTGCCCTTGGCTCTGTAGCTCTGTTGTTTACTTGTTTTAGGGAACACAATGCACTCCTCCAGAGAGGCAGTTGGCAATTTACATCCCGCCCATCAGCATAACAAGGCTCCCTGTTCTCCAGGGCCTGTCTTGCCTTTCTGGTTTTTACACATTTTGTGGATGTCCCTTTTGACCGGTGGGAAGTGATACTTCTCTGTAGTTCAGATTTGCATTGCCCGCTTGCTTGCTTGGCCAAAAAGGGCGTATGCGTTTTCTCCTGAATATATTCAGGAGAAAACGCATACGCCCTTTTTGGCCAAGTGCATCATTGTCGAAGTTGTGCCCCTCTTCCTGTGCTTTAAAGGCGATTCCAACGTACCTCTTGAAATCTGTTTCCTGCTATTCTGCCTCGCTTTCAAGTCCGCCTCGTTGCCTTCCCTCAACAGGTTTTTGGACGATAGTTGTCCTTTATTACTCGGCCAGTTTGTGAATTGCTGTGCCCCTGAGCTCCATTTTTCAACTCGTTTTTGGTGAGCTGACCGCAAGTCCAAAATTTTGGTTCAGGATCTATACTGATTCCCGGTGGGTGGCTGAGACTTTGGTTAATTCTTCTTCCTGCCGGGAAATTACAGTGATATGTGCCCGTCCAAATGCCTAACAGCTACTCTCTCATTGGTTCTCCCTCTTCCCTTTCATCCTCTGCCAAATTGGCAACCTGTGCGAACCAGGAGGTTAAAGGGGCTGTCTCTCCAAGTTGGGAGGTTGATAATAAAGCAGATGGAAAGTCAAACCGGAGCACCAGGAGAGGGACTATTCGTTGAGTTTTAGAAACCTTTCGTATTCACAGTGTGTCCGTTCTCTAGGATTCCCGTACATGTTATATCTGTAGTAATATTCCCTTCAACCTGGAGAGTTGGGACCCATGGAATGTGTGCCATGCATTATTGCTTTAAAGGGTCTGCATTTGCTCACCCAATCTCACCAATCCTCTCAGTCCCAAGTGTCCAGCCTTATGCCACATCCAGCTGTCATTGTAGATAGGGTCATTTCAGGTTTCATCAGAGACCCTGAAGGAATTGTAAAGAATTTCCCAGTTTTTTTGTTTTATTTTTGAAATTCCTTTTTATAGTGGGTTTGAGCTGATTCTCGCTGCCATATTTATCCCAGTCTAGACACACTTGATTCCCTTACGGAGACATATCAATACATAGGTTTTAAGATTCTTACTAGTCAGATATATTCCTCTGCGGGAAATATGGGGTTTTGAGTCCCTTTCACTGAGGAAGGTGTAGGTCTTGTCTATTCCATAGTTGGTTTTTGGAACGGTACCTGTGCTTATATCAAACTCTGGTTTTATGCATCACCCCACCTCTCCTTCCCCCTTAAGCAGGCATAAGAGTGTTTTCTAAATGTGAGACACTGTTCTCTTTCCTAACTCAGTTCAAGTGTAGCCATGTTTACAGGATCTTCATAAGTGATATCTTATGATAAGTTTCTTTTTCTCTGTGACTTATTTCACTTAGAATCATCGTACCTGAATCCACCCATTTTGCTGCTACTGGTCTTATGACATTGATTTCATGGCTGAGGGATATTCCATCGTACGTAAGTACCACAATTTTTTGAACCATTTTTATATTTCCTGGGATATTTAAGGTGTACCCAAGTTGAGGTCCTTGTAAGCAGTGCAGCCCTAAATTTTGGGGTGGCTGTGTCTTTTTGATTTTCAGTTTTCCCAAGGTATATTCCCTAGACTGGAAGTGCCCTTGGCTCTGTAGCTCTGTTGTTTACTTGTTTTAGGGAACACAATGCACTCCTCCAGAGAGGCAGTTGGCAATTTACATCCCGCCCATCAGCATAACAAGGCTCCCTGTTCTCCAGGGCCTGTCTTGCCTTTCTGGTTTTTACACATTTTGTGGATGTCCCTTTTGACCGGTGGGAAGTGATACTTCTCTGTAGTGCAGATTTGCATTGCCCGCTTGCTTGCTTGGCCAAAAAGGGCGTATGCGTTTTCTCCTGAATATATTCAGGAGAAAACGCATACGCCCTTTTTGGCCAAGTGCATCATTGTCGAAGTTGTGCCCCTCTTCCTGTGCTTTAAAGGCGATTCCAACATACCTCTTGAAATCTGTTTCCTGCTATTCTGCCTCGCTTTCAAGTCCGCCTCATTGCCTTCCCTCAACAGATTTTTGGACGATAGTTGTCCTTTATTACTCGGCCAGTTTGTGAATTGCTGTGCCCCTGAGCTCCATTTTTCAACTCGTTTTTGGTGAGCTGACCGCAAGTCCAAAATTTTGGTTCAGGATCTATACTGATTCCCGGTGGGTGGCTGAGACTTTGGTTAATTCTTCTTCCTGCCGGGAAATTACAGTGATATGTGCCCGTCCAAATGCCTAACAGCTACTCTCTCATTGGTTCTCCCTCTTCCCTTTCATCCTCTGCCAAATTGGCAACCTGTGCGAACCAGGAGGTTAAAGGGGCTGTCTCTCCAAGTTGGGAGGTTGATAATAAAGCAGATGGAAAGTCAAACCGGAGCACCAGGAGAGGGACTATTCGTTGAGTTTTAGAAACCTTTCGTATTCACAGTGTGTCCGTTCTCTAGGATTCCCGTACATGTTATATCTGTAGTAATATTCCCTTCAACCTGGAGAGTTGGGACCCATGGAATGTGTGCCATGCATTATTGCTTTAAAGGGTCTGCATTTGCTCACCCAATCTCACCAATCCTCTCAGTCCCAAGTGTCCAGCCTTATGCCACATCCAGCTGTCATTGTAGATAGGGTCATTTCAGGTTTCATCAGAGACCCTGAAGGAATTGTAAAGAATTTCCCAGTTTTTTTTGTTTTATTTTTGAAATTCCTTTTTATAGTGGGTTTGAGCTGATTCTCGCTGCCATATTTATCCCAGTCTAGACACACTTGATTCCCTTACGGAGACATATCAATACATAGGTTTTAAGATTCTTACTAGTCAGATATATTCCTCTGCGGGAAATATGGGGTTTTGAGTCCCTTTCACTGAGGAAGGTGTAGGTCTTGTCTATTCCATAGTTGGTTTTTGGAACGGTACCTGTGCTTATATCAAACTCTGCTTTTATGCATCACCCCACCTCTCCTTCCCCCTTAAGCAGGCATAAGAGTGTTTTCTAAATGTGAGACACTGTTCTCTTTCCTAACTCAGTTCAAGTGTAGCCATGTTTACAGGATCTTCATAAGTGATATCTTATGATAAGTTTCTTTTTCTGTGTGACTTATTTCACTTAGAATCATCGTACCTGAATCCACCCATTTTGCTGCTACTGGTCTTATGACATTGATTTCATGGCTGAGGGATATTCCATCGTACGTAAGTACCACAATTTTTTGAACCATTTTTATATTTCCTGGGATATTTAAGGTGTACCCAAGTTGAGGTCCTTTTAAGCAGTGCAGCCCTAAATTTTGGGGTGGCTGTGTCTTTTTGATTTTCAGTTTTCCCAAGGTATATTCCCTAGACTGGAAGTGCCCTTGGCTCTGTAGCTCTGTTGTTTACTTGTTTTAGGGAACACAATGCACTCCTCCAGAGAGGCCGTTGGCAATTTACATCCCGCCCATCAGCATAACAAGGCTCCCTGTTCTCCAGGGCCTGTCTTGCCTTTCTGGTTTTTACACATTTTGTGGATGTCCCTTTTGACCGGTGGGAAGTGATACTTCTCTGTAGTGCAGATTTGCATTGCCCGCTTGCTTGCTTGGCCAAAAAGGGCGTATGCGTTTTCTCCTGAATATATTCAGGAGAAAACGCATACGCCCTTTTTGGCCAAGTGCATCATTGTCGAAGTTGTGCCCCTCTTCCTGTGCTTTAAAGGCGATTCCGACGTACCTCTGGAAATCTGTTTCCTGCTATTCTGCCTCGCTTTCAAGTCCGCCTCGTTGCCTTCCCTCAACAGATTTTTGGACGATAGTTGTCCTTTATTACTCGGCCAGTTTGTGAATTGCTGTGCCCCTGAGCTCCATTTTTCAACTCGTTTTTGGTGAGCTGACCGCAAGTCCAAAATTTTGGTTCAGGATCTATACTGATTCCCGGTGGGTGGCTGAGACTTTGGTTATTTCATCTTCCTGCCGGGAAATTACAGTGATATGTGCCCGTCCAAATGCCTAACAGCTACTCTCTCATTGGTTCTCCCTCTTCCCTTTCATCCTCTGCCAAATTGGCAACCTGTGCGAACCAGGAGGTTAAAGGGGCTGTCTCTCCAAGTTGGGAGGTTGATAATAAAGCAGATGGAAAGTCAAACCGGAGCACCAGGAGAGGGACTATTCGTTGAGTTTTAGAAACCTTTCGTATTCACAGTGTGTCCGTTCTCTAGGATTCCCGTACATGTTATATCTGTAGTAATATTCCCTTCAACCTGGAGAGTTGGGACCCATGGAATGTGTGCCATGCATTATTGCTTTAAAGGGTCTGCATTTGCTCACCCAATCTCACCAATCCTCTCAGTCCCAAGTGTCCAGCCTTATGCCACATCCAGCTGTCATTGTAGATAGGGTCATTTCAGGTTTCATCAGAGACCCTGAAGGAATTGTAAAGAATTTCCCAGTTTTTTTGTTTTATTTTTGAAATTCCTTTTTATAGTGCGTTTGAGCTGATTCTCGCTGCCATATTTATCCCAGTCTAGACACACTTGATTCCCTTACGGAGACATATCAATACATAGGTTTTAAGATTCTTACTAGTCAGATATATTCCTCTGCGGGAAATATGGGGTTTTGAGTCCCTTTCACTGAGGAAGGTGTTGGTCTTGTCTATTCCATAGTTGGTTTTTGGAACGGTACCTGTGCTTATATCAAACTCTGGTTTTATGCATCACCCCACCTCTCCTTCCCCCTTAAGCAGGCATAAGAGTGTTTTCTAAATGTGAGACACTGTTCTCTTTCCTAACTCAGTTCAAGTGTAGCCATGTTTACAGGATCTTCATAAGTGATATCTTATGATAAGTTTCTTTTTCTGTGTGACTTATTTCACTTAGAATCATCGTACCTGAATCCACCCATTTTGCTGCTACTGGTCTTATGACATTGATTTCATGGCTGAGGGATATTCCATCGTACGTAAGTACCACAATTTTTTGAACCATTTTTATATTTCCTGGGATATTTAAGGTGTACCCAAGTTGAGGTCCTTGTAAGCAGTGCAGCCCTAAATTTTGGGGTGGCTGTGTCTTTTTGATTTTCAGTTTTCCCAAGGTATATTCCCTAGACTGGAAGTGCCCTTGGCTCTGTAGCTCTGTTGTTTACTTGTTTTAGGGAACACAATGCACTCCTCCAGAGAGGCAGTTGGCAATTTACATCCCGCCCATCAGCATAACAAGGCTCCCTGTTCTCCAGGGCCTGTCTTGCCTTTCTGGTTTTTACACATTTTGTGGATGTCCCTTTTGACCGGTGGGAAGTGATACTTCGTTGTAGTGCAGATTTGCATTGCCCGCTTGCTTGCTTGGCCAAAAAGGGCGTATGCGTTTTCTCCTGAATATATTCAGGAGAAAACGCATACGCCCTTTTGGGCCAAGTGCATCATTGTCGAAGTTGTGCCCCTCTTCCTGTGCTTTAAAGGCGATTCCGACGTACCTCTGGAAATCTGTTTCCTGCTATTCTGCCTCGCTTTCAAGTCCGCCTCGTTGCCTTCCCTCAACAGATTTTTGGACGATAGTTGTCCTTTATTACTCGGCCAGTTTGTGAATTGCTGTGCCCCTGAGCTCCATTTTTCAACTCGTTTTTGGTGAGCTGACCGCAAGTCCAAAATTTTGGTTCAGGATCTATACTGATTCCCGGTGGGTGGCTGAGACTTTGGTTAATTCTTCTTCCTGCCGGGAAATTACAGTGATATGTGCCCGTCCAAATGCCTAACAGCTACTCTCTCATTGGTTCTCCCTCTTCCCTTTCATCCTCTGCCAAATTGGCAACCTGTGCGAACCAGGAGGTTAAAGGGGCTGTCTCTCCAAGTTGGGAGGTTGATAATAAAGCAGATGGAAAGTCAAACCGGAGCACCAGGAGAGGGACTAT
The DNA here is from genome assembly GCF_949752795.1 of Hyperoodon ampullatus. Lineage (NCBI taxonomy): Eukaryota > Metazoa > Chordata > Mammalia > Artiodactyla > Ziphiidae > Hyperoodon > Hyperoodon ampullatus. The sequence goes on from NW_027640562.1 coordinate 599,291, forward strand.
TCGTTGAGTTTTAGAAACCTTTCGTATTCACAGTGTGTCCGTTCTCTAGGATTCCCGTACATGTTATATCTGTAGTAATATTCCCTTCAACCTGGAGAGTTGGGACCCATGGAATGTGTGCCATGCATTATTGCTTTAAAGGGTCTGCATTTGCTCACCCAATCTCACCAATCCTCTCAGTCCCAAGTGTCCAGCCTTATGCCACATCCAGCTGTCATTGTAGATAGGGTCATTTCAGGTTTCATCAGAGACCCTGAAGGAATTGTAAAGAATTTCCCAGTTTTTTTGTTTTATTTTTGAAATTCCTTTTTATAGTGGGTTTGAGCTGATTCTCGCTGCCATATTTAACCCAGTCTAGACACACTTGATTCCCTTACGGAGACATACCAATACATAGGTTTTAAGATTCTTACTAGTCAGATATATTCCTCTGCGGGAAATATGGGGTTTTGAGTCCCTTTCACTGAGGAAGGTGTAGGTCTTGTCTATTCCATAGTTGGTTTTTGGAACGGTACCTGTGCTTATATCAAACTCTGGTTTTATGCATCACCCCACCTCTCCTTCCCCCTTAAGCAGGCATAAGAGTGTTTTCTAAATGTGAGACACTGTTCTCTTTCCTAACTCAGTTCAAGTGTAGCCATGTTTACAGGATCTTCATAAGTGATATCTTATGATAAGTTTCTTTTTCTCTGTGACTTATTTCACTTAGAATCATCGTACCTGAATTCACCCATTTTGCTGCTACTGGTCTTATGACATTGATTTCATGGCTGAGGGATATTCCATCGTACGTAAGTACCACAATTTTTTGAACCATTTTTATATTTCCTGGGATATTTAAGGTGTACCCAAGTTGAGGTCCTTGTAAGCAGTGCAGCCCTAAATTTTGGGGTGGCTGTGTCTTTTTGATTTTCAGTTTTCCCAAGGTATATTCCCTAGACTGGAAGTGCCCTTGGCTCTGTAGCTCTTTTGTTTACTTGTTTTAGGGAACACAATGCACTCCTCCAGAGAGGCAGTTGGCAATTTACATCCCGCCCATCAGCATAACAAGGCTCCCTGTTCTCCAGGGCCTGTCTTGCCTTTCTGGTTTTTACACATTTTGTGGATGTCCCTTTTGACCGGTGGGAAGTGATACTTCTTTGTAGTGCAGATTTGCATTGCCCGCTTGCTTGCTTGGCCAAAAAGGGCGTATGCGTTTTCTCCTGAATATATTCAGGAGAAAACGCATACGCCCTTTTTGGCCAAGTGCATCATTGTCGAAGTTGTGCCCCTCTTCCTGTGCTTTAAAGGCGATTCCAACATACCTCTTGAAATCTGTTTCCTGCTATTCTGCCTCGCTTTCAAGTCCGCCTCGTTGCCTTCCCTCAACAGATTTTTGGACGATAGTTGTCCTTTATTACTCGGCCAGTTTGTGAATTGCTGTGCCCCTGAGCTCCATTTTTCAACTCGTTTTTGGTGAGCTGACCGCAAGTCCAAAATTTTGGTTCAGGATCTATACTGATTCCCGGTGGGTGGCTGAGACTTTGGTTAATTCTTCTTCCTGCCGGGAAATTACAGTGATATGTGCCCGTCCAAATGCCTAACAGCTACTCTCTCATTGGTTCTCCCTCTTCCCTTTCATCCTCTGCCAAATTGGCAACCTGTGCGAACCAGGAGGTTAAAGGGGCTGTCTCTCCAAGTTGGGAGGTTGATAATAAAGCAGATGGAAAGTCAAACCGGAGCACCAGGAGAGGGACTATTCGTTGAGTTTTAGAAACCTTTCGTATTCACAGTGTGTCCGTTCTCTAGGATTCCCGTACATGTTATATCTGTAGTAATATTCCCTTCAACCTGGAGAGTTGGGACCCATGGAATGTGTGCCATGCATTATTGCTTTAAAGGGTCTGCATTTGCTCACCCAATCTCACCAATCCTCTCAGTCCCAAGTGTCCAGCCTTATGCCACATCCAGCTGTCATTGTAGATAGGGTCATTTCAGGTTTCATCAGAGACCCTGAAGGAATTGTAAAGAATTTCCCAGTTTTTTTTGTTTTATTTTTGAAATTCCTTTTTATAGTGGGTTTGAGCTGATTCTCGCTGCCATATTTATCCCAGTCTAGACACACTTGATTCCCTTACGGAGACATATCAATACATAGGTTTTAAGATTCTTACTAGTCAGATATATTCCTCTGCGGGAAATATGGGGTTTTGAGTCCCTTTCACTGAGGAAGGTGTAGGTCTTGTCTATTCCATAGTTGGTTTTTGGAACGGTACCTGTGCTTATATCAAACTCTGGTTTTATGCATCACCCCACCTCTCCTTCCCCCTTAAGCAGGCATAAGAGTGTTTTCTAAATGTGAGACACTGTTCTCTTTCCTAACTCAGTTCAAGTGTAGCCATGTTTACAGGATCTTCATAAGTGATATCTTATGATAAGTTTCTTTTTCTGTGTGACTTATTTCACTTAGAATCATCGTACCTGAATCCACCCATTTTGCTGCTACTGGTCTTATGACATTGATTTCATGGCTGAGGGATATTCCATCGTACGTAAGTACCACAATTTTTTGAACCATTTTTATATTTCCTGGGATATTTAAGGTGTACCCAAGTTGAGGTCCTTGTAAGCAGTGCAGCCCTAAATTTTGGGGTGGCTGTGTCTTTTTGATTTTCAGTTTTCCCAAGGTATATTCCCTAGACTGGAAGTGCCCTTGGCTCTGTAGCTCTGTTGTTTACTTGTTTTAGGGAACACAATGCACTCCTCCAGAGAGGCAGTTGGCAATTTACATCCCGCCCATCAGCATAACAAGGCTCCCTGTTCTCCAGGGCCTGTCTTGCCTTTCTGGTTTTTACACATTTTGTGGATGTCCCTTTTGACCGGTGGGAAGTGATACTTCTCTGTAGTGCAGATTTGCATTGCCCGCTTGCTTGCTTGGCCAAAAAGGGCGTATGCGTTTTCTCCTGAATATATTCAGGAGAAAACGCATACGCCCTTTTTGGCCAAGTGCATCATTGTCGAAGTTGTGCCCCTCTTCCTGTGCTTTAAAGGCGATTCCAACGTACCTCTGGAAATCTGTTTCCTGCTATTCTGCCTCGCTTTCAAGTCCGCCTCGTTGCCTTCCCTCAACAGATTTTTGGACGATAGTTGTCCTTTATTACTCGGCCAGTTTGTGAATTGCTGTGCCCCTGAGCTCCATTTTTCAACTCGTTTTTGGTGAGCTGACCGCAAGTCCAAAATTTTGGTTCAGGATCTATACTGATTCCCGGTGGGTGGCTGAGACTTTGGTTATTTCATCTTCCTGCCGGGAAATTACAGTGATATGTGCCCGTCCAAATGCCTAACAGCTACTCTCTCATTGGTTCTCCCTCTTCCCTTTCATCCTCTGCCAAATTGGCAACCTGTGCGAACCAGGAGGTTAAAGGGGCTGTCTCTCCAAGTTGGGAGGTTGATAATAAAGCAGATGGAATGTCAAACCGGAGCACCAGGAGAGGGACTATTCGTTGAGTTTTAGAAACCTTTCGTATTCACAGTGTGTCCGTTCTCTAGGATTCCCGTACATGTTATATCTGTAGTAATATTCCCTTCAACCTGGAGAGTTGGGACCCATGGAATGTGTGCCATGCATTATTGCTTTAAAGGGTCTGCATTTGCTCACCCAATCTCACCAATCCTCTCAGTCCCAAGTGTCCAGCCTTATGCCACATCCAGCTGTCATTGTAGATAGGGTCATTTCAGGTTTCATCAGAGACCCTGAAGGAATTGTAAAGAATTTCCCAGTTTTTTTGTTTTATTTTTGAAATTCCTTTTTATAGTGGGTTTGAGCTGATTCTCGCTGCCATATTTATCCCAGTCTAGACACACTTGATTCCCTTACGGAGACATATCAATACATAGGTTTTAAGATTCTTACTAGTCAGATATATTCCTCTGCGGGAAATATGGGGTTTTGAGTCCCTTTCACTGAGGAAGGTGTAGGTCTTGTCTATTCCATAGTTGGTTTTTGGAACGGTACCTGTGCTTATATCAAACTCTGGTTTTATGCATCACCCCACCTCTCCTTCCCCCTTAAGCAGGCATAAGAGTGTTTTCTAAATGTGAGACACTGTTCTCTTTCCTAACTCAGTTCAAGTGTAGCCATGTTTACAGGATCTTCATAAGTGATATCTTATGATAAGTTTCTTTTTCTGTGTGACTTATTTCACTTAGAATCATCGTACCTGAATCCACCCATTTTGCTGCTACTGGTCTTATGACATTGATTTCATGGCTGAGGGATATTCCATCGTACGTAAGTACCACAATTTTTTGAACCATTTTTATATTTCCTGGGATATTTAAGGTGTACCCAAGTTGAGGTCCTTGTAAGCAGTGCAGCCCTAAATTTTGGGGTGGCTGTGTCTTTTTGATTTTCAGTTTTCCCAAGGTATATTCCCTAGACTGGAAGTGCCCTTGGCTCTGTAGCTCTGTTGTTTACTTGTTTTAGGGAACACAATGCACTCCTCCAGAGAGGCAGTTGGCAATTTACATCCCGCCCATCAGCATAACAAGGCTCCCTGTTCTCCAGGGCCTGTCTTGCCTTTCTGGTTTTTACACATTTTGTGGATGTCCCTTTTGACCGGTGGGAAGTGATACTTCTTTGTAGTTCAGATTTGCATTGCCCGCTTGCTTGCTTGGCCAAAAAGGGCGTATGCGTTTTCTCCTGAATATATTCAGGAGAAAACGCATACGCCCTTTTTGGCCAAGTGCATCATTGTCGAAGTTGTGCCCCTCTTCCTGTGCTTTAAAGGCGATTCCAACGTACCTCTTGAAATCTGTTTCCTGCTATTCTGCCTCGCTTTCAAGTCCGCCTCGTTGCCTTCCCTCAACAGATTTTTGGACGATAGTTGTCCTTTATTACTCGGCCAGTTTGTGAATTGCTGTGCCCCTGAGCTCCATTTTTCAACTCGTTTTTGGTGAGCTGACCGCAAGTCCAAAATTTTGGTTCAGGATCTATACTGATTCCCGGTGGGTGGCTGAGACTTTGGTTAATTCTTCTTCCTGCCGGGAAATTACAGTGATATGTGCCCGTCCAAATGCCTAACAGCTACTCTCTCATTGGTTCTCCCTCTTCCCTTTCATCCTCCACCAAATTGGCAACCTGTGCGAACCAGGAGGTTAAAGGGGCTGTCTCTCCAAGTTGGGAGGTTGATAATAAAGCAGATGGAAAGTCAAACCGGAGCACCAGGAGAGGGACTATTCGTTGAGTTTTAGAAACCTTTCGTATTCACAGTGTGTCCGTTCTCTAGGATTCCCGTACATGTTATATCTGTAGTAATATTCCCTTCAACCTGGAGAGTTGGGACCCATGGAATGTGTGCCATGCATTATTGCTTTAAAGGGTCTGCATTTGCTCACCCAATCTCACCAATCCTCTCAGTCCCAAGTGTCCAGCCTTATGCCACATCCAGCTGTCATTGTAGATAGGGTCATTTCAGGTTTCATCAGAGACCCTGAAGGAATTGTAAAGAATTTCCCAGTTTTTTTGTTTTATTTTTGAAATTCCTTTTTATAGTGGGTTTGAGCTGATTCTTGCTGCCATATTTATCCCAGTCTAGACACACTTGATTCCCTTACGGAGACATATCAATACATAGGTTTTAAGATTCTTACTAGTCAGATATATTCCTCTGCGGGAAATATGGGGTTTTGAGTCCCTTTCACTGAGGAAGGTGTAGGTCTTGTCTATTCCATAGTTGGTTTTTGGAACGGTACCTGTGCTTATATCAAACTCTGGTTTTATGCATCACCCCACCTCTCCTTCCCCCTTAAGCAGGCATAAGAGTGTTTTCTAAATGTGAGACACTGTTCTCTTTCCTAACTCAGTTCAAGTGTAGCCATGTTTACAGGATCTTCATAAGTGATATCTTATGATAAGTTTCTTTTTCTGTGTGACTTATTTCACTTAGAATCATCGTACCTGAATCCACCCATTTTGCTGCTACTGGTCTTATGACATTGATTTCATGGCTGAGGGATATTCCATCGTACGTAAGTACCACAATTTTTTGAACCATTTTTATATTTCCTGGGATATTTAAGGTGTACCCAAGTTGAGGTCCTTGTAAGCAGTGCAGCCCTAAATTTTGGGGTGGCTGTGTCTTTTTGATTTTCAGTTTTCCCAAGGTATATTCCCTAGACTGGAAGTGCCCTTGGCTCTGTAGCTCTGTTGTTTACTTGTTTTAGGGAACACAATGCACTCCTCCAGAGAGGCAGTTGGCAATTTACATCCCGCCCATCAGCATAACAAGGCTCCCTGTTCTCCAGGGCCTGTCTTGCCTTTCTGGTTTTTACACATTTTGTGGATGTCCCTTTTGACCGGTGGGAAGTGATACTTCTTTGTAGTGCAGATTTGCATTGCCCGCTTGCTTGCTTGGCCAAAATGGGCGTATGCGTTTTCTCCTGAATATATTCAGGAGAAAACGCATACGCCCTTTTTGGCCAAGTGCATCATTGTCGAAGTTGTGCCCCTCTTCCTGTGCTTTAAAGGCGATTCCGACGTACCTCTGGAAATCTGTTTCCTGCTATTCTGCCTCGCTTTCAAGTCCGCCTCGTTGCCTTCCCTCAACAGATTTTTGGACGATAGTTGTCCTTTATTACTCGGCCAGTTTGTGAATTGCTGTGCCCCTGAGCTCTATTTTTCAACTCGTTTTTGGTGAGCTGACCGCAAGTCCAAAATTTTGGTTCAGGATCTATACTGATTCCCGGTGGGTGGCTGAGACTTTGGTTAATTCTTCTTCCTGCCGGGAAGTTACAGTGATATGTGCCCGTCCAAATGCCTAACAGCTACTCTCTCATTGGTTCTCCCTCTTCCCTTTCATCCTCTGCCAAATTGGAAACCTGTGCGAACCAGGAGGTTAAAGGGGCTGTCTCTCCAAGTTGGGAGGTTGATAATAAAGCAGATGGAAAGTCAAACCGGAGCACCAGGAGAGGGACTATTCGTTGAGTTTTAGAAACCTTTCGTATTCACAGTGTGTCCGTTCTCTAGGATTCCCGTACATGTTATAAATGTAGTAATATTCCCTTCAACCTGGAGAGTTGGGACCCATGGAATGTGTGCCATGCATTATTGCTTTAAAGGGTCTGCATTTGCTCACCCAATCTCACCAATTCTCTCAGTCCCAAGTGTCCAGCCTTATGCCACATCCAGCTGTCATTGTAGATAGGGTCATTTCAGGTTTCATCAGAGACCCTGAAGGAATTGTAAAGAATTTCCCAGTTTTTTTGTTTTATTTTTGAAATTCCTTTTTATAGTGGGTTTGAGCTGATTCTCGCTGCCATATTTATCCCAGTCTAGACACACTTGATTCCCTTATGGAGACATATCAATACATAGGTTTTAAGATTCTTACTAGTCAGATATATTCCTCTGCGGGAAATATGGGGTTTTGAGTCCCTTTCACTGAGGAAAGTGTAGGTCTTGTCTATTCCATAGTTGGTTTTTGGAACGGTACCTGTGCTTATATCAAACTCTGGTTTTATGCATCACCCCACCTCTCCTTCCCCCTTAAGCAGGCATAAGAGTGTTTTCTAAATGTGAGACACTGTTCTCTTTCCTAACTCAGTTCAAGTGTAGCCATGTTTACAGGATCTTCATAAGTGATATCTTATGATAAGTTTCTTTTTCTGTGTGACTTATTTCACTTAGAATCATCGTACCTGAATCCACCCATTTTGCTGCTATTGGTCTTATGACATTGATTTCATGGCTGAGGGATATTCCATCGTACGTAAGTACCACAATTTTTTGAACCATTTTTATATTTCCTGGGATATTTAAGGTGTACCCAAGTTGATGTCCTTGTAAGCAGTGCAGCCCTAAATTTTGGGGTGGCTGTGTCTTTTTGATTTTCAGTTTTCCCAAGGTATATTCCTAGACTGGAAGTGCCCTTGGCTCTGTAGCTCTGTTGTTTACTTGTTTTAGGGAACACAATGCACTCCTCCAGAGAGGCAGTTGGCAATTTACATCCCGCCCATCAGCATAACAAGGCTCCCTGTTCTCCAGGGCCTGTCTTGCCTTTCTGGTTTTTACACATTTTGTGGATGTCCCTTTTGACCGGTGGGAAGTGATACTTCTCTGTAGTGCAGATTTGCATTGCCCGCTTGCTTGCTTGGCCAGAAAGGGCGTATGCGTTTTCTCCTGAATATATTCAGGAGAAAACGCATACGCCCTTTTTGGCCAAGTGCATCATTGTCGAAGTTGTGCCCCTCTTCCTGTGCTTTAAAGGCGATTCCAACGTACCTCTGGAAATCTGTTTCCTGCTATTCTGCCTCGCTTTCAAGTCCGCCTCGTTGCCTTCCCTCAACAGATTTTTGGACGATAGTTGTCCTTTATTACTCGGCCAGTTTGTGAATTGCTGTGCCCCTGAGCTCCATTTTTCAACTCGTTTTTGGTGAGCTGACCGCAAGTCCAAAATTTTGGTTCAGGATCTATACTGATTCCCGGTGGGTGGCTGAGACTTTGGTTAATTCTTCTTCCTGCCGGGAAATTACAGTGATATGTGCCCGTCCAAATGCCTAACAGCTACTCTCTCATTGGTTCTCCCTCTTCCCTTTCATCCTCTGCCAAATTGGCAACCTGTGCGAACCAGGAGGTTAAAGGGGCTGTCTCTCCAAGTTGGGAGGTTGATAATAAAGCAGATGGAAAGTCAAACCGGAGCACCAGGAGAGGGACTATTCATTGAGTTTTAGAAACCTTTCGTATTCACAGTGTGTCCGTTCTCTAGGATTCCCGTACATGTTATATCTGTAGTAATATTCCCTTCAACCTGGAGAGTTGGGACCCATGGAATGTGTGCCATGCATTATTGCTTTAAAGGGTCTGCATTTGCTCACCCAATCTCACCAATCCTCTCAGTCCCAAGTGTCCAGCCTTATGCCACATCCAGCTGTCATTGTAGATAGGGTCATTTCAGGTTTCATCAGAGACCCTGAAGGAATTGTAAAGAATTTCCCAGTTTTTTTGTTTTATTTTTGAAATTCCTTTTTATAGTGGGTTTGAGCTGATTCTCGCTGCCATATTTATCCCAGTCTAGACACACTTGATTCCCTTACGGAGACATATCAATACATAGGTTTTAAGATTCTTACTAGTCAGATATATTCCTCTGCGGGAAATATGGGGTTTTGAGTCCCTTTCACTGAGGAAGGTGTAGGTCTTGTCTATTCCATAGTTGGTTTTTGGAACGGTACCTGTGCTTATATCAAACTCTGCTTTTATGCATCACCCCACCTCTCCTTCTCCCTTAAGCAGGCATAAGAGTGTTTTATAAATGTGAGACACTGTTCTCTTTCCTAACTCAGTTCAAGTGTAGCCATGTTTACAGGATCTTCATAAGTGATATCTTATGATAAGTTTCTTTTTCTGTGTGACTTATTTCACTTAGAATCATCGTACCTGAATCCACCCATTTTGCTGCTACTGGTCTTATGACATTGATTTCATGGCTGAGGGATATTCCATCGTACGTAAGTACCACAATTTTTTGAACCATTTTTATATTTCCTGGGATATTTAAGGTGTACCCAAGTTGAGGTCCTTTTAAGCAGTGCAGCCCTAAATTTTGGGGTGGCTGTGTCTTTTTGATTTTCAGTTTTCCCAAGGTATATTCCCTAGACTGGAAGTGCCCTTGGCTCTGTAGCTCTGTTGTTTACTTGTTTTAGGGAACACAATGCACTCCTCCAGAGAGGCAGTTGGCAATTTACATCCCGCCCATCAGCATAACAAGGCTCCCTGTTCTCCAGGGCCTGTCTTGCCTTTCTGGTTTTTACACATTTTGTGGATGTCCCTTTTGACCGGTGGGAAGTGATACTTCTCTGTAGTGCAGATTTGCATTGCCCGCTTGCTTGCTTGGCCAAAAAGGGCGTATGCGTTTTCTCCTGAATATATTCAGGAGAAAACGCATACGCCCTTTTTGGCCAAGTGCATCATTGTCGAAGTTGTGCCCCTCTTCCTGTGCTTTAAAGGCGATTCCAACGTACCTCTTGAAATCTGATTCCTGCTATTCTGCCTCGCTTTCAAGTCCGCCTCGTTGCCTTCCCTCAACAGATTTTTGGACGATAGTTGTCCTTTATTACTCGGCCAGTTTGTGAATTGCTGTGCCCCTGAGCTCCATTTTTCAACTCGTTTTTGGTGAGCTGACCGCAAGTCCAAAATTTTGGTTCAGGATCTATACTGATTCCCGGTGGGTGGCTGAGACTTTGGTTAATTCTTCTTCCTGCCGGGAAATTACAGTGATATGTGCCCGTCCAAATGCCTAACAGCTACTCTCTCATTGGTTCTCCCTCTTCCCTTTCATCCTCTGCCAAATTGGCAACCTGTGCGAACCAGGAGGTTAAAGGGGCTGTCTCTCCAAGTTGGGAGGTTGATAATAAAGCAGATGGAAAGTCAAACCGGAGCACCAGGAGAGGGACTATTCGTTGAGTTTTAGAAACCTTTCGTATTCACAGTGTGTCCGTTCTCTAGGATTCCCGTACATGTTATATCTGTAGTAATATTCCCTTCAACCTGGAGAGTTGGGACCCATGGAATGTGTGCCATGCATTATTGCTTTAAAGGGTCTGCATTTGCTCACCCAATCTCACCAATCCTCTCAGTCCCAAGTGTCCAGCCTTATGCCACATCCAGCTGTCATTGTAGATAGGGTCATTTCAGGTTTCATCAGAGACCCTGAAGGAATTGTAAAGAATTTCCCAGTTTTTTTGTTTTATTTTTGAAATTCCTTTTTATAGTGGGTTTGAGCTGATTCTCGCTGCCATATTTATCCCAGTCTAGACACACTTGATTCCCTTACGGAGACATATCAATACATAGGTTTTAAGATTCTTACTAGTCAGATATATTCCTCTGCGGGAAATATGGGGTTTTGAGTCCCTTTCACTGAGGACGGTGTAGGTCTTGTCTATTCCATAGTTGGTTTTTGGAACGGTACCTGTGCTTATATCAAACTCTGGTTTTATGCATCACCCCACCTCTCCTTCCCCCTTAAGCAGGCATAAGAGTGTTTTCTAAATGTGAGACATTGTTCTCTTTCCTAACTCAGTTCAAGTGTAGCCATGTTTACAGGATCTTCATAAGTGATATCTTATGATAAGTTTCTTTTTCTCTGTGACTTATTTCACTTAGAATCATTGTACCTGAATCCACCCATTTTGCTGCTACTGGTCTTATGACATTGATTTCATGGCTGAGGGATATTCCATCGTACGTAAGTACCACAATTTTTTGAACCATTTTTATATTTCCTGGGATATTTAAGGTGTACCCAAGTTGAGGTCCTTGTAAGCAGTGCAGCCCTAAATTTTGGGGTGGCTGTGTCTTTTTGATTTTCAGTTTTCCCAAGGTATATTCCCTAGACTGGAAGTGCCCTTGGCTCTGTAGCTCTGTTGTTTACTTGTTTTAGGGAACACAATGCACTCCTCCAGAGAGGCAGTTGGCAATTTACATCCCGCCCATCAGCATAACAAGGCTCCCTGTTCTCCAGGGCCTGTCTTGCCTTTCTGGTTTTTACACATTTTGTGGATGTCCCTTTTGACCGGTGGGAAGTGATACTTCTTTGTAGTGCAGATTTGCATTGCCCGCTTGCTTGCTTGGCCAAAAAGGGCGTATGCGTTTTCTCCTGAATATATTCAGGAGAAAACGCATACGCCCTTTTTGGCCAAGTGCATCATTGTCGAAGTTGTGCCCCTCTTCCTGTGCTTTAAAGGCGATTCCAACGTACCTCTTGAAATCTGTTTCCTGCTATTCTGCCTCGCTTTCAAGTCCGCCTCATTGCCTTCCCTCAACAGATTTTTGGACGATAGTTGTCCTTTATTACTCGGCCAGTTTGTGAATTGCTGTGCCCCTGAGCTCCATTTTTCAACTCGTTTTTGGTGAGCTGACCGCAAGTCCAAAATTTTGGTTCAGGATCTATACTGATTCCCGGTGGGTGGCTGAGACTTTGGTTAATTCTTCTTCCTGCTGGGAAATTACAGTGATATGTGCCCGTCCAAATGCCTAACAGCTACTCTCTCATTGGTTCTCCCTCTTCCCTTTCATCCTCTGCCAAATTGGCAACCTGTGCGAACCAGGAGGTTAAAGGGGCTGTCTCTCCAAGTTGGGAGGTTGATAATAAAGCAGATGGAAAGTCAAACCGGAGCACCAGGAGAGGGACTATTCGTTGAGTTTTAGAAACCTTTCGTATTCACAGTGTGTCCGTTCTCTAGGATTCCCGTACATGTTATATCTGTAGTAATATTCCCTTCAACCTGGAGAGTTGGGACCCATGGAATGTGTGCCATGCATTATTGCTTTAAAGGGTCTGCATTTGCTCACCCAATCTCACCAATCCTCTCAGTCCCAAGTGTCCAGCCTTATGCCACATCCAGCTGTCATTGTAGATAGGGTCATTTCAGGTTTCATCAGAGACCCTGAAGGAATTGTAAAGAATTTCCCAGTTTTTTTCGTTTTATTTTTGAAATTCCTTTTTATAGTGGGTTTGAGCTGATTCTCGCTGCCATATTTATCCCAGTCTAGACACACTTGATTCCCTTACGGAGACATATCAATACATAGGTTTTAAGATTCTTACTAGTCAGATATATTCCTCTGCGGGAAATATGGGGTTTTGAGTCCCTTTCACTGAGGAAGGTGTAGGTCTTGTCTATTCCATAGTTGGTTTTTGGAACGGTACCTGTGCTTATATCAAACTCTGGTTTTATGCATCACCCCACCTCTCCTTCCCCCTTAAGCAGGCATAAGAGTGTTTTCTAAATGTGAGACACTGTTCTCTTTCCTAACTCAGTTCAAGTGTAGCCATGTTTACAGGATCTTCATAAGTGATATCTTATGATAAGTTTCTTTTTCTGTGTGACTTATTTCACTTAGAATCATCGTACCTGAATCCACCCATTTTGCTGCTACTGGTCTTATGACATTGATTTCATGACTGAGGGATATTCCATCGTACGTAAGTACCACAATTTTTTGAACCATTTTTATATTTCCTGGGATATTTAAGGTGTACCCAAGTTGAGGTCCTTGTAAGCAGTGCAGCCCTAAATTTTGGGGTGGCTGTGTCTTTTTGATTTTCAGTTTTCCCAAGGTATATTCCCTAGACTGGAAGTGCCCTTGGCTCTGTAGCTCTGTTGTTTACTTGTTTTAGGGAACACAATGCACTCCTCCAGAGAGGCAGTTGGCAATTTACATCCCGCCCATCAGCATAACAAGGCTCCCTGTTCTCCAGGGCCTGTCTTGCCTTTCTGGTTTTTACACATTTTGTGGATGTCCCTTTTGACCGGTGGGAAGTGATACTTCTTTGTAGTGCAGATTTGCATTGCCCGCTTGCTTGCTTGGCCAAAAAGGGCGTATGCGTTTTCTCCTGAATATATTCAGGAGAAAACGCATACGCCCTTTTTGGCCAAGTGCATCATTGTCGAAGTTGTGCCCCTCTTCCTGTGCTTTAAAGGCGATTCCAACATACCTCTTGAAATCTGTTTCCTGCTATTCTGCCTCGCTTTGAAGTCCGCCTCGTTGCCTTCCCTCAACAGATTTTTGGACGATAGTTGTCCTTTATTACTCGGCCAGTTTGTGAATTGCTGTGCCCCTGAGCTCCATTTTTCAACTCGTTTTTGGTGAGCTGACCGCAAGTCCAAAATTTTGGTTCAGGATCTATACTGATTCCCGGTGGGTGGCTGAGACTTTGGTTAATTCTTCTTCCTGCCGGGAAATTACAGTGATATGTGCCCGTCCAAATGCCTAACAGCTACTCTCTCATTGGTTCTCCCTCTTCCCTTTCATCCTCTGCCAAATTGGCAACCTGTGCGAACCAGGAGGTTAAAGGGGCTGTCTCTCCAAGTTGGGAGGTTGATAATAAAGCAGATGGAAAGTCAAACCGGAGCACCAGGAGAGGGACTATTCGTTGAGTTTTAGAAACCTTTCGTATTCACAGTGTGTCCGTTCTCTAGGATTCCCGTACATGTTATATCTGTAGTAATATTCCCTTCAACCTGGAGAGTTGGGACCCATGGAATGTGTGCCATGCATTATTGCTTTAAAGGGTCTGCATTTGCTCACCCAATCTCACCAATCCTCTCAGTCCCAAGTGTCCAGCCTTATGCCACATCCAGCTGTCATTGTAGATAGGGTCATTTCAGGTTTCATCAGAGACCCTGAAGGAATTGTAAAGAATTTCCCAGTTTTTTTTGTTTTATTTTTGAAATTCCTTTTTATAGTGGGTTTGAGCTGATTCTCGCTGCCATATTTATCCCAGTCTAGACACACTTGATTCCCTTACGGAGACATATCAATACATAGGTTTTAAGATTCTTACTAGTCAGATATATTCCTCTGCGGGAAATATGGGGTTTTGAGTCCCTTTCACTGAGGAAGGTGTAGGTCTTGTCTATTCCATAGTTGGTTTTTGGAACGGTACCTGTGCTTATATCAAACTCTGGTTTTATGCATCACCCCACCTCTCCTTCCCCCTTAAGCAGGCATAAGAGTGTTTTCTAAATGTGAGACACTGTTCTCTTTCCTAACTCAGTTCAAGTGTAGCCATGTTTACAGGATCTTCATAAGTGATATCTTATGATAAGTTTCTTTTTCTGTGTGACTTATTTCACTTAGAATCATCGTACCTGAATCCACCCATTTTGCTGCTACTGGTCTTATGACATTGATTTCATGGCTGAGGGATATTCCATCGTACGTAAGTACCACAATTTTTTGAACCATTTTTATATTTCCTGGGATATTTAAGGTGTACCCAAGTTGAGGTCCTTGTAAGCAGTGCAGCCCTAAATTTTGGGGTGGCTGTGTCTTTTTGATTTTCAGTTTTCCCAAGGTATATTCCCTAGACTGGAAGTGCCCTTGGCTCTGTAGCTCTGTTGTTTACTTGTTTTAGGGAACACAATGCACTCCTCCAGAGAGGCAGTTGGCAATTTACATCCCGCCCATCAGCATAACAAGGCTCCCTGTTCTCCAGGGCCTGTCTTGCCTTTCTGGTTTTTACACATTTTGTGGATGTCCCTTTTGACCGGTGGGAAGTGATACTTCTCTGTAGTGCAGATTTGCATTGCCCGCTTGCTTGCTTGGCCAAAAAGGGCGTATGCGTTTTCTCCTGAATATATTCAGGAGAAAACGCATACGCCCTTTTTGGCCAAGTGCATCATTGTCGAAGTTGTGCCCCTCTTCCTGTGCTTTAAAGGCGATTCCAACGTACCTCTGGAAATCTGTTTCCTGCTATTCTGCCTCGCTTTCAAGTCCGCCTCGTTGCCTTCCCTCAACAGATTTTTGGACGATAGTTGTCCTTTATTACTCGGCCAGTTTGTGAATTGCTGTGCCCCTGAGCTCCATTTTTCAACTCGTTTTTGGTGAGCTGACCGCAAGTCCAAAATTTTGGTTCAGGATCTATACTGATTCCCGGTGGGTGGCTGAGACTTTGGTTATTTCATCTTCCTGCCGGGAAATTACAGTGATATGTGCCCGTCCAAATGCCTAACAGCTACTCTCTCATTGGTTCTCCCTCTTCCCTTTCATCCTCTGCCAAATTGGCAACCTGTGCGAACCAGGAGGTTAAAGGGTCTGTCTCTCCAAGTTGGGAGGTTGATAATAAAGCAGATGGAATGTCAAACCGGAGCACCAGGAGAGGGACTATTCGTTGAGTTTTAGAAACCTTTCGTATTCACAGTGTGTCCGTTCTCTAGGATTCCCGTACATGTTATATCTGTAGTAATATTCCCTTCAACCTGGAGAGTTGGGACCCATGGAATGTGTGCCATGCATTATTGCTTTAAAGGGTCTGCATTTGCTCACCCAATCTCACCAATCCTCTCAGTCCCAAGTGTCCAGCCTTATGCCACATCCAGCTGTCATTGTAGATAGGGTCATTTCAGGTTTCATCAGAGACCCTGAAGGAATTGTAAAGAATTTCCCAGTTTTTTTGTTTTATTTTTGAAATTCCTTTTTATAGTGGGTTTGAGCTGATTCTCGCTGCCATATTTATCCCAGTCTAGACACACTTGATTCCCTTACGGAGACATATCAATACATAGGTTTTAAGATTCTTACTAGTCAGATATATTCCTCTGCGGGAAATATGGGGTTTTGAGTCCCTTTCACTGAGGAAGGTGTAGGTCTTGTCTATTCCATAGTTGGTTTTTGGAACGGTACCTGTGCTTATATCAAACTCTGGTTTTATGCATCACCCCACCTCTCCTTCCCCCTTAAGCAGGCATAAGAGTGTTTTCTAAATGTGAGACACTGTTCTCTTTCCTAACTCAGTTCAAGTGTAGCCATGTTTACAGGATCTTCATAAGTGATATCTTATGATAAGTTTCTTTTTCTGTGTGACTTATTTCACTTAGAATCATCGTACCTGAATCCACCCATTTTGCTGCTACTGGTCTTATGACATTGATTTCATGGCTGAGGGATATTCCATCGTACGTAAGTACCACAATTTTTTGAACCATTTTTATATTTCCTGGGATATTTAAGGTGTACCCAAGTTGAGGTCCTTGTAAGCAGTGCAGCCCTAAATTTTGGGGTGGCTGTGTCTTTTTGATTTTCAGTTTTCCCAAGGTATATTCCCTAGACTGGAAGTGCCCTTGGCTCTGTAGCTCTGTTGTTTACTTGTTTTAGGGAACACAATGCACTCCTCCAGAGAGGCAGTTGGCAATTTACATCCCGCCCATCAGCATAACAAGGCTCCCTGTTCTCCAGGGCCTGTCTTGCCTTTCTGGTTTTTACACATTTTGTGGATGTCCCTTTTGACCGGTGGGAAGTGATACTTCTTTGTAGTTCAGATTTGCATTGCCCGCTTGCTTGCTTGGCCAAAAAGGGCGTATGCGTTTTCTCCTGAATATATTCAGGAGAAAACGCATACGCCCTTTTTGGCCAAGTGCATCATTGTCGAAGTTGTGCCCCTCTTCCTGTGCTTTAAAGGCGATTCCAACGTACCTCTTGAAATCTGTTTCCTGCTATTCTGCCTCGCTTTCAAGTCCGCCTCGTTGCCTTCCCTCAACAGATTTTTGGACGATAGTTGTCCTTTATTACTCGGCCAGTTTGTGAATTGCTGTGCCCCTGAGCTCCATTTTTCAACTCGTTTTTGGTGAGCTGACCGCAAGTCCAAAATTTTGGTTCAGGATCTATACTGATTCCCGGTGGGTGGCTGAGACTTTGGTTAATTCTTCTTCCTGCCGGGAAATTACAGTGATATGTGCCCGTCCAAATGCCTAACAGCTACTCTCTCATTGGTTCTCCCTCTTCCCTTTCATCCTCCACCAAATTGGCAACCTGTGCGAACCAGGAGGTTAAAGGGGCTGTCTCTCCAAGTTGGGAGGTTGATAATAAAGCAGATGGAAAGTCAAACCGGAGCACCAGGAGAGGGACTATTCGTTGAGTTTTAGAAACCTTTCGTATTCACAGTGTGTCCGTTCTCTAGGATTCCCGTACATGTTATATCTGTAGTAATATTCCCTTCAACCTGGAGAGTTGGGACCCATGGAATGTGTGCCATGCATTATTGCTTTAAAGGGTCTGCATTTGCTCACCCAATCTCACCAATCCTCTCAGTCCCAAGTGTCCAGCCTTATGCCACATCCAGCTGTCATTGTAGATAGGGTCATTTCAGGTTTCATCAGAGACCCTGAAGGAATTGTAAAGAATTTCCCAGTTTTTTTGTTTTATTTTTGAAATTCCTTTTTATAGTGGGTTTGAGCTGATTCTCGCTGCCATATTTATCCCAGTCTAGACACACTTGATTCCCTTACGGAGACATATCAATACATAGGTTTTAAGATTCTTACTAGTCAGATATATTCCTCTGCGGGAAATATGGGGTTTTGAGTCCCTTTCACTGAGGAAGGTGTAGGTCTTGTCTATTCCATAGTTGGTTTTTGGAACGGTACCTGTGCTTATATCAAACTCTGGTTTTATGCATCACCCCACCTCTCCTTCCCCCTTAAGCAGGCATAAGAGTGTTTTCTAAATGTGAGACACTGTTCTCTTTCCTAACTCAGTTCAAGAGTAGCCATGTTTACAGGATCTTCATAAGTGATATCTTATGATAAGTTTCTTTTTCTGTGTGACTTATTTCACTTAGAATCATCGTACCTGAATCCACCCATTTTGCTGCTACTGGTCTTATGACATTGATTTCATGGCTGAGGGATATTCCATCGTACGTAAGTACCACAATTTTTTGAACCATTTTTATATTTCCTGGGATATTTAAGGTGTACCCAAGTTGAGGTCCTTGTAAGCAGTGCAGCCCTAAATTTTGGGGTGGCTGTGTCTTTTTGATTTTCAGTTTTCCCAAGGTATATTCCCTAGACTGGAAGTGCCCTTGGCTCTGTAGCTCTGTTGTTTACTTGTTTTAGGGAACACAATGCACTCCTCCAGAGAGGCAGTTGGCAATTTACATCCCGCCCATCAGCATAACAAGGCTCCCTGTTCTCAAGGGCCTGTCTTGCCTTTCTGGTTTTTACACATTTTGTGGATGTCCCTTTTGACCGGTGGGAAGTGATACTTCTTTGTAGTGCAGATTTGCATTGCCCGCTTGCTTGCTTGGCCAAAATGGGCGTATGCGTTTTCTCCTGAATATATTCAGGAGAAAACGCATACGCCCTTTTTGGCCAAGTGCATCATTGTCGAAGTTGTGCCCCTCTTCCTGTGCTTTAAAGGCGATTCCGACGTACCTCTGGAAATCTGTTTCCTGCTATTCTGCCTCGCTTTCAAGTCCGCCTCGTTGCCTTCCCTCAACAGATTTTTGGACGATAGTTGTCCTTTATTACTCGGCCAGTTTGTGAATTGCTGTGCCCCTGAGCTCTATTTTTCAACTCGTTTTTGGTGAGCTGACCGCAAGTCCAAAATTTTGGTTCAGGATCTATACTGATTCCCGGTGGGTGGCTGAGACTTTGGTTAATTCTTCTTCCTGCCGGGAAGTTACAGTGATATGTGCCCGTCCAAATGCCTAACAGCTACTCTCTCATTGGTTCTCCCTCTTCCCTTTCATCCTCTGCCAAATTGGAAACCTGTGCGAACCAGGAGGTTAAAGGGGCTGTCTCTCCAAGTTGGGAGGTTGATAATAAAGCAGATGGAAAGTCAAACCGGAGCACCAGGAGAGGGACTATTCGTTGAGTTTTAGAAACCTTTCGTATTCACAGTGTGTCCGTTCTCTAGGATTCCCGTACATGTTATAAATGTAGTAATATTCCCTTCAACCTGGAGAGTTGGGACCCATGGAATGTGTGCCATGCATTATTGCTTTAAAGGGTCTGCATTTGCTCACCCAATCTCACCAATTCTCTCAGTCCCAAGTGTCCAGCCTTATGCCACATCCAGCTGTCATTGTAGATAGGGTCATTTCAGGTTTCATCAGAGACCCTGAAGGAATTGTAAAGAATTTCCCAGTTTTTTTGTTTTATTTTTGAAATTCCTTTTTATAGTGGGTTTGAGCTGATTCTCGCTGCCATATTTATCCCAGTCTAGACACACTTGATTCCCTTATGGAGACATATCAATACATAGGTTTTAAGATTCTTACTAGTCAGATATATTCCTCTGCGGGAAATATGGGGTTTTGAGTCCCTTTCACTGAGGAAAGTGTAGGTCTTGTCTATTCCATAGTTGGTTTTTGGAACGGTACCTGTGCTTATATCAAACTCTGGTTTTATGCATCACCCCACCTCTCCTTCCCCCTTAAGCAGGCATAAGAGTGTTTTCTAAATGTGAGACACTGTTCTCTTTCCTAACTCAGTTCAAGTGTAGCCATGTTTACAGGATCTTCATAAGTGATATCTTATGATAAGTTTCTTTTTCTGTGTGACTTATTTCACTTAGAATCATCGTACCTGAATCCACCCATTTTGCTGCTATTGGTCTTATGACATTGATTTCATGGCTGAGGGATATTCCATCGTACGTAAGTACCACAATTTTTTGAACCATTTTTATATTTCCTGGGATATTTAAGGTGTACCCAAGTTGATGTCCTTGTAAGCAGTGCAGCCCTAAATTTTGGGGTGGCTGTGTCTTTTTGATTTTCAGTTTTCCCAAGGTATATTCCTAGACTGGAAGTGCCCTTGGCTCTGTAGCTCTGTTGTTTACTTGTTTTAGGGAACACAATGCACTCCTCCAGAGAGGCAGTTGGCAATTTACATCCCGCCCATCAGCATAACAAGGCTCCCTGTTCTCCAGGGCCTGTCTTGCCTTTCTGGTTTTTACACATTTTGTGGATGTCCCTTTTGACCGGTGGGAAGTGATACTTCTCTGTAGTGCAGATTTGCATTGCCCGCTTGCTTGCTTGGCCAGAAAGGGCGTATGCGTTTTCTCCTGAATATATTCAGGAGAAAACGCATACGCCCTTTTTGGCCAAGTGCATCATTGTCGAAGTTGTGCCCCTCTTCCTGTGCTTTAAAGGCGATTCCAACGTACCTCTGGAAATCTGTTTCCTGCTATTCTGCCTCGCTTTCAAGTCCGCCTCGTTGCCTTCCCTCAACAGATTTTTGGACGATAGTTGTCCTTTATTACTCGGCCAGTTTGTGAATTGCTGTGCCCCTGAGCTCCATTTTTCAACTCGTTTTTGGTGAGCTGACCGCAAGTCCAAAATTTTGGTTCAGGATCTATACTGATTCCCGGTGGGTGGCTGAGACTTTGGTTAATTCTTCTTCCTGCCGGGAAATTACAGTGATATGTGCCCGTCCAAATGCCTAACAGCTACTCTCTCATTGGTTCTCCCTCTTCCCTTTCATCCTCTGCCAAATTGGCAACCTGTGCGAACCAGGAGGTTAAAGGGGCTGTCTCTCCAAGTTGGGAGGTTGATAATAAAGCAGATGGAAAGTCAAACCGGAGCACCAGGAGAGGGACTATTCATTGAGTTTTAGAAACCTTTCGTATTCACAGTGTGTCCGTTCTCTAGGATTCCCGTACATGTTATATCTGTAGTAATATTCCCTTCAACCTGGAGAGTTGGGACCCATGGAATGTGTGCCATGCATTATTGCTTTAAAGGGTCTGCATTTGCTCACCCAATCTCACCAATCCTCTCAGTCCCAAGTGTCCAGCCTTATGCCACATCCAGCTGTCATTGTAGATAGGGTCATTTCAGGTTTCATCAGAGACCCTGAAGGAATTGTAAAGAATTTCCCAGTTTTTTTGTTTTATTTTTGAAATTCCTTTTTATAGTGGGTTTGAGCTGATTCTCGCTGCCATATTTATCCCAGTCTAGACACACTTGATTCCCTTACGGAGACATATCAATACATAGGTTTTAAGATTCTTACTAGTCAGATATATTCCTCTGCGGGAAATATGGGGTTTTGAGTCCCTTTCACTGAGGAAGGTGTAGGTCTTGTCTATTCCATAGTTGGTTTTTGGAACGGTACCTGTGCTTATATCAAACTCTGCTTTTATGCATCACCCCACCTCTCCTTCTCCCTTAAGCAGGCATAAGAGTGTTTTATAAATGTGAGACACTGTTCTCTTTCCTAACTCAGTTCAAGTGTAGCCATGTTTACAGGATCTTCATAAGTGATATCTTATGATAAGTTTCTTTTTCTGTGTGACTTATTTCACTTAGAATCATCGTACCTGAATCCACCCATTTTGCTGCTACTGGTCTTATGACATTGATTTCATGGCTGAGGGATATTCCATCGTACGTAAGTACCACAATTTTTTGAACCATTTTTATATTTCCTGGGATATTTAAGGTGTACCCAAGTTGAGGTCCTTTTAAGCAGTGCAGCCCTAAATTTTGGGGTGGCTGTGTCTTTTTGATTTTCAGTTTTCCCAAGGTATATTCCCTAGACTGGAAGTGCCCTTGGCTCTGTAGCTCTGTTGTTTACTTGTTTTAGGGAACACAATGCACTCCTCCAGAGAGGCAGTTGGCAATTTACATCCCGCCCATCAGCATAACAAGGCTCCCTGTTCTCCAGGGCCTGTCTTGCCTTTCTGGTTTTTACACATTTTGTGGATGTCCCTTTTGACCGGTGGGAAGTGATACTTCTCTGTAGTGCAGATTTGCATTGCCCGCTTGCTTGCTTGGCCAAAAAGGGCGTATGCGTTTTCTCCTGAATATATTCAGGAGAAAACGCATACGCCCTTTTTGGCCAAGTGCATCATTGTCGAAGTTGTGCCCCTCTTCCTGTGCTTTAAAGGCGATTCCAACGTACCTCTTGAAATCTGATTCCTGCTATTCTGCCTCGCTTTCAAGTCCGCCTCGTTGCCTTCCCTCAACAGATTTTTGGACGATAGTTGTCCTTTATTACTCGGCCAGTTTGTGAATTGCTGTGCCCCTGAGCTCCATTTTTCAACTCGTTTTTGGTGAGCTGACCGCAAGTCCAAAATTTTGGTTCAGGATCTATACTGATTCCCGGTGGGTGGCTGAGACTTTGGTTAATTCTTCTTCCTGCCGGGAAATTACAGTGATATGTGCCCGTCCAAATGCCTAACAGCTACTCTCTCATTGGTTCTCCCTCTTCCCTTTCATCCTCTGCCAAATTGGCAACCTGTGCGAACCAGGAGGTTAAAGGGGCTGTCTCTCCAAGTTGGGAGGTTGATAATAAAGCAGATGGAAAGTCAAACCGGAGCACCAGGAGAGGGACTATTCGTTGAGTTTTAGAAACCTTTCGTATTCACAGTGTGTCCGTTCTCTAGGATTCCCGTACATGTTATATCTGTAGTAATATTCCCTTCAACCTGGAGAGTTGGGACCCATGGAATGTGTGCCATGCATTATTGCTTTAAAGGGTCTGCATTTGCTCACCCAATCTCACCAATCCTCTCAGTCCCAAGTGTCCAGCCTTATGCCACATCCAGCTGTCATTGTAGATAGGGTCATTTCAGGTTTCATCAGAGACCCTGAAGGAATTGTAAAGAATTTCCCAGTTTTTTTGTTTTATTTTTGAAATTCCTTTTTATAGTGGGTTTGAGCTGATTCTCGCTGCCATATTTATCCCAGTCTAGACACACTTGATTCCCTTACGGAGACATATCAATACATAGGTTTTAAGATTCTTACTAGTCAGATATATTCCTCTGCGGGAAATATGGGGTTTTGAGTCCCTTTCACTGAGGACGGTGTAGGTCTTGTCTATTCCATAGTTGGTTTTTGGAACGGTACCTGTGCTTATATCAAACTCTGGTTTTATGCATCACCCCACCTCTCCTTCCCCCTTAAGCAGGCATAAGAGTGTTTTCTAAATGTGAGACATTGTTCTCTTTCCTAACTCAGTTCAAGTGTAGCCATGTTTACAGGATCTTCATAAGTGATATCTTATGATAAGTTTCTTTTTCTCTGTGACTTATTTCACTTAGAATCATTGTACCTGAATCCACCCATTTTGCTGCTACTGGTCTTATGACATTGATTTCATGGCTGAGGGATATTCCATCGTACGTAAGTACCACAATTTTTTGAACCATTTTTATATTTCCTGGGATATTTAAGGTGTACCCAAGTTGAGGTCCTTGTAAGCAGTGCAGCCCTAAATTTTGGGGTGGCTGTGTCTTTTTGATTTTCAGTTTTCCCAAGGTATATTCCCTAGACTGGAAGTGCCCTTGGCTCTGTAGCTCTGTTGTTTACTTGTTTTAGGGAACACAATGCACTCCTCCAGAGAGGCAGTTGGCAATTTACATCCCGCCCATCAGCATAACAAGGCTCCCTGTTCTCCAGGGCCTGTCTTGCCTTTCTGGTTTTTACACATTTTGTGGATGTCCCTTTTGACCGGTGGGAAGTGATACTTCTTTGTAGTGCAGATTTGCATTGCCCGCTTGCTTGCTTGGCCAAAAAGGGCGTATGCGTTTTCTCCTGAATATATTCAGGAGAAAACGCATACGCCCTTTTTGGCCAAGTGCATCATTGTCGAAGTTGTGCCCCTCTTCCTGTGCTTTAAAGGCGATTCCAACGTACCTCTTGAAATCTGTTTCCTGCTATTCTGCCTCGCTTTCAAGTCCGCCTCATTGCCTTCCCTCAACAGATTTTTGGACCATAGTTGTCCTTTATTACTCGGCCAGTTTGTGAATTGCTGTGCCCCTGAGCTCCATTTTTCAACTCGTTTTTGGTGAGCTGACCGCAAGTCCAAAATTTTGGTTCAGGATCTATACTGATTCCCGGTGGGTGGCTGAGACTTTGGTTAATTCTTCTTCCTGCTGGGAAATTACAGTGATATGTGCCCGTCCAAATGCCTAACAGCTACTCTCTCATTGGTTCTCCCTCTTCCCTTTCATCCTCTGCCAAATTGGCAACCTGTGCGAACCAGGAGGTTAAAGGGGCTGTCTCTCCAAGTTGGGAGGTTGATAATAAAGCAGATGGAAAGTCAAACCGGAGCACCAGGAGAGGGACTATTCGTTGAGTTTTAGAAACCTTTCGTATTCACAGTGTGTCCATTCTCTAGGATTCCCGTACATGTTATATCTGTAGTAATATTCCCTTCAACCTGGAGAGTTGGGACCCATGGAATGTGTGCCATGCATTATTGCTTTAAAGGGTCTGCATTTGCTCACCCAATCTCACCAATCCTCTCAGTCCCAAGTGTCCAGCCTTATGCCACATCCAGCTGTCATTGTAGATAGGGTCATTTCAGGTTTCATCAGAGACCCTGAAGGAATTGTAAAGAATTTCCCAGTTTTTTTCGTTTTATTTTTGAAATTCCTTTTTATAGTGGGTTTGAGCTGATTCTCGCTGCCATATTTATCCCAGTCTAGACACACTTGATTCCCTTACGGAGACATATCAATACATAGGTTTTAAGATTCTTACTAGTCAGATATATTCCTCTGCGGGAAATATGGGGTTTTGAGTCCCTTTCACTGAGGAAGGTGTAGGTCTTGTCTATTCCATAGTTGGTTTTTGGAACGGTACCTGTGCTTATATCAAACTCTGGTTTTATGCATCACCCCACCTCTCCTTCCCCCTTAAGCAGGCATAAGAGTGTTTTCTAAATGTGAGACACTGTTCTCTTTCCTAACTCAGTTCAAGTGTAGCCATGTTTACAGGATCTTCATAAGTGATATCTTATGATAAGTTTCTTTTTCTGTGTGACTTATTTCACTTAGAATCATCGTACCTGAATCCACCCATTTTGCTGCTACTGGTCTTATGACATTGATTTCATGACTGAGGGATATTCCATCGTACGTAAGTACCACAATTTTTTGAACCATTTTTATATTTCCTGGGATATTTAAGGTGTACCCAAGTTGAGGTCCTTGTAAGCAGTGCAGCCCTAAATTTTGTGGTGGCTGTGTCTTTTTGATTTTCAGTTTTCCCAAGGTATATTCCCTAGACTGGAAGTGCCCTTGGCTCTGTAGCTCTGTTGTTTACTTGTTTTAGGGAACACAATGCACTCCTCCAGAGAGGCAGTTGGCAATTTACATCCCGCCCATCAGCATAACAAGGCTCCCTGTTCTCCAGGGCCTGTCTTGCCTTTCTGGTTTTTACACATTTTGTGGATGTCCCTTTTGACCGGTGGGAAGTGATACTTCTTTGTAGTGCAGATTTGCATTGCCCGCTTGCTTGCTTGGCCAAAAAGGGCGTATGCGTTTTCTCCTGAATATATTCAGGAGAAAACGCATACGCCCTTTTTGGCCAAGTGCATCATTGTCGAAGTTGTGCCCCTCTTCCTGTGCTTTAAAGGCGATTCCAACGTACCTCTTGAAATCTGTTTCCTGCTATTCTGCCTCGCTTTCAAGTCCGCCTCGTTGCCTTCCCTCAACAGATTTTTGGACGATAGTTGTTCTTTATTACTCGGCCAGTTTGTGAATTGCTGTGCCCCTGAGCTCCATTTTTCAACTCGTTTTTGGTGAGCTGACCGCAAGTCCAAAATTTTGGTTCAGGATCTATACTGATTCCCGGTGGGTGGCTGAGACTTTGGTTAATTCTTCTTCCTGCCGGGAAATTACAGTGATATGTGCCCGTCCAAATGCCTAACAGCTACTCTCTCATTGGTTCTCCCTCTTCCCTTTCATCCTCTGCCAAATTGGCAACCTGTGCGAACCAGGAGGTTAAAGGGGCTGTCTCTCCAAGTTGGGAGGTTGATAATAAAGCAGATGGAAAGTCAAACCGGAGCACCAGGAGAGGGACTATTCGTTGAGTTTTAGAAAACTTTCGTATTCACAGTGTGTCCATTCTCTAGGATTCCGGTACATGTTATATCTGTAGTAATATTCCCTTCAACCTGGAGAGTTGGAACCCATGGAATGTGTGCCATGCATTATTGCTTTAAAGGGTCTGCATTTGCTCACCCAATCTCACCAATCCTCTCAGTCCCAAGTGTCCAGCCTTATGCCACATCCAGCTGTCATTGTAGATAGGGTCATTTCAGGTTTCATCAGAGACCCTGAAGGAATTGTAAAGAATTTCCCAGTTTTTTTGTTTTATTTTTGAAATTCCTTTTTATAGTGGGTTTGAGCTGATTCTCGCTGCCATATTTATCCCAGTCTAGACACACTTGATTCCCTTACGGAGACATATCAATACATAGGTTTTAAGATTCTTACTAGTCAGATATATTCCTCTGCGGGAAATATGGGGTTTTGAGTCCCTTTCACTGAGGAAGGTGTAGGTCTTGTCTATTCCATAGTTGGTTTTTGGAACGGTACCTGTGCTTATATCAAACTCTGGTTTTATGCATCACCCCACCTCTCCTTCCCCCTTAAGCAGGCATAAGAGTGTTTTCTAAATGTGAGACACTGTTCTCTTTCCTAACTCAGTTCAAGTGTAGCCATGTTTACAGGATCTTCATAAGTGATATCTTATGATAAGTTTCTTTTTCTGTGTGACTTATTTCACTTAGAATCATCGTACCTGAATCCACCCATTTTGCTGCTACTGGTCTTATGACATTGATTTCATGGCTGAGGGATATTCCATCGTACGTAAGTACCACAATTTTTTGAACCATTTTTATATTTCCTGGGATATTTAAGGTGTACCCAAGTTCAGGTCCTTGTAAGCAGTGCAGCCCTAAATTTTGGGGTGGCTGTGTCTTTTTGATTTTCAGTTTTCCCAAGGTATATTCCCTAGACTGGAAGTGCCCTTGGCTTTGTAGCTCTGTTGTTTACTTGTTTTAGGGAACACAATGCACTCCTCCAGAGAGGCAGTTGGTAATTTACATCCCGCCCAACAGCATAACAAGGCTCCC
This sequence comes from Hyperoodon ampullatus, assembly GCF_949752795.1. Lineage (NCBI taxonomy): Eukaryota > Metazoa > Chordata > Mammalia > Artiodactyla > Ziphiidae > Hyperoodon > Hyperoodon ampullatus. Next base: position 626,435 of record NW_027640562.1, read on the forward strand.
TGTTCTCCAGGGCCTGTCTTGCCTTTCTGGTTTTTACATATTTTGTGGATGTCCCTTTTGACCGGTGGGAAGTGATACTTCTTTGTAGTGCAGATTTGCATTGCCCGCTTGCTTGCTTGGCCAAAAAGGGCGTATGCGTTTTCTCCTGAATATATTCAGGAGAAAACGCATACGCCCTTTTTGGCCAAGTGCATCATTGTCGAAGTTGTGCCCCTCTTCCTGTGCTTTAAAGGCGATTCCAACGTACCTCTGGAAATCTGTTTCCTGCTATTCTGCCTCGCTTTCAAGTCCGCCTCGTTGCCTTCCCTCAACAGATTTTTGGACGATAGTTGTCCTTTATTACTCGGCCAGTTTGTGAATTGCTGTGCCCCTGAGCTCCATTTTTCAACTCGTTTTTGGTGAGCTGACCGCAAGTCCAAAATTTTGGTTCAGGATCTATACTGATTCCCGGTGGGTGGCTGAGACTTTGGTTAATTCTTCTTCCTGCCGGGAAATTACAGTGATATGTGCCCGTCCAAATGCCTAACAGCTACTCTCTCATTGGTTCTCCCTCTTCCCTTTCATCCTCTGCCAAATTGGCAACCTGTGCGAACCAGGAGGTTAAAGGGGCTGTCTCTCCAAGTTGGGAGGTTGATAATAAAGCAGATGGAAAGTCAAACCGGAGCACCAGGAGAGGGACTATTCGTTGAGTTTTAGAAACCTTTCGTATTCACAGTGTGTCCGTTCTCTAGGATTCCCGTACATGTTAAATCTGTAGTAATATTCCCTTCAACCTGGAGAGTTGGGACCCATGGAATGTGTGCCATGCATTATTGCTTTAAAGGGTCTGCATTTGCTCACCCAATCTCACCAATCCTCTCAGTCCCAAGTGTCCAGCCTTATGCCACATCCAGCTGTCATTGTAGATAGGGTCATTTCAGGTTTCATCAGAGACCCTGAAGGAATTGTAAAGAATTTCCCAGTTTTTTTGTTTTATTTTTGAAATTCCTTTTTATAGTGGGTTTGAGCTGATTCTCGCTGCCATATTTATCCCAGTCTAGACACACTTGATTCCCTTACGGAGACATATCAATACATAGGTTTTAAGATTCTTACTAGTCAGATATATTCCTCTGCGGGAAATATGGGGTTTTGAGTCCCTTTCACTGAGGAAGGTGTAGGTCTTGTCTATTCCATAGTTGGTTTTTGGAACGGTACCTGTGCTTATATCAAACTCTGGTTTTATGCATCACCCCACCTCTCCTTCCCCCTTAAGCAGGCATAAGAGTGTTTTCTAAATGTGAGACACTGTTCTCTTTCCTAACTCAGTTCAAGTGTAGCCATGTTTACAGGATCTTCATAAGTGATATCTTATGATAAGTTTCTTTTTCTGTGTGACTTATTTCACTTAGAATCATCGTACCTGAATCCACCCATTTTGCTGCTACTGGTCTTATGACATTGATTTCATGGCTGAGGGATATTCCATCGTACGTAAGTACCACAATTTTTTGAACCATTTTTATATTTCCTGGGATATTTAAGGTGTACCCAAGTTGAGGTCCTTGTAAGCAGTGCAGCCCTAAATTTTGGGGTGGCTGTGTCTTTTTGATTTTCAGTTTTCCCAAGGTATATTCCCTAGACTGGAAGTGCCCTTGGCTCTGTAGCTCTGTTGTTTACTTGTTTTAGGGAACACAATGCACTCCTCCAGAGAGGCAGTTGGCAATTTACATCCCGCCCATCAGGATAACAAGGCACCCTGTTCTCCAGGGCCTGTCTTGCCTTTCTGGTTTTTACACATTTTGTGGATATCCCTTTTGACTGGTGGGAAGTGATACTTCTTTGTAGTGCAGATTTGCATTGCCCGCTTGCTTGCTTGGCCAAAAAGGGCGTATGCGTTTTCTCCTGAATATATTCAGGAGAAAACGCATACGCACTTTTTGGCCAAGTGCATCATTGTCGAAGTTGTGCCCCTCTTCCTGTGCTTTAAAGGCGATTCCAACGTACCTCTTGAAATCTGTTTCCTGCTATTCTGCCACGCTTTCAAGTCCGCCTCATTGCCTTCCTTCAACAGATTTTTGGACGATAGTTGTCCTTTATTACTCGGCCAGTTTGTGAATTGCTGCGCCCCTGAGCTCCATTTTTCAACTCGTTTTTGGTGAGCTGACCGCAAGTCCAAAATTTTGGTTCAGGATCTATACTGATTCCCGGTGGGTGGCTGAGACTTTGGTTAATTCTTCTTCCTGCCGGGAAATTACAGTGATATGTGCCCGTCCAAATGCCTAACAGCTACTCTCTCATTGGTTCTCCCTCTTCCCTTTCATCCTCTGCCAAATTGGCAACCTGTGCGAACCAGGAGGTTAAAGGGGCTGTCTCTCCAAGTTGGGAGGTTGATAATAAAGCAGATGGAAAGTCAAACCGGAGCACCAGGAGAGGGACTATTCGTTGAGTTTTAGAAACCTTTCGTATTCACAGTGTGTCCGTTCTCTAGGATTCCCGTACATGTTAAATCTGTAGTAATATTCCCTTCAACCTGGAGAGTTGGGACCCATGGAATGTGTGCCATGCATTATTGCTTTAAAGGGTCTGCATTTGCTCACCCAATCTCACCAATCCTCTCAGTCCCAAGTGTCCAGCCTTATGCCACATCCAGCTGTCATTGTAGATAGGGTCATTTCAGGTTTCATCAGAGACCCTGAAGGAATTGTAAAGAATTTCCCAGTTTTTTTGTTTTATTTTTGAAATTCCTTTTTATAGTGGGTTTGAGCTGATTCTCGCTGCCATATTTATCCCAGTCTAGACACACTTGATTCCCTTACGGAGACATATCAATACATAGGTTTTAAGATTCTTACTAGTCAGATATATTCCTCTGCGGGAAATATGGGGTTTTGAGTCCCTTTCACTGAGGAAGGTGTAGGTCTTGTCTATTCCATAGTTGGTTTTTGGAACGGTACCTGTGCTTATATCAAACTCTGGTTTTATGCATCACCCCACCTCTCCTTCCCCCTTAAGCAGGCATAAGAGTGTTTTCTAAATGTGAGACACTGTTCTCTTTCCTAACTCAGTTCAAGTGTAGCCATGTTTACAGGATCTTCATAAGTGATATCTTATGATAAGTTTCTTTTTCTCTGTGACTTATTTCACTTAGAATCATCGTACCTGAATCCACCCATTTTGCTGCTACTGGTCTTATGACATTGATTTCATGGCTGAGGGATATTCCATCGTACGTAAGTACCACAATTTTTTGAACCATTTTTATATTTCCTGGGATATTTAAGGTGTACCCAAGTTGAGGTCCTTGTAAGCAGTGCAGCCCTAAATTTTGGGGTGGCTGTGTCTTTTTGATTTTCAGTTTTCCCAAGGTATATTCCCTAGACTGGAAGTGCCCTTGGCTCTGTAGCTCTGTTCTTTACTTGTTTTAGGGAACACAATGCACTCCTCCAGAGAGGCAGTTGGCAATTTACATCCCGCCCATCAGCATAACAAGGCTCCCTGTTCTCCAGGGCCTGTCTTGCCTTTCTGGTTTTTACACATTTTGTGGATGTCCCTTTTGACCGGTGGGAAGTGATACTTCTTTGTAGTGCAGATTTGCATTGCCCGCTTGCTTGCTTGGCCAAAAAGGGCGTATGCGTTTTCTCCTGAATATATTCAGGAGAAAACGCATACGCCCTTTTTGGCCAAGTGCATCATTGTCGAAGTTGTGCCCCTCTTCCTGTGCTTTAAAGGCGATTCCAACGTACCTCTGGAAATCTGTTTCCTGCTATTCTGCCTCGCTTTCAAGTCCGCCTCGTTGCCTTCCCTCAACAGATTTTTGGACGATAGTTGTCCTTTATTACTCGGCCAGTTTGTGAATTGCTGTGCCCCTGAGCTCCATATTTCAACTCGTTTTTGGTGAGCTGACCGCAAGTCCAAAATTTTGGTTCAGGATCTATACTGATTCCCGGTGGGTGGCTGAGACTTTGGTTAATTCTTCTTCCTGCCGGGAAATTACAGTGATATGTGCCTGTCCAAATGCCTAACAGCTACTCTCTCATTGGTTCTCCCTCTTCCCTTTCATCCTCTGCCAAATTGGCAACCTGTGCGAACCAGGAGGTTAAAGGGGCTGTCTCTCCAAGTTGGGAGGTTGATAATAAAGCAGATGGAAAGTCAAACCGGAGCACCAGGAGAGGGACTATTCGTTGAGTTTTAGAAACCTTTCGTATTCACAGTGTGTCCATTCTCTAGGATTCCCGTACATGTTATATCTGTAGTAATATTCCCTTCAACCTGGAGAGTTGGGACCCATGGAAAGTGTGCCATGCATTATTGCTTTAATGGGTCTGCATTTGCTCACCCAATCTCACCAATCCTCTCAGTCCCAAGTGTCCAGCCTTATGCCACATCCAGCTGTCATTGTAGATAGGGTCATTTCAGGTTTCATCAGAGACCCTGAAGGAATTGTAAAGAATTTCCCAGTTTTTTTGTTTTATTTTTGAAATTCCTTTTTATAGTGGGTTTGAGCTGATTCTCGCTGCCATATTTATCCCAGTCTAGACACACTTGATTCCCTTACGGAGACATATCAATACATAGGTTTTAAGATTCTTACTAGTCAGATATATTCCTCTGCGGGAAATATGGGGTTTTGAGTCCCTTTCACTGAGGAAGGTGTAGGTCTTGTCTATTCCATAGTTGGTTTTTGGAACGGTACCTGTGCTTATATCAAACTCTGGTTTTATGCATCACCCCACCTCTCCTTCCCCCTTAAGCAGGCATAAGAGTGTTTTCTAAATGTGAGACACTGTTCTCTTTCCTAACTCAGTTCAAGAGTAGCCATGTTTACAGGATCTTCATAAGTGATATCTTATGATAAGTTTCTTTTTCTGTGTGACTTATTTCACTTAGAATCATCGTACCTGAATCCACCCATTTTGCTGCTACTGGTCTTATGACATTGATTTCATGGCTGAGGGATATTCCATCGTACGTAAGTACCACAATTTTTTGAACCATTTTTATATTTCCTGGGATATTTAAGGTGTACCCAAGTTGAGGTCCTTGTAAGCAGTGCAGCCCTAAATTTTGGGGTGGCTGTGTCTTTTTGATTTTCAGTTTTCCCAAGGTATATTCCTTAGACTGGAAGTGCCCTTGGCTCTGTAGCTCTGTTGTTTACTTGTTTTAGGGAACACAATGCACTCCTCCAGAGAGGCAGTTGGCAATTTACATCCCGCCCATCAGCATAACAAGGCTCCCTGTTCTCCAGGGCCTGTCTTGCCTTTCTGGTTTTTACACATTTTGTGGATGTCCCTTTTGACCGGTGGGAAGTGATACTTCTTTGTAGTGCAGATTTGCATTGCCCGCTTGCTTGCTTGGCCAAAAAGGGCGTATGCGTTTTCTCCTGAATATATTCAGGAGAAAACGCATACGCCCTTTTTGGCCAAGTGCATCATTGTCGAAGTTGTGCCCCTCTTCCTGTGCTTTAAAGGCGATTCCAACGTACCTCTGGAAATCTGTTTCCTGCTATTCTGCCTCGCTTTCAAGTCCGCCTCGTTGCCTTCCCTCAACAGATTTTTGGACGATAGTTGTCCTTTATTACTCGGCCAGTTTGTGAATTGCTGTGCCCCTGAGCTCCATTTTTCAACTCGTTTTTGGTGAGCTGACCGCAAGTCCAAAATTTTGGTTCAGGATCTATACTGATTCCCGGTGGGTGGCTGAGACTTTGGTTAATTCTTCTTCCTGCCGGGAAATTACAGTGATATGTGCCCGTCCAAATGCCTAACAGCTACTCTCTCATTGGTTCTCCCTCTTCCCTTTCATCCTCTGCCAAATTGGCAACCTGTGCGAACCAGGAGGTTAAAGGGGCTGTCTCTCCAAGTTGGGAGGTTGATAATAAAGCAGATGGAAAGTCAAACCGGAGCACCAGGAGAGGGACTATTCGTTGAGTTTTAGAAACCTTTCATATTCACAGTGTGTCCATTCTCTAGGATTCCCATACATGTTATATCTGTAGTAATATTCCCTTCAACCTGGAGAGTTGGGACCCATGGAATGTGTGCCATGCATTATTGCTTTAAAGGGTCTGCATTTGCTCACCCAATCTCACCAATCCTCTCAGTCCCAAGTGTCCAGCCTTATGCCACATCCAGCTGTCATTGTAGATAGGGTCATTTCAGGTTTCATCAGAGACCCTGAAGGAATTGTAAAGAATTTCCCAGTTTTTTTGTTTTATTTTTGAAATTCCTTTTTATAGTGGGTTTGAGCTGATTCTCGCTGCCATATTTATCCCAGTCTAGACACACTTGATTCCCTTACGGAGACATATCAATACATAGGTTTTAAGATTCTTACTAGTCAGATATATTCCTCTGCGGGAAATATGGGGTTTTGAGTCCCTTTCACTGAGGAAGGTGTAGGTCTTGTCTATTCCATAGTTGGTTTTTGGAACGGTACCTGTGCTTATATCAAACTCTGGTTTTATGCATCACCCCACCTCTCCTTCCCCCTTAAGCAGGCATAAGAGTGTTTTCTAAATGTGAGACACTGTTCTCTTTCCTAACTCAGTTCAAGTGTAGCCATGTTTACAGGATCTTCATAAGTGATATCTTATGATAAGTTTCTTTTTCTGTGTGACTTATTTCACTTAGAATCATCGTACCTGAATCCACCCATTTTGCTGCTACTGGTCTTATGACATTGATTTCATGGCTGAGGGATATTCCATCGTACGTAAGTACCACAATTTTTTGAACCATTTTTATATTTCCTGGGATATTTAAGGTGTACCCAAGTTGAGGTCCTTTTAAGCAGTGCAGCCCTAAATTTTGGGGTGGCTGTGTCTTTTTGATTTTCAGTTTTCCCAAGGTATATTCCCTAGACTGGAAGTGCCCTTGGCTCTGTAGCTCTGTTGTTTACTTGTTTTAGGGAACACAATGCACTCCTCCAGAGAGGCAGTTGGCAATTTACATCCCGCCCATCAGGATAACAAGGCACCCTGTTCTCCAGGGCCTGTCTTGCCTTTCTGGTTTTTACACATTTTGTGGATATCCCTTTTGACTGGTGGGAAGTGATACTTCTTTGTAGTGCAGATTTGCATTGCCCGCTTGCTTGCTTGGCCAAAAAGGGCGTATGCGTTTTCTCCTGAATATATTCAGGAGAAAACGCATACGCACTTTTTGGCCAAGTGCATCATTGTCGAAGTTGTGCCCCTCTTCCTGTGCTTTAAAGGCGATTCCAACGTACCTCTTGAAATCTGTTTCCTGCTATTCTGCCACGCTTTCAAGTCCGCCTCATTGCCTTCCTTCAACAGATTTTTGGACGATAGTTGTCCTTTATTACTCGGCCAGTTTGTGAATTGCTGCGCCCCTGAGCTCCATTTTTCAACTCGTTTTTGGTGAGCTGACCGCAAGTCCAAAATTTTGGTTCAGGATCTATACTGATTCCCGGTGGGTGGCTGAGACTTTGGTTAATTCTTCTTCCTGCCGGGAAATTACAGTGATATGTGCCCGTCCAAATGCCTAACAGCTACTCTCTCATTGGTTCTCCCTCTTCCCTTTCATCCTCTGCCAAATTGGCAACCTGTGCGAACCAGGAGGTTAAAGGGGCTGTCTCTCCAAGTTGGGAGGTTGATAATAAAGCAGATGGAAAGTCAAACCGGAGCACCAGGAGAGGGACTATTCGTTGAGTTTTAGAAACCTTTCGTATTCACAGTGTGTCCGTTCTCTAGGATTCCCGTACATGTTAAATCTGTAGTAATATTCCCTTCAACCTGGAGAGTTGGGACCCATGGAATGTGTGCCATGCATTATTGCTTTAAAGGGTCTGCATTTGCTCACCCAATCTCACCAATCCTCTCAGTCCCAAGTGTCCAGCCTTATGCCACATCCAGCTGTCATTGTAGATAGGGTCATTTCAGGTTTCATCAGAGACCCTGAAGGAATTGTAAAGAATTTCCCAGTTTTTTTGTTTTATTTTTGAAATTCCTTTTTATAGTGGGTTTGAGCTGATTCTCGCTGCCATATTTATCCCAGTCTAGACACACTTGATTCCCTTACGGAGACATATCAATACATAGGTTTTAAGATTCTTACTAGTCAGATATATTCCTCTGCGGGAAATATGGGGTTTTGAGTCCCTTTCACTGAGGAAGGTGTAGGTCTTGTCTATTCCATAGTTGGTTTTTGGAACGGTACCTGTGCTTATATCAAACTCTGGTTTTATGCATCACCCCACCTCTCCTTCCCCCTTAAGCAGGCATAAGAGTGTTTTCTAAATGTGAGACACTGTTCTCTTTCCTAACTCAGTTCAAGTGTAGCCATGTTTACAGGATCTTCATAAGTGATATCTTATGATAAGTTTCTTTTTCTCTGTGACTTATTTCACTTAGAATCATCGTACCTGAATCCACCCATTTTGCTGCTACTGGTCTTATGACATTGATTTCATGGCTGAGGGATATTCCATCGTACGTAAGTACCACAATTTTTTGAACCATTTTTATATTTCCTGGGATATTTAAGGTGTACCCAAGTTGAGGTCCTTGTAAGCAGTGCAGCCCTAAATTTTGGGGTGGCTGTGTCTTTTTGATTTTCAGTTTTCCCAAGGTATATTCCCTAGACTGGAAGTGCCCTTGGCTCTGTAGCTCTGTTCTTTACTTGTTTTAGGGAACACAATGCACTCCTCCAGAGAGGCAGTTGGCAATTTACATCCCGCCCATCAGCATAACAAGGCTCCCTGTTCTCCAGGGCCTGTCTTGCCTTTCTGGTTTTTACACATTTTGTGGATGTCCCTTTTGACCGGTGGGAAGTGATACTTCTTTGTAGTGCAGATTTGCATTGCCCGCTTGCTTGCTTGGCCAAAAAGGGCGTATGCGTTTTCTCCTGAATATATTCAGGAGAAAACGCATACGCCCTTTTTGGCCAAGTGCATCATTGTCGAAGTTGTGCCCCTCTTCCTGTGCTTTAAAGGCGATTCCAACGTACCTCTGGAAATCTGTTTCCTGCTATTCTGCCTCGCTTTCAAGTCCGCCTCGTTGCCTTCCCTCAACAGATTTTTGGACGATAGTTGTCCTTTATTACTCGGCCAGTTTGTGAATTGCTGTGCCCCTGAGCTCCATATTTCAACTCGTTTTTGGTGAGCTGACCGCAAGTCCAAAATTTTGGTTCAGGATCTATACTGATTCCCGGTGGGTGGCTGAGACTTTGGTTAATTCTTCTTCCTGCCGGGAAATTACAGTGATATGTGCCCGTCCAAATGCCTAACAGCTACTCTCTCATTGGTTCTCCCTCTTCCCTTTCATCCTCTGCCAAATTGGCAACCTGTGCGAACCAGGAGGTTAAAGGGGCTGTCTCTCCAAGTTGGGAGGTTGATAATAAAGCAGATGGAAAGTCAAACCGGAGCACCAGGAGAGGGACTATTCGTTGAGTTTTAGAAACCTTTCGTATTCACAGTGTGTCCATTCTCTAGGATTCCCGTACATGTTATATCTGTAGTAATATTCCCTTCAACCTGGAGAGTTGGGACCCATGGAAAGTGTGCCATGCATTATTGCTTTAATGGGTCTGCATTTGCTCACCCAATCTCACCAATCCTCTCAGTCCCAAGTGTCCAGCCTTATGCCACATCCAGCTGTCATTGTAGATAGGGTCATTTCAGGTTTCATCAGAGACCCTGAAGGAATTGTAAAGAATTTCCCAGTTTTTTTGTTTTATTTTTGAAATTCCTTTTTATAGTGGGTTTGAGCTGATTCTCGCTGCCATATTTATCCCAGTCTAGACACACTTGATTCCCTTACGGAGACATATCAATACATAGGTTTTAAGATTCTTACTAGTCAGATATATTCCTCTGCGGGAAATATGGGGTTTTGAGTCCCTTTCACTGAGGAAGGTGTAGGTCTTGTCTATTCCATAGTTGGTTTTTGGAACGGTACCTGTGCTTATATCAAACTCTGGTTTTATGCATCACCCCACCTCTCCTTCCCCCTTAAGCAGGCATAAGAGTGTTTTCTAAATGTGAGACACTGTTCTCTTTCCTAACTCAGTTCAAGAGTAGCCATGTTTACAGGATCTTCATAAGTGATATCTTATGATAAGTTTCTTTTTCTGTGTGACTTATTTCACTTAGAATCATCGTACCTGAATCCACCCATTTTGCTGCTACTGGTCTTATGACATTGATTTCATGGCTGAGGGATATTCCATCGTACGTAAGTACCACAATTTTTTGAACCATTTTTATATTTCCTGGGATATTTAAGGTGTACCCAAGTTGAGGTCCTTGTAAGCAGTGCAGCCCTAAATTTTGGGGTGGCTGTGTCTTTTTGATTTTCAGTTTTCCCAAGGTATATTCCTTAGACTGGAAGTGCCCTTGGCTCTGTAGCTCTGTTGTTTACTTGTTTTAGGGAACACAATGCACTCCTCCAGAGAGGCAGTTGGCAATTTACATCCCGCCCATCAGCATAACAAGGCTCCCTGTTCTCCAGGGCCTGTCTTGCCTTTCTGGTTTTTACACATTTTGTGTATGTCCCTTTTGACCGGTGGGAAGTGATACTTCTTTGTAGTGCAGATTTGCATTGCCCGCTTGCTTGCTTGGCCAAAAAGGGCGTATGCGTTTTCTCCTGAATATATTCAGGAGAAAACGCATACGCCCTTTTTGGCCAAGTGCCTCATTGTCGAAGTTGTGCCCCTCTTCCTGTGCTTTAAAGGCGATTCCAACGTACCTCTTGAAATCTGTTTCCTGCTATTCTGCCTCGCTTTCAAGTCCGCCTCGTTGCCTTCCCTCAACAGATTTTTGGACGATAGTTGTCCTTTATTACTCGGCCAGTTTGTGAATTGCTGTGCCCCTGAGCTCCATTTTTCAACTCGTTTTTGGTGAGCTGACCGCAAGTCCAAAATTTTGGTTCAGGATCTATACTGATTCCCGGTGGGTGGCTGAGACTTTGGTTAATTCTTCTTCCTGCCGGGAAATTACAGTGATATGTGCCCGTCCAAATGCCTAACAGCTACTCTCTCATTGGTTCTCCCTCTTCCCTTTCATCCTCTGCCAAATTGGCAACCTGTGCAAACCAGGAGGTTAAAGGGGCTGTCTCTCCAAGTTGGGAGGTTGATAATAAAGCAGATGGAAAGTCAAACCGGAGCACCAGGAGAGGGACTATTCGTTGAGTTTTAGAAACCTTTCGTATTCACAGTGTGTCCATTCTCTAGGATTCCCGTACATGTTATATCTGTAGTAATATTCCCTTCAACCTGGAGAGTTGGGACCCATGGAATGTGTGCCATGCATTATTGCTTTAAAGGGTCTGCATTTGCTCACCCAATCTCACCAATCCTCTCAGTCCCAAGTGTCCAGCCTTATGCCACATCCAGCTGTCATTGTAGATAGGGTCATTTCAGGTTTCATCAGAGACCCTGAAGGAATTGTAAAGAATTTCCCAGTTTTTTTGTTTTATTTTTGAAATTCCTTTTTATAGTGGGTTTGAGCTGATTCTCGCTGCCATATTTATGCCAGTCTAGACACACTTGATTCCCTTACGGAGACATATCAATACATAGGTTTTAAGATTCTTACTAGTCAGATATATTCCTCTGCGGGAAATATGGGGTTTTGAGTCCCTTTCACTGAGGAAGGTGTAGGTCTTGTCTATTCCATAGTTGGTTTTTGGAACGGTACCTGTGCTTATATCAAACTCTGGTTTTATGCATCACCCCACCTCTCCTTCCCCCTTAAGCAGGCATAAGAGTGTTTTCTAAATGTGAGACACTGTTCTCTTTCCTAACTCAGTTCAAGTGTAGCCATGTTTACAGGATCTTCATAAGTGATATCTTATGATAAGTTTCTTTTTCTCTGTGACTTATTTCACTTAGAATCATCGTACCTGAATCCACCCATTTTGCTGCTACTGGTCTTATGACATTGATTTCATGGCTGAGGGATATTCCATCGTACGTAAGTACCACAATTTTTTGAACCATTTTTATATTTCCTGGGATATTTAAGGTGTACCCAAGTTGAGGTCCTTGTAAGCAGTGCAGCCCTAAATTTTGGGGTGGCTGTGTCTTTTTGATTTTCAGTTTTCCCAAGGTATATTCCCTAGACTGGAAGTGCCCTTGGCTTTGTAGCTCTGTTGTTTACTTGTTTTAGGGAACACAATGCACTCCTCCAGAGAGGCAGTTGGTAATTTACATCCCGCCCAACAGCATAACAAGGCTCCCTGTTCTCCAGGGCCTGTCTTGCCTTTCTGGTTTTTACATATTTTGTGGATGTCCCTTTTGACCGGTGGGAAGTGATACTTCTTTGTAGTGCAGATTTGCATTGCCCGCTTGCTTGCTTGGCCAAAAAGGGCGTATGCGTTTTCTCCTGAATATATTCAGGAGAAAACGCATACGCCCTTTTTGGCCAAGTGCATCATTGTCGAAGTTGTGCCCCTCTTCCTGTGCTTTAAAGGCGATTCCAACGTACCTCTGGAAATCTGTTTCCTGCTATTCTGCCTCGCTTTCAAGTCCGCCTCGTTGCCTTCCCTCAACAGATTTTTGGACGATAGTTGTCCTTTATTACTCGGCCAGTTTGTGAATTGCTGTGCCCCTGAGCTCCATTTTTCAACTCGTTTTTGGTGAGCTGACCGCAAGTCCAAAATTTTGGTTCAGGATCTATACTGATTCCCGGTGGGTGGCTGAGACTTTGGTTAATTCTTCTTCCTGCCGGGAAATTACAGTGATATGTGCCCGTCCAAATGCCTAACAGCTACTCTCTCATTGGTTCTCCCTCTTCCCTTTCATCCTCTGCCAAATTGGCAACCTGTGCGAACCAGGAGGTTAAAGGGGCTGTCTCTCCAAGTTGGGAGGTTGATAATAAAGCAGATGGAAAGTCAAACCGGAGCACCAGGAGAGGGACTATTCGTTGAGTTTTAGAAACCTTTCATATTCACAGTGTGTCCATTCTCTAGGATTCCCGTACATGTTATATCTGTAGTAATATTCCCTTCAACCTGGAGAGTTGGGACCCATGGAATGTGTGCCATGCATTATTGCTTTAAAGGGTCTGCATTTGCTCACCCAATCTCACCAATCCTCTCAGTCCCAAGTGTCCAGCCTTATGCCACATCCAGCTGTCATTGTAGATAGGGTCATTTCAGGTTTCATCAGAGACCCTGAAGGAATTGTAAAGAATTTCCCAGTTTTTTTGTTTTATTTTTGAAATTCCTTTTTATAGTGGGTTTGAGCTGATTCTCGCTGCCATATTTATCCCAGTCTAGACACACTTGATTCCCTTACGGAGACATATCAATACATAGGTTTTAAGATTCTTACTAGTCAGATATATTCCTCTGCGGGAAATATGGGGTTTTGAGTCCCTTTCACTGAGGAAGGTGTAGGTCTTGTCTATTCCATAGTTGGTTTTTGGAACGGTACCTGTGCTTATATCAAACTCTGGTTTTATGCATCACCCCACCTCTCCTTCCCCCTTAAGCAGGCATAAGAGTGTTTTCTAAATGTGAGACACTGTTCTCTTTCCTAACTCAGTTCAAGTGTAGCCATGTTTACAGGATCTTCATAAGTGATATCTTATGATAAGTTTCTTTTTCTGTGTGACTTATTTCACTTAGAATCATCGTACCTGAATCCACCCATTTTGCTGCTACTGGTCTTATGACATTGATTTCATGGCTGAGGGATATTCCATCGTACGTAAGTACCACAATTTTTTGAACCATTTTTATATTTCCTGGGATATTTAAGGTGTACCCAAGTTGAGGTCCTTTTAAGCAGTGCAGCCCTAAATTTTGGGGTGGCTGTGTCTTTTTGATTTTCAGTTTTCCCAAGGTATATTCCCTAGACTGGAAGTGCCCTTGGCTCTGTAGCTCTGTTGTTTACTTGTTTTAGGGAACACAATGCACTCCTCCAGAGAGGCAGTTGGCAATTTACATCCCGCCCATCAGGATAACAAGGCACCCTGTTCTCCAGGGCCTGTCTTGCCTTTCTGGTTTTTACACATTTTGTGGATATCCCTTTTGACTGGTGGGAAGTGATACTTCTTTGTAGTGCAGATTTGCATTGCCCGCTTGCTTGCTTGGCCAAAAAGGGCGTATGCGTTTTCTCCTGAATATATTCAGGAGAAAACGCATACGCACTTTTTGGCCAAGTGCATCATTGTCGAAGTTGTGCCCCTCTTCCTGTGCTTTAAAGGCGATTCCAACGTACCTCTTGAAATCTGTTTCCTGCTATTCTGCCACGCTTTCAAGTCCGCCTCATTGCCTTCCTTCAACAGATTTTTGGACGATAGTTGTCCTTTATTACTCGGCCAGTTTGTGAATTGCTGCGCCCCTGAGCTCCATTTTTCAACTCGTTTTTGGTGAGCTGACCGCAAGTCCAAAATTTTGGTTCAGGATCTATACTGATTCCCGGTGGGTGGCTGAGACTTTGGTTAATTCTTCTTCCTGCCGGGAAATTACAGTGATATGTGCCCGTCCAAATGCCTAACAGCTACTCTCTCATTGGTTCTCCCTCTTCCCTTTCATCCTCTGCCAAATTGGCAACCTGTGCGAACCAGGAGGTTAAAGGGGCTGTCTCTCCAAGTTGGGAGGTTGATAATAAAGCAGATGGAAAGTCAAACCGGAGCACCAGGAGAGGGACTATTCGTTGAGTTTTAGAAACCTTTCGTATTCACAGTGTGTCCGTTCTCTAGGATTCCCGTACATGTTAAATCTGTAGTAATATTCCCTTCAACCTGGAGAGTTGGGACCCATGGAATGTGTGCCATGCATTATTGCTTTAAAGGGTCTGCATTTGCTCACCCAATCTCACCAATCCTCTCAGTCCCAAGTGTCCAGCCTTATGCCACATCCAGCTGTCATTGTAGATAGGGTCATTTCAGGTTTCATCAGAGACCCTGAAGGAATTGTAAAGAATTTCCCAGTTTTTTTGTTTTATTTTTGAAATTCCTTTTTATAGTGGGTTTGAGCTGATTCTCGCTGCCATATTTATCCCAGTCTAGACACACTTGATTCCCTTACGGAGACATATCAATACATAGGTTTTAAGATTCTTACTAGTCAGATATATTCCTCTGCGGGAAATATGGGGTTTTGAGTCCCTTTCACTGAGGAAGGTGTAGGTCTTGTCTATTCCATAGTTGGTTTTTGGAACGGTACCTGTGCTTATATCAAACTCTGGTTTTATGCATCACCCCACCTCTCCTTCCCCCTTAAGCAGGCATAAGAGTGTTTTCTAAATGTGAGACACTGTTCTCTTTCCTAACTCAGTTCAAGTGTAGCCATGTTTACAGGATCTTCATAAGTGATATCTTATGATAAGTTTCTTTTTCTCTGTGACTTATTTCACTTAGAATCATCGTACCTGAATCCACCCATTTTGCTGCTACTGGTCTTATGACATTGATTTCATGGCTGAGGGATATTCCATCGTACGTAAGTACCACAATTTTTTGAACCATTTTTATATTTCCTGGGATATTTAAGGTGTACCCAAGTTGAGGTCCTTGTAAGCAGTGCAGCCCTAAATTTTGGGGTGGCTGTGTCTTTTTGATTTTCAGTTTTCCCAAGGTATATTCCCTAGACTGGAAGTGCCCTTGGCTCTGTAGCTCTGTTCTTTACTTGTTTTAGGGAACACAATGCACTCCTCCAGAGAGGCAGTTGGCAATTTACATCCCGCCCATCAGCATAACAAGGCTCCCTGTTCTCCAGGGCCTGTCTTGCCTTTCTGGTTTTTACACATTTTGTGGATGTCCCTTTTGACCGGTGGGAAGTGATACTTCTTTGTAGTGCAGATTTGCATTGCCCGCTTGCTTGCTTGGCCAAAAAGGGCGTATGCGTTTTCTCCTGAATATATTCAGGAGAAAACGCATACGCCCTTTTTGGCCAAGTGCATCATTGTCGAAGTTGTGCCCCTCTTCCTGTGCTTTAAAGGCGATTCCAACGTACCTCTGGAAATCTGTTTCCTGCTATTCTGCCTCGCTTTCAAGTCCGCCTCGTTGCCTTCCCTCAACAGATTTTTGGACGATAGTTGTCCTTTATTACTCGGCCAGTTTGTGAATTGCTGTGCCCCTGAGCTCCATATTTCAACTCGTTTGTGGTGAGCTGACCGCAAGTCCAAAATTTTGGTTCAGGATCTATACTGATTCCCGGTGGGTGGCTGAGACTTTGGTTAATTCTTCTTCCTGCCGGGAAATTACAGTGATATGTGCCCGTCCAAATGCCTAACAGCTACTCTCTCATTGGTTCTCCCTCTTCCCTTTCATCCTCTGCCAAATTGGCAACCTGTGCGAACCAGGAGGTTAAAGGGGCTGTCTCTCCAAGTTGGGAGGTTGATAATAAAGCAGATGGAAAGTCAAACCGGAGCACCAGGAGAGGGACTATTCGTTGAGTTTTAGAAACCTTTCGTATTCACAGTGTGTCCATTCTCTAGGATTCCCGTACATGTTATATCTGTAGTAATATTCCCTTCAACCTGGAGAGTTGGGACCCATGGAAAGTGTGCCATGCATTATTGCTTTAATGGGTCTGCATTTGCTCACCCAATCTCACCAATCCTCTCAGTCCCAAGTGTCCAGCCTTATGCCACATCCAGCTGTCATTGTAGATAGGGTCATTTCAGGTTTCATCAGAGACCCTGAAGGAATTGTAAAGAATTTCCCAGTTTTTTTGTTTTATTTTTGAAATTCCTTTTTATAGTGGGTTTGAGCTGATTCTCGCTGCCATATTTATCCCAGTCTAGACACACTTGATTCCCTTACGGAGACATATCAATACATAGGTTTTAAGATTCTTACTAGTCAGATATATTCCTCTGCGGGAAATATGGGGTTTTGAGTCCCTTTCACTGAGGAAGGTGTAGGTCTTGTCTATTCCATAGTTGGTTTTTGGAACGGTACCTGTGCTTATATCAAACTCTGGTTTTATGCATCACCCCACCTCTCCTTCCCCCTTAAGCAGGCATAAGAGTGTTTTCTAAATGTGAGACACTGTTCTCTTTCCTAACTCAGTTCAAGAGTAGCCATGTTTACAGGATCTTCATAAGTGATATCTTATGATAAGTTTCTTTTTCTGTGTGACTTATTTCACTTAGAATCATCGTACCTGAATCCACCCATTTTGCTGCTACTGGTCTTATGACATTGATTTCATGGCTGAGGGATATTCCATCGTACGTAAGTACCACAATTTTTTGAACCATTTTTATATTTCCTGGGATATTTAAGGTGTACCCAAGTTGAGGTCCTTGTAAGCAGTGCAGCCCTAAATTTTGGGGTGGCTGTGTCTTTTTGATTTTCAGTTTTCCCAAGGTATATTCCTTAGACTGGAAGTGCCCTTGGCTCTGTAGCTCTGTTGTTTACTTGTTTTAGGGAACACAATGCACTCCTCCAGAGAGGCAGTTGGCAATTTACATCCCGCCCATCAGCATAACAAGGCTCCCTGTTCTCCAGGGCCTGTCTTGCCTTTCTGGTTTTTACACATTTTGTGTATGTCCCTTTTGACCGGTGGGAAGTGATACTTCTTTGTAGTGCAGATTTGCATTGCCCGCTTGCTTGCTTGGCCAAAAAGGGCGTATGCGTTTTCTCCTGAATATATTCAGGAGAAAACGCATACGCCCTTTTTGGCCAAGTGCATCATTGTCGAAGTTGTGCCCCTCTTCCTGTGCTTTAAAGGCGATTCCAACGTACCTCTTGAAATCTGTTTCCTGCTATTCTGCCACGCTTTCAAGTCCGCCTCATTGCCTTCCCTCAACAGATTTTTGGACGATAGTTGTCCTTTATTACTCGGCCAGTTTGTGAATTGCTGCGCCCCTGAGCTCCATTTTTCAACTCGTTTTTGGTGAGCTGACCGCAAGTCCAAAATTTTGGTTCAGGATCTATACTGATTCCCGGTGGGTGGCTGAATCTTTGGTTAATTCTTCTTCCTGCCGGGAAATTACAGTGATATGTGCCTGTCCAAATGCCTAACAGCTACTCTCTCATTGGTTCTCCCTCTTCCCTTTCATCCTCTGCCAAATTGGCAACCTGTGCGAACCAGGAGGTTAAAGGGGCTGTCTCTCCAATTTGGGAGGTTGATAATAAAGCAGATGGAAAGTCAAACCGGATCACCAGGAGAGGGACTATTCGTTGAGTTTTAGAAACCTTTCGTATTCACAGTGTGTCCGTTCTCTAGGATTCCCGTACATGTTATATCTGTAGTAATATTCCCTTCAACCTGGAGAGTTGGGACCCATGGAAAGTGTGCCATGCATTATTGCTTTAAAGGGTCTGCATTTGCTCACCCAATCTCACCAATCCTCTCAGTCCCAAGTGTCCAGCCTTATGCCACATCCAGCTGTCATTGTAGATAGGGTCATTTCAGGTTTCAAAAGAGACCCTGAAGGAATTGTAAAGAATTTCCCAGTTTTTTTGTTTTATTTTTGAAATTCCTTTTTATAGTGGGTTTGAGCTGATTCTCGCTGCCATATTTATCCCAGTCTAGACACACTTGATTCCCTTACGGAGACATATCAATATATAGGTTTTAAGATTCTTACTAGTCAGATATATTCCTCTGCGGGAAATATGGGGTTTTGAGTCCCTTTCACTGAGGAAGGTGTAGGTCTTGTCTATTCCATAGTTGGTTTTTGGAACGGTACCTGTGCTTATATCAAACTCTGGTTTTATGCATCACCCCACCTCTCCTTCCCCCTTAAGCAGGCATAAGAGTGTTTTCTAAATGTGAGACACTGTTCTCTATCCTAACTCAGTTCAAGAGTAGCCATGTTTACAGGATCTTCATAAGTGATATCTTATGATAAGTTTCTTTTTCTGTGTGACTTATTTCACTTAGAATCATCGTACCTGAATCCACCCATTTTGCTGCTACTGGTCTTATGACATTGATTTCATGGCTGAGGGATATTCCATCGTACGTAAGTACCACAATTTTTTGAACCATTTTTATATTTCCTGGGATATTTAAGGTGTACCCAAGTTGAGGTCCTTGTAAGCAGTGCAGCCCTAAATTTTGGGGTGGCTGTGTCTTTTTGATTTTCAGTTTTCCCAAGGTATATTCCTTAGACTGGAAGTGCCCTTGGCTCTGTAGCTCTGTTGTTTACTTGTTTTAGGGAACACAATGCACTCCTCCAGAGAGGCAGTTGGCAATTTACATCCCGCCCATCAGCATAACAAGGCTCCCTGTTCTCCAGGGCCTGTCTTGCCTTTCTGGTTTTTACACATTTTGTGGATGTCCCTTTTGACCGGTGGGAAGTGATACTTCTTTGTAGTGCAGATTTGCATTGCCCGCTTGCTTGCTTGGCCAAAAAGGGCGTATGCGTTTTCTCCTGAATATATTCAGGAGAAAACGCATACGCCCTTTTTGGCCAAGTGCATCATTGTCGAAGTTGTGCCCCTCTTCCTGTGCTTTAAAGGCGATTCCAACGTACCTCTGGAAATCTGTTTCCTGCTATTCTGCCTCGCTTTCAAGTCCGCCTCGTTGCCTTCCCTCAACAGATTTTTGGACGATAGTTGTCCTTTATTACTCGGCCAGTTTGTGAATTGCTGTGCCCCTGAGCTCCATTTTTCAACTCGTTTTTGGTGAGCTGACCGCAAGTCCAAAATTTTGGTTCAGGATCTATACTGATTCCCGGTGGGTGGCTGAGACTTTGGTTAATTCTTCTTCCTGCCGGGAAATTACAGTGATATGTGCCCGCCCAAATGCCTAACAGCTACTCTCTCATTGGTTCTCCCTCTTCCCTTTCATCCTCTGCCAAATTGGCAACCTGTGCGAACCAGGAGGTTAAAGGGGCTGTCTCTCCAAGTTGGGAGGTTGATAATAAAGCAGATGGAAAGTCAAACCGGAGCACCAGGAGAGGGACTATTCGTTGAGTTTTAGAAACCTTTCGTATTCACAGTGTGTCCGTTCTCTAGGATTCCCGTACATGTTAAATCTGTAGTAATATTCCCTTCAACCTGGAGAGTTGGGACCCATGGAATGTGTGCCATGCATTATTGCTTCAAAGGGTCTGCATTTGCTCACCCAATCTCACCAATCCTCTCAGTCCCAAGTGTCCAGCCTTATGCCACATCCAGCTGTCATTGTAGATAGGGTCATTTCAGGTTTCATCAGAGACCCTGAAGGAATTGTAAAGAATTTCCCAGTTTTTTTGTTTTATTTTTGAAATTCCTTTTTATAGTGGGTTTGAGCTGATTCTCGCTGCCATATTTATCCCAGTCTAGACACACTTGATTCCCTTACGGAGACATATCAATACATAGGTTTTAAGATTCTTACTAGTCAGATATATTCCTCTGCGGGAAATATGGGGTTTTGAGTCCCTTTCACTGAGGAAGGTGTAGGTCTTGTCTATTCCATAGTTGGTTTTTGGAACGGTACCTGTGCTTATATCAAACTCTGGTTTTATGCATCACCCCACCTCTCCTTCCCCCTTAAGCAGGCATAAGAGTGTTTTCTAAATGTGAGACACTGTTCTCTTTCCTAACTCAGTTCAAGTGTAGCCATGTTTACAGGATCTTCATAAGTGATATCTTATGATAAGTTTCTTTTTCTCTGTGACTTATTTCACTTAGAATCATCGTACCTGAATCCACCCATTTTGCTGCTACTGGTCTTATGACATTGATTTCATGGCTGAGGGATATTCCATCGTACGTAAGTACCACAATTTTTTGAACCATTTTTATATTTCCTGGGATATTTAAGGTGTACCCAAGTTGAGGTCCTTGTAAGCAGTGCAGCCCTAAATTTTGGGGTGGCTGTGTCTTTTTGATTTTCAGTTTTCCCAAGGTATATTCCCTAGACTGGAAGTGCCCTTGGCTCTGTAGCTCTGTTGTTTACTTGTTTTAGGGAACACAATGCACTCCTCCAGAGAGGCAGTTGGCAATTTACATCCCGCCCATCAGCATAACAAGGCTCCCTGTTCTCCAGGGCCTGTCTTGCCTTTCTGGTTTTTACACATTTTGTGGATGTCCCTTTTGACCGGTGGGAAGTGATACTTCTTTGTAGTGCAGATTTGCATTGCCCGCTTGCTTGCTTGGCCAAAAAGGGCGTATGCGTTTTCTCCTGAATATATTCAGGAGAAAACGCATACGCCCTTTTTGGCCAAGTGCATCATTGTCGAAGTTGTGCCCCTCTTCCTGTGCTTTAAAGGCGATTCCAACGTACCTCTGGAAATCTGTTTCCTGCTATTCTGCCTCGCTTTCAAGTCCGCCTCGTTGCCTTCCCTCAACAGATTTTTGGACGATAGTTGTCCTTTATTACTCGGCCAGTTTGTGAATTGCTGTGCCCCTGAGCTCCATTTTTCAACTCGTTTTTGGTGAGCTGACCGCAAGTCCAAAATTTTGGTTCAGGATCTATACTGATTCCCGGTGGGTGGCTGAGACTTTGGTTAATTCTTCTTCCTGCCGGGAAATTACAGTGATATGTGCCCGCCCAAATGCCTAACAGCTACTCTCTCATTGGTTCTCCCTCTTCCCTTTCATCCTCTGCCAAATTGGCAACCTGTGCGAACCAGGAGGTTAAAGGGGCTGTCTCTCCAAGTTGAGAGGTTGATAATAAAGCAGATGGAAAGTCAAACCGGAGCACCAGGAGAGGGACTATTCGTTGAGTTTTAGAAACCTTGCGTATTCACAGTGTGTCCGTTCTCTAGGATTCCCGTACATGTTATATCTGTAGTAATATTCCCTTCAACCTGGAGAGTTGGGACCCATGGAATGTGTGCCATGCATTATTGCTTTAAAGGGTCTGCATTTGCTCACCCAATCTCACCAATCCTCTCAGTCCCAAGTGTCCAGCCTTATGCCACATCCAGCTGTCATTGTAGATAGGGTCATTTCAGGTTTCATCAGAGACCCTGAAGGAATTGTAAAGAATTTCCAAGTTTTTTTGTTTTATTTTTGAAATTCCTTTTTATAGTGGGTTTGAGCTGATTCTCGCTGCCATATTTATCCCAGTCTAGACACACTTGATTCCCTTACGGAGACATATCAATACATAGGTTTTAAGATTCTTACTAGTCAGATATATTCCTCTGCGGGAAATATGGGGTTTTGATTCCCTTTCACTGAGGAAGGTGTAGGTCTTGTCTATTCCATAGTTGGTTTTTGGAACGGTACCTGTGCTTATATCAAACTCTGGTTTTATGCATCACCCCACCTCTCCTTCCCCCTTAAGCAGGCATAAGAGTGTTTTCTAAATGTGAGACACTGTTCTCTTTCCTAACTCAGTTCAAGTGTAGCCATGTTTACAGGATCTTCATAAGTGATATCTTATGATAAGTTTCTTTTTCTCTGTGACTTATTTCACTTAGAATCATCGTACCTGAATCCACCCATTTTGCTGCTACTGGTCTTATGACATTGATTTCATGGCTGAGGGATATTCCATCGTACGTAAGTACCACAATTTTTTGAACCATTTTTATATTTCCTGGGATATTTAAGGTGTACCCAAGTTGAGGTCCTTGTAAGCAGTGCAGCCCTAAATTTTGGGGTGGCTGTGTCTTTTTGATTTTCAGTTTTCCCAAGGTATATTCCCTAGACTGGAAGTGCCCTTGGCTCTGTAGCTCTGTTCTTTACTTGTTTTAGGGAACACAATGCACTCCTCCAGAGAGGCAGTTGGCAATTTACATCCCGCCCATCAGCATAACAAGGCTCCCTGTTCTCCAGGGCCTGTCTTGCCTTTCTGGTTTTTACACATTTTGTGGATGTCCCTTTTGACCGGTGGGAAGTGATACTTCTTTGTAGTGCAGATTTGCATTGCCCGCTTGCTTGCTTGGCCAAAAAGGGCGTATGCGTTTTCTCCTGAATATATTCAGGAGAAAACGCATACGCCCTTTTTGGCCAAGTGCATCATTGTCGAAGTTGTGCCCCTCTTCCTGTGCTTTAAAGGCGATTCCAACATACCTCTTGAAATCTGTTTCCTGCTATTCTGCCTCGCTTTCAAGTCCGCCTCGTTGCCTTCCCTCAACAGATTTTTGGACGATAGTTGTCCTTTATTACTCGGCCAGTTTGTGAATTGCTGTGCCCCTGAGCTCCATTTTTCAACTCGTTTTTGGTGAGCTGACCGCAAGTCCAAAATTTTGGTTCAGGATCTATACTGATTCCCGGTGGGTGGCTGAGACTTTGGTTAATTCTTCTTCCTGCCGGGAAATTACAGTGATATGTGCCCGTCCAAATGCCTAACAGCTACTCTCTCATTGGTTCTCCCTCTTCCCTTTCATCCTCTGCCAAATTGGCAACCTGTGCGAACCAGGAGGTTAAAGGGGCTGTCTCTCCAAGTTGGGAGGTTGATAATAAAGCAGATGGAAAGTCAAACCGGAGCACCAGGAGAGGGACTATTCGTTGAGTTTTAGAAACCTTTCGTATTCACAGTGTGTCCGTTCTCTAGGATTCCCGTACATGTTATATCTGTAGTAATATTCCCTTCAACCTGGAGAGTTGGGACCCATGGAATGTGTGCCATGCATTATTGCTTTAAAGGGTCTGCATTTGCTCACCCAATCTCACCAATCCTCTCAGTCCCAAGTGTCCAGCCTTATGCCACATCCAGCTGTCATTGTAGATAGGGTCATTTCAGGTTTCATCAGAGACCCTGAAGGAATTGTAAAGAATTTCCCAGTTTTTTTGTTTTATTTTTGAAATTCCTTTTTATAGTGCGTTTGAGCTGATTCTCGCTGCCATATTTATCCCAGTCTAGACACACTTGATTCCCTTACGGAGACATATCAATACATAGGTTTTAAGATTCTTACTAGTCAGATATATTCCTCTGCGGGAAATATGGGGTTTTGAGTCCCTTTCACTGAGGAAGGTGTAGGTCTTGTCTATTCCATAGTTGGTTTTTGGAACGGTACCTGTGCTTATATCAAACTCTGGTTTTATGCATCACCCCACCTCTCCTTCCCCCTTAAGCAGGCATAAGAGTGTTTTCTAAATGTGAGACACTGTTCTCTTTCCTAACTCAGTTCAAGTGTAGCCATGTTTACAGGATCTTCATAAGTGATATCTTATGATAAGTTTCTTTTTCTGTGTGACTTATTTCACTTAGAATCATCGTACCTGAATCCACCCATTTTGCTGCTACTGGTCTTATGACATTGATTTCATGGCTGAGGGATATTCCATCGTACGTAAGTACCACAATTTTTTGAACCATTTTTATATTTCCTGGGATATTTAAGGTGTACCCAAGTTGAGGTCCTTGTAAGCAGTGCAGCCCTAAATTTTGGGGTGGCTGTGTCTTTTTGATTTTCAGTTTTCCCAAGGTATATTCCCTAGACTGGAAGTGCCCTTGGCTCTGTAGCTCTGTTGTTTACTTGTTTTAGGGAACACAATGCACTCCTCCAGAGAGGCAGTTGGCAATTTACATCCCGCCCATCAGCATAACAAGGCTCCCTGTTCTCCAGGGCCTGTCTTGCCTTTCTGGTTTTTACACATTTTGTGGATGTCCCTTTTGACCGGTGGGAAGTGATACTTCTTTGTAGTGCAGATTTGCATTGCCCGCTTGCTTGCTTGGCCAAAAAGGGCGTATGCGTTTTCTCCTGAATATATTCAGGAGAAAACGCATACGCCCTTTTTGGCCAAGTGCATCATTGTCGAAGTTGTGCCCCTCTTCCTGTGCTTTAAAGGCGATTCCAACATACCTCTTGAAATCTGTTTCCTGCTATTCTGCCTCGCTTTCAAGTCCGCCTCGTTGCCTTCCCTCAACAGATTTTTGGACGATAGTTGTCCTTTATTACTCGGCCAGTTTGTGAATTGCTGTGCCCCTGAGCTCCATTTTTCAACTCGTTTTTGGTGAGCTGACCGCAAGTCCAAAATTTTGGTTCAGGATCTATACTGATTCCCGGTGGGTGGCTGAGACTTTGGTTAATTCTTCTTCCTGCCGGGAAATTACAGTGATATGTGCCCGTCCAAATGCCTAACAGCTACTCTCTCATTGGTTCTCCCTCTTCCCTTTCATCCTCTGCCAAATTGGCAACCTGTGCGAACCAGGAGGTTAAAGGGGCTGTCTCTCCAAGTTGGGAGGTTGATAATAAAGCAGATGGAAAGTCAAACCGGAGCACCAGGAGAGGGACTATTCGTTGAGTTTTAGAAACCTTTCGTATTCACAGTGTGTCCGTTCTCTAGGATTCCCGTACATGTTATATCTGTAGTAATATTCCCTTCAACCTGGAGAGTTGGGACCCATGGAATGTGTGCCATGCATTATTGCTTTAAAGGGTCTGCATTTGCTCACCCAATCTCACCAATCCTCTCAGTCCCAAGTGTCCAGCCTTATGCCACATCCAGCTGTCATTGTAGATAGGGTCATTTCAGGTTTCATCAGAGACCCTGAAGGAATTGTAAAGAATTTCCCAGTTTTTTTGTTTTATTTTTGAAATTCCTTTTTATAGTGCGTTTGAGCTGATTCTCGCTGCCATATTTATCCCAGTCTAGACACACTTGATTCCCTTACGGAGACATATCAATACATAGGTTTTAAGATTCTTACTAGTCAGATATATTCCTCTGCGGGAAATATGGGGTTTTGAGTCCCTTTCACTGAGGAAGGTGTAGGTCTTGTCTATTCCATAGTTGGTTTTTGGAACGGTACCTGTGCTTATATCAAACTCTGGTTTTATGCATCACCCCACCTCTCCTTCCCCCTTAAGCAGGCATAAGAGTGTTTTCTAAATGTGAGACACTGTTCTCTTTCCTAACTCAGTTCAAGTGTAGCCATGTTTACAGGATCTTCATAAGTGATATCTTATGATAAGTTTCTTTTTCTCTGTGACTTATTTCACTTAGAATCATCGTACCTGAATCCACCCATTTTGCTGCTACTGGTCTTATGACATTGATTTCATGGCTGAGGGATATTCCATCGTACGTAAGTACCACAATTTTTTGAACCATTTTTATATTTCCTGGGATATTTAATGTGTACCCAAGTTGAGGTCCTTTTAAGCAGTGCAGCCCTAAATTTTGGGGTGGCTGTGTCTTTTTGATTTTCAGTTTTCCCAAGGTATATTCCCTAGACTGGAAGTGCCCTTGGCTCTGTAGCTCTGTTGTTTACTTGTTTTAGGGAACACAATGCACTCCTCCAGAGAGGCAGTTGGCAATTTACATCCCGCCCATCAGCATAACAAGGCTCCCTGTTCTCCAGGGCCTGTCTTGCCTTTCTGGTTTTTACACATTTTGTGGATGTCCCTTTTGACCGGTGGGAAGTGATACTTCTCTGTAGTGCAGATTTGCATTGCCCGCTTGCTTGCTTGGCCAAAAAGGGCGTATGCGTTTTCTCCTGAATATATTCAGGAGAAAACGCATACGCCCTTTTTGGCCAAGTGCATCATTGTCGAAGTTGTGCCCCTCTTCCTGTGCTTTAAAGGCGATTCCAACGTACCTCTTGAAATCTGTTTCCTGCTATTCTGCCTCGCTTTCAAGTCCGCCTCGTTGCCTTCCCTCAACAGATTTTTGGACGATAGTTGTCCTTTATTACTCGGCCAGTTTGTGAATTGCTGTGCCCCTGAGCTCCATTTTTCAACTCGTTTTTGGTGAGCTGACCGCAAGTCCAAAATTTTGGTTCAGGATCTATACTGATTCCCGGTGGGTGGCTGAGACTTTGGTTAATTCTTCTTCCTGCCGGGAAATTACAGTGATATGTGCCCGTCCAAATGCCTAACAGCTACTCTCTCATTGGTTCTCCCTCTTCCCTTTCATCCTCTGCCAAATTGGCAACCTGTGCGAACCAGGAGGTTAAAGGGGCTGTCTCTCCAAGTTGGGAGGTTGATAATAAAGCAGATGGAAAGTCAAACCGGAGCACCAGGAGAGGGACTATTCGTTGAGTTTTAGAAACCTTTCGTATTCACAGTGTGTCCGTTCTCTAGGATTCCCGTACATGTTATATCTGTAGTAATATTCCCTTCAACCTGGAGAGTTGGGACCCATGGAATGTGTGCCATGCATTATTGCTTTAAAGGGTCTGCATTTGCTCACCCAATCTCACCAATCCTCTCAGTCCCAAGTGTCCAGCCTTATGCCACATCCAGCTGTCATTGTAGATAGGGTCATTTCAGGTTTCATCAGAGACCCTGAAGGAATTGTAAAGAATTTCCCAGTTTTTTTGTTTTATTTTTGAAATTCCTTTTTATAGTGGGTTTGAGCTGATTCTCGCTGCCATATTTATCCCAGTCTAGACACACTTGATTCCCTTACGGAGACATATCAATACATAGGTTTTAAGATTCTTACTAGTCAGATATATTCCTCTGCGGGAAATATGGGGTTTTGAGTCCCTTTCACTGAGGAAGGTGTAGGTCTTGTCTATTCCATAGTTGGTTTTTGGAACGGTACCTGTGCTTATATCAAACTCTGGTTTTATGCATCACCCCACCTCTCCTTCCCCCTTAAGCAGGCATAAGAGTGTTTTCTAAATGTGAGACACTGTTCTGTATCCTAACTCAGTTCAAGTGTAGCCATGTTTACAGGATCTTCATAAGTGATATCTTATGATAAGTTTCTTTTTCTCTGTGACTTATTTCACTTAGAATCATCGTACCTGAATCCACCCATTTTGCTGCTACTGGTCTTATGACATTGATTTCATGGCTGAGGGATATTCCATCGTACGTAAGTACCACAATTTTTTGAACCATTTTTATATTTCCTGGGATATTTAAGGTGTACCCAAGTTGAGATCCTTATAAGCAGTGCAGTCCTAAATTTTGGGGTGGCTGTGTCTTTTTGATTTTCAGTTTTCCCAAGGTATATTCCCTAGACTGGAAGTGCCCTTGGCTCTGTAGCTCTGTTGTTTACTTGTTTTAGGGAACACAATGCACTCCTCCAGAGAGGCAGTTGGCAATTTACATCACGCCCATCAGCATAACAAGGCTCCCTGTTCTCCAGGGCCTGTCTTGCCTTTCTGGTTTTTACACATTTTGTGGATGTCCCTTTTGACCGGTGGGAAGTGATACTTCTCTGTAGTGCAGATTTGCATTGCCCGCTTGCTTGCTTGGCCAAAAAGGGCGTATGCGTTTTCTCCTGAATATATTCAGGAGAAAACGCATACGCCCTTTTTGGCCAAGTGCATCATTGTCGAAGTTGTGCCCCTCTTCCTGTGCTTTAAAGGCGATTCCAACGTACCTCTTGAAATCTGTTTCCTGCTATTCTGCCTCGCTTTCAAGTCCGCCTCGTTGCCTTCCCTCAACAGATTTTTGGACGATAGTTGTCCTTTATTACTCGGCCAGTTTGTGAATTGCTGTGCCCCTGAGCTCCATTTTTCAACTCGTTTTTGGTGAGCTGACCGCAAGTCCAAAATTTTGGTTCAGGATCTATACTGATTCCCGGTGGGTGGCTGAGACTTTGGTTAATTCTTCTTCCTGCCGGGAAATTACAGTGATATGTGCCCGTCCAAATGCCTAACAGCTACTCTCTCATTGGTTCTCCCTCTTCCCTTTCATCCTCTGCCAAATTGGCAACCTGTGCGAACCAGGAGGTTAAAGGGGCTGTCTCTCCAAGTTGGGAGGTTGATAATAAAGCAGATGGAAAGTCAAACCGGAGCACCAGGAGAGGGACTATTCGTTGAGTTTTAGAAACCTTTCGTATTCACAGTGTGTCCGTTCTCTAGGATTCCCGTACATGTTATATCTGTAGTAATATTCCCTTCAACCTGGAGAGTTGGGACCCATGGAATGTGTGCCATGCATTATTGCTTTAAAGGGTCTGCATTTGCTCACCCAATCTCACCAATCCTCTCAGTCCCAAGTGTCCAGCCTTATGCCACATCCAGCTGTCATTGTAGATAGGGTCATTTCAGGTTTCATCAGAGACCCTGAAGGAATTGTAAAGAATTTCCCAGTTTTTTTGTTTTATTTTTGAAATTCCTTTTTATAGTGCGTTTGAGCTGATTCTCGCTGCCATATTTATCCCAGTCTAGACACACTTGATTCCCTTACGGAGACATATCAATACATAGGTTTTAAGATTCTTACTAGTCAGATATATTCCTCTGCGGGAAATATGGGGTTTTGAGTCCCTTTCACTGAGGAAGGTGTAGGTCTTGTCTATTCCATAGTTGGTTTTTGGAACGGTACCTGTGCTTATATCAAACTCTGGTTTTATGCATCACCCCACCTCTCCTTCCCCCTTAAGCAGGCATAAGAGTGTTTTCTAAATGTGAGACACTGTTCTCTTTCCTAACTCAGTTCAAGTGTAGCCATGTTTACAGGATCTTCATAAGTGATATCTTATGATAAGTTTCTTTTTCTGTGTGACTTATTTCACTTAGAATCATCGTACCTGAATCCACCCATTTTGCTGCTACTGGTCTTATGACATTGATTTCATGGCTGAGGGATATTCCATCGTACGTAAGTACCACAATTTTTTGAACCATTTTTATATTTCCTGGGATATTTAATGTGTACCCAAGTTGAGGTCCTTTTAAGCAGTGCAGCCCTAAATTTTGGGGTGGCTGTGTCTTTTTGATTTTCAGTTTTCCCAAGGTATATTCCCTAGACTGGAAGTGCCCTTGGCTCTGTAGCTCTGTTGTTTACTTGTTTTAGGGAACACAATGCACTCCTCCAGAGAGGCAGTTGGCAATTTACATCCCGCCCATCAGCATAACAAGGCTCCCTGTTCTCCAGGGCCTGTCTTGCCTTTCTGGTTTTTACACATTTTGTGGATGTCCCTTTTGACCGGTGGGAAGTGATACTTCTCTGTAGTTCAGATTTGCATTGCCCGCTTGCTTGCTTGGCCAAAAAGGGCGTATGCGTTTTCTCCTGAATATATTCAGGAGAAAACGCATACGCCCTTTTTGGCCAAGTGCATCATTGTCGAAGTTGTGCCCCTCTTCCTGTGCTTTAAAGGCGATTCCAACGTACCTCTTGAAATCTGTTTCCTGCTATTCTGCCTCGCATTCAAGTCCGCCTCGTTGCCTTCCCTCAACAGATTTTTGGACGATAGTTGTCCTTTATTACTCGGCCAGTTTGTGAATTGCTGTGCCCCTGAGCTCCATTTTTCAACTCGTTTTTGGTGAGCTGACCGCAAGTCCAAAATTTTGGTTCAGGATCTATACTGATTCCCGGTGGGTGGCTGAGACTTTGGTTAATTCTTCTTCCTGCCGGGAAATTACAGTGATATGTGCCCGTCCAAATGCCTGACAGCTACTCTCTCATTGGTTCTCCCTCTTCCCTTTCATCCTCTGCCAAATTGGCAACCTGTGCGAACCAGGAGGTTAAAGGGGCTGTCTCTCCAAGTTGGGAGGTTGATAATAAAGCAGATGGAAAGTCAAACCGGAGCACCAGGAGAGGGACTATTCGTTGAGTTTTAGAAACCTTTCGTATTCACAGTGTGTCCGTTTTCTAGGATTCCCGTACATGTTAAATCTGTAGTAATATTCCCTTCAACCTGGAGAGTTGGGACCCATGGAATGTGTGCCATGCATTATTGCTTTAAAGGGTCTGCATTTGCTCACCCAATCTCACCAATCCTCTCAGTCCCAAGTGTCCAGCCTTATGCCACATCCAGCTGTCATTGTAGATAGGGTCATTTCAGGTTTCATCAGAGACCCTGAAGGAATTGTAAAGAATTTCCCAGTTTTTTTGTTTTATTTTTGAAATTCCTTTTTATAGTGGGTTTGAGCTGATTCTCACTGCCATATTTATCCCAGTCTAGACACTCTTGATTCCCTTACGGAGACATATCAATACATAGGTTTTAAGATTCTTACTAGTCAGATATATTCCTCTGTGGGAAATATGGGGTTTTGAGTCCCTTTCACTGAGGAAGGTGTAGGTCTTGTCTATTCCATAGTTGGTTTTTGGAACGGTACCTGTGCTTATATCAAACTCTGGTTTTATGCATCACCCCACCTCTCCTTCCCCCTTAAGCAGGCATAAGAGTGTTTTCTAAATGTGAGACACTGTTCTCTTTCCTAACTCAGTTCAAGTGTAGCCATGTTTACAGGATCTTCATAAGTGATATCTTATGATAAGTTTCTTTTTCTCTGTGACTTATTTCACTTAGAATCATCGTACCTGAATCCAGCCATTTTGCTGCTACTGGTCTTATGACATTGATTTCATGGCTGAGGGATATTCCATCATACGTAAGTACCACAATTTTTTGAACCATTTTTATATTTCCTGGGATATTTAAGGTGTACCCAAGTTGAGGTCCTTGTAAGCAGTGCAGCCCTAAATTTTGGGGTGGCTGTGTCTTTTTGATTTTCAGTTTTCCCAAGGTATATTCCCCAGACTGGAAGTGCCCTTGGCTCTGTAGCTCTGCTCTTTACTTGTTTTAGGGAACACAATGCACTCCTCCAGAGAGGCAGTTGGCAATTTACATCCCGCCCATCAGCATAACAAGGCTCCCTGTTCTCCAGGGCCTGTCTTGCCTTTCTGGTTTTTACACATTTTGTGGATGTCCCTTTTGACCGGTGGGAAGTGATACTTCTTTGTAGTGCAGATTTGCATTGCCCGCTTGCTTGCTTGGCCAAAAAGGGCGTATGCGTTTTCTCCTGAATATATTCAGGAGAAAACGCATACGCCCTTTTTGGCCAAGTGCATCATTGTCGAAGTTGTGCCCCTCTTCCTGTGCTTTAAAGGCGATTCCAACATACCTCTTGAAATCTGTTTCCTGCTATTCTGCCTCGCTTTGAAGTCCGCCTCGTTGCCTTCCCTCAACAGATTTTTGGACGATAGTTGTCCTTTATTACTCGGCCAGTTTGTGAATTGCTGTGCCCCTGAGCTCCATTTTTCAACTCGTTTTTGGTGAGCTGACCGCAAGTCCAAAATTTTGGTTCAGGATCTATACTGATTCCCGGTGGGTGGCTGAGACTTTGGTTAATTCTTCTTCCTGCCGGGAAATTACAGTGATATGTGCCCGTCCAAATGCCTAACAGCTACTCTCTCATTGGTTCTCCCTCTTCCCTTTCATCCTCTGCCAAATTGGCAACCTGTGCGAACCAGGAGGTTAAAGGGGCTGTCTCTCCAAGTTGAGAGGTTGATAATAAAGCAGATAGAAAGTCAAACCGGAGCACCAGGAGAAGGACTATTCGTTGAGTTTTAGAAACCTTGCGTATTCACAGTGTGTCCGTTCTCTAGGATTCCCGTATATGTTATATCTGTAGTAATATTCCCTTCAACCTGGAGAGTTGGGACCCATGGAATGTGTGCCATGCATTATTGCTTTAAAGGGTCTGCATTTGCTCACCCAATCTCACCAATCCTCTCAGTCCCAAGTGTCCAGCCTTATGCCACATCCAGCTGTCATTGTAGATAGGGTCATTTCAGGTTTCATCAGAGACCCTGAAGGAATTGTAAAGAATTTCCCAGTTTTTTTGTTTTATTTTTGAAATTCCTTTTTATAGTGGGTTTGAGCTGATTCTCGCTGCCATATTTATCCCAGTCTAGACACACTTGATTCCCTTACGGAGACATATCAATACATAGGTTTTAAGATTCTTACTAGTCAGATATATTCCTCTGCGGGAAATATGGGGTTTTGAGTCCCTTTCACTGAGGAAGGTGTAGGTCTTGTCTATTCAATAGTTGGTTTTTGGAACGGTACCTGTGCTTATATCAAACTCTGGTTTTATGCATCACCCCACCTCTCCTTCCCCCTTAAGCAGGCATAAGAGTGTTTTCTAAATGTGAGACACTGTTCTCTTTCCTAACTCAGTTCAAGTGTAGCCATGTTTACAGGATCTTCATAAGTGATATCTTATGATAAGTTTCTTTTTCTCTGTGACTTATTTCACTTAGAATCATCGTACCTGAATCCACCCATTTTGCTGCTACTGGTCTTATGACATTGATTTCATGGCTGAGGGATATTCCATCGTACGTAAGTACCACAATTTTTTGAACCATTTTTATATTTCCTGGGATATTTAAGGTGTACCCAAGTTGAGGTCCTTGTAAGCAGTGCAGCCCTAAATTTTGGGGTGGCTGTGTCTTTTTGATTTTCAGTTTTCCCAAGGTATATTCCCTAGACTGGAAGTGCCCTTGGCTCTGTAGCTCTGTTCTTTACTTGTTTTAGGGAACACAATGCACTCCTCCAGAGAGGCAGTTGGCAATTTACATCCCGCCCATCAGCATAACAAGGCTCCCTGTTCTCCAGGGCCTGTCTTGCCTTTCTGGTTTTTACACATTTTGTGGATGTCCCTTTTGACCGGTGGGAAGTGATACTTCTTTGTAGTGCAGATTTGCATTGCCCGCTTGCTTGCTTGGCCAAAAAGGGCGTATGCGTTTTCTCCTGAATATATTCAGGAGAAAACGCATACGCCCTTTTTGGCCAAGTGCATCATTGTCGAAGTTGTGCCCCTCTTCCTGTGCTTTAAAGGCGATTCCAACATACCTCTTGAAATCTGTTTCCTGCTATTCTGCCTCGCTTTCAAGTCCGCCTCGTTGCCTTCCCTCAACAGATTTTTGGACGATAGTTGTCCTTTATTACTCGGCCAGTTTGTGAATTGCTGTGCCCCTGAGCTCCATTTTTCAACTCGTTTTTGGTGAGCTGACCGCAAGTCCAAAATTTTGGTTCAGGATCTATACTGATTCCCGGTGGGTGGCTGAGACTTTGGTTAATTCTTCTTCCTGCCTGGAAATTACAGTGATATGTGCCCGTCCAAATGCCTAACAGCTACTCTCTCATTGGTTCTCCCTCTTCACTTTCATCCTCTGCCAAATTGGAAACCTGTGCGAACCAGGAGGTTAAAGGGGCTGTCTCTCCAAGTTGGGAGGTTGATAATAAAGCAGATGGAAAGTCAAACCGGAGCACCAGGAGAGGGACTATTCGTTGAGTTTTAGAAACCTTTCGTATTCACAGTGTGTCCGTTCTCTAGGATTCCCGTACATGTTATATCTGTAGTAATATTCCCTTCAACCTGGAGAGTTGGGACCCATGGAATGTGTGCCATGCATTATTGCTTTAAAGGGTCTGCATTTGCTCACCCAATCTCACCAATCCTCTCAGTCCCAAGTGTCCAGCCTTATGCCACATCCAGCTGTCATTGTAGATAGGGTCATTTCAGGTTTCATCAGAGACCCTGAAGGAATTGTAAAGAATTTCCCAGTTTTTTTGTTTTATTTTTGAAATTCCTTTTTATAGTGCGTTTGAGCTGATTCTCGCTGCCATATTTATCCCAGTCTAGACACACTTGATTCCCTTACGGAGACATACCAATACATAGGTTTTAAGATTCTTACTAGTCAGATATATTCCTCTGCGGGAAATATGGGGTTTTGAGTCCCTTTCACTGAGGAAGGTGTAGGTCTTGTCTATTCCATAGTTGGTTTTTGGAACGGTACCTGTGCTTATATCAAACTCTGGTTTTATGCATCACCCCACCTCTCCTTCCCCCTTAAGCAGGCATAAGAGTGTTTTCTAAATGTGAGACACTGTTCTCTTTCCTAACTCAGTTCAAGTGTAGCCATGTTTACAGGATCTTCATAAGTGATATCTTATGATAAGTTTCTTTTTCTCTGTGACTTATTTCACTTAGAATCATCGTACCTGAATCCACCCATTTTGCTGCTACTGGTCTTATGACATTGATTTCATGGCTGAGGGATATTCCATCGTACGTAAGTACCACAATTTTTTGAACCATTTTTATATTTCCTGGGATATTTAAGGTGTACCCAAGTTGAGGTCCTTTTAAGCAGTGCAGCCCTAAATTTTGGGGTGGCTGTGTCTTTTTGATTTTCAGTTTTCCCAAGGTATATTCCCTAGACTGGAAGTGCCCTTGGCTCTGTAGCTCTGTTGTTTACTTGTTTTAGGGAACACAATGCACTCCTCCAGAGAGGCAGTTGGCAATTTACATCCCGCCCATCAGCATAACAAGGCTCCCTGTTCTCCAGGGCCTGTCTTGCCTTTCTGGTTTTTACACATTTTGTGGATGTCCCTTTTGACCGGTGGGAAGTGATACTTCTCTGTAGTGCAGATTTGCATTGCCCGCTTGCTTGCTTGGCCAAAAAGGGCGTATGCGTTTTCTCCTGAATATATTCAGGAGAAAACGCATACGCCCTTTTTGGCCAAGTGCATCATTGTCGAAGTTGTGCCCCTCTTCCTGTGCTTTAAAGGCGATTCCAACGTACCTCTTGAAATCTGTTTCCTGCTATTCTGCCTCGCTTTCAAGTCCGCCTCGTTGCCTTCCCTCAACAGATTTTTGGACGATAGTTGTCCTTTATTACTCGGCCAGTTTGTGAATTGCTGTGCCCCTGAGCTCCATTTTTCAACTCGTTTTTGGTGAGCTGACCGCAAGTCCAAAATTTTGGTTCAGGATCTATACTGATTCCCGGTGGGTGGCTGAGACTTTGGTTAATTCTTCTTCCTGCCGGGAAATTACAGTGATATGTGCCCGTCCAAATGCCTAACAGCTACTCTCTCATTGGTTCTCCCTCTTCCCTTTCATCCTCTGCCAAATTGGCAACCTGTGCGAACCAGGAGGTTAAAGGGGCTGTCTCTCCAAGTTGGGAGGTTGATAATAAAGCAGATGGAAAGTCAAACCGGAGCACCAGGAGAGGGACTATTCGTTGAGTTTTAGAAACCTTTCGTATTCACAGTGTGTCCGTTCTCTAGGGTTCCCGTACATGTTATATCTGTAGTAATATTCCCTTCAACCTGGAGAGTTGGGACCCATGGAATGTGTGCCATGCATTATTGCTTTAAAGGGTCTGCATTTGCTCACCCAATCTCACCAATCCTCTCAGTCCCAAGTGTCCAGCCTTATGCCACATCCAGCTGTCATTGTAGATAGGGTCATTTCAGGTTTCATCAGAGACCCTGAAGGAATTGTAAAGAATTTCCCAGTTTTTTTGTTTTATTTTTGAAATTCCTTTTTATAGTGGGTTTGAGCTGATTCTCGCTGCCATATTTATCCCAGTCTAGACACACTTGATTCCCTTACGGAGACATATCAATACATAGGTTTTAAGATTCTTACTAGTCAGATATATTCCTCTGCGGGAAATATGGGGTTTTGAGTCCCTTTCACTGAGGAAGGTGTAGGTCTTGTCTATTCCATAGTTGGTTTTTGGAACGGTACCTGTGCTTATATCAAACTCTGGTTTTATGCATCACCCCACCTCTCCTTCCCCCTTAAGCAGGCATAAGAGTGTTTTCTAAATGTGAGACACTGTTCTCTTTCCTAACTCAGTTCAAGTGTAGCCATGTTTACAGGATCTTCATAAGTGATATCTTATGATAAGTTTCTTTTTCTCTGTGACTTATTTCACTTAGAATCATCGTACCTGAATCCACCCATTTTGCTGCTACTGGTCTTATGACATTGATTTCATGGCTGAGGGATATTCCATCGTACGTAAGTACCACAATTTTTTGAACCATTTTTATATTTCCTGGGATATTTAAGGTGTACCCAAGTTGAGGTCCTTGTAAGCAGTGCAGCCCTAAATTTTGGGGTGGCTGTGTCTTTTTGATTTTCAGTTTTCCCAAGGTATATTCCCTAGACTGGAAGTGCCCTTGGCTCTGTAGCTCTGTTGTTTACTTGTTTTAGGGAACACAATGCACTCCTCCAGAGAGGCAGTTGGCAATTTACATCCCGCCCATCAGCATAACAAGGCTCCCTGTTCTCCAGGGCCTGTCTTGCCTTTCTGGTTTTTACACATTTTGTGGATGTCCCTTTTGACCGGTGGGAAGTGATACTTCTCTGTAGTTCAGATTTGCATTGCCCGCTTGCTTGCTTGGCCAAAAAGGGCGTATGCGTTTTCTCCTGAATATATTCAGGAGAAAACGCATACGCCCTTTTTGGCCAAGTGCATCATTGTCGAAGTTGTGCCCCTCTTCCTGTGCTTTAAAGGCGATTCCAACGTACCTCTTGAAATCTGTTTCCTGCTATTCTGCCTCGCTTTCAAGTCCGCCTCGTTGCCTTCCCTCAACAGATTTTTGGACGATAGTTGTCCTTTATTACTCGGCCAGTTTGTGAATTGCTGTGCCCCTGAGCTCCATTTTTCAACTCGTTTTTGGTGAGCTGACCGCAAGTCCAAAATTTTGGTTCAGGATCTATACTGATCCCCGGTGGGTGGCTGAGACTTTGGTTAATTCTTCTTCCTGCCGGGAAATTACAGTGATATGTGCCCGTCCAAATGCCTAACAGCTACTCTCTCATTGGTTCTCCCTCTTCCCTTTCATCCTCTGCCAAATTGGCAACCTGTGCGAACCAGGAGGTTAAAGGGGCTGTCTCTCCAAGTTGGGAGGTTGATAATAAAGCAGATGGAAAGTCAAACCGGAGCACCAGGAGAGGGACTATTCGTTGAGTTTTAGAAACCTTTCGTATTCACAGTGTGTCCGTTCTCTAGGATTCCCGTACATGTTATATCTGTAGTAATATTCCCTTCAACCTGGAGAGTTGGGACCCATGGAATGTGTGCCATGCATTATTGCTTTAAAGGGTCTGCATTTGCTCACCCAATCTCACCAATCCTCTCAGTCCCAAGTGTCCAGCCTTATGCCACATCCAGCTGTCATTGTAGATAGGGTCATTTCAGGTTTCATCAGAGACCCTGAAGGAATTGTAAAGAATTTCCCAGTTTTTTTGTTTTATTTTTGAAATTCCTTTTTATAGTGGGTTTGAGCTGATTCTCGCTGCCATATTTATCCCAGTCTAGACACACTTGATTCCCTTACGGAGACATATCAATACATAGGTTTTAAGATTCTTACTAGTCAGATATATTCCTCTGCGGGAAATATGGGGTTTTGAGTCCCTTTCACTGAGGAAGGTGTAGGTCTTGTCTATTCCATAGTTGGTTTTTGGAACGGTACCTGTGCTTATATCAAACTCTGGTTTTATGCATCACCCCACCTCTCCTTCCCCCTTAAGCAGGCATAAGAGTGTTTTCTAAATGTGAGACACTGTTCTCTTTCCTAACTCAGTTCAAGTGTAGCCATGTTTACAGGATCTTCATAAGTGATATCTTATGATAAGTTTCTTTTTCTCTGTGACTTATTTCACTTAGAATCATCGTACCTGAATCCACCCATTTTGCTGCTACTGGTCTTATGACATTGATTTCATGGCTGAGGGATATTCCATCGTACGTAAGTACCACAATTTTTTGAACCATTTTTATATTTCCTGGGATATTTAAGGTGTACCCAAGTTGAGGTCCTTGTAAGCAGTGCAGCCCTAAATTTTGGGGTGGCTGTGTCTTTTTGATTTTCAGTTTTCCCAAGGTATATTCCCTAGACTGGAAGTGCCCTTGGCTCTGTAGCTCTGTTGTTTACTTGTTTTAGGGAACACAATGCACTCCTCCAGAGAGGCAGTTGGCAATTTACATCCCGCCCATCAGCATAACAAGGCTCCCTGTTCTCCAGGGCCTGTCTTGCCTTTCTGGTTTTTACACATTTTGTGGATGTCCCTTTTGACCGGTGGGAAGTGATACTTCTCTGTAGTGCAGATTTGCATTGCCCGCTTGCTTGCTTGGCCAAAAAGGGCGTATGCGTTTTCTCCTGAATATATTCAGGAGAAAACGCATACGCCCTTTTTGGCCAAGTGCATCATTGTCGAAGTTGTGCCCCTCTTCCTGTGCTTTAAAGGCGATTCCAACGTACCTCTTGAAATCTGTTTCCTGCTATTCTGCCTCGCTTTCAAGTCCGCCTCGTTGCCTTCCCTCAACAGATTTTTGGACGATAGTTGTCCTTTATTACTCGGCCAGTTTGTGAATTGCTGTGCCCCTGAGCTCCATTTTTCAACTCGTTTTTGGTGAGCTGACCGCAAGTCCAAAATTTTGGTTCAGGATCTATACTGATTCCCGGTGGGTGGCTGAGACTTTGGTTAATTCTTCTTCCTGCCGGGAAATTACAGTGATATGTGCCCGTCCAAATGCCTAACAGCTACTCTCTCATTGGTTCTCCCTCTTCCCTTTCATCCTCTGCCAAATTGGCAACCTGTGCGAACCAGGAGGTTAAAGGGGTTGTCTCTCCAAGTTGGGAGGTTGATAATAAAGCAGATGGAATGTCAAACCGGAGCACCAGGAGAGGGACTATTCGTTGAGTTTTAGAAACCTTTCGTATTCACAGTGTGTCCGTTCTCTAGGATTCCCGTACATGTTATATCTGTAGTAATATTCCCTTCAACCTGGAGAGTTGGGACACATGGAATGTGTGCCATGCATTATTGCTTTAAAGGGTCTGCATTTGCTCACCCAATCTCACCAATCCTCTCAGTCCCAAGTGTCCAGCCTTATGCCACATCCAGCTGTCATTGTAGATAGGGGTCATTTCAGGTTTCATCAGAGACCCTGAAGGAATTGTAAAGAATTTCCCAGTTTTTTTGTTTTATTTTTGAAATTCCTTTTTATAGTGGGTTTGAGCTGATTCTCGCTGCCATATTTATCCCAGTCTAGACACACTTGATTCCCTTACGGAGACATATCAATACATAGGTTTTAAGATTCTTACTAGTCAGATATATTCCTCTGCGGGAAATATGGGGTTTTGAGTCCCTTTCACTGAGGAAGGTGTAGGTCTTGTCTATTCCATAGTTGGTTTTTGGAACGGTACCTGTGCTTATATCAAACTCTGGTTTTATGCATCACCCCACCTCTCCTTCCCCCTTAAGCAGGCATATAAGAGTGTTTTCTAAATGTGAGACACTGTTCTCTTTCCTAACTCAGTTCAAGAGTAGCCATGTTTACAGGATCTTCATAAGTGATATCTTATGATAAGTTTCTTTTTCTCTGTGACTTATTTCACTTAGAATCATCGTACCTGAATCCACCCATTTTGCTGCTACTGGTCTTATGACATTGATTTCATGGCTGAGGGATATTCCATCGTACGTAACTACCACAAATTTTTGAACCATTTTTATATTTCCTGGGATATTTAAGGTGTACCCAAGTTGAGGTCCTTGTAAGCAGTGCAGCCCTAAATTTTGGGGTGGCTGTGTCTTTTTGATTTTCAGTTTTCCCAAGGTATATTCCCTAGACTGGAAGTGCCCTTGGCTCTGTAGCTCTGTTCTTTACTTGTTTTAGGGAACACAATGCACTCCTCCAGAGAGGCAGTTGGCAATTTACATCCCGCCCATCAGCATAACAAGGCTCCCTGTTCTCCAGGGCCTGTCTTGCCTTTCTGGTTTTTACACATTTTGTGGATGTCCCTTTTGACCGGTGGGAAGTGATACTTCTCTGTAGTTCAGATTTGCATTGCCCGCTTGCTTGCTTGGCCAAAAAGGGCGTATGCGTTTTCTCCTGAATATATTCAGGAGAAAACGCATACGCCCTTTTTGGCCAAGTGCATCATTGTCGAAGTTGTGCCCCTCTTCCTGTGCTTTAAAGGCGATTCCAACGTACCTCTGGAAATCTGTTTCCTGCTATTCTGCCTCGCTTTCAAGTCCGCCTCGTTGCCTTCCCTCAACAGATTTTTGGACGATAGTTGTCCTTTATTACTCGGCCAGTTTGTGAATTGCTGTGCCCCTGAGCTCCATTTTTCAACTCGTTTTGGTGAGCTGACCGCAAGTCCAAAATTTTGGTTCAGGATCTATACTGATTCCCGGTGGGTGGCTGAGACTTTGGTTAATTCTTCTTCCTGCCGGAAATTACAGTGATATGTGCCCGTCCAAATGCCTAACAGCTACTCTCTCATTGGTTCTCCCTCTTCCCTTTCATCCTCTGCCAAATTGGCAACCTGTGCGAACCAGGAGGTTAAAGGGGCTGTCTCTCCAAGTTGGGAGGTTGATAATAAAGCAGATGGAAAGTCAAACCGGAGCACCAGGAGAGGGACTATTCGTTGAGTTTTAGAAACCTTTCGTATTCACAGTGTGTCCGTTCTCTAGGATTCCCGTACATGTTATATCTGTAGTAATATTCCCTTCAACCTGGAGAGTTGGGACCCATGGAATGTGTGCCATGCATTATTGCTTTAAAGGGTCTGCATTTGCTCACCCAATCTCACCAATCCTCTCAGTCCCAAGTGTCCAGCCTTATGCCACATCCAGCTGTCATTG
This sequence comes from Hyperoodon ampullatus, assembly GCF_949752795.1. NCBI lineage: Eukaryota > Metazoa > Chordata > Mammalia > Artiodactyla > Ziphiidae > Hyperoodon > Hyperoodon ampullatus. The sequence goes on from NW_027640562.1 coordinate 667,335, forward strand.
TAGATAGGGTCATTTCAGGTTTCATCAGAGACCCTGAAGGAATTGTAAAGAATTTCCCAGTTTTTTTGTTTTATTTTTGAAATTCCTTTTTATAGTGGGTTTGAGCTGATTCTCGCTGCCATATTTATCCCAGTCTAGACACACTTGATTCCCTTACGGAGACATATCAATACATAGGTTTTAAGATTCTTACTAGTCAGATATATTCCTCTGCGGGAAATATGGGGTTTTGAGTCCCTTTCACTGAGGAAGGTGTAGGTCTTGTCTATTCCATAGTTGGTTTTTGGAACGGTACCTGTGCTTATATCAAACTCTGGTTTTATGCATCACCCCACCTCTCCTTCCCCCTTAAGCAGGCATAAGAGTGTTTTCTAAATGTGAGACACTGTTCTCTTTCCTAACTCAGTTCAAGAGTAGCCATGTTTACAGGATCTTCATAAGTGATATCTTATGATAAGTTTCTTTTTCTCTGTGACTTATTTCACTTAGAATCATCGTACCTGAATCCACCCATTTTGCTGCTACTGGTCTTATGACATTGATTTCATGGCTGAGGGATATTCCATCGTACGTAACTACCACAAATTTTTGAACCATTTTTATATTTCCTGGGATATTTAAGGTGTACCCAAGTTGAGGTCCTTGTAAGCAGTGCAGCCCTAAATTTTGGGGTGGCTGTGTCTTTTTGATTTTCAGTTTTCCCAAGGTATATTCCCTAGACTGGAAGTGCCCTTGGCTCTGTAGCTCTGTTCTTTACTTGTTTTAGGGAACACAATGCACTCCTCCAGAGAGGCAGTTGGCAATTTACATCCCGCCCATCAGCATAACAAGGCTCCCTGTTCTCCAGGGCCTGTCTTGCCTTTCTGGTTTTTACACATTTTGTGGATGTCCCTTTTGACCGGTGGGAAGTGATACTTCTTTGTAGTGCAGATTTGCATTGCCCGCTTGCTTGCTTGGCCAAAAAGGGCGTATGCGTTTTCTCCTGAATATATTCAGGAGAAAACGCATACGCCCTTTTTGGCCAAGTGCATCATTGTCGAAGTTGTGCCCCTCTTCCTGTGCTTTAAAGGCGATTCCAACATACCTCTTGAAATCTGTTTCCTGCTATTCTGCCTCGCTTTCAAGTCCGCCTCGTTGCCTTCCCTCAACAGATTTTTGGACGATAGTTGTCCTTTATTACTCGGGCCAGTTTGTGAATTGCTGTGCCCCTGAGCTCCATTTTTCAACACGTTTTTGGTGAGCTGACCGCAAGTCCAAAATTTTGGTTCAGGATCTATACTGATTCCCGGTGGGTGGCTGAGACTTTGGTTAATTCTTCTTCCTGCCGGGAAATTACAGTGATATGTGCCCGTCCAAATGCCTAACAGCTACTCTCTCATTGGTTCTCCCTCTTCCCTTTCATCCTCTGCCAAATTGGCAACCTGTGCGAACCAGGAGGTTAAAGGGGCTGTCTCTCCAAGTTGGGAGGTTGATAATAAAGCAGATGGAAAGTCAAACCGGAGCACCAGGAGAGGGACTATTCGTTGAGTTTTAGAAACCTTTCGTATTCACAGTGTGTCCGTTCTCTAGGATTCCCGTACATGTTATATCTGTAGTAATATTCCCTTCAACCTGGAGAGTTGGGACCCATGGAATGTGTGCCATGCATTATTGCTTTAAAGGGTCTGCATTTGCTCACCCAATCTCACCAATCCTCTCAGTCCCAAGTGTCCAGCCTTATGCCACATCCAGCTGTCATTGTAGATAGGGTCATTTCAGGTTTCATCAGAGACCCTGAAGGAATTGTAAAGAATTTCCCAGTTTTTTTGTTTTATTTTTGAAATTCCTTTTTATAGTGGGTTTGAGCTGATTCTCGCTGCCATATTTATCCAGTCTAGACACACTTGATTCCCTTACGGAGACATATCAATACATAGGTTTTAAGATTCTTACTAGTCAGATATATTCCTCTGCGGGAAATATGGGGTTTTGAGTCCCTTTCACTGAGGAAGGTGTAGGTCTTGTCTATTCCATAGTTGGTTTTTGGAACGGTACCTGTGCTTATATCAAACTCTGGTTTTATGCATCACCCCACCTCTCCTTCCCCCTTAAGCAGGCATAAGAGTGTTTTCTAAATGTGAGACACTGTTCTCTTTCCTAACTCAGTTCAAGTGTAGCCATGTTTACAGGATCTTCATAAGTGATATCTATGATAAGTTTCTTTTTCTCTGTGACTTATTTCACTTAGAATCATCGTACCTGAATCCACCCATTTTGCTGCTACTGGTCTTATGACATTGATTTCATGGCTGAGGGATATTCCATCGTACGTAAGTACCACAATTTTTTGAACCATTTTTATATTTCCTGGGATATTTAAGGTGTACCCAAGTTGAGGTCCTTGTAAGCAGTGCAGCCCTAAATTTTGGGGTGGCTGTGTCTTTTTGATTTTCAGTTTTCCCAAGGTATATTCCCTAGACTGGAAGTGCCCTTGGCTCTGTAGCTCTGTTGTTTACTTGTTTTAGGGAACACAATGCACTCCTCCAGAGAGGCAGTTGGCAATTTACATCCCGCCCATCAGCATAACAAGGCTCCCTGTTCTCCAGGGCCTGTCTTGCCTTTCTGGTTTTTACACATTTTGTGGATGTCCCTTTTGACCGGTGGGAAGTGATACTTCTCTGTAGTTCAGATTTGCATTGCCCGCTTGCTTGCTTGGCCAAAAAGGGCGTATGCGTTTTCTCCTGAATATATTCAGGAGAAAACGCATACGCCCTTTTTGGCCAAGTGCATCATTGTCGAAGTTGTGCCCCTCTTCCTGTGCTTTAAAGGCGATTCCAACGTACCTCTGGAAATCTGTTTCCTGCTATTCTGCCTCGCTTTCAAGTCCGCCTCGTTGCCTTCCCTCAACAGATTTTTGGACGATAGTTGTCCTTTATTACTCGGCCAGTTTGTGAATTGCTGTGCCCCTGAGCTCCATTTTTCAACTCGTTTTTGGTGAGCTGACCGCAAGTCCAAAATTTTGGTTCAGGATCTATACTGATTCCCGGTGGGTGGCTGAGACTTTGGTTAATTCTTCTTCCTGCCGGGAAATTACAGTGATATGTGCCCGTCCAAATGCCTAACAGCTACTCTCTCATTGGTTCTCCCTCTTCCCTTTCATCCTCTGCCAAATTGGCAACCTGTGCGAACCAGGAGGTTAAAGGGGCTGTCTCTCCAAGTTGGGAGGTTGATAATAAAGCAGATGGAAAGTCAAACCGGAGCACCAGGAGAGGGACTATTCGTTGAGTTTTAGAAACCTTTCATATTCACAGTGTGTCCGTTCTCTAGGATTCCCGTACATGTTATATCTGTAGTAATATTCCCTTCAACCTGGAGAGTTGGGACCCATGGAATGTGTGCCATGCATTATTGCTTTAAAGGGTCTGCATTTGCTCACCCAATCTCACCAATCCTCTCAGTCCCAAGTGTCCAGCCTTATGCCACATCCAGCTGTCATTGTAGATAGGGTCATTTCAGGTTTCATCAGAGACCCTGAAGGAATTGTAAAGAATTTCCCAGTTTTTTTGTTTTATTTTTGAAATTCCTTTTTATAGTGGGTTTGAGCTGATTCTCGCTGCCATATTTATCCCAGTCTAGACACACTTGATTCCCTTACGGAGACATATCAATACATAGGTTTTAAGATTCTTACTAGTCAGATATATTCCTCTGCGGGAAATATGGGGTTTTGAGTCCCTTTCACTGAGGAAGGTGTAGGTCTTGTCTATTCCATAGTTGGTTTTTGGAACGGTACCTGTGCTTATATCAAACTCTGGTTTTATGCATCACCCCACCTCTCCTTCCCCCTTAAGCAGGCATAAGAGTGTTTTCTAAATGTGAGACACTGTTCTCTTTCCTAACTCAGTTCAAGTGTAGCCATGTTTACAGGATCTTCATAAGTGATATCTTATGATAAGTTTCTTTTTCTCTGTGACTTATTTCACTTAGAATCATCGTACCTGAATCCACCCATTTTGCTGCTACTGGTCTTATGACATTGATTTCATGGCTGAGGGATATTCCATCGTACGTAAGTACCACAATTTTTTGAACCATTTTTATATTTCCTGGGATATTTAAGGTGTACCCAAGTTGAGGTCCTTGTAAGCAGTGCAGCCCTAAATTTTGGGGTGGCTGTGTCTTTTTGATTTTCAGTTTTCCCAAGGTATATTCCCTAGACTGGAAGTGCCCTTGGCTCTGTAGCTCTGTTGTTTACTTGTTTTAGGGAACACAATGCACTCCTCCAGAGAGGCAGTTGGCAATTTACATCCCGCCCATCAGCATAACAAGGCTCCCTGTTCTCCAGGGCCTGTCTTGCCTTTCTGGTTTTTACACATTTTGTGGATGTCCCTTTTGACCGGTGGGAAGTGATACTTCTCTGTAGTGCAGATTTGCATTGCCCGCTTGCTTGCTTGGCCAAAAAGGGCGTATGCGTTTTCTCCTGAATATATTCAGGAGAAAACACATACGCCCTTTTTGGCCAAGTGCATCATTGTCGAAGTTGTGCCCCTCTTCCTGTGCTTTAAAGGCGATTCCAACGTACCTCTTGAAATCTGTTTCCTGCTATTCTGCCTCGCTTTCAAGTCCGCCTCGTTGCCTTCCCTCAACAGATTTTTGGACGATAGTTGTCCTTTATTACTCGGCCAGTTTGTGAATTGCTGTGCCCCTGAGCTCCATTTTTCAACTCGTTTTTGGTGAGCTGACCGCAAGTCCAAAATTTTGGTTCAGGATCTATACTGATTCCCGGTGGGTGGCTGAGACTTTGGTTAATTCTTCTTCCTGCCGGGAAATTACAGTGATATGTGCCCGTCCAAATGCCTAACAGCTACTCTCTCATTGGTTCTCCCTCTTCCCTTTCATCCTCTGCCAAATTGGCAACCTGTGCGAACCAGGAGGTTAAAGGGGCTGTCTCTCCAAGTTGGGAGGTTGATAATAAAGCAGATGGAAAGTCAAACCGGAGCACCAGGAGAGGGACTATTCGTTGAGTTTTAGAAACCTTTCGTATTCACAGTGTGTCCGTTCTCTAGGATTCCCGTACATGTTATATCTGTAGTAATATTCCCTTCAACCTGGAGAGTTGGGACCCATGGAATGTGTGCCATGCATTATTGCTTTAAAGGGTCTGCATTTGCTCACCCAATCTCACCAATCCTCTCAGTCCCAAGTGTCCAGCCTTATGCCACATCCAGCTGTCATTGTAGATAGGGTCATTTCAGGTTTCATCAGAGACCCTGAAGGAATTGTAAAGAATTTCCCAGTTTTTTTGTTTTATTTTTGAAATTCCTTTTTATAGTGGGTTTGAGCTGATTCTCGCTGCCATATTTATCCCAGTCTAGACACACTTGATTCCCTTACGGAGACATATCAATACATAGGTTTTAAGATTCTTACTAGTCAGATATATTCCTCTGCGGGAAATATGGGGTTTTGAGTCCCTTTCACTGAGGAAGGTGTAGGTCTTGTCTATTCCATAGTTGGTTTTTGGAACGGTACCTGTGCTTATATCAAACTCTGGTTTTATGCATCACCCCACCTCTCCTTCCCCCTTAAGCAGGCATAAGAGTGTTTTCTAAATGTGAGACACTGTTCTCTTTCCTAACTCAGTTCAAGTGTAGCCATGTTTACAGGATCTTCATAAGTGATATCTTATGATAAGTTTCTTTTTCTCTGTGACTTATTTCACTTAGAATCATCGTACCTGAATCCACCCATTTTGCTGCTACTGGTCTTATGACATTGATTTCATGGCTGAGGGATATTCCATCGTACGTAAGTACCACAATTTTTTGAACCATTTTTATATTTCCTGGGATATTTAAGGTGTACCCAAGTTGAGGTCCTTGTAAGCAGTGCAGCCCTAAATTTTGGGGTGGCTGTGTCTTTTTGATTTTCAGTTTTCCCAAGGTATATTCCCTAGACTGGAAGTGCCCTTGGCTCTGTAGCTCTGTTCTTTACTTGTTTTAGGGAACACAATGCACTCCTCCAGAGAGGCAGTTGGCAATTTACATCCCGCCCATCAGCATAACAAGGCTCCCTGTTCTCCAGGGCCTGTCTTGCCTTTCTGGTTTTTACACATTTTGTGGATGTCCCTTTTGACCGGTGGGAAGTGATACTTCTCTGTAGTTCAGATTTGCATTGCCCGCTTGCTTGCTTGGCCAAAAAGGGCGTATGCGTTTTCTCCTGAATATATTCAGGAGAAAACGCATACGCCCTTTTTGGCCAAGTGCATCATTGTCGAAGTTGTGCCCCTCTTCCTGTGCTTTAAAGGCGATTCCAACGTACCTCTGGAAATCTGTTTCCTGCTATTCTGCCTCGCTTTCAAGTCCGCCTCGTTGCCTTCCCTCAACAGATTTTTGGACGATAGTTGTCCTTTATTACTCGGCCAGTTTGTGAATTGCTGTGCCCCTGAGCTCCATTTTTCAACTCGTTTTTGGTGAGCTGACCGCAAGTCCAAAATTTTGGTTCAGGATCTATACTGATTCCCGGTGGGTGGCTGAGACTTTGGTTAATTCTTCTTCCTGCCGGGAAATTACAGTGATATGTGCCCGTCCAAATGCCTAACAGCTACTCTCTCATTGGTTCTCCCTCTTCCCTTTCATCCTCTGCCAAATTGGCAACCTGTGCGAACCAGGAGGTTAAAGGGGCTGTCTCTCCAAGTTGGGAGGTTGATAATAAAGCAGATGGAAAGTCAAACCGGAGCACCAGGAGAGGGACTATTCGTTGAGTTTTAGAAACCTTTCGTATTCACAGTGTGTCCGTTCTCTAGGATTCCCGTACATGTTATATCTGTAGTAATATTCCCTTCAACCTGGAGAGTTGGGACCCATGGAATGTGTGCCATGCATTATTGCTTTAAAGGGTCTGCATTTGCTCACCCAATCTCACCAATCCTCTCAGTCCCAAGTGTCCAGCCTTATGCCACATCCAGCTGTCATTGTAGATAGGGTCATTTCAGGTTTCATCAGAGACCCTGAAGGAATTGTAAAGAATTTCCCAGTTTTTTTGTTTTATTTTTGAAATTCCTTTTTATAGTGGGTTTGAGCTGATTCTCGCTGCCATATTTATCCCAGTCTAGACACACTTGATTCCCTTACGGAGACATATCAATACATAGGTTTTAAGATTCTTACTAGTCAGATATATTCCTCTGCGGGAAATATGGGGTTTTGAGTCCCTTTCACTGAGGAAGGTGTAGGTCTTGTCTATTCCATAGTTGGTTTTTGGAACGGTACCTGTGCTTATATCAAACTCTGGTTTTATGCATCACCCCACCTCTCCTTCCCCCTTAAGCAGGCATAAGAGTGTTTTCTAAATGTGAGACACTGTTCTCTTTCCTAACTCAGTTCAAGTGTAGCCATGTTTACAGGATCTTCATAAGTGATATCTTATGATAAGTTTCTTTTTCTCTGTGACTTATTTCACTTAGAATCATCGTACCTGAATCCACCCATTTTGCTGCTACTGGTCTTATGACATTGATTTCATGGCTGAGGGATATTCCATCGTACGTAAGTACCACAATTTTTTGAACCATTTTTATATTTCCTGGGATATTTAAGGTGTACCCAAGTTGAGGTCCTTGTAAGCAGTGCAGCCCTAAATTTTGGGGTGGCTGTGTCTTTTTGATTTTCAGTTTTCCCAAGGTATATTCCCTAGACTGGAAGTGCCCTTGGCTCTGTAGCTCTGTTCTTTACTTGTTTTAGGGAACACAATGCACTCCTCCAGAGAGGCAGTTGGCAATTTACATCCCGCCCATCAGCATAACAAGGCTCCCTGTTCTCCAGGGCCTGTCTTGCCTTTCTGGTTTTTACACATTTTGTGGATGTCCCTTTTGACCGGTGGGAAGTGATACTTCTCTGTAGTGCAGATTTGCATTGCCCGCTTGCTTGCTTGGCCAAAAAGGGCGTATGCGTTTTCTCCTGAATATATTCAGGAGAAAACACATACGCCCTTTTTGGCCAAGTGCATCATTGTCGAAGTTGTGCCCCTCTTCCTGTGCTTTAAAGGCGATTCCAACGTACCTCTTGAAATCTGTTTCCTGCTATTCTGCCTCGCTTTCAAGTCCGCCTCGTTGCCTTCCCTCAACAGATTTTTGGACGATAGTTGTCCTTTATTACTCGGCCAGTTTGTGAATTGCTGTGCCCCTGAGCTCCATTTTTCAACTCGTTTTTGGTGAGCTGACCGCAAGTCCAAAATTTTGGTTCAGGATCTATACTGATTCCCGGTGGGTGGCTGAGACTTTGGTTAATTCTTCTTCCTGCCGGGAAATTACAGTGATATGTGCCCGTCCAAATGCCTAACAGCTACTCTCTCATTGGTTCTCCCTCTTCCCTTTCATCCTCTGCCAAATTGGCAACCTGTGCGAACCAGGAGGTTAAAGGGGCTGTCTCTCCAAGTTGGGAGGTTGATAATAAAGCAGATGGAAAGTCAAACCGGAGCACCAGGAGAGGGACTATTCGTTGAGTTTTAGAAACCTTTCGTATTCACAGTGTGTCCGTTCTCTAGGATTCCCGTACATGTTATATCTGTAGTAATATTCCCTTCAACCTGGAGAGTTGGGACCCATGGAATGTGTGCCATGCATTATTGCTTTAAAGGGTCTGCATTTGCTCACCCAATCTCACCAATCCTCTCAGTCCCAAGTGTCCAGCCTTATGCCACATCCAGCTGTCATTGTAGATAGGGTCATTTCAGGTTTCATCAGAGACCCTGAAGGAATTGTAAAGAATTTCCCAGTTTTTTTGTTTTATTTTTGAAATTCCTTTTTATAGTGGGTTTGAGCTGATTCTCGCTGCCATATTTATCCCAGTCTAGACACACTTGATTCCCTTACGGAGACATATCAATACATAGGTTTTAAGATTCTTACTAGTCAGATATATTCCTCTGCGGGAAATATGGGGTTTTGAGTCCCTTTCACTGAGGAAGGTGTAGGTCTTGTCTATTCCATAGTTGGTTTTTGGAACGGTACCTGTGCTTATATCAAACTCTGGTTTTATGCATCACCCCACCTCTCCTTGCCCCTTAAGCAGGCATAAGAGTGTTTTCTAAATGTGAGACACTGTTCTCTTTCCTAACTCAGTTCAAGTGTAGCCATGTTTACAGGATCTTCATAAGTGATATCTTATGATAAGTTTCTTTTTCTCTGTGACTTATTTCACTTAGAATCATCGTACCTGAATCCACCCATTTTGCTGCTACTGGTCTTATGACATTGATTTCATGGCTGAGGGATATTCCATCGTACGTAAGTACCACAATTTTTTGAACCATTTTTATATTTCCTGGGATATTTAAGGTGTACCCAAGTTGAGGTCCTTGTAAGCAGTGCAGCCCTAAATTTTGGGGTGGCTGTGTCTTTTTGATTTTCAGTTTTCCCAAGGTATATTCCCTAGACTGGAAGTGCCCTTGGCTCTGTAGCTCTGTTGTTTACTTGTTTTAGGGAACACAATGCACTCCTCCAGAGAGGCAGTTGGCAATTTACATCCCGCCCATCAGCATAACAAGGCTCCCTGTTCTCCAGGGCCTGTCTTGCCTTTCTGGTTTTTACACATTTTGTGGATGTCCCTTTTGACCGGTGGGAAGTGATACTTCTCTGTAGTTCAGATTTGCATTGCCCGCTTGCTTGCTTGGCCAAAAAGGGCGTATGCGTTTTCTCCTGAATATATTCAGGAGAAAACGCATACGCCCTTTTTGGCCAAGTGCATCATTGTCGAAGTTGTGCCCCTCTTCCTGTGCTTTAAAGGCGATTCCAACGTACCTCTGGAAATCTGTTTCCTGCTATTCTGCCTCGCTTTCAAGTCCGCCTCGTTGCCTTCCCTCAACAGATTTTTGGACGATAGTTGTCCTTTATTACTCGGCCAGTTTGTGAATTGCTGTGCCCCTGAGCTCCATTTTTCAACTCGTTTTTGGTGAGCTGACCGCAAGTCCAAAATTTTGGTTCAGGATCTATACTGATTCCCGGTGGGTGGCTGAGACTTTGGTTAATTCTTCTTCCTGCCGGGAAATTACAGTGATATGTGCCCGTCCAAATGCCTAACAGCTACTCTCTCATTGGTTCTCCCTCTTCCCTTTCATCCTCTGCCAAATTGGCAACCTGTGCGAACCAGGAGGTTAAAGGGGCTGTCTCTCCAAGTTGGGAGGTTGATAATAAAGCAGATGGAAAGTCAAACCGGAGCACCAGGAGAGGGACTATTCGTTGAGTTTTAGAAACCTTTCGTATTCACAGTGTGTCCGTTCTCTAGGATTCCCGTACATGTTATATCTGTAGTAATATTCCCTTCAACCTGGAGAGTTGGGACCCATGGAATGTGTGCCATGCATTATTGCTTTAAAGGGTCTGCATTTGCTCACCCAATCTCACCAATCCTCTCAGTCCCAAGTGTCCAGCCTTATGCCACATCCAGCTGTCATTGTAGATAGGGTCATTTCAGGTTTCATCAGAGACCCTGAAGGAATTGTAAAGAATTTCCCAGTTTTTTTGTTTTATTTTTGAAATTCCTTTTTATAGTGGGTTTGAGCTGATTCTCGCTGCCATATTTATCCCAGTCTAGACACACTTGATTCCCTTACGGAGACATATCAATACATAGGTTTTAAGATTCTTACTAGTCAGATATATTCCTCTGCGGGAAATATGGGGTTTTGAGTCCCTTTCACTGAGGAAGGTGTAGGTCTTGTCTATTCCATAGTTGGTTTTTGGAACGGTACCTGTGCTTATATCAAACTCTGGTTTTATGCATCACCCCACCTCTCCTTCCCCCTTAAGCAGGCATAAGAGTGTTTTCTAAATGTGAGACACTGTTCTCTTTCCTAACTCAGTTCAAGTGTAGCCATGTTTACAGGATCTTCATAAGTGATATCTTATGATAAGTTTCTTTTTCTCTGTGACTTATTTCACTTAGAATCATCGTACCTGAATCCACCCATTTTGCTGCTACTGGTCTTATGACATTGATTTCATGGCTGAGGGATATTCCATCGTACGTAAGTACCACAATTTTTTGAACCATTTTTATATTTCCTGGGATATTTAAGGTGTACCCAAGTTGAGGTCCTTGTAAGCAGTGCAGCCCTAAATTTTGGGGTGGCTGTGTCTTTTTGATTTTCAGTTTTCCCAAGGTATATTCCCTAGACTGGAAGTGCCCTTGGCTCTGTAGCTCTGTTCTTTACTTGTTTTAGGGAACACAATGCACTCCTCCAGAGAGGCAGTTGGCAATTTACATCCCGCCCATCAGCATAACAAGGCTCCCTGTTCTCCAGGGCCTGTCTTGCCTTTCTGGTTTTTACACATTTTGTGGATGTCCCTTTTGACCGGTGGGAAGTGATACTTCTCTGTAGTGCAGATTTGCATTGCCCGCTTGCTTGCTTGGCCAAAAAGGGCGTATGCGTTTTCTCCTGAATATATTCAGGAGAAAACACATACGCCCTTTTTGGCCAAGTGCATCATTGTCGAAGTTGTGCCCCTCTTCCTGTGCTTTAAAGGCGATTCCAACGTACCTCTTGAAATCTGTTTCCTGCTATTCTGCCTCGCTTTCAAGTCCGCCTCGTTGCCTTCCCTCAACAGATTTTTGGACGATAGTTGTCCTTTATTACTCGGCCAGTTTGTGAATTGCTGTGCCCCTGAGCTCCATTTTTCAACTCGTTTTTGGTGAGCTGACCGCAAGTCCAAAATTTTGGTTCAGGATCTATACTGATTCCCGGTGGGTGGCTGAGACTTTGGTTAATTCTTCTTCCTGCCGGGAAATTACAGTGATATGTGCCCGTCCAAATGCCTAACAGCTACTCTCTCATTGGTTCTCCCTCTTCCCTTTCATCCTCTGCCAAATTGGCAACCTGTGCGAACCAGGAGGTTAAAGGGGCTGTCTCTCCAAGTTGGGAGGTTGATAATAAAGCAGATGGAAAGTCAAACCGGAGCACCAGGAGAGGGACTATTCGTTGAGTTTTAGAAACCTTTCGTATTCACAGTGTGTCCGTTCTCTAGGATTCCCGTACATGTTATATCTGTAGTAATATTCCCTTCAACCTGGAGAGTTGGGACCCATGGAATGTGTGCCATGCATTATTGCTTTAAAGGGTCTGCATTTGCTCACCCAATCTCACCAATCCTCTCAGTCCCAAGTGTCCAGCCTTATGCCACATCCAGCTGTCATTGTAGATAGGGTCATTTCAGGTTTCATCAGAGACCCTGAAGGAATTGTAAAGAATTTCCCAGTTTTTTTGTTTTATTTTTGAAATTCCTTTTTATAGTGGGTTTGAGCTGATTCTCGCTGCCATATTTATCCCAGTCTAGACACACTTGATTCCCTTACGGAGACATATCAATACATAGGTTTTAAGATTCTTACTAGTCAGATATATTCCTCTGCGGGAAATATGGGGTTTTGAGTCCCTTTCACTGAGGAAGGTGTAGGTCTTGTCTATTCCATAGTTGGTTTTTGGAACGGTACCTGTGCTTATATCAAACTCTGGTTTTATGCATCACCCCACCTCTCCTTGCCCCTTAAGCAGGCATAAGAGTGTTTTCTAAATGTGAGACACTGTTCTCTTTCCTAACTCAGTTCAAGTGTAGCCATGTTTACAGGATCTTCATAAGTGATATCTTATGATAAGTTTCTTTTTCTCTGTGACTTATTTCACTTAGAATCATCGTACCTGAATCCACCCATTTTGCTGCTACTGGTCTTATGACATTGATTTCATGGCTGAGGGATATTCCATCGTACGTAAGTACCACAATTTTTTGAACCATTTTTATATTTCCTGGGATATTTAAGGTGTACCCAAGTTGAGGTCCTTGTAAGCAGTGCAGCCCTAAATTTTGGGGTGGCTGTGTCTTTTTGATTTTCAGTTTTCCCAAGGTATATTCCCTAGACTGGAAGTGCCCTTGGCTCTGTAGCTCTGTTGTTTACTTGTTTTAGGGAACACAATGCACTCCTCCAGAGAGGCAGTTGGCAATTTACATCCCGCCCATCAGCATAACAAGGCTCCCTGTTCTCCAGGGCCTGTCTTGCCTTTCTGGTTTTTACACATTTTGTGGATGTCCCTTTTGACCGGTGGGAAGTGATACTTCTCTGTAGTGCAGATTTGCATTGCCCGCTTGCTTGCTTGGCCAAAAAGGGCGTATGCGTTTTCTCCTGAATATATTCAGGAGAAAACGCATACGCCCTTTTTGGCCAAGTGCATCATTGTCGAAGTTGTGCCCCTCTTCCTGTGCTTTAAAGGCGATTCCAACGTACCTCTTGAAATCTGTTTCCTGCTATTCTGCCTCGCTTTCAAGTCCGCCTCGTTGCCTTCCCTCAACAGATTTTTGGACGATAGTTGTCCTTTATTACTCAGCCAGTTTGTGAATTGCTGTGCCCCTGAGCTCCATTTTTCAACTCGTTTTTGGTGAGCTGACCGCAAGTCCAAAATTTTGGTTCAGGATCTATACTGATTCCCGGTGGGTGGCTGAGACTTTGGTTAATTCTTCTTCCTGCCGGGAAATTACAGTGATATGTGCCCGTCCAAATGCCTAACAGCTACTCTCTCATTGGTTCTCCCTCTTCCCTTTCATCCTCTGCCAAATTGGCAACCTGTGCGAACCAGGAGGTTAAAGGGGCTGTCTCTCCAAGTTGGGAGGTTGATAATAAAGCAGATGGAAAGTCAAACCGGAGCACCAGGAGAGGGACTATTCGTTGAGTTTTAGAAACCTTTCGTATTCACAGTGTGTCCGTTCTCTAGGATTCCCGTACATGTTATATCTGTAGTAATATTCCCTTCAACCTGGAGAGTTGGGACCCATGGAATGTGTGCCATGCATTATTGCTTTAAAGGGTCTGCATTTGCTCACCCAATCTCACCAATCCTCTCAGTCCCAAGTGTCCAGCCTTATGCCACATCCAGCTGTCATTGTAGATAGGGTCATTTCAGGTTTCATCAGAGACCCTGAAGGAATTGTAAAGAATTTCCCAGTTTTTTTGTTTTATTTTTGAAATTCCTTTTTATAGTGGGTTTGAGCTGATTCTCGCTGCCATATTTATCCCAGTCTAGACACACTTGATTCCCTTACGGAGACATATCAATACATAGGTTTTAAGATTCTTACTAGTCAGATATATTCCTCTGCGGGAAATATGGGGTTTTGAGTCCCTTTCACTGAGGAAGGTGTAGGTCTTGTCTATTCCATAGTTGGTTTTTGGAACGGTACCTGTGCTTATATCAAACTCTGGTTTTATGCATCACCCCACCTCTCCTTCCCCCTTAAGCAGGCATAAGAGTGTTTTCTAAATGTGAGACACTGTTCTCTTTCCTAACTCAGTTCAAGAGTAGCCATGTTTACAGGATCTTCATAAGTGATATCTTATGATAAGTTTCTTTTTCTGTGTGACTTATTTCACTTAGAATCATCGTACCTGAATCCACCCATTTTGCTGCTACTGGTCTTATGACATTGATTTCATGGCTGAGGGATATTCCATCGTACGTAAGTACCACAATTTTTTGAACCATTTTTATATTTCCTGGGATATTTAAGGTGTACCCAAGTTGAGGTCCTTGTAAGCAGTGCAGCCCTAAATTTTGGGGTGGCTGTGTCTTTTTGATTTTCAGTTTTCCCAAGGTATATTCCCTAGACTGGAAGTGCCCTTGGCTCTGTAGCTCTGTTGTTTACTTGTTTTAGGGAACACAATGCACTCCTCCAGAGAGGCAGTTGGCAATTTACATCCCGCCCATCAGCATAACAAGGCTCCCTGTTCTCCAGGGCCTGTCTTGCCTTTCTGGTTTTTACACATTTTGTGGATGTCCCTTTTGACCGGTGGGAAGTGATACTTCTCTGTAGTGCAGATTTGCATTGCCCGCTTGCTTGCTTGGCCAAAAAGGGCGTATGCGTTTTCTCCTGAATATATTCAGGAGAAAACGCATACGCCCTTTTTGGCCAAGTGCATCATTGTCGAAGTTGTGCCCCTCTTCCTGTGCTTTAAAGGCGATTCCAACGTACCTCTGGAAATCTGTTTCCTGCTATTCTGCCTCGCTTTCAAGTCCGCCTCGTTGCCTTCCCTCAACAGATTTTTGGACGATAGTTGTCCTTTATTACTCGGCCAGTTTGTGAATTGCTGTGCCCCTGAGCTCCATTTTTCAACTCGTTTTTGGTGAGCTGACCGCAAGTCCAAAATTTTGGTTCAGGATCTATACTGATTCCCGGTGGGTGGCTGAGACTTTGGTTAATTCTTCTTCCTGCCGGGAAATTACAGTGATATGTGCCCGTCCAAATGCCTAACAGCTACTCTCTCATTGGTTCTCCCTCTTCCCTTTCATCCTCTGCCAAATTGGCAACCTGTGCGAACCAGGAGGTTAAAGGGGCTGTCTCTCCAAGTTGGGAGGTTGATAATAAAGCAGATGGAAAGTCAAACCGGAGCACCAGGAGAGGGACTATTCGTTGAGTTTTAGAAACCTTTCGTATTCACAGTGTGTCCGTTCTCTAGGATTCCCGTACATGTTAAATCTGTAGTAATATTCCCTTCAACCTGGAGAGTTGGGACCCATGGAATGTGTGCCATGCATTATTGCTTTAAAGGGTCTGCATTTGCTCACCCAATCTCACCAATCCTCTCAGTCCCAAGTGTCCAGCCTTATGCCACATCCAGCTGTCATTGTAGATAGGGTCATTTCAGGTTTCATCAGAGACCCTGAAGGAATTGTAAAGAATTTCCCAGTTTTTTTGTTTTATTTTTGAAATTCCTTTTTATAGTGGGTTTGAGCTGATTCTCGCTGCCATATTTATCCCAGTCTAGACACACTTGATTCCCTTACGGAGACATATCAATACATAGGTTTTAAGATTCTTACTAGTCAGATATATTCCTCTGCGGGAAATATGGGGTTTTGAGTCCCTTTCACTGAGGAAGGTGTAGGTCTTGTCTATTCCATAGTTGGTTTTTGGAACGGTACCTGTGCTTATATCAAACTCTGGTTTTATGCATCACCCCACCTCTCCTTCCCCCTTAAGCAGGCATAAGAGTGTTTTCTAAATGTGAGACACTGTTCTCTTTCCTAACTCAGTTCAAGTGTAGCCATGTTTACAGGATCTTCATAAGTGATATCTTATGATAAGTTTCTTTTTCTCTGTGACTTATTTCACTTAGAATCATCGTACCTGAATCCACCCATTTTGCTGCTACTGGTCTTATGACATTGATTTCATGGCTGTGGGATATTCCATCATACGTAAGTACCACAATTTTTTGAACCATTTTTATATTTCCTGGGATATTTAAGGTGTACCCAAGTTGAGGTCCTTGTAAGCAGTGCAGCCCTAAATTTTGGGGTGGCTGTGTCTTTTTGATTTTCAGTTTTCCCAAGGTATATTCCCTAGACTGGAAGTGCCCTTGGCTCTGTAGCTCTGTTCTTTACTTGTTTTAGGGAACACAATGCACTCCTCCAGAGAGGCAGTTGGCAATTTACATCCCGCCCATCAGCATAACAAGGCTCCCTGTTCTCCAGGGCCTGTCTTGCCTTTCTGGTTTTTACACATTTTGTGGATGTCCCTTTTGACCGGTGGGAAGTGATACTTCTCTGTAGTGCAGATTTGCATTGCCCGCTTGCTTGCTTGGCCAAAAAGGGCGTATGCGTTTTCTCCTGAATATATTCAGGAGAAAACGCATACGCCCTTTTTGGCCAAGTGCATCATTGTCGAAGTTGTGCCCCTCTTCCTGTGCTTTAAAGGCGATTCCAACGTACCTCTGGAAATCTGTTTCCTGCTATTCTGCCTCGCTTTCAAGTCCGCCTCGTTGCCTTCCCTCAACAGATTTTTGGACGATAGTTGTCCTTTATTACTCGGCCAGTTTGTGAATTGCTGTGCCCCTGAGCTCCATTTTTCAACTCGTTTTTGGTGAGCTGACCGCAAGTCCAAAATTTTGGTTCAGGATCTATACTGATTCCCGGTGGGTGGCTGAGACTTTGGTTAATTCTTCTTCCTGCCGGGAAATTACAGTGATATGTGCCCGTCCAAATGCCTAACAGCTACTCTCTCATTGGTTCTCCCTCTTCCCTTTCATCCTCTGCCAAATTGGCAACCTGTGCGAACCAGGAGGTTAAAGGGGCTGTCTCTCCAAGTTGGGAGGTTGATAATAAAGCAGATGGAAAGTCAAACCGGAGCACCAGGAGAGGGACTATTCGTTGAGTTTTAGAAACCTTTCGTATTCACAGTGTGTCCGTTCTCTAGGATTCCCGTACATGTTATATCTGTAGTAATATTCCCTTCAACCTGGAGAGTTGGGACCCATGGAATGTGTGCCATGCATTATTGCTTTAAAGGGTCTGCATTTGCTCACCCAATCTCACCAATCCTCTCAGTCCCAAGTGTCCAGCCTTATGCCACATCCAGCTGTCATTGTAGATAGGGTCATTTCAGGTTTCATCAGAGACCCTGAAGGAATTGTAAAGAATTTCCCAGTTTTTTTGTTTTATTTTTGAAATTCCTTTTTATAGTGGGTTTGAGCTGATTCTCGCTGCCATATTTATCCCAGTCTAGACACACTTGATTCCCTTACGGAGACATATCAATACATAGGTTTTAAGATTCTTACTAGTCAGATATATTCCTCTGCGGGAAATATGGGGTTTTGAGTCCCTTTCACTGAGGAAGGTGTAGGTCTTGTCTATTCCATAGTTGGTTTTTGGAACGGTACCTGTGCTTATATCAAACTCTGGTTTTATGCATCACCCCACCTCTCCTTCCCCCTTAAGCAGGCATAAGAGTGTTTTCTAAATGTGAGACACTGTTCTCTTTCCTAACTCAGTTCAAGAGTAGCCATGTTTACAGGATCTTCATAAGTGATATCTTATGATAAGTTTCTTTTTCTGTGTGACTTATTTCACTTAGAATCATCGTACCTGAATCCACCCATTTTGCTGCTACTGGTCTTATGACATTGATTTCATGGCTGAGGGATATTCCATCGTACGTAAGTACCACAATTTTTTGAACCATTTTTATATTTCCTGGGATATTTAAGGTGTACCCAAGTTGAGGTCCTTGTAAGCAGTGCAGCCCTAAATTTTGGGGTGGCTGTGTCTTTTTGATTTTCAGTTTTCCCAAGGTATATTCCCTAGACTGGAAGTGCCCTTGGCTCTGTAGCTCTGTTGTTTACTTGTTTTAGGGAACACAATGCACTCCTCCAGAGAGGCAGTTGGCAATTTACATCCCGCCCATCAGCATAACAAGGCTCCCTGTTCTCCAGGGCCTGTCTTGCCTTTCTGGTTTTTACACATTTTGTGGATGTCCCTTTTGACCGGTGGGAAGTGATACTTCTTTGTAGTGCAGATTTGCATTGCCCGCTTGCTTGCTTGGCCAAAAAGGGCGTATGTGTTTTCTCCTGAATATATTCAGGAGAAAACGCATACGCCCTTTTTGGCCAAGTGCATCATTGTCGAAGTTGTGCCCCTCTTCCTGTGCTTTAAAGGCGATTCCAACGTACCTCTGGAAATCTGTTTCCTGCTATTCTGCCTCGCTTTCAAGTCCGCCTCGTTGCCTTCCCTCAACAGATTTTTGGACGATAGTTGTCCTTTATTACTCGGCCAGTTTGTGAATTGCTGTGCCCCTGAGCTCCATTTTTCAACTCGTTTTTGGTGAGCTGACCGCAAGTCCAAAATTTTGGTTCAGGATCTATACTGATTCCCGGTGGGTGGCTGAGACTTTGGTTAATTCTTCTTCCTGCCGGGAAATTACAGTGATATGTGCCCGTCCAAATGCCTAACAGCTACTCTCTCATTGGTTCTCCCTCTTCCCTTTCATCCTCTGCCAAATTGGCAACCTGTGCGAACCAGGAGGTTAAAGGGGCTGTCTCTCCAAGTTGGGAGGTTGATAATAAAGCAGATGGAAAGTCAAACCGGAGCACCAGGAGAGGGACTATTCGTTGAGTTTTAGAAACCTTTCGTATTCACAGTGTGTCCGTTCTCTAGGATTCCCGTACATGTTAAATCTGTAGTAATATTCCCTTCAACCTGGAGAGTTGGGACCCATGGAATGTGTGCCATGCATTATTGCTTTAAAGGGTCTGCATTTGCTCACCCAATCTCACCAATCCTCTCAGTCCCAAGTGTCCAGCCTTATGCCACATCCAGCTGTCATTGTAGATAGGGTCATTTCAGGTTTCATCAGAGACCCTGAAGGAATTGTAAAGAATTTCCCAGTTTTTTTGTTTTATTTTTGAAATTCCTTTTTATAGTGGGTTTGAGCTGATTCTCGCTGCCATATTTATCCCAGTCTAGACACACTTGATTCCCTTACGGAGACATATCAATACATAGGTTTTAAGATTCTTACTAGTCAGATATATTCCTCTGCGGGAAATATGGGGTTTTGAGTCCCTTTCACTGAGGAAGGTGTAGGTCTTGTCTATTCCATAGTTGGTTTTTGGAACGGTACCTGTGCTTATATCAAACTCTGGTTTTATGCATCACCCCACCTCTCCTTCCCCCTTAAGCAGGCATAAGAGTGTTTTCTAAATGTGAGACACTGTTCTCTTTCCTAACTCAGTTCAAGAGTAGCCATGTTTACAGGATCTTCATAAGTGATATCTTATGATAAGTTTCTTTTTCTCTGTGACTTATTTCACTTAGAATCATCGTACCTGAATCCACCCATTTTGCTGCTACTGGTCTTATGACATTGATTTCATGGCTGAGGGATATTCCATCGTACGTAAGTACCACAATTTTTTGAACCATTTTTATATTTCCTGGGATATTTAAGGTGTACCCAAGTTGAGGTCCTTGTAAGCAGTGCAGCCCTAAATTTTGGGGTGGCTGTGTCTTTTTGATTTTCAGTTTTCCCAAGGTATATTCTCTAGACTGGAAGTGCCCTTGGCTCTGTAGCTCTGTTGTTTACTTGTTTTAGGGAACACAATGCACTCCTCCAGAGAGGCAGTTGGCAATTTACATCCCGCCCATCAGCATAACAAGGCTCCCTGTTCTCCAGGGCCTGTCTTGCCTTTCTGGTTTTTACACATTTTGTGGATGTCCCTTTTGACCGGTGGGAAGTGATACTTCTTTGTAGTGCAGATTTGCATTGCCCGCATGCTTGCTTGGCCAAAAAGGGCGTATGCGTTTTCTCCTGAATATATTCAGGAGAAAACGCATACGCCCTTTTTGGCCAAGTGCATCATTGTCGAAGTTCTGCCCCTCTTCCTGTGCTTTAAAGGCGATTCCAACGTACCTCTGGAAATCTGTTTCCTGCTATTCTGCCTCGCTTTCAAGTCTGCCTCGTTGCCTTCCCTCAACAGATTTTTGGACGATAGTTGTCCTTTATTACTCGGCCAGTTTGTGAATTGCTGTGCCCCTGAGCTCCATTTTTCAACTCGTTTTTGGTGAGCTGACCGCAAGTCCAAAATTTTGGTTCAGGATCTATACTGATTCCCGGTGGGTGGCTGAGACTTTGGTTAATTCTTCTTCCTGCCGGGAAATTACAGTGATATGTGCCCGTCCAAATGCCTAACAGCTACTCTCTCATTGGTTCTCCCTCTTCCCTTTCATCCTCTGCCAAATTGGCAATGTGTGCGAACCAGGAGGTTAAAGGGGCTGTCTCTCCAAGTTGGGAGGTTGATAATAAAGCAGATGGAAAGTCAAACCGGAGCACCAGGAGAGGGACTATTCGTTGAGTTTTAGAAACCTTTCGTATTCACAGTGTGTCCGTTCTCTAGGATTCCCGTACATGTTATATCTGTAGTAATATTCCCTTCAACCTGGAGAGTTGGGACCCATGGAATGTGTGCCATGCATTATTGCTTTAAAGGGTCTGCATTTGCTCACCCAATCTCACCAATCCTGTCAGTCCCAAGTGTCCAGCCTTATGCCACATCCAGCTGTCATTGTAGATAGGGTCATTTCAGGTTTCATCAGAGACCCTGAAGGAATTGTAAAGAATTTCCCAGTTTTTTTGTTTTATTTTTGAAATTCCTTTTTATAGTGGGTTTGAGCTGATTCTCGCTGCCATATTTATCCCAGTCTAGACACACTTGATTCCCTTACGGAGACATATCAATACATAGGTTTTAAGATTCTTACTAGTCAGATATATTCCTCTG
This sequence comes from Hyperoodon ampullatus, assembly GCF_949752795.1. Taxonomy (NCBI): domain Eukaryota; kingdom Metazoa; phylum Chordata; class Mammalia; order Artiodactyla; family Ziphiidae; genus Hyperoodon; species Hyperoodon ampullatus. The sequence goes on from NW_027640562.1 coordinate 688,415, forward strand.
CGGGAAATATGGGGTTTTGAGTCCCTTTCACTGAGGAAGGTGTAGGGCTTGTCTATTCCATAGTTGGTTTTTGGAACGGTACCTGTGCTTATATCAAACTCTGGTTTTATGCATCACCCCACCTCTCCTTCTCCCTTAAGCAGGCATAAGAGTGTTTTCTAAATGTGAGACACTGTTCTCTTTCCTAACTCAGTTCAAGTGTAGCCATGTTTACAGGATCTTCATAAGTGATATCTTATGATAAGTTTCTTTTTCTGTGTGAATTATTTCACTTAGAATCATCGTACCTGAATCCACCCATTTTGCTGCTACTGGTCTTATGACATTGATTTCATGGCTGAGGGATATTCCATCGTACGTAAGTACCACAATTTTTTGAACCATTTTTATATTTCCTGGGATATTTAAGGTGTACCCAAGTTGAGGTCCTTGTAAGCAGTGCAGCCCTAAATTTTGGGGTGGCTCTGTCTTTTTGATTTTCAGTTTTCCCAAGGTATATTCCCTAGACTGGAAGTGCCCTTGGCTCTGTAGCTCTGTTGTTTACTTGTTTTAGGGAACACAATGCACTCCTCCAGAGAGGCAGTTGGCAATTTACATCCCGCCCATCAGCATAACAAGGCTCCCTGTTCTCCAGGGCCTGTCTTGCCTTTCTGGTTTTTACACATTTTGTGGATGTCCCTTTTGACCGGTGGGAAGTGATACTTCTTTGTAGTGCAGATTTGCATTGCCCGCTTGCTTGCTTGGCCAAAAAGGGCGTATGCGTTTTCTCCTGAATATATTCAGGAGAAAACGCATACGCCCTTTTTGGCCAAGTGCATCATTGTCGAAGTTGTGCCCCTCTTCCTGTGCTTTAAAGGCGATTCCAACGTACCTCTTGAAATCTGTTTCCTGCTATTCTGCCTCGCTTTCAAGTCCGCCTCGTTGCCTTCCCTCAACAGATTTTTGGACGATAGTTGTCCTTTATTACTCGGCCAGTTTGTGAATTGCTGTGCCCCTGAGCTCCATTTTTCAACTCGTTTTTGGTGAGCTGACCGCAAGTCCAAAATTTTGGTTCAGGATCTATACTGATTCCCGGTGGGTGGCTGAGACTTTGGTTAATTCTTCTTCCTGCCGGGAAATTACAGTGATATGTGCCCGTCCAAATGCCTAACAGCTACTCTCTCATTGGTTCTCCCTCTTCCCTTTCATCCTCTGCCAAATTGGCAACCTGTGCGAACCAGGAGGTTAAAGGGGCTGTCTCTCCAAGTTGGGAGGTTGATAATAAAGCAGATGGAAAGTCAAACCGGAGCACCAGAAGAGGGACTATTCGTTGAGTTTTAGAAACCTTTCGTATTCACAGTGTGTCCATTCTCTAGGATTCCCGTACATGTTATATCTGTAGTAATATTCCCTTCAACCTGGAGAGTTGGGACCCATGGAATGTGTGCCATGCATTATTGCTTTAAAGGGTCTGCATTTGCTCACCCAATCTCACCAATCCTCTCAGTCCCAAGTGTCCAGCCTTATGCCACATCCAGCTGTCATTGTAGATAGGGTCATTTCAGGTTTCATCAGAGACCCTGAAGGAATTGTAAAGAATTTCCCAGTTTTTTTGTTTTATTTTTGAAATTCCTTTTTATAGTGGGTTTGAGCTGATTCTCGCTGCCATATTTATCCCAGTCTAGACACACTTGATTCCCTTACGGAGACATATCAATACATAGGTTTTAAGATTCTTACTAGTCAGATATATTCCTCTGCGGGAAATATGGGGTTTTGAGTCCCTTTCACTGAGGAAGGTGTAGGTCTTGTCTATTCCATAGTTGGTTTTTGGAACGGTACCTGTGCTTATATCAAACTCTGGTTTTATGCATCCCCCCACCTCTCCTTCCCCCTTAAGCAGGCATAAGAGTGTTTTCTAAATGTGAGACACTGTTCTCTTTCCTAACTCAGTTCAAGTGTAGCCATGTTTACAGGATCTTCATAAGTGATATCTTATGATAAGTTTCTTTTTCTCTGTGACTTATTTCACTTAGAATCATCGTACCTGAATCCACCCATTTTGCTGCTACTGGTCTTATGACATTGATTTCATGGCTGAGGGATATTCCATCGTACGTAAGTACCACAATTTTTTGAACAATTTTTATATTTCCTGGGATATTTAAGGTGTACCCAAGTTGAGGTCCTTGTAAGCAGTGCAGCCCTAAATTTTGGGGTGGCTGTGTCTTTTTGATTTTCAGTTTTCCCAAGGTATATTCCCTAGACTGGAAGTGCCCTTGGCTCTGTAGCTCTGTTGTTTACTTGTTTTAGGGAACACAATGCACTCCTCCAGAGAGGCAGTTGGCAATTTACATCCCGCCCATCAGCATAACAAGGCACCCTGTTCTCCAGGGCCTGTCTTGCCTTTCTGGTTTTTACACATTTTGTGGATATCCCTTTTGACTGGAGGGAAGTGATACTTCTTTGTAGTGCAGATTTGCATTGCCCGCTTGCTTGCTTGGCCAAAAAGGGCGTATGCGTTTTCTCCTGAATATATTCAGGAGAAAACGCATACGCCCTTTTTGGCCAAGTGCATCATTGTCGAAGTTGTGCCCCTCTTCCTGTGCTTTAAAGGCGATTCCAACGTACCTCTTGAAATCTGTTTCCTGCTATTCTGCCACGCTTTCAAGTCCGCCTCATTGCCTTCCTTCAACAGATTTTTGGACGATAGTTGTCCTTTATTACTCGGCCAGTTTGTGAATTGCTGCGCCCCTGAGCTCCATTATTCAACTCGTTTTTGGTGAGCTGACCGCAAGTCCAAAATTTTGGTTCAGGATCTATACTGATTCCCGCTGGGTGGCTGAGACTTTGGTTAATTCTTCTTCCTGCCGGGAAATTACAGTGATATGTGCCCGTCCAAATGCCTAACAGCTATTCTCTCATTGGTTCTCCCTCTTCCCTTTCATCCTCTGCCAAATTGGCAACCTGTGCGATCCAGGAGGTTAAAGGGGCTGTCTCTCCAAGTTGGGAGGTTGATAATAAAGCAGATGGAAAGTCAAACCGGAGCACCAGGAGAGGGACTATTCGTTGAGTTTTAGAAACCTTTCATATTCACAGTGTGTCCGTTCTCTAGGATTCCCGTACATGTTATATCTGTAGTAATATTCCCTTCAACCTGGAGAGTTGGGACCAATGGAAAGTGTGCCATGCATTATTGCTTTAAAGGGTCTGCATTTGCTCACCCAATCTCACCAATCCTCTCAGTCCCAAGTGTCCAGCCTTATGCCACATCCAGCTGTCATTGTAGATAGGGTCATTTCAGGTTTCAAAAGAGACCTTGAAGGAATTGTAAAGAATTTCCCAGTTTTTTTGTTTTATTTTTGAAATTCCTTTTTATTGTGGGTTTGAGCTGATTCTCGCTGCCATATTTATCCCAGTCTAGACACACTTGTTTCCCTTACGGAGACATATCAATACATAGGTTTTAAGATTCTTACTAGTCAGATATATTCCTCTGCGGGAAATATGGGGTTTTGAGTCCCTTTCACTGAGGAAGGTGTAGGTCTTGGCTATTCCATAGCTGGTTTTTGGAACGGTACCTGTGCTTATATCAAACTCTGGTTTTATGCATCACCCCACCTCTCCTTCCCCCTTAAGCAGGCATAAGAGTGTTTTCTAAATGTGAGACACTGTTCTCTTTCCTAACTCAGTTCAAGAGTAGCCATGTTTACAGGATCTTCATAAGTGATATCTTATGATAAGTTTCTTTTTCTGTGTGACTTATTTCACTTAGAATCATCGTACCTGAATCCACCCATTTTGCTGCTACTGGTCTTATGACATTGATTTCATGGCTGAGGGATATTCCATCGTACGTAAGTACCACAATTTTTTGAACCATTTTTATATTTCCTGGGATATTTAAGGTGTACCCAAGTTGAGGTCCTTTTAAGCAGTGCAGCCCTAAATTTTGGGGTGGCTGTGTCTTTTTGATTTTCAGTTTTCCCAAGGTATATTCCCTAGACTGGAAGTGCCCTTGGCTCTGTAGCTCTGTTGTTTACTTGTTTTAGGGAACACAATGCACTCCTCCAGAGAGGCAGTTGGCAATTTACATCCCGCCCATCAGCATAACAAGGCTCCCTGTTCTCCAGGGCCTGTCTTGCCTTTCTGGTTTTTACACATTTTGTGGATGTCCCTTTTGACGGGTGGGAAGTTATACTTCTTTGTAGCGCAGATTTGCATTGCCCGCTTGCTTGCTTGGCCAAAAAGGGCGTATGCGTTTTCTCCTGAATATATTCAGGAGAAAACGCATACGCCCTTTTTGGCCAAGTGCATCATTGTCGAAGTTGTGCCCCTCTTCCTGTGCTTTAAAGGAGATTCCAACGTACCTCTTGAAATCTGTTTCCTGCTATTCTGCCTCGCTTTCAAGTCCGCCTCGTTGCCTTCCCTCAACAGATTTTTGGACGATAGTTGTCCTTTATTACTCGGCCAGTTTGTGAATTGCTGTGCCCCTGAGCTCCATTTTTCAACTCGTTTTTGGTGAGCTGACCGCAAGTCCAAAATTTTGGTTCAGGATCTATACTGATTCCCGGTGGGTGGCTGAGACTTTGGTTAATTCTTCTTCCTGGCGGGAAATTACAGTGATATGTGCCCGTCCAAATGCCTAACAGCTACTCTCTCATTGGTTCTCCCTCTTCCCTTTCATCCTCTGCCAAATTGGCAACCTGTGCGAACCAGGAGGTTAAAGGGGCTGTCTCTCCAAGTTGGGAGGTTGATAATAAAGCAGATGGAAAGTCAAACCGGAGCACCAGGAGAGGGACTATTCGTTGAGTTTTAGAAACCTTTCGTATTCACAGTGTGTCCGTTCTCTAGGATTCCCGTACATGTTATATCTGTAGTAATATTCCCTTCAACCTGGAGAGTTGGGACCCATGGAATGTGTGCCATGCATTATTGCTTTAAAGGGTCTGCATTTGCTCACCCAATCTCACCAATCCTCTCAGTCCCAAGTGTCCAGCCTTATGCCACATCCAGCTGTCATTGTAGATAGGGTCATTTCAGGTTTCATCAGAGACCCTGAAGGAATTGTAAAGAATTTCCCAGTTTTTTTGTTTTATTTTTGAAATTCCTTTTTATAGTGGGTTTGAGCTGATTCTCGCTGCCATATTTATCCCAGTCTAGACACACTTGATTCCCTTACGGAGACATATCAATACATAGGTTTTAAGATTCTTACTAGTCAGATATATTCCTCTGCGGGAAATATGGGGTTTTGAGTCCCTTTCACTGAGGAAGGTGTAGGTCTTGTCTATTCCATAGTTGGTTTTTGGAACGGTACCTGTGCTTATATCAAACTCTGGTTTTATGCATCACCCCACCTCTCCTTCCCCCTTAAGCAGGCATAAGAGTGTTTTCTAAATGTGAGACACTGTTCTCTTTCCTAACTCAGTTCAAGAGTAGCCATGTTTACAGGATCTTCATAAGTGATATCTTATGATAAGTTTCTTTTTCTGTGTGACTTATTTCACTTAGAATCATCGTACCTGAATCCACCCATTATGCTGCTACTGGTCTTATGACATTGATTTCATGGCTGAGGGATATTCCATCGTACGTAAGTACCACAATTTTTTGAACCATTTTTATATTTCCTGGGATATTTAAGGTGTACCCAAGTTGAGGTCCTTGTAAGCAGTGCAGCCCTAAATTTTGGGGTGGCTGTGTCTTTTTGATTTTCAGTTTTCCCAAGGTATATTCCCTAGACTGGAAGTGCCCTTGGCTCTGTAGCTCTGTTGTTTACTTGTTTTAGGGAACACAATGCACTCCTCCAGAGAGGCAGTTGGCAATTTACATCCCGCCCATCAGCATAACAAGGCTCCCTGTTCTCCAGGGCCTGTCTTGCCTTTCTGGTTTTTACACATTTTGTGGATGTCCCTTTTGACCGGTGGGAAGTGATACTTCTCTGTAGTTCAGATTTGCATTGCCCGCTTGCTTGCTTGGCCAAAAAGGGCGTATGCGTTTTCTCCTGAATATATTCAGGATAAAACGCATACGCCCTTTTTGGCCAAGTGCATCATTGTCGAAGTTCTGCCCCTCTTCCTTTGCTTTAAAGGCGATTCCAACGTACCTCTTGAAATCTGTTTCCTGCTATTCTGCCTCGCTTTCAAGTCCGCCTCGTTGCCTTCCCTCAACAGATTTTTGGACGATAGTTGTCCTTTATTACTCGGCCAGTTTGTGAATTGCTGTGCCCCTGAGCTCCATTTTTCAACTCGTTTTTGGTGAGCTGACTGCAAGTCCAAAATTTTGGTTCAGGATCTATACTGATTCCCGGTGGGTGGCTGAGACTTTGGTTAATTCTTCTTCCTGCCGGGAAATTACAGTGATATGTGCCCGTCCAAATGCCTAACAGCTACTCTCTCATTGGTTCTCCCTCTTCCCTTTCATCCTCTGCCAAATTGGCAACCTGTGCGAACCAGGAGGTTAAAGGGGCTGTCTCTCCAAGTTGGGAGGTTGATAATAAAGCAGATGGAAAGTCAAAACGGAGCACCAGGAGAGGGACTATTCGTTGAGTTTTAGAAACCTTTCGTATTCACAGTGTGTCCGTTCTCTAGGATTCCCGTACATGTTAAATCTGTAGTAATATTCCCTTCAACCTGGAGAGTTGGGACCCATGGAATGTGTGCCATGCATTATTGCTTTAAAGGGTCTGCATTTGCTCACCCAATCTCACCAATCCTCTCAGTCCCAAGTGTCCAGCCTTATGCCACATCCAGCTGTCATTGTAGATAGGGTCATTTCAGGTTTCATCAGAGACCCTGAAGGAATTGTAAAGAATTTCCCAGTTTTTTTGTTTTATTTTTGAAATTCCTTTTTATAGTGGGTTTGAGCTGATTCTCGCTGCCATATTTATCCCAGTCTAGACACACTTGATTCCCTTACGGAGACATATCAATACATAGGTTTTAAGATTCTTACTAGTCAGATATATTCCTCTGCGGGAAATATGGGGTTTTGAGTCCCTTTCACTGAGGAAGGTGTAGGTCTTGTCTATTCCATAGTTGGTTTTTGGAACGGTACCTGTGCTTATATCAAACTCTGGTTTTATGCATCACCCCACCTCTCCTTCCCCCTTAAGCAGGCATAAGAGTGTTTTCTAAATGTGAGACACTGTTCTCTTTCCTAACTCAGTTCAAGTGTAGCCATGTTTACAGGATCTTCATAAGTGATATCTTATGATAAGTTTCTTTTTCTCTGTGACTTATTTCACTTAGAATCATCGTACCTGAATCCACCCATTTTGCTGCTACTGGTCTTATGACATTGATTTCATGGCTGAGGGATATTCCATCGTACGTAAGTACCACAATTTTTTGAACCATTTTTATATTTCCTGGGATATTTAAGGTGTACCCAAGTTGAGGTCCTTGTAAGCAGTGCAGCCCTAAATTTTGGGGTGGCTGTGTCTTTTTGATTTTCAGTTTTCCCAAGGTATATTCCCCAGACAGGAAGTGCCCTTGGCTCTGTAGCTCTGTTCTTTACTTGTTTTAGGGAACACAATGCACTCCTCCAGAGAGGCAGTTGGCAATTTACATCCCGCCCATCAGCATAACAAGGCTCCCTGTTCTCCAGGGCCTGTCTTGCCTTTCTGGTTTTTACACATTTTGTGGATGTCCCTTTTGACCGTGGGAAGTGATACTTCTTTGTAGTTCAGATTTGCATTGCCCGCTTGCTTGCTTGGCCAAAAAGGGCGTATGCGTTTTCTCCTGAATATATTCAGGAGAAAACGCATACGCCCTTTTTGGCCAAGTGCATCATTGTCGAAGTTGTGCCCCTCTTCCTGTGCTTTAAAGGCAATTCCAACATACCTCTTGAAATCTGTTTCCTGCTATTCTGCCTCGCTTTCAAGTCCGCCTCGTTGCCTTCCCTCAACAGATTTTTGGACGATAGTTGTCCTTTATTACTCGGCCAGTTTGTGAATTGCTGTGCCCCTGAGCTCCATTTTTCAACTCGTTTTTGGTGAGCTGACCGCAAGTCCAAAATTTTGGTTCAGGATCTATACTGATTCCCGGTGGGTGGCTGAGACTATGGTTAATTCTTCTTCCTGCCGGGAAATTACAGTGATATGTGCCCGTCCAAATGCCTAACAGCTACTCTCTCATTGGTTCTCCCTCTTCCCTTTCATCCTCTGCCAAATTGGCAACCTGTGCGAACCAGGAGGTTAAAGGGGCTGTCTCTCCAAGTTGAGAGGTTGATAATAAAGCAGATGGAAAGTCAAACCGGAGCACCAGGAGAGGGACTATTCGTTGAGTTTTAGAAACCGTTCGTATTCACAGTGTGTCCGTTCTCTAGGATTCCCGTACATGTTATATCTGTAGTAATATTCCCTTCAACCTGGAGAGTTGGGACCCATGGAATGTGTGCCATGCATTATTGCTTTAAAGGGTCTGCATTTGCTCACCCAATCTCACCAATCCTCTCAGTCCCAAGTGTCCAGCCTTATGCCACATCCAGCTGTCATTGTAGATAGGGTCATTTCAGGTTTCATCAGAGACCCTGAAGGAATTGTAAAGAATTTCCCAGTTTTTTTGTTTTATTTTTGAAATTCCTTTTTATAGTGCGTTTGAGCTGATTCTCGCTGCCATATTTATCCCAGTCTAGACACACTTGATTCCCTTACGGAGACATATCAATACATAGGTTTTAAGATTCTTACTAGTCAGATATATTCCTCTGCGGGAAATATGGGGTTTTGAGTCCCTTTCACTGAGGAAGGTGTAGGTCTTGTCTATTCCATAGTTGGTTTTTGGAACGGTACCTGTGCTTATATCAAACTCTGCTTTTATGCATCACCCCACCTCTCCTTCCCCCTTAAGCAGGCATAAGAGTGTTTTCTAAATATGAGACACTGTTCTCTTTCCTAACTCAGTTCAAGTGTAGCCATGTTTACAGGATCTTCATAAGTGATATCTTATGATAAGTTTCTTTTTCTCTGTGACTTATTTCACTTAGAATCATCGTACCTGAATCCACCCATTTTGCTGCTACTGGTCTTATGACATTGATTTCATGGCTGAGGGATATTCCATCGTACGTAAGTACCACAATTTTTTGAACCATTTTTATATTTCCTGGGATATTTAAGGTGTACCCAAGTTGAGGTCCTTTTAAGCAGTGCAGCCCTAAATTTTGGGGTGGCTGTGTCTTTTTGATTTTCAGTTTTCCCAAGGTATATTCCCTAGACTGGAAGTGCCCTTGGCTCTGTAGCTCTGTTGTTTACTTGTTTTAGGGAACACAATGCACTCCTCCAGAGAGGCAGTTGGCAATTTACATCCCGCCCATCAGCATAACAAGGCTCCCTGTTCTCCAGGGCCTGTCTTGCCTTTCTGGTTTTTACACATTTTGTGGATGTCCCTTTTGACCGGTGGGAAGTGATACTTCTCTGTAGTGCAGATTTGCATTGCCCGCTTGCTTGCTTGGCCAAAAAGGGCGTATGCGTTTTCTCCTGAATATATTCAGGAGAAAACGCATACGCCCTTTTTGGCCAAGTGCATCATTGTCGAAGTTGTGCCCCTCTTCCTGTGCTTTAAAGGCGATTCCAACGTACCTCTGGAAATCTGTTTCCTGCTATTCTGCCTCGCTTTCAAGTCCGCCTCGTTGCCTTCCCTCAACAGATTTTTGGACGATAGTTGTCCTTTATTACTCGGCCAGTTTGTGAATTGCTGTGCCCCTGAGCTCCATTTTTCAACTCGTTTTTGGTGAGCTGACCGCAAGTCCAAAATTTTGGTTCAGGATCTATACTGATTCCCGGTGGGTGGCTGAGACTTTGGTTAATTCTTCTTCCTGCCGGGAAATTACAGTGATATGTGCCCGTCCAAATGCCTAACAGCTACTCTCTCATTGGTTCTCCCTCTTCCCTTTCATCCTCTGCCAAATTGGCAACCTGTGCGAACCAGGAGGTTAAAGGGGCTGTCTCTCCAAGTTGGGAGGTTGATAATAAAGCAGATGGAAAGTCAAACCGGAGCACCAGGAGAGGGACTATTCGTTGAGTTTTAGAAACCTTTCGTATTCACAGTGTGTCCGTTCTCTAGGATTCCCGTACATGTTATATCTGTAGTAATATTCCCTTCAACCTGGAGAGTTGGGACCCATGGAATGTGTGCCATGCATTTTTGCTTTAAAGGGTCTGCATTTGCTCACCCAATCTCACCAATCCTCTCAGTCCCAAGTGTCCAGCCTTATGCCACATCCAGCTGTCATTGTAGATAGGGTCATTTCAGGTTTCATCAGAGACCCTGAAGGAATTGTAAAGAATTTCCCAGTTTTTTTGTTTTATTTTTGAAATTCCTTTTTATAGTGGGTTTGAGCTGATTCTCGCTGCCATATTTATCCCAGTCTAGACACACTTGATTCCCTTACGGAGACATATCAATACATAGGTTTTAAGATTCTTACTAGTCAGATATATTCCTCTGCGGGAAATATGGGGTTTTGAGTCCCTTTCACTGAGGAAGGTGTAGGTCTTGTCTATTCCATAGTTGGTTTTTGGAACGGTACCTGTGCTTATATCAAACTCTGGTTTTATGCATCACCCCACCTCTCCTTCCCCCTTAAGCAGGCATAAGAGTGTTTTCTAAATGTGAGACACTGTTCTCTTTCCTAACTCAGTTCAAGTGTAGCCATGTTTACAGGATCTTCATAAGTGATATCTTATGATAAGTTTCTTTTTCTGTGTGACTTATTTCACTTAGAATCATCGTACCTGAATCCACCCATTTTGCTGCTACTGGTCTTATGACATTGATTTCATGGCTGAGGGATATTCCATCGTACGTAAGTACCACAATTTTTTGAACCATTTTTATATTTCCTGGGATATTTAAGGTGTACCCAAGTTGAGGTCCTTGTAAGCAGTGCAGCCCTAAATTTTGGGGTGGCTGTGTCTTTTTGATTTTCAGTTTTCCCAAGGTATATTCCCTAGACTGGAAGTGCCCTTGGCTCTGTAGCTCTGTTGTTTACTTGTTTTAGGGAACACAATGCACTCCTCCAGAGAGGCAGTTGGCAATTTACATCCCGCCCATCAGCATAACAAGGCTCCCTGTTCTCCAGGGCCTGTCTTGCCTTTCTGGTTTTTACACATTTTGTGGATGTCCCTTTTGACCGGTGGGAAGTGATACTTCTCTGTAGTTCAGATTTGCATTGCCCGCTTGCTTGCTTGGCCAAAAAGGGCGTATGCGTTTTCTCCTGAATATATTCAGGAGAAAACGCATACGCCCTTTTTGGCCAAGTGCATCATTGTCGAAGTTGTGCCCCTCTTCCTGTGCTTTAAAGGCGATTCCAACGTACCTCTGGAAATCTGTTTCCTGCTATTCTGCCTCGCTTTCAAGTCCGCCTCGTTGCCTTCCCTCAACAGATTTTTGGACGATAGTTGTCCTTTATTACTCGGCCAGTTTGTGAATTGCTGTGCCCCTGAGCTCCATTTTTCAACTCGTTTTTGGTGAGCTGACCGCAAGTCCAAAATTTTGGTTCAGGATCTATACTGATTCCCGGTGGGTGGCTGAGACTTTGGTTAATTCTTCTTCCTGCCGGGAAATTACAGTGATATGTGCCCGTCCAAATGCCTAACAGCTACTCTCTCATTGGTTCTCCCTCTTCCCTTTCATCCTCTGCCAAATTGGCAACCTGTGCGAACCAGGAGGTTAAAGGGGCTGTCTCTCCAAGTTGGGAGGTTGATAATAAAGCAGATGGAAAGTCAAACCGGAGCACCAGGAGAGGGACTATTCGTTGAGTTTTAGAAACCTTTCGTATTCACAGTGTGTCCGTTCTCTAGGATTCCCGTACATGTTATATCTGTAGTAATATTCCCTTCAACCTGGAGAGTTGGGACCCATGGAATGTGTGCCATGCATTATTGCTTTAAAGGGTCTGCATTTGCTCACCCAATCTCACCAATCCTCTCAGTCCCAAGTGTCCAGCCTTATGACACATCCAGCTGTCATTGTAGATAGGGTCATTTCAGGTTTCATCAGAGACCCTGAAGGAATTGTAAAGAATTTCCCAGTTTTTTTGTTTTATTTTTGAAATTCCTTTTTATAGTGGGTTTGAGCTGATTCTCGCTGCCATATTTATCCCAGTCTAGACACACTTGATTCCCTTACGGAGACATATCAATACATAGGTTTTAAGATTCTTACTAGTCAGATATATTCCTCTGCGGGAAATATGGGGTTTTGAGTCCCTTTCACTGAGGAAGGTGTAGGTCTTGTCTATTCCATAGTTGGTTTTTGGAACGGTACCTGTGCTTATATCAAACTCTGGTTTTATGCATCACCCCACCTCTCCTTCCCCCTTAAGCAGGCATAAGAGTGTTTTCTAAATGTGAGACACTGTTCTCTTTCCTAACTCAGTTCAAGTGTAGCCATGTTTACAGGATCTTCATAAGTGATATCTTATGATAAGTTTCTTTTTCTGTGTGACTTATTTCACTTAGAATCATCGTACCTGAATCCACCCATTTTGCTGCTACTGGTCTTATGACATTGATTTCATGGCTGAGGGATATTCCATCGTACGTAAGTACCACAATTTTTTGAACCATTTTTATATTTCCTGGGATATTTAAGGTGTACCCAAGTTGAGGTCCTTGTAAGCAGTGCAGCCCTAAATTTTGGGGTGGCTGTGTCTTTTTGATTTTCAGTTTTCCCAAGGTATATTCCCTAGACTGGAAGTGCCCTTGGCTCTGTAGCTCTGTTCTTTACTTGTTTTAGGGAACACAATGCACTCCTCCAGAGAGGCAGTTGGCAATTTACATCCCGCCCATCAGCATAACAAGGCTCCCTGTTCTCCAGGGCCTGTCTTGCCTTTCTGGTTTTTACACATTTTGTGGATGTCCCTTTTGACCGGTGGGAAGTGATACTTCTCTGTAGTGCAGATTTGCATTGCCCGCTTGCTTGCTTGGCCAAAAAGGGCGTATGCGTTTTCTCCTGAATATATTCAGGAGAAAACGCATACGCCCTTTTTGGCCAAGTGCATCATTGTCGAAGTTGTGCCCCTCTTCCTGTGCTTTAAAGGCGATTCCAACATACCACTTGAAATCTGTTTCCTGCTATTCTGCCTCGCTTTCAAGTCCGCCTCGTTGCCTTCCCTCAACAGATTTTTGGACGATAGTTGTCCTTTATTACTCGGCCAGTTTGTGAATTGCTGTGCCCCTGAGCTCCATTTTTCAACTCGTTTTTGGTGAGCTGACCGCAAGTCCAAAATTTTGGTTCAGGATCTATACTGATTCCCGGTGGGTGGCTGAGACTTTGGTTAATTCTTCTTCCTGCCGGGAAATTACAGTGATATGTGCCCGTCCAAATGCCTAACAGCTACTCTCTCATTGGTTCTCCCTCTTCCCTTTCATCCTCTGCCAAATTGGCAACCTGTGCGAACCAGGAGGTTAAAGGGGCTGTCTCTCCATGTTGGGAGGTTGATAATAAAGCAGATGGAAAGTCAAACCGGAGCACCAGGAGAGGGACTATTCGTTGAGTTTTAGAAACCTTTCGTATTCACAGTGTGTCCGTTCTCTAGGATTCCCGTACATGTTATATCTGTAGTAATATTCCCTTCAACCTGGAGAGTTGGGACCCATGGAATGTGTGCAATGCATTATTGCTTTAAAGGGTCTGCATTTGCTCACCCAATCTCACCAATCCTCTCAGTCCCAAGTGTCCAGCCTTATGCCACATCCAGCTGTCATTGTAGATAGGGTCATTTCAGGTTTCATCAGAGACCCTGAAGGAATTGTAAAGAATTTCCCAGTTTTTTTGTTTTATTTTTGAAATTCCTTTTTATAGTGGGTTTGAGCTGATTCTCGCTGCCATATTTATCCCAGTCTAGACACACTTGATTCCCTTACGGAGACATATCAATACATAGGTTTTAAGATTCTTACTAGTCAGATATATTCCTCTGCGGGAAATATGGGGTTTTGAGTCCCTTTCACTGAGGAAGGTGTAGGTCTTGTCTATTCCATAGTTGGTTTTTGGAACGGTACCTGTGCTTATATCAAACTCTGGTTTTATGCATCACCCCACCTCTCCTTCCCCCTTAAGCAGGCATAAGAGTGTTTTCTAAATGTGAGACACTGTTCTCTTTCCTAACTCAGTTCAAGTGTAGCCATGTTTACAGGATCTTCATAAGTGATATCTTATGATAAGTTTCTTTTTCTCTGTGACTTATTTCACTTAGAATCATCGTACCTGAATCCACCCATTTTGCTGCTACTGGTCTTATGACATTGATTTCATGGCTGAGGGATATTCCATCGTACGTAAGAACCACAATTTTTTGAACCATTTTTATATTTCCTGGGATATTTAAGGTGTACCCAAGTTGAGGTCCTTGTAAGCAGTGCAGCCCTAAATTTTGGGGTGGCTGTGTCTTTTTGATTTTCAGTTTTCCCAAGGTATATTCCCTAGAGTGGAAGTGCCCTTGGCTCTGTAGCTCTGTTCTTTACTTGTTTTAGGGAACACAATGCACTCCTCCAGAGAGGCAGTTGGCAATTTACATCCCGCCCATCAGCATAACAAGGCTCCCTGTTCTCCAGGGCCTGTCTTGCCTTTCTGGTTTTTACACATTTTGTGGATGTCCCTTTTGACCGGTGGGAAGTGATACTTCTTTGTAGTGCAGATTTGCATTGCCCGCTTGCTTGCTTGGCCAAAAAGGGCGTATGCGTTTTCTCCTGAATATATTCAGGAGAAAACGCATACGCCCTTTTTGGCCAAGTGCATCATTGTCGAAGTTGTGCCCCTCTTCCTGTGCTTTAAAGGCGATTCCAACATACCTCTTGAAATCTGTTTCCTGCTATTCTGCCTCGCTTTCAAGTCCGCCTCGTTGCCTTCCCTCAACAGATTTTTGGACGATAGTTGTCCTTTATTACTCGGCCAGTTTGTGAATTGCTGTGCCCCTGAGCTCCATTTTTCAACACGTTTTTGGTGAGCTGACCGCAAGTCCAAAATTTTGGTTCAGGATCTATACTGATTCCCGGTGGGTGGCTGAGACTTTGGTTAATTCTTCTTCCTGCCGGGAAATTACAGTGATATGTGCCCGTCCAAATGCCTAACAGCTACTCTCTCATTGGTTCTCCCTCTTCCCTTTCATCCTCTGCCAAATTGGCAACCTGTGCGAACCAGGAGGTTAAAGGGGCTGTCTCTCCAAGTTGGGAGGTTGATAATAAAGCAGATGGAAAGTCAAACCGGAGCACCAGGAGAGGGACTATTCGTTGAGTTTTAGAAACCTTTCGTATTCACAGTGTGTCCGTTCTCTAGGATTCCCGTACATGTTATATCTGTAGTAATATTCCCTTCAACCTGGAGAGTTGGGACCCATGGAATGTGTGCCATGCATTATTGCTTTAAAGGGTCTGCATTTGCTCACCCAATCTCACCAATCCTCTCAGTCCCAAGTGTCCAGCCTTATGCCACATCCAGCTGTCATTGTAGATAGGGTCATTTCAGGTTTCATCAGAGACCCTGAAGGAATTGTAAAGAATTTCCCAGTTTTTTTGTTTTATTTTTGAAATTCCTTTTTATAGTGCGTTTGAGCTGATTCTCGCTGCCATATTTATCCCAGTCTAGACACACTTGATTCCCTTACGGAGACATATCAATACATAGGTTTTAAGATTCTTACTAGTCAGATATATTCCTCTGCGGGAAATATGGGGTTTTGAGTCCCTTTCACTGAGGAAGGTGTAGGTCTTGTCTATTCCATAGTTGGTTTTTGGAACGGTACCTGTGCTTATATCAAACTCTGCTTTTATGCATCACCCCACCTCTCCTTCCCCCTTAAGCAGGCATAAGAGTGTTTTCTAAATGTGAGACACTGTTCTCTTTCCTAACTCAGTTCAAGTGTAGCCATGTTTACAGGATCTTCATAAGTGATATCTTATGATAAGTTTCTTTTTCTCTGTGACTTATTTCACTTAGAATCATCGTACCTGAATCCACCCATTTTGCTGCTACTGGTCTTATGACATTGATTTCATGGCTGAGGGATATTCCATCGTACGTAAGTACCACAATTTTTTGAACCATTTTTATATTTCCTGGGATATTTAAGGTGTACCCAAGTTGAGGTCCTTTTAAGCAGTGCAGCCCTAAATTTTGGGGTGGCTGTGTCTTTTTGATTTTCAGTTTTCCCAAGGTATATTCCCTAGACTGGAAGTGCCCTTGGCTCTGTAGCTCTGTTGTTTACTTGTTTTAGGGAACACAATGCACTCCTCCAGAGAGGCAGTTGGCAATTTACATCCCGCCCATCAGCATAACAAGGCTCCCTGTTCTCCAGGGCCTGTCTTGCCTTTCTGGTTTTTACACATTTTGTGGATGTCCCTTTTGACCGGTGGGAAGTGATACTTCTCTGTAGTGCAGATTTGCATTGCCCGCTTGCTTGCTTGGCCAAAAAGGGCGTATGCGTTTTCTCCTGAATATATTCAGGAGAAAACGCATACGCCCTTTTTGGCCAAGTGCATCATTGTCGAAGTTGTGCCCCTCTTCCTGTGCTTTAAAGGCGATTCCAACGTACCTCTGGAAATCTGTTTCCTGCTATTCTGCCTCGCTTTCAAGTCCGCCTCGTTGCCTTCCCTCAACAGATTTTTGGACGATAGTTGTCCTTTATTACTCGGCCAGTTTGTGAATTGCTGTGCCCCTGAGCTCCATTTTTCAACTCGTTTTTGGTGAGCTGACCGCAAGTCCAAAATTTTGGTTCAGGATCTATACTGATTCCCGGTGGGTGGCTGAGACTTTGGTTAATTCTTCTTCCTGCCGGGAAATTACAGTGATATGTGCCCGTCCAAATGCCTAACAGCTACTCTCTCATTGGTTCTCCCTCTTCCCTTTCATCCTCTGCCAAATTGGCAACCTGTGCGAACCAGGAGGTTAAAGGGGCTGTCTCTCCAAGTTGGGAGGTTGATAATAAAGCAGATGGAAAGTCAAACCGGAGCACCAGGAGAGGGACTATTCGTTGAGTTTTAGAAACCTTTCGTATTCACAGTGTGTCCGTTCTCTAGGATTCCCGTACATGTTATATCTGTAGTAATATTCCCTTCAACCTGGAGAGTTGGGACCCATGGAATGTGTGCCATGCATTATTGCTTTAAAGGGTCTGCATTTGCTCACCCAATCTCACCAATCCTCTCAGTCCCAAGTGTCCAGCCTTATGCCACATCCAGCTGTCATTGTAGATAGGGTCATTTCAGGTTTCATCAGAGACCCTGAAGGAATTGTAAAGAATTTCCCAGTTTTTTTGTTTTATTTTTGAAATTCCTTTTTATAGTGGGTTTGAGCTGATTCTCGCTGCCATATTTATCCCAGTCTAGACACACTTGATTCCCTTACGGAGACATATCAATACATAGGTTTTAAGATTCTTACTAGTCAGATATATTCCTCTGCGGGAAATATGGGGTTTTGAGTCCCTTTCACTGAGGAAGGTGTAGGTCTTGTCTATTCCATAGTTGGTTTTTGGAACGGTACCTGTGCTTATATCAAACTCTGCTTTTATGCATCACCCCACCTCTCCTTCCCCCTTAAGCAGGCATAAGAGTGTTTTCTAAATGTGAGACACTGTTCTCTTTCCTAACTCAGTTCAAGTGTAGCCATGTTTACAGGATCTTCATAAGTGATATCTTATGATAAGTTTCTTTTTCTCTGTGACTTATTTCACTTAGAATCATCGTACCTGAATCCACCCATTTTGCTGCTACTGGTCTTATGACATTGATTTCATGGCTGAGGGATATTCCATCGTACGTAAGTACCACAATTTTTTGAACCATTTTTATATTTCCTGGGATATTTAAGGTGTACCCAAGTTGAGGTCCTTGTAAGCAGTGCAGCCCTAAATTTTGGGGTGGCTGTGTCTTTTTGATTTTCAGTTTTCCCAAGGTATATTCCCTAGACTGGAAGTGCCCTTGGCTCTGTAGCTCTGTTGTTTACTTGTTTTAGGGAACACAATGCACTCCTCCAGAGAGGCAGTTGGCAATTTACATCCCGCCCATCAGCATAACAAGGCTCCCTGTTCTCCAGGGCCTGTCTTGCCTTTCTGGTTTTTACACATTTTGTGGATGTCCCTTTTGACCGGTGGGAAGTGATACTTCTCTGTAGTTCAGATTTGCATTGCCCGCTTGCTTGCTTGGCCAAAAAGGGCGTATGCGTTTTCTCCTGAATATATTCAGGAGAAAACGTATACGCCCTTTTTGGCCAAGTGCATCATTGTCGAAGTTGTGCCCCTCTTCCTGTGCTTTAAAGGCGATTCCAACGTACCTCTGGAAATCTGTTTCCTGCTATTCTGCCTCGCTTTCAAGTCCGCCTCGTTGCCTTCCCTCAACAGATTTTTGGACGATAGTTGTCCTTTATTACTCGGCCAGTTTGTGAATTGCTGTGCCCCTGAGCTCCATTTTTCAACTCGTTTTTGGTGAGCTGACCGCAAGTCCAAAATTTTGGTTCAGGATCTATACTGATTCCCGGTGGGTGGCTGAGACTTTGGTTAATTCTTCTTCCTGCCGGGAAATTACAGTGATATGTGCCCGTCCAAATGCCTAACAGCTACTCTCTCATTGGTTCTCCCTCTTCCCTTTCATCCTCTGCCAAATTGGCAACCTGTGCGAACCAGGAGGTTAAAGGGGCTGTCTCTCCAAGTTGGGAGGTTGATAATAAAGCAGATGGAAAGTCAAACCGGAGCACCAGGAGAGGGACTATTCGTTGAGTTTTAGAAACCTTTCGTATTCACAGTGTGTCCGTTCTCTAGGATTCCCGTACATGTTATATCTGTAGTAATATTCCCTTCAACCTGGAGAGTTGGGACCCATGGAATGTGTGCCATGCATTATTGCTTTAAAGGGTCTGCATTTGCTCACCCAATCTCACCAATCCTCTCAGTCCCAAGTGTCCAGCCTTATGACACATCCAGCTGTCATTGTAGATAGGGTCATTTCAGGTTTCATCAGAGACCCTGAAGGAATTGTAAAGAATTTCCCAGTTTTTTTGTTTTATTTTTGAAATTCCTTTTTATAGTGGGTTTGAGCTGATTCTCGCTGCCATATTTATCCCAGTCTAGACACACTTGATTCCCTTACGGAGACATATCAATACATAGGTTTTAAGATTCTTACTAGTCAGATATATTCCTCTGCGGGAAATATGGGGTTTTGAGTCCCTTTCACTGAGGAAGGTGTAGGTCTTGTCTATTCCATAGTTGGTTTTTGGAACGGTACCTGTGCTTATATCAAACTCTGGTTTTATGCATCACCCCACCTCTCCTTCCCCCTTAAGCAGGCATAAGAGTGTTTTCTAAATGTGAGACACTGTTCTCTTTCCTAACTCAGTTCAAGTGTAGCCATGTTTACAGGATCTTCATAAGTGATATCTTATGATAAGTTTCTTTTTCTCTGTGACTTATTTCACTTAGAATCATCGTACCTGAATCCACCCATTTTGCTGCTACTGGTCTTATGACATTGATTTCATGGCTGAGGGATATTCCATCGTACGTAAGTACCACAATTTTTTGAACCATTTTTATATTTCCTGGGATATTTAAGGTGTACCCAAGTTGAGGTCCTTTTAAGCAGTGCAGCCCTAAATTTTGGGGTGGCTGTGTCTTTTTGATTTTCAGTTTTCCCAAGGTATATTCCCTAGAGTGGAAGTGCCCTTGGCTCTGTAGCTCTGTTGTTTACTTGTTTTAGGGAACACAATGCACTCCTCCAGAGAGGCAGTTGGCAATTTACATCCCGCCCATCAGCATAACAAGGCTCCCTGTTCTCCAGGGCCTGTCTTGCCTTTCTGGTTTTTATACATTTTGTGGATGTCCCTTTTGACCGGTGGGAAGTGATACTTCTCTGTAGTGCAGATTTGCATTGCCCGCTTGCTTGCTTGGCCAAAAAGGGCGTATGCGTTTTCTCCTGAATATATTCAGGAGAAAACGCATACGCCCTTTTTGGCCAAGTGCATCATTGTCGAAGTTGTGCCCCTCTTCCTGTGCTTTAAAGGCGATTCCAACGTACCTCTTGAAATCTGTTTCCTGCTATTCTGCCTCGCTTTCAAGTCCGCCTCGTTGCCTTCCCTCAACAGATTTTTGGACGATAGTTGTCCTTTATTACTCGGCCAGTTTGTGAATTGCTGTGCCCCTGAGCTCCATTTTTCAACTCGTTTTTGGTGAGCTGACCGCAAGTCCAAAATTTTGGTTCAGGATCTATACTGATTCCCGGTGGGTGGCTGAGACTTTGGTTAATTCTTCTTCCTGCCGGGAAATTACAGTGATATGTGCCCGTCCAAATGCCTAACAGCTACTCTCTCATTGGTTCTCCCTCTTCCCTTTCATCCTCTGCCAAATTGGCAACCTGTGCGAACCAGGAGGTTAAAGGGGCTGTCTCTCCAAGTTGGGAGGTTGATAATAAAGCAGATGGAAAGTCAAACCGGAGCACCAGGAGAGGGACTATTCGTTGAGTTTTAGAAACCTTTCGTATTCACAGTGTGTCCGTTCTCTAGGATTCCCGTACATGTTATATCTGTAGTAATATTCCCTTCAACCTGGAGAGTTGGGACCCATGGAATGTGTGCCATGCATTATTGCTTTAAAGGGTCTGCATTTGCTCACCCAATCTCACCAATCCTCTCAGTCCCAAGTGTCCAGCCTTATGCCACATCCAGCTGTCATTGTAGATAGGGTCATTTCAGGTTTCATCAGAGACCCTGAAGGAATTGTAAAGAATTTCCCAGTTTTTTTGTTTTATTTTTGAAATTCCTTTTTAAAGTGGGTTTGAGCTGATTCTCGCTGCCATATTTATCCCAGTCTAGACACACTTGATTCCCTTACGGAGACATATCAATACATAGGTTTTAAGATTCTTACTAGTCAGATATATTCCTCTGCGGGAAATATGGGGTTTTGAGTCCCTTTCACTGAGGAAGGTGTAGGTCTTGTCTATTCCATAGTTGGTTTTTGGAACGGTACCTGTGCTTATATCAAACTCTGCTTTTATGCATCACCCCACCTCTCCTTCCCCCTTAAGCAGGCATAAGAGTGTTTTCTAAATGTGAGACACTGTTCTCTTTCCTAACTCAGTTCAAGTGTAGCCATGTTTACAGGATCTTCATAAGTGATATCTTATGATAAGTTTCTTTTTCTCTGTGACTTATTTCACTTAGAATCATCGTACCTGAATCCACCCATTTTGCTGCTACTGGTCTTATGACATTGATTTCATGGCTGAGGGATATTCCATCGTACGTAAGTACCACAATTTTTTGAACCATTTTTATATTTCCTGGGATATTTAAGGTGTACCCAAGTTGAGGTCCTTTTAAGCAGTGCAGCCCTAAATTTTGGGGTGGCTGTGTCTTTTTGATTTTCAGTTTTCCCAAGGTATATTCCCTAGACTGGAAGTGCCCTTGGCTCTGTAGCTCTGTTGTTTACTTGTTTTAGGGAACACAATGCACTCCTCCAGAGAGGCAGTTGGCAATTTACATCCCGCCCATCAGCATAACAAGGCTCCCTGTTCTCCAGGGCCTGTCTTGCCTTTCTGGTTTTTACACATTTTGTGGATGTCCCTTTTGACCGGTGGGAAGTGATACTTCTCTGTAGTGCAGATTTGCATTGCCCGCTTGCTTGCTTGGCCAAAAAGGGCGTATGCGTTTTCTCCTGAATATATTCAGGAGAAAACGCATACGCCCTTTTTGGCCAAGTGCATCATTGTCGAAGTTGTGCCCCTCTTCCTGTGCTTTAAAGGCGATTCCAACGTACCTCTGGAAATCTGTTTCCTGCTATTCTGCCTCGCTTTCAAGTCCGCCTCGTTGCCTTCCCTCAACAGATTTTTGGACGATAGTTGTCCTTTATTACTCGGCCAGTTTGTGAATTGCTGTGCCCCTGAGCTCCATTTTTCAACTCGTTTTTGGTGAGCTGACCGCAAGTCCAAAATTTTGGTTCAGGATCTATACTGATTCCCGGTGGGTGGCTGAGACTTTGGTTAATTCTTCTTCCTGCCGGGAAATTACAGTGATATGTGCCCGTCCAAATGCCTAACAGCTACTCTCTCATTGGTTCTCCCTCTTCCCTTTCATCCTCTGCCAAATTGGCAACCTGTGCGAACCAGGAGGTTAAAGGGGCTGTCTCTCCAAGTTGGGAGGTTGATAATAAAGCAGATGGAAAGTCAAACCGGAGCACCAGGAGAGGGACTATTCGTTGAGTTTTAGAAACCTTTCGTATTCACAGTGTGTCCGTTCTCTAGGATTCCCGTACATGTTATATCTGTAGTAATATTCCCTTCAACCTGGAGAGTTGGGACCCATGGAATGTGTGCCATGCATTATTGCTTTAAAGGGTCTGCATTTGCTCACCCAATCTCACCAATCCTCTCAGTCCCAAGTGTCCAGCCTTATGCCACATCCAGCTGTCATTGTAGATAGGGTCATTTCAGGTTTCATCAGAGACCCTGAAGGAATTGTAAAGAATTTCCCAGTTTTTTTGTTTTATTTTTGAAATTCCTTTTTATAGTGGGTTTGAGCTGATTCTCGCTGCCATATTTATCCCAGTCTAGACACACTTGATTCCCTTACGGAGACATATCAATACATAGGTTTTAAGATTCTTACTAGTCAGATATATTCCTCTGCGGGAAATATGGGGTTTTGAGTCCCTTTCACTGAGGAAGGTGTAGGTCTTGTCTATTCCATAGTTGGTTTTTGGAACGGTACCTGTGCTTATATCAAACTCTGGTTTTATGCATCACCCCACCTCTCCTTCCCCCTTAAGCAGGCATAAGAGTGTTTTCTAAATGTGAGACACTGTTCTCTTTCCTAACTCAGTTCAAGTGTAGCCATGTTTACAGGATCTTCATAAGTGATATCTTATGATAAGTTTCTTTTTCTGTGTGACTTATTTCACTTAGAATCATCGTACCTGAATCCACCCATTTTGCTGCTACTGGTCTTATGACATTGATTTCATGGCTGAGGGATATTCCATCGTACGTAAGTACCACAATTTTTTGAACCATTTTTATATTTCCTGGGATATTTAAGGTGTACCCAAGTTGAGGTCCTTGTAAGCAGTGCAGCCCTAAATTTTGGGGTGGCTGTGTCTTTTTGATTTTCAGTTTTCCCAAGGTATATTCCCTAGACTGGAAGTGCCCTTGGCTCTGTAGCTCTGTTGTTTACTTGTTTTAGGGAACACAATGCACTCCTCCAGAGAGGCAGTTGGCAATTTACATCCCGCCCATCAGCATAACAAGGCTCCCTGTTCTCCAGGGCCTGTCTTGCCTTTCTGGTTTTTACACATTTTGTGGATGTCCCTTTTGACCGGTGGGAAGTGATACTTCTCTGTAGTGCAGATTTGCATTGCCCGCTTGCTTGCTTGGCCAAAAAGGGCGTATGCGTTTTCTCCTGAATATATTCAGGAGAAAACGTATACACCCTTTTTGGCCAAGTGCATCATTGTCGAAGTTGTGCCCCTCTTCCTGTGCTTTAAAGGCGATTCCAACGTACCTCTTGAAATCTGTTTCCTGCTATTCTGCCTCGCTTTCAAGTCCGCCTCGTTGCCTTCCCTCAACAGATTTTTGGACGATAGTTGTCCTTTATTACTCGGCCAGTTTGTGAATTGCTGTGCCCCTGAGCTCCATTTTTCAACTCGTTTTTGGTGAGCTGACCGCAAGTCCAAAATTTTGGTTCAGGATCTATACTGATTCCCGGTGGGTGGCTGAGACTTTGGTTAATTCTTCTTCCTGCCGGGAAATTACAGTGATATGTGCCCGTCCAAATGCCTAACAGCTACTCTCTCATTGGTTCTCCCTCTTCCCTTTCATCCTCTGCCAAATTGGCAACCTGTGCGAACCAGGAGGTTAAAGGGGCTGTCTCTCCAAGTTGGGAGGTTGATAATAAAGCAGATGGAAAGTCAAACCGGAGCACCAGGAGAGGGACTATTCGTTGAGTTTTAGAAACCTTTCGTATTCACAGTGTGTCCGTTCTCTAGGATTCCCGTACATGTTATATCTGTAGTAATATTCCCTTCAACCTGGAGAGTTGGGACCCATGGAATGTGTGCCATGCATTATTGCTTTAAAGGGTCTGCATTTGCTCACCCAATCTCACCAATCCTCTCAGTCCCAAGTGTCCAGCCTTATGACACATCCAGCTGTCATTGTAGATAGGGTCATTTCAGGTTTCATCAGAGACCCTGAAGGAATTGTAAAGAATTTCCCAGTTTTTTTGTTTTATTTTTGAAATTCCTTTTTATAGTGGGTTTGAGCTGATTCTCGCTGCCATATTTATCCCAGTCTAGACACACTTGATTCCCTTACGGAGACATATCAATACATAGGTTTTAAGATTCTTACTAGTCAGATATATTCCTCTGCGGGAAATATGGGGTTTTGAGTCCCTTTCACTGAGGAAGGTGTAGGTCTTGTCTATTCCATAGTTGGTTTTTGGAACGGTACCTGTGCTTATATCAAACTCTGGTTTTATGCATCACCCCACCTCTCCTTCCCCCTTAAGCAGGCATAAGAGTGTTTTCTAAATGTGAGACACTGTTCTCTTTCCTAACTCAGTTCAAGTGTAGCCATGTTTACAGGATCTTCATAAGTGATATCTTATGATAAGTTTCTTTTTCTCTGTGACTTATTTCACTTAGAATCATCGTACCTGAATCCACCCATTTTGCTGCTACTGGTCTTATGACATTGATTTCATGGCTGAGGGATATTCCATCGTACGTAAGTACCACAATTTTTTGAACCATTTTTATATTTCCTGGGATATTTAAGGTGTACCCAAGTTGAGGTCCTTGTAAGCAGTGCAGCCCTAAATTTTGGGGTGGCTGTGTCTTTTTGATTTTCAGTTTTCCCAAGGTATATTCCCTAGACTGGAAGTGCCCTTGGCTCTGTAGCTCTGTTGTTTACTTGTTTTAGGGAACACAATGCACTCCTCCAGAGAGGCAGTTGGCAATTTACATCCCGCCCATCAGCATAACAAGGCTCCCTGTTCTCCAGGGCCTGTCTTGCCTTTCTGGTTTTTACACATTTTGTGGATGTCCCTTTTGACCGGTGGGAAGTGATACTTCTCTGTAGTGCAGATTTGCATTGCCCGCTTGCTTGCTTGGCCAAAAAGGGCGTATGCGTTTTCTCCTGAATATATTCAGGAGAAAACGTATACGCCCTTTTTGGCCAAGTGCATCATTGTCGAAGTTGTGCCCCTCTTCCTGTGCTTTAAAGGCGATTCCAGCGTACCTCTTGAAATCTGTTTCCTGCTATTCTGCCTCGCTTTCAAGTCCGCCTCGTTGCCTTCCCTCAACAGATTTTTGGACGATAGTTGTCCTTTATTACTCGGCCAGTTTGTGAATTGCTGTGCCCCTGAGCTCCATTTTTCAACTCGTTTTTGGTGAGCTGACCGCAAGTCCAAAATTTTGGTTCAGGATCTATACTGATTCCCGGTGGGTGGCTGAGACTTTGGTTAATTCTTCTTCCTGCCGGGAAATTACAGTGATATGTGCCCGTCCAAATGCCTAACAGCTACTCTCTCATTGGTTCTCCCTCTTCCCTTTCATCCTCTGCCAAATTGGCAACCTGTGCGAACCAGGAGGTTAAAGGGGCTGTCTCTCCAAGTTGGGAGGTTGATAATAAAGCAGATGGAAAGTCAAACCGGAGCACCAGGAGAGGGACTATTCGTTGAGTTTTAGAAACCTTTCGTATTCACAGTGTGTCCGTTCTCTAGGATTCCCGTACATGTTATATCTGTAGTAATATTCCCTTCAACCTGGAGAGTTGGGACCCATGGAATGTGTGCCATGCATTATTGCTTTAAAGGGTCTGCATTTGCTCACCCAATCTCACCAATCCTCTCAGTCCCAAGTGTCCAGCCTTATGACACATCCAGCTGTCATTGTAGATAGGGTCATTTCAGGTTTCATCAGAGACCCTGAAGGAATTGTAAAGAATTTCCCAGTTTTTTTGTTTTATTTTTGAAATTCCTTTTTATAGTGGGTTTGAGCTGATTCTCGCTGCCATATTTATCCCAGTCTAGACACACTTGATTCCCTTACGGAGACATATCAATACATAGGTTTTAAGATTCTTACTAGTCAGATATATTCCTCTGCGGGAAATATGGGGTTTTGAGTCCCTTTCACTGAGGAAGGTGTAGGTCTTGTCTATTCCATAGTTGGTTTTTGGAACGGTACCTGTGCTTATATCAAACTCTGGTTTTATGCATCACCCCACCTCTCCTTCCCCCTTAAGCAGGCATAAGAGTGTTTTCTAAATGTGAGACACTGTTCTCTTTCCTAACTCAGTTCAAGTGTAGCCATGTTTACAGGATCTTCATAAGTGATATCTTATGATAAGTTTCTTTTTCTCTGTGACTTATTTCACTTAGAATCATCGTACCTGAATCCACCCATTTTGCTGCTACTGGTCTTATGACATTGATTTCATGGCTGAGGGATATTCCATCGTACGTAAGTACCACAATTTTTTGAACCATTTTTATATTTCCTGGGATATTTAAGGTGTACCCAAGTTGAGGTCCTTTTAAGCAGTGCAGCCCTAAATTTTGGGGTGGCTGTGTCTTTTTGATTTTCAGTTTTCCCAAGGTATATTCCCTAGAGTGGAAGTGCCCTTGGCTCTGTAGCTCTGTTGTTTACTTGTTTTAGGGAACACAATGCACTCCTCCAGAGAGGCAGTTGGCAATTTACATCCCGCCCATCAGCATAACAAGGCTCCCTGTTCTCCAGGGCCTGTCTTGCCTTTCTGGTTTTTATACATTTTGTGGATGTCCCTTTTGACCGGTGGGAAGTGATACTTCTCTGTAGTGCAGATTTGCATTGCCCGCTTGCTTGCTTGGCCAAAAAGGGCGTATGCGTTTTCTCCTGAATATATTCAGGAGAAAACGCATACGCCCTTTTTGGCCAAGTGCATCATTGTCGAAGTTGTGCCCCTCTTCCTGTGCTTTAAAGGCGATTCCAACGTACCTCTTGAAATCTGTTTCCTGCTATTCTGCCTCGCTTTCAAGTCCGCCTCGTTGCCTTCCCTCAACAGATTTTTGGACGATAGTTGTCCTTTATTACTCGGCCAGTTTGTGAATTGCTGTGCCCCTGAGCTCCATTTTTCAACTCGTTTTTGGTGAGCTGACCGCAAGTCCAAAATTTTGGTTCAGGATCTATACTGATTCCCGGTGGGTGGCTGAGACTTTGGTTAATTCTTCTTCCTGCCGGGAAATTACAGTGATATGTGCCCGTCCAAATGCCTAACAGCTACTCTCTCATTGGTTCTCCCTCTTCCCTTTCATCCTCTGCCAAATTGGCAACCTGTGCGAACCAGGAGGTTAAAGGGGCTGTCTCTCCAAGTTGGGAGGTTGATAATAAAGCAGATGGAAAGTCAAACCGGAGCACCAGGAGAGGGACTATTCGTTGAGTTTTAGAAACCTTTCGTATTCACAGTGTGTCCGTTCTCTAGGATTCCCGTACATGTTATATCTGTAGTAATATTCCCTTCAACCTGGAGAGTTGGGACCCATGGAATGTGTGCCATGCATTATTGCTTTAAAGGGTCTGCATTTGCTCACCCAATCTCACCAATCCTCTCAGTCCCAAGTGTCCAGCCTTATGCCACATCCAGCTGTCATTGTAGATAGGGTCATTTCAGGTTTCATCAGAGACCCTGAAGGAATTGTAAAGAATTTCCCAGTTTTTTTGTTTTATTTTTGAAATTCCTTTTTATAGTGGGTTTGAGCTGATTCTCGCTGCCATATTTATCCCAGTCTAGACACACTTGATTCCCTTACGGAGACATATCAATACATAGGTTTTAAGATTCTTACTAGTCAGATATATTCCTCTGCGGGAAATATGGGGTTTTGAGTCCCTTTCACTGAGGAAGGTGTAGGTCTTGTCTATTCCATAGTTGGTTTTTGGAATGGTACCTGTGCTTATATCAAACTCTGGTTTTATGCATCACCCCACCTCTCCTTCCCCCTTAAGCAGGCATAAGAGTGTTTTCTAAATGTGAGACACTGTTCTCTTTCCTAACTCAGTTCAAGTGTAGCCATGTTTACAGGATCTTCATAAGTGATATCTTATGATAAGTTTCTTTTTCTCTGTGACTTATTTCACTTAGAATCATCGTACCTGAATCCACCCATTTTGCTGCTACTGGTCTTATGACATTGATTTCATGGCTGAGGGATATTCCATCGTACGTAAGTACCACAATTTTTTGAACCATTTTTATATTTCCTGGGATATTTAAGGTGTACCCAAGTTGAGGTCCTTGTAAGCAGTGCAGCCCTAAATTTTGGGGTGGCTGTGTCTTTTTGATTTTCAGTTTTCCCAAGGTATATTCCCTAGACTGGAAGTGCCCTTGGCTCTGTAGCTCTGTTGTTTACTTGTTTTAGGGAACACAATGCACTCCTCCAGAGAGGCAGTTGGCAATTTACATCCCACCCATCAGCATAACAAGGCTCCCTGTTCTCCAGGGCCTGTCTTGCCTTTCTGGTTTTTACACATTTTGTGGATGTCCCTTTTGACCGGTGGGAAGTGATACTTCTCTGTAGTGCAGATTTGCATTGCCCGCTTGCTTGCTTGGCCAAAAAGGGCGTATGCGTTTTCTCCTGAATATATTCAGGAGAAAACGCAAACGCCCTTTTTGGCCAAGTGCATCATTGTCGAAGTTCTGCCCCTCTTCCTGTGCTTTAAAGGCGATTCCAACGTACCTCTGGAAATCTGTTTCCTGCTATTCTGCCTCGCTTTCAAGTCCGCCTCGTTGCCTTCCCTCAACAGATTTTTGGACGATAGTTGTCCTTTATTACTCGGCCAGTTTGTGAATTGCTGTGCCCCTGAGCTCCATTTTTCAACTCGTTTTTGGTGAGCTGACCGCAAGTCCAAAATTTTGGTTCAGGATCTATACTGATTCCCGGTGGGTGGCTGAGACTTTGGTTAATTCTTCTTCCTGCCGGGAAATTACAGTGATATGTGCCCGTCCAAATGCCTAACAGCTACTCTCTCATTGGTTCTCCCTCTTCCCTTTCATCCTCTGCCAAATTGGCAACCTGTGCGAACCAGGAGGTTAAAGGGGCTGTCTCTCCAAGTTGGGAGGTTGATAATAAAGCAGATGGAAAGTCAAACCGGAGCACCAGGAGAGGGACTATTCGTTGAGTTTTAGAAACCTTTCGTATTCACAGTGTGTCCGTTCTCTAGGATTCCCGTACATGTTATATCTGTAGTAATATTCCCTTCAACCTGGAGAGTTGGGACCCATGGAATGTGTGCCATGCATTATTGCTTTAAAGGGTCTGCATTTGCTCACCCAATCTCACCAATCCTCTCAGTCCCAAGTGTCCAGCCTTATGCCACATCCAGCTGTCATTGTAGATAGGGTCATTTCAGGTTTCATCAGAGACCCTGAAGGAATTGTAAAGAATTTCCCAGTTTTTTTGTTTTATTTTTGAAATTCCTTTTTATAGTGGGTTTGAGCTGATTCTCGCTGCCATATTTATCCCAGTCTAGACACACTTGATTCCCTTACGGAGACATACCAATACATAGGTTTTAAGATTCTTACTAGTCAGATATATTCCTCTGCGGGAAATATGGGGTTTTGAGTCCCTTTCACTGAGGAAGGTGTAGGTCTTGTCTATTCCATAGTTGGTTTTTGGAACGGTACCTGTGCTTATATCAAACTCTGGTTTTATGCATCACCCCACCTCTCCTTCCCCCTTAAGCAGGCATAAGAGTGTTTTCTAAATGTGAGACACTGTTCTCTTTCCTAACTCAGTTCAAGTGTAGCCATGTTTACAGGATCTTCATAAGTGATATCTTATGATAAGTTTCTTTTTCTGTGTGACTTATTTCACTTAGAATCATCGTACCTGAATCCACCCATTTTGCTGCTACTGGTCTTATGACATTGATTTCATGGCTGAGGGATATTCCATCGTACGTAAGTACCACAATTTTTTGAACCATTTTTATATTTCCTGGGATATTTAAGGTGTACCCAAGTTGAGGTCCTTGTAAGCAGTGCAGCCCTAAATTTTGGGGTGGCTGTGTCTTTTTGATTTTCAGTTTTCCCAAGGTATATTCCCCAGACTGGAAGTGCCCTTGGCTCTGTAGCTCTGTTCTTTACTTGTTTTAGGGAACACAATGCACTCCTCCAGAGAGGCAGTTGGCAATTTACATCCCGCCCATCAGCATAACAAGGCTCCCTGTTCTCCAGGGCCTGTCTTGCCTTTCTGGTTTTTACACATTTTGTGGATGTCCCTTTTGACCGTGGGAAGTGATACTTCTCTGTAGTGCAGATTTGCATTGCCCGCTTGCTTGCTTGGCCAAAAAGGGCGTATGCGTTTTCTCCTGAATATATTCAGGAGAAAACGCATACGCCCTTTTTGGCCAAGTGCATCAATGTCGAAGTTGTGCCCCTCTTCCTGTGCTTTAAAGGCAATTCCAACATACCTCTTGAAATCTGTTTCCTGCTATTCTGCCTCGCTTTCAAGTCCGCCTCGTTGCCTTCCCTCAACAGATTTTTGGACGATAGTTGTCCTTTATTACTCGGCCAGTTTGTGAATTGCTGTGCCCCTGAGCTCCATTTTTCAACTCGTTTTTGGTGAGCTGACCGCAAGTCCAAAATTTTGGTTCAGGATCTATACTGATTCCCGGTGGGTGGCTGAGACTTTGGTTAATTCTTCTTCCTGCCGGGAAATTACAGTGATATGTGCCCGTCCAAATGCCTAACAGCTACTCTCTCATTGGTTCTCCCTCTTCCCTTTCATCCTCTGCCAAATTGGCAACCTGTGCGAACCAGGAGGTTAAAGGGGCTGTCTCTCCAAGTTGAGAGGTTGATAATAAAGCAGATGGAAAGTCAAACCGGAGCACCAGGAGAGGGACTATTCGTTGAGTTTTAGAAACCTTTCGTATTCACAGTGTGTCCGTTCTCTAGGATTCCCGTACATGTTATATCTGTAGTAATATTCCCTTCAACCTGGAGAGTTGGGACCCATGGAATGTGTGCCATGCATTATTGCTTTAAAGGGTCTGCATTTGCTCACCCAATCTCACCAATCCTCTCAGTCCCAAGTGTCCAGCCTTATGCCACATCCAGCTGTCATTGTAGATAGGGTCATTTCAGGTTTCATCAGAGACCCTGAAGGAATTGTAAAGAATTTCCCAGTTTTTTTGTTTTATTTTTGAAATTCCTTTTTATAGTGGGTTTGAGCTGATTCTCGCTGCCATATTTATCCCAGTCTAGACACACTTGATTCCCTTACGGAGACATATCAATACATAGGTTTTAAGATTCTTACTAGTCAGATATATTCCTCTGCGGGAAATATGGGGTTTTGAGTCCCTTTCACTGAGGAAGGTGTAGGTCTTGTCTATTCCATAGTTGGTTTTTGGAACGGTACCTGTGCTTATATCAAACTCTGGTTTTATGCATCACCCCACCTCTCCTTCCCCCTTAAGCAGGCATAAGAGTGTTTTCTAAATGTGAGACACTGTTCTCTTTCCTAACTCAGTTCAAGAGTAGCCATGTTTACAGGATCTTCATAAGTGATATCTTATGATAAGTTTCTTTTTCTCTGTGACTTATTTCACTTAGAATCATCGTACCTGAATCCACCCATTTTGCTGCTACTGGTCTTATGACATTGATTTCATGGCTGAGGGATATTCCATCGTACGTAACTACCACAAATTTTTGAACCATTTTTATATTTCCTGGGATATTTAAGGTGTACCCAAGTTGAGGTCCTTGTAAGCAGTGCAGCCCTAAATTTTGGGGTGGCTGTGTCTTTTTGATTTTCAGTTTTCCCAAGGTATATTCCCTAGACTGGAAGTGCCCTTGGCTCTGTAGCTCTGTTCTTTACTTGTTTTAGGGAACACAATGCACTCCTCCAGAGAGGCAGTTGGCAATTTACATCCCGCCCATCAGCATAACAAGGCTCCCTGTTCTCCAGGGCCTGTCTTGCCTTTCTGGTTTTTACACATTTTGTGGATGTCCCTTTTGACCGGTGGGAAGTGATACTTCTCTGTAGTTCAGATTTGCATTGCCCGCTTGCTTGCTTGGCCAAAAAGGGCGTATGCGTTTTCTCCTGAATATATTCAGGAGAAAACGCATACGCCCTTTTTGGCCAAGTGCATCATTGTCGAAGTTGTGCCCCTCTTCCTGTGCTTTAAAGGCGATTCCAACGTACCTCTGGAAATCTGTTTCCTGCTATTCTGCCTCGCTTTCAAGTCCGCCTCGTTGCCTTCCCTCAACAGATTTTTGGACGATAGTTGTCCTTTATTACTCGGCCAGTTTGTGAATTGCTGTGCCCCTGAGCTCCATTTTTCAACTCGTTTTTGGTGAGCTGACCGCAAGTCCAAAATTTTGGTTCAGGATCTATACTGATTCCCGGTGGGTGGCTGAGACTTTGGTTAATTCTTCTTCCTGCCGGGAAATTACAGTGATATGTGCCCGTCCAAATGCCTAACAGCTACTCTCTCATTGGTTCTCCCTCTTCCCTTTCATCCTCTGCCAAATTGGCAACCTGTGCGAACCAGGAGGTTAAAGGGGCTGTCTCTCCAAGTTGGGAGGTTGATAATAAAGCAGATGGAAAGTCAAACCGGAGCACCAGGAGAGGGACTATTCGTTGAGTTTTAGAAACCTTTCGTATTCACAGTGTGTCCGTTCTCTAGGATTCCCGTACATGTTATATCTGTAGTAATATTCCCTTCAACCTGGAGAGTTGGGACCCATGGAATGTGTGCCATGCATTATTGCTTTAAAGGGTCTGCATTTGCTCACCCAATCTCACCAATCCTCTCAGTCCCAAGTGTCCAGCCTTATGCCACATCCAGCTGTCATTGTAGATAGGGTCATTTCAGGTTTCATCAGAGACCCTGAAGGAATTGTAAAGAATTTCCCAGTTTTTTTGTTTTATTTTTGAAATTCCTTTTTATAGTGGGTTTGAGCTGATTCTCGCTGCCATATTTATCCCAGTCTAGACACACTTGATTCCCTTACGGAGACATATCAATACATAGGTTTTAAGATTCTTACTAGTCAGATATATTCCTCTGCGGGAAATATGGGGTTTTGAGTCCCTTTCACTGAGGAAGGTGTAGGTCTTGTCTATTCCATAGTTGGTTTTTGGAACGGTACCTGTGCTTATATCAAACTCTGGTTTTATGCATCACCCCACCTCTCCTTCCCCCTTAAGCAGGCATAAGAGTGTTTTCTAAATGTGAGACACTGTTCTCTTTCCTAACTCAGTTCAAGTGTAGCCATGTTTACAGGATCTTCATAAGTGATATCTTATGATAAGTTTCTTTTTCTCTGTGACTTATTTCACTTAGAATCATCGTACCTGAATCCACCCATTTTGCTGCTACTGGTCTTATGACATTGATTTCATGGCTGAGGGATATTCCATCGTACGTAAGTACCACAATTTTTTGAACCATTTTTATATTTCCTGGGATATTTAAGGTGTACCCAAGTTGAGGTCCTTGTAAGCAGTGCAGCCCTAAATTTTGGGGTGGCTGTGTCTTTTTGATTTTCAGTTTTCCCAAGGTATATTCCCCAGACTGGAAGTGCCCTTGGCTCTGTAGCTCTGTTCTTTACTTGTTTTAGGGAACACAATGCACTCGTCCAGAGAGGCAGTTGGCAATTTACATCCCGCCCATCAGCATAACAAGGCTCCCTGTTCTCCAGGGCCTGTCTTGCCTTTCTGGTTTTTACACATTTTGTGGATGTCCCTTTTGACCGGTGGGAAGTGATACTTCTTTGTAGTGCAGATTTGCATTGCCCGCTTGCTTGCTTGGCCAAAAAGGGCGTATGCGTTTTCTCCTGAATATATTCAGGAGAAAACGCATACGCCCTTTTTGGCCAAGTGCATCATTGTCGAAGTTGTGCCCCTCTTCCTGTGCTTTAAAGGCGATTCCAACATACCTCTTGAAATCTGTTTCCTGCTATTCTGCCTCGCTTTCAAGTCCGCCTCGTTGCCTTCCCTCAACAGATTTTTGGACGATAGTTGTCCTTTATTACTCGGCCAGTTTGTGAATTGCTGTGCCCCTGAGCTCCATTTTTCAACACGTTTTTGGTGAGCTGACCGCAAGTCCAAAATTTTGGTTCAGGATCTATACTGATTCCCGGTGGGTGGCTGAGACTTTGGTTAATTCTTCTTCCTGCCGGGAAATTACAGTGATATGTGCCCGTCCAAATGCCTAACAGCTACTCTCTCATTGGTTCTCCCTCTTCCCTTTCATCCTCTGCCAAATTGGCAACCTGTGCGAACCAGGAGGTTAAAGGGGCTGTCTCTCCAAGTTGGGAGGTTGATAATAAAGCAGATGGAAAGTCAAACCGGAGCACCAGGAGAGGGACTATTCGTTGAGTTTTAGAAACCTTTCGTATTCACAGTGTGTCCGTTCTCTAGGATTCCCGTACATGTTATATCTGTAGTAATATTCCCTTCAACCTGGAGAGTTGGGACCCATGGAATGTGTGCCATGCATTATTGCTTTAAAGGGTCTGCATTTGCTCACCCAATCTCACCAATCCTCTCAGTCCCAAGTGTCCAGCCTTATGCCACATCCAGCTGTCATTGTAGATAGGGTCATTTCAGGTTTCATCAGAGACCCTGAAGGAATTGTAAAGAATTTCCCAGTTTTTTTGTTTTATTTTTGAAATTCCTTTTTATAGTGGGTTTGAGCTGATTCTCGCTGCCATATTTATCCCAGTCTAGACACACTTGATTCCCTTACGAAGACATATCAATACATAGGTTTTAAGATTCTTACTAGTCAGATATATTCCTCTGCGGGAAATATGGGGTTTTGAGTCCCTTTCACTGAGGAAGGTGTAGGTCTTGTCTATTCCATAGTTGGTTTTTGGAACGGTACCTGTGCTTATATCAAACTCTGGTTTTATGCATCACCCCACCTCTCCTTCCCCCTTAAGCAGGCATAAGAGTGTTTTCTAAATGTGAGACACTGTTCTCTTTCCTAACTCAGTTCAAGAGTAGCCATGTTTACAGGATCTTCATAAGTGATATCTTATGATAAGTTTCTTTTTCTGTGTGACTTATTTCACTTAGAATCATCGTACCTGAATCCACCCATTTTGCTGCTACTGGTCTTATGACATTGATTTCATGGCTGAGGGATATTCCATCGTACGTAAGTACCACAATTTTTTGAACCATTTTTATATTTCCTGGGATATTTAAGGTGTACCCAAGTTGAGGTCCTTGTAAGCAGTGCAGCCCTAAATTTTGGGGTGGCTGTGTCTTTTTGATTTTCAGTTTTCCCAAGGTATATTCCCTAGACTGGAAGTGCCCTTGGCTCTGTAGCTCTGTTGTTTACTTGTTTTAGGGAACACAATGCACTCCTCCAGAGAGGCAGTTGGCAATTTACATCCCGCCCATCAGCATAACAAGGCTCCCTGTTCTCCAGGGCCTGTCTTGCCTTTCTGGTTTTTACACATTTTGTGGATGTCCCTTTTGACCGGTGGGAAGTGATACTTCTTTGTAGTGCAGATTTGCATTGCCCGCTTGCTTGCTTGGCCAAAAAGGGCGTATGCGTTTTCTCCTGAATATATTCAGGAGAAAACGCATACGCCCTTTTTGGCCAAGTGCATCATTGTCGAAGTTCTGCCCCTCTTCCTGTGCTTTAAAGGCGATTCCAACGTACCTCTGGAAATCTGTTTCCTGCTATTCTGCCTCGCTTTCAAGTCCGCCTCGTTGCCTTCCCTCAACAGATTTTTGGACGATAGTTGTCCTTTATTACTCGGCCAGTTTGTGAATTGCTGTGCCCCTGAGCTCCATTTTTCAACTCGTTTTTGGTGAGCTGACCGCAAGTCCAAAATTTTGGTTCAGGATCTATACTGATTCCCGGTGGGTGGCTGAGACTTTGGTTAATTCTTCTTCCTGCCGGGAAATTACAGTGATATGTGCCCGTCCAAATGCCTAACAGCTACTCTCTCATTGGTTCTCCCTCTTCCCTTTCATCCTCTGCCAAATTGGCAACCTGTGCGAACCAGGAGGTTAAAGGGGCTGTCTCTCCAAGTTGGGAGGTTGATAATAAAGCAGATGGAAAGTCAAACCGGAGCACCAGGAGAGGGACTATTCGTTGAGTTTTAGAAACCTTTCGTATTCACAGTGTGTCCGTTCTCTAGGATTCCCGTACATGTTAAATCTGTAGTAATATTCCCTTCAACCTGGAGAGTTGGGACCCATGGAATGTGTGCCATGCATTATTGCTTTAAAGGGTCTGCATTTGCTCACCCAATCTCACCAATGCTCTCATTCCCAAGTGTCCAGCCTTATGCCACATCCAGCTGTCATTGTAGATAGGGTCATTTCAGGTTTCATCAGAGACCCTGAAGGAATTGTAAAGAATTTCCCAGTTTTTTTGTTTTATTTTTGAAATTCCTTTTTATAGTGGGTTTGAGCTGATTCTCGCTGCCATATTTATCCCAGTCTAGACACACTTGATTCCCTTACGGAGACATATCAATACATAGGTTTTAAGATTCTTACTAGTCAGATATATTCCTCTGCGGGAAATATGGGGTTTTGAGTCCCTTTCACTGAGGAAGGTGTAGGTCTTGTCTATTCCATAGTTGGTTTTTGGAACGGTACCTGTGCTTATATCAAACTCTGGTTTTATGCATCACCCCACCTCTCCTTCCCCCTTAAGCAGGCATAAGAGTGTTTTCTAAATGTGAGACACTGTTCTCTTTCCTAACTCAGTTCAAGTGTAGCCATGTTTACAGGATCTTCATAAGTGATATCTTATGATAAGTTTCTTTTTCTCTGTGACTTATTTCACTTAGAATCATCGTACCTGAATCCACCCATTTTGCTGCTACTGGTCTTATGACATTGATTTCATGGCTGAGGGATATTCCATCGTACGTAAGTACCACAATTTTTTGAACCATTTTTATATTTCCTGGGATATTTAAGGTGTACCCAAGTTGAGGTCCTTGTAAGCAGTGCAGCCCTAAATTTTGGGGTGGCTGTGTCTTTTTGATTTTCAGTTTTCCCAAGGTATATTCCCCAGACTGGAAGTGCCCTTGGCTCTGTAGCTCTGTTCTTTACTTGTTTTAGGGAACACAATGCACTCCTCCAGAGAGGCAGTTGGCAATTTACATCCCGCCCATCAGCATAACAAGGCTCCCTGTTCTCCAGGGCCTGTCTTGCCTTTCTGGTTTTTACACATTTTGTGGATGTCCCTTTTGACCGTGGGAAGTGATACTTCTTTGTAGTGCAGATTTGCATTGCCCGCTTGCTTGCTTGGCCAAAAAGGGCGTATGCGTTTTCTCCTGAATATATTCAGGAGAAAACGCATACGCCCTTTTTGGCCAAGTGCATCATTGTCGAAGTTGTGCCCCTCTTCCTGTGCTTTAAAGGCGATTCCAACGTACCTCTTGAAATCTGTTTCCTGCTATTCTGCCTCGCTTTCAAGTCCGCCTCGTTGCCTTCCCTCAACAGATTTTTGGACGATAGTTGTCCTTTATTACTCGGCCAGTTTGTGAATTGCTGTGCCCCTGAGCTCCATTTTTCAACTCGTTTTTGGTGAGCTGACCGCAAGTCCAAAATTTTGGTTCAGGATCTATACTGATTCCCGGTGGGTGGCTGAGACTTTGGTTAATTCTTCTTCCTGCCGGGAAATTACAGTGATATGTGCCCGTCCAAATGCCTAACAGCTACTCTCTCATTGGTTCTCCCTCTTCCCTTTCATCCTCTGCCAAATTGGCAACCTGTGCGAACCAGGAGGTTAAAGGGGCTGTCTCTCCAAGTTGGGAGGTTGATAATAAAGCAGATGGAAAGTCAAACCGGAGCACCAGGAGAGGGACTATTCGTTGAGTTTTAGAAACCTTTCGTATTCACAGTGTGTCCGTTCTCTAGGATTCCCGTACATGTTATATCTGTAGTAATATTCCCTTCAACCTGGAGAGTTGGGACCCATGGAATGTGTGCCATGCATTATTGCTTTAAAGGGTCTGCATTTGCTCACCCAATCTCACCAATCCTCTCAGTCCCAAGTGTCCAGCCTTATGCCACATCCAGCTGTCATTGTAGATAGGGTCATTTCAGGTTTCATCAGAGACCCTGAAGGAATTGTAAAGAATTTCCCAGTTTTTTTGTTTTATTTTTGAAATTCCTTTTTATAGTGGGTTTGAGCTGATTCTCGCTGCCATATTTATCCCAGTCTAGACACACTTGATTCCCTTACGGAGACATATCAATACATAGGTTTTAAGATTCTTACTAGTCAGATATATTCCTCTGCGGGAAATATGGGGTTTTGAGTCCCTTTCACTGAGGAAGGTGTAGGTCTTGTCTATTCCATAGTTGGTTTTTGGAACGGTACCTGTGCTTATATCAAACTCTGGTTTTATGCATCACCCCACCTCTCCTTCCCCCTTAAGCAGGCATAAGAGTGTTTTCTAAATGTGAGACACTGTTCTCTTTCCTAACTCAGTTCAAGAGTAGCCATGTTTACAGGATCTTCATAAGTGATATCTTATGATAAGTTTCTTTTTCTGTGTGACTTATTTCACTTAGAATCATCGTACCTGAATCCACCCATTTTGCTGCTACTGGTCTTATGACATTGATTTCATGGCTGAGGGATATTCCATCGTACGTAAGTACCACAATTTTTTGAACCATTTTTATATTTCCTGGGATATTTAAGGTGTACCCAAGTTGAGGTCCTTGTAAGCAGTGCAGCCCTAAATTTTGGGGTGGCTGTGTCTTTTTGATTTTCAGTTTTCCCAAGGTATATTCCCCAGACTGGAAGTGCCCTTGGCTCTGTAGCTCTGTTGTTTACTTGTTTTAGGGAACACAATGCACTCCTCCAGAGAGGCAGTTGGCAATTTACATCCCGCCCATCAGCATAACAAGGCTCCCTGTTCTCCAGGGCCTGTCTTGCCTTTCTGGTTTTTACACATTTTGTGGATGTCCCTTTTGACCGGTGGGAAGTGATACTTCTTTGTAGTGCAGATTTGCATTGCCCGCTTGCTTGCTTGGCCAAAAAGGGCGTATGCGTTTTCTCCTGAATATATTCAGGAGAAAACGCATACGCCCTTTTTGGCCAAGTGCATCATTGTCGAAGTTCTGCCCCTCTTCCTGTGCTTTAAAGGCGATTCCAACGTACCTCTGGAAATCTGTTTCCTGCTATTCTGCCTCGCTTTCAAGTCCGCCTCGTTGCCTTCCCTCAACAGATTTTTGGACGATAGTTGTCCTTTATTACTCGGCCAGTTTGTGAATTGCTGTGCCCCTGAGCTCCATTTTTCAACTCGTTTTTGGTGAGCTGACCGCAAGTCCAAAATTTTGGTTCAGGATCTATACTGATTCCCGGTGGGTGGCTGAGACTTTGGTTAATTCTTCTTCCTGCCGGGAAATTACAGTGATATGTGCCCGTCCAAATGCCTAACAGCTACTCTCTCATTGGTTCTCCCTCTTCCCTTTCATCCTCTGCCAAATTGGCAACCTGTGCGAACCAGGAGGTTAAAGGGGCTGTCTCTCCAAGTTGGGAGGTTGATAATAAAGCAGATGGAAAGTCAAACCGGAGCACCAGGAGAGGGACTATTCGTTGAGTTTTAGAAACCTTTCGTATTCACAGTGTGTCCGTTCTCTAGGATTCCCGTACATGTTATATCTGTAGTAATATTCCCTTCAACCTGGAGAGTTGGGACCCATGGAATGTGTGCCATGCATTATTGCTTTAAAGGGTCTGCATTTGCTCACCCAATCTCACCAATCCTCTCAGTCCCAAGTGTCCAGCCTTATGCCACATCCAGCTGTCATTGTAGATAGGGTCATTTCAGGTTTCATCAGAGACCCTGAAGGAATTGTAAAGAATTTCCCAGTTTTTTTGTTTTATTTTTGAAATTCCTTTTTATAGTGGGTTTGAGCTGATTCTCGCTGCCATATTTATCCCAGTCTAGACACACTTGATTCCCTTACGAAGACATATCAATACATAGGTTTTAAGATTCTTACTAGTCAGATATATTCCTCTGCGGGAAATATGGGGTTTTGAGTCCCTTTCACTGAGGAAGGTGTAGGTCTTGTCTATTCCATAGTTGGTTTTTGGAACGGTACCTGTGCTTATATCAAACTCTGGTTTTATGCATCACCCCACCTCTCCTTCCCCCTTAAGCAGGCATAAGAGTGTTTTCTAAATGTGAGACACTGTTCTCTTTCCTAACTCAATTCAAGAGTAGCCATGTTTACAGGATCTTCATAAGTGATATCTTATGATAAGTTTCTTTTTCTGTGTGACTTATTTCACTTAGAATCATCGTACCTGAATCCACCCATTTTGCTGCTACTGGTCTTATGACATTGATTTCATGGCTGAGGGATATTCCATCGTACGTAAGTACCACAATTTTTTGAACCATTTTTATATTTCCTGGGATATTTAAGGTGTACCCAAGTTGAGGTCCTTGTAAGCAGTGCAGCCCTAAATTTTGGGGTGGCTGTGTCTTTTTGATTTTCAGTTTTCCCAAGGTATATTCCCTAGACTGGAAGTGCCCTTGGCTCTGTAGCTCTGTTGTTTACTTGTTTTAGGGAACACAATGCACTCCTCCAGAGAGGCAGTTGGCAATTTACATCCCGCCCATCAGCATAACAAGGCTCCCTGTTCTCCAGGGCCTGTCTTGCCTTTCTGGTTTTTACACATTTTGTGGATGTCCCTTTTGACCGGTGGGAAGTGATACTTCTTTGTAGTGCAGATTTGCATTGCCCGCTTGCTTGCTTGGCCAAAAAGGGCGTATGCGTTTTCTCCTGAATATATTCAGGAGAAAACGCATACGCCCTTTTTGGCCAAGTGCATCATTGTCGAAGTTGTGCCCCTCTTCCTGTGCTTTAAAGGCGATTCCAACGTACCTCTGGAAATCTGTTTCCTGCTATTCTGCCTCGCTTTCAAGTCCGCCTCGTTGCCTTCCCTCAACAGATTTTTGGACGATAGTTGTCCTTTATTACTCGGCCAGTTTGTGAATTGCTGTGCCCCTGAGCTCCATTTTTCAACTCGTTTTTGGTGAGCTGACCGCAAGTCCAAAATTTTGGTTCAGGATCTATACTGATTCCCGGTGGGTGGCTGAGACTTTGGTTAATTCTTCTTCCTGCCGGGAAATTACAGTGATATGTGCCCGTCCAAATGCCTAACAGCTACTCTCTCATTGGTTCTCCCTCTTCCCTTTCATCCTCTGCCAAATTGGCAACCTGTGCGAACCAGGAGGTTAAAGGGGCTGTCTCTCCAAGTTGGGAGGTTGATAACAAAGCAGATGGAAAGTCAAACCGGAGCACCAGGAGAGGGACTATTCGTTGAGTTTTAGAAACCTTTCGTATTCACAGTGTGTCCGTTCTCTAGGATTCCCGTACATGTTAAATCTGTAGTAATATTCCCTTCAACCTGGAGAGTTGGGACCCATGGAATGTGTGCCATGCATTATTGCTTTAAAGGGTCTGCATTTGCTCACCCAATCTCACCAATGCTCTCAGTCCCAAGTGTCCAGCCTTATGCCACATCCAGCTGTCATTGTAGATAGGGTCATTTCAGGTTTCATCAGAGACCCTGAAGGAATTGTAAAGAATTTCCCAGTTTTTTTGTTTTATTTTTGAAATTCCTTTTTATAGTGGGTTTGAGCTGATTCTCGCTGCCATATTTATCCCAGTCTAGACACACTTGATTCCCTTACGGAGACATATCAATACATAGGTTTTAAGATTCTTACTAGTCAGATATATTCCTCTGCGGGAAATATGGGGTTTTGAGTCCCTTTCACTGAGGAAGGTGTAGGTCTTGTCTATTCCATAGCTGGTTTTTGGAACGGTACCTGTGCTTATATCAAACTCTGGTTTTATGCATCACCCCACCTCTCCTTCCCCCTTAAGCAGGCATAAGAGTGTTTTCTAAATGTGAGACACTGTTCTCTTTCCTAACTCAGTTCAAGTGTAGCCATGTTTACAGGATCTTCATAAGTGATATCTTATGATAAGTTTCTTTTTCTCTGTGACTTATTTCACTTAGAATCATCGTACCTGAATCCACCCATTTTGCTGCTACTGGTCTTATGACATTGATTTCATGGCTGAGGGATATTCCATCGTACGTAAGTACCACAATTTTTTGAACCATTTTTATATTTCCTGGGATATTTAAGGTGTACCCAAGTTGAGGTCCTTGTAAGCAGTGCAGCCCTAAATTTTGGGGTGGCTGTGTCTTTTTGATTTTCAGTTTTCCCAAGGTATATTCCCCAGACTGGAAGTGCCCTTGGCTCTGTAGCTCTGTTCTTTACTTGTTTTAGGGAACACAATGCACTCCTCCAGAGAGGCAGTTGGCAATTTACATCCCGCCCATCAGCATAACAAGGCTCCCTGTTCTCCAGGGCCTGTCTTGCCTTTCTGGTTTTTACACATTTTGTGGATGTCCCTTTTGACCGTGGGAAGTGATACTTCTTTGTAGTGCAGATTTGCATTGCCCGCTTGCTTGCTTGGCCAAAAAGGGCGTATGCGTTTTCTCCTGAATATATTCAGGAGAAAACGCATACGCCCTTTTTGGCCAAGTGCATCATTGTCGAAGTTGTGCCCCTCTTCCTGTGCTTTAAAGGCGATTCCAACGTACCTCTTGAAATCTGTTTCCTGCTATTCTGCCTCGCTTTCAAGTCCGCCTCGTTGCCTTCCCTCAACAGATTTTTGGACGATAGTTGTCCTTTATTACTCGGCCAGTTTGTGAATTGCTGTGCCCCTGAGCTCCATTTTTCAACTCGTTTTTGGTGAGCTGACCGCAAGTCCAAAATTTTGGTTCAGGATCTATACTGATTCCCGGTGGGTGGCTGAGACTTTGGTTAATTCTTCTTCCTGCCGGGAAATTACAGTGATATGTGCCCGTCCAAATGCCTAACAGCTACTCTCTCATTGGTTCTCCCTCTTCCCTTTCATCCTCTGCCAAATTGGCAACCTGTGCGAACCAGGAGGTTAAAGGGGCTGTCTCTCCAAGTTGGGAGGTTGATAATAAAGCAGATGGAAAGTCAAACCGGAGCACCAGGAGAGGGACTATTCGTTGAGTTTTAGAAACCTTTCGTATTCACAGTGTGTCCGTTCTCTAGGATTCCCGTACATGTTATATCTGTAGTAATATTCCCTTCAACCTGGAGAGTTGGGACCCATGGAATGTGTGCCATGCATTATTGCTTTAAAGGGTCTGCATTTGCTCACCCAATCTCACCAATCCTCTCAGTCCCAAGTGTCCAGCCTTATGCCACATCCAGCTGTCATTGTAGATAGGGTCATTTCAGGTTTCATCAGAGACCCTGAAGGAATTGTAAAGAATTTCCCAGTTTTTTTGTTTTATTTTTGAAATTCCTTTTTATAGTGGGTTTGAGCTGATTCTCGCTGCCATATTTATCCCAGTCTAGACACACTTGATTCCCTTACGGAGACATATCAATACATAGGTTTTAAGATTCTTACTAGTCAGATATATTCCTCTGCGGGAAATATGG